>NC_052141.2:20079716-20758963 GCF_016086655.4 Lepeophtheirus salmonis | reverse complement strand
AAATCTTTACGATTAATTTATTTCTAACATTTTTTTATTAATATATTTATTGTCTAATTTTATGATTTGACATTTACTTTATTATTAATAATTAGTTAGATCTCATCGGTAGAGGTTATCTATCCTGTGCACAATTGTATATAGCAACTTCCGCATGAAGAAGAGGGTGATTATCTTTTGATTAAACTCCACGTCTCGCTTGTGTATTGCAACCTAAAGTTATGACATATTTAACTGAATTCCGATGTTAGAACAAGAAAAAATTATCTGGATCAATCTATTATTTCAATATTCTGTATTTATAATTTATTATTATTAATAGTTATATGATTTTAATTGTTTAATTTTGTATATTTAACTTATATGTTTAATGGTTTATTTTTAGTATGTAGATTATATTTAATTAAAGCCTTCTTTTTTAAACTAGGAACTTCTAATATATTTCGAAATACTCTACTTTGTCGTTTCATTAGCTGTTATTCTGAGAATAAGGTTCATAATGAATTACAATTTCATGGAGTGTGACGTTTTCAAATCTACGGTAACGGATAAAAAACGTCGAAGTCAATTATA
The DNA here is from genome assembly GCF_016086655.4 of Lepeophtheirus salmonis. NCBI lineage: Eukaryota > Metazoa > Arthropoda > Copepoda > Siphonostomatoida > Caligidae > Lepeophtheirus > Lepeophtheirus salmonis. The sequence continues at coordinate 20,758,390 of NC_052141.2, read as the reverse complement.
CGTAGTATATCTTCATTAAACATTTTGCTAATAAATACATTCGTTATACCCTCAAAAATCATAATAAAGCAGGCAGATGATAATCACATCAGTATTTTAAACAATGATACCATATGTCTTTTTTCCCCCTTCTCCTTGCACGCGTTTTTTCTCTACAATATTATCAGCTATAAATATAATATACTTATATGTCACTCACATAGCTAGAAGACGCTGTGAAAATTCTTCCCAGCATGCGGTGGCATTTTTTTAAACAACAAGCTAAATTTCTAGTGGATAATAATTTTTTTATATTTTGCTCATTCCCTATTGGCTAATAAATGTATATTATAGTGATTAATAAATAATAGCTAGAAGGATTACCCGAATTATATATTTTATTTCGAATTATTTTATAAATACTTTAAATAACTCTAGAATGTAGTGAAACTTGTGGATCATTTGAAGTTCTTCCATCTCTTTGGCCATTATAATTAGAATAATTAGAAATGTTCCCCCTTCAACCACAATAAAGATACATACTGAGACAAACTCTTATTGTAATATTAAATTAATTGATTAGTAAAATAAAAAATCTTCTTCCTAATTCCCTTTTTAATCGGATTCAATATACGTTCTCCCCTTTTCATTTTTTGGTGCATTTTCGTACGAACAACCCATACTTAAAAAACTTTCAGACACCGGGAATCAATCTTGTTTTATGGAAAAAAATCAACTTATTGGCAAAAAATCAAACTTGCCCTCCAGAACCCAGCAATATAGTTAGTTCAATTTCATTGGAAGTTCATTTTTCTGCACCTGAAAAAAACGAAATTGCAATTTTTACCGACTCTATTTTTTTGCCCATAACTTTTTGATTTTGAATAAATTTAGAGAATATCTCTATAGTTGTTTTTTGAAATGCCGATCACTTTTTGATTAATACCTCAGGCCCTTGTCTAGTCTCCTTGAGCTCCAAAAAACACTTTTGTGTTTTATGTATAACATAAGCCCCCCTTATATAATCGACACTACCGTCTTAGCTTTATCAGGTACAAAAGAGGGGCCTATGCAAAATTTCAGCCTCCTAGGTTCAACGGTGTGGGTACCTATAAAGGACAGCCACACACACAGACATTCTCTTTTATGTATACATATACAGATGATATGATAATAACTTTATATCCCTTCACATAGGGTATTTATTTCAAAAAGAGGGAGAAGATTCCTGGGCTCTGGACGGCAAGTTTGTTTTTTCGTTACTAAGTTGATTTTTTTCATAAAACAAGATCGATTCCACGTACCTCATCGAAGTATACGTATCGTAGTTTTTTTAAAGGTATGGGCTGTTGAATTGTAAGATTAACTAAAAAACAAGCTTATACCATAAGTTAAAGTCAGTGCGTGCATCCTGTATCCGACTTTTTCTTCCCTTTGCAGAATTTATCTTGTTAATTCTGTCAAAAGGGAGAATTTATTTAGAGTCTTTTCACATTACGTTGTCTTTGTTGATGTAAACCATTGTGGGGGTCTAAAAACCACGTTTTAAAACTTCTATTATTAATATTAAGGAAAATAGTGAACTCAAAATGGAACCAATAAATAAAATGATATAAACTTTACTCTCTATGAGAAATGTATCCCCCTATTGTCTATATTTATTATATATAGTACCCTAAAATATATTATATATACATCGTTATACAATCTTATTTGCATAGTTTCAATAAAAATAAACCATTGTAATGGGAATAATTATATGTTTTTATCTAATTAATCTACTTTTTACGTCCCTAATCGATCTAGAAAATAATTATTTGTTCAAAGCCAGCCATTTTTAGCACATATGACTTGGAAAATATTCAAATATCAGTATTTATCATTTGCATCAAGTAATATTCAATGTAGATACTAAGTCTTTTTTATTCATAAAGCCATTAGATAAAGTTTCATTGGAAATTTGACCATTTTAACTTGATAAAATATCTTTTTTGAGCCTACAAAATGTATCCTTCAATTACCCTACTGTGTATATTTTAAGCTTTACTAAGGCTATACAGGGTGTCCACGATAAATTAGAACTATCTTAAAATTAATCTTGCTTGATAAAAATGGAATTTGGAGTGTATTTGCTAATATGAAAAAGTTAGACACGATATTAAACAATAAATTTATTCAACATGTTCTCCCTCAGCAGCCCCCATCTTCTCCATCCTTCCCCTAAAGGATTTGCATGCCCTGATGACTTCCGCGGAATCGACAGCATTCCACTCCCTCGTAATGGAGCCCTTCAGGGCCGTGATTCTCTTGTGGCTGACCTTGCACACCTCCCTCTCCAACTTTCCCTACCAGTAGCAATCACACGGATTGAGGTCGGGGGAGTTGGAGGGCCAGGTGTTGCGATCCCAGAAAGTGATGTCGTGGGAGTTGAAGAGGTTAGTGGTCCTCATGGCGATGTGTGCGGGCGCTGAGTCTTGTTGGAATATGAGCTTCCTCCCAGCAGCCGTATCCTTCATCCAGGGGATGACAAACTCTTCCATGACTTCGCAGTACCTTATCGTGTTAACCCTTTCCTTGGGATTGAAGAAGAAAGGAGGCCGGGAACTTTGTGGTGAAGACTGCAGGGACCTCTTCTCTCTCCTTGGCAAACCACCTGCCGTTCTGGACGTTGTAGCTTCTGTCGACAGTCCAGTTCTTCTCGTCGGAGAAGAAGATGATTCTTCCTCCATGGCTCTTCAGGTCATTGAGGAGACACTTACTGTTGGTGAGGCTGGTGGCCTTCATAGATGCAGTGAGGATATGTTGTTTGGCCATTCGGTATGACCTGTATCCGAGGTCCTCATTCACACCCTTGGAGACAAGCTACATGCTCACTCCACGGTTCTCGACCAACCTGGACAAGGAAGTCCCTGGCGAAGCCTTGATGGAATTCCGGAGACTTTCAAGGAAGTGGGGAGTGCGGACTCGTTCACTTCTCATGTTGTGGGCCTTGCGGCAGACCTTCCCCTCAACCTCCTAGGCATTGAAGACCCGATACACCGTGGTCTTGGGGTAGTTAAGAAGTTTGTAGATAGCAGAGGGCTTGTGTGTCGCGCGAGCCAATTTGAGGATGGTGTCTCTCCTTGCTTTTTCCATGATGACTATTGTTTGTTGTCAAAACAATTGTGGTGGAAGTTATAGTGTATTATTCACGCAACCTTTTATATTAGTATGATTTAACCCCGAATATCCACATTATGGATCTGGATGAAGTTTAAAGTAGTTCCAATTTATCGTGGACACCCTGTATATTCCAAATAACGTTTCGTCTTAAACTGCCATCAAATATAGCTTGACGTCCTTTCACTCCTCAAAAAAATTAATAAAAGGATGAAAGGAAAATATATTGCATCAATGATGCAAATCTGGCGTGTTTTTTAGCAGGCCCGTTAATTTGTAATTGGTAGTATAATGAAGCAATTTTCTTTTCCTAAGCAGTTGTCATTATTATTTAATTCCTGAGTAATGAACATCCTTTGGTTAATAGACTTAAATTATATTCAAAATCTGTTTGAATATTCGAGTGTACCTGAGGATTTGTTGCAATTTTATGGACTTACACTAGAATTGGAGATCAACGTCGGGTAATTCTAGAAAAAGGCCTTGTTTATATGCTTTTCTCCTTCTTCTCTTGTCACAGCTGATTGTAGCTGATCTAACGAAACGTAATGACCATTATTCTTTCTCTCCTTCAAAAAATTTTCAAATTGTCAGGGTAACCAAGTTGATTTAACATGCCAATTGAATATAGGAGTAACTCAGTTTTTGTCCTTGACTCATCTAAAGAATCATTTTCTCAAATTATTGAAGGAAATGCAGTAATTTAAAACATTTATAACTCAAAAAAATCATTAATTTAAATTTAATTAAGATAATATGTAGTGTTAAATTTCAATTTACAGCATTTATCTAATTAAATTTAGGAAATGATTTTGCACTTTTGTATACATAAGTGAAAAAACATGTTCTTCCCAGGGATGTAAAAAATGTCTGGCAATATGAGCAGGGTTTTTTTTTAATATTTCAAAGCTGGTATCATTATTATTTAATTATTGTATACAAAACATTCAAAGATGAAGAGTTGAAAAGCCTTTGCTCATAAGTTATAATTGTAGGTTGTTGTTGGACTCGTAGTAAAAATATGACAGATCCACATTTTCTCGGATCTAAGTGGTTTCGGATCTTTAGACGTTAATATTCGAATAAATTTCGGATACTCGAATTTTCAGATTCAAAAACAAAATTAGATGGATACTTGTGTGGAATTATATCAGCATTTTACCCAAAAATTGCAACGTAATAAAATAGGATTCGGTTTAAGGTTACATTTTTATTGATTACTGATAAAAAATCTAATATATATTACTTTTAGAAGATAATTATTGGTTATAATTAAAACTATTGTTATAATTACATTAGACACGTCTTTACTTTTATTGTATATCGCAAACTCTTTGCCAAAAACAAACAGAAAAAGGGCCATAATTAATTAATAGTTTGCCAATTTTCTAAACTATAAATTTATTATACAATAATAGTTGATAATAGTTTAGATCAATCCGGAAAAATCCAGAAATCTTTTTTTATAGTTCGTAAACGATCGAATACTCAAAGACAGGTCGGTCTTGGATCTTTTAGCAGAATACATGTTTATTCATACTGTACCCGGGTACTTTGGATCCCAATCTAAGATCCGTCCTATTTGTAATTCGAATATGAAAGAAAATTTGGGTTATATGAGATTAGTATCATAAATATTTTAAATATTCAAATATCCCTTCATGATATTCGATAAAAACTAACCAGGAATCCATTTTTAATGAGCTAACATATGAAAAAAATTCAATGAATGAAAGAAATTCGAAAATCTAGAGTTGTTCACAAAAAATTTAATTTTTATTGAAAAAAATCAAAACTTGATTGAAAAATGTTACATTTTTCAGAGAAAATTTCAAAAATCCACAGCTATTCACAAAAAATTAAATTTTGCCGAATTTTAAAGCTTAAATTAAATTTTTTAATTTTTTTTTTTAATATTAAATGTTCTAGTAAAAAGCAAAAATGACTTAATTCGGGGGGTGGGGCTCCAGCCCACACCCTGAGGACGCCCCTGATTATCAGTCAGTTTGTTGTGTGTAATGGTCTATCTAGAGAATCCATCGGAGTATTTTGAGTTTTTTTTTACCAGATCTGAGGATATCACCTTTCGTAAAAGTAATAGGTATGCAAGTCATAACAATACCACTTTGGATTTGACAGAGGATTGTTTTCATTGGTGGTTTTTTTTATCCAGCAGATCCTCGGATATAAAAAAATACTGGCGGCCCAACCAAGAAGCTGTTCCTCATATTTTAGCCAATAATATTAGACAATATCGATTTTTTAAAAATTATGAAAAAATTTCATTTTGTAGACTATACAAAAATCGAAAAGTCAGACTCCAGAGCGAAACTGAGGCCATTCTTAAAGGCTTTACAAGAATCATTTTCTGAAGTTAGGATCTACCTCTAAATATTAAGCAATAGACGAATGTATTGCTCCATATGATGGAATACATCCCGTTAAACAGTTCTTTCGAAGAAAACTCATTCGCCTTTGCACTCATGGTTAATGAGCGTATTGGCCATTTGATTGTAATTAAATGATGAAAATCGCAAACAATGTCAAATTTGTACTGTAAAAAGTAAATTTATGTGTGATAAATGTAATGTATATCTTCATCTAAAGTGTTTTAAAGAACATCATACTCCAAATTAAGCATCCCTCAATTATGAAATAACTTTTTTATACATAGTAATCAAATAATAAATTTAAATCTACTGAAAGAAATTAAAATAATATATACTTGTGAAAGTTGTGGGGTTGCTTGAAAGGGATATTGAAATACATGTTCGATATCTTGAAAATTTAGATTCCAATGAAAGGGATTTTTAGGAGCCATTGCAAGATCAAAGGATGTTCTAAATTTCAAACGAATTCATCGATTGGTTAATTTGCCTTTATTTAGGTTTGTAACATAATATTGTTGATATCAAAAGCAATGACATGTTAAGACTATTTAAGCCGTTGTTCTTGCCTTTATTTAACTTTTGTAGCACCATTTCCTTGAGCGTATGAACCATTACTAATCCTAAAGTAGTGGAGAGTAATATTGATTAATTATGGAAAGTGTGTAAGACCTTATGAGCAAACCCAGATCTTTACTTAATGAGACTAGTGGTAGACAAACTAATTACAAACCATTCCAAGCTAATACCCCGATTATTGAGAACGTTTAGGGAGTTGTTCTAGCTTTTTTTAATTTTTCGTAGTTCCATTTCTTGTAGCTCATGGGCTATTGATAATCAATCCTAAAGGAAATCAAAAGTAATATTGATTAAGTAGAAATAGAAACATAGATTAATCATTGAAAAATAAATACTTACTATTAGAAACCAGAAATTTCAAAGTTCAATTTAGTAATTTTTTAATACTTTTCACTATTAGCCTTGATTGCAACATGCGGAAGATTATCTCTACATTGCAATTTACAAAGAGAGTGTTGCTATAAAGTGTATTTTCAACATTTGCTAGATCTCGCAATTCATAATATGCTAGATTTTGCGATAATCTTCCTTCTAAAGCAGTGATGGCCTTGGATTTTTTTTTTAAAGATTATGATGAATTCTTGTTAGCTGCTCAAGTATACATTCATCATTAATAATTTCCTTCGCTTTAATGAATGAAGGTATTTTTTCGTGGAAGTTATTTAAATATCCCCTGATTACTAGGAGATAGGAGATTCGTTCACTGAATCATTACTAAATCCCCCTCTAATAACAATATTTTTTTTACATTTTCCGCATGATTCAAACTGATATTTAAAAAAACTGTATTGAATCAATATTGCAAAAATTTTAAAACTTAAATTGTAACGGAAAAATTGTAATCGATTAGATATATAAATTTATTTTAAATGTATAAAAACATTTAAAAAATATTGTGGATCATTGATTGCTACATTACGGTATTCATTCGGATGGAACGAACTTCATTCAATCCAAATTAGTAATAAGGAATACAAGGTAGATGGATATAATTGGACTTAAACAATTTTCGAGTTCTGAAATTATTTTTCCTGTCTTGTCGAGGGCACGCTCTTACGGGACAATTGTAGAAATAGTATTTTTTTATTAATTTATCAAGTCTAGGATAAATAATCCCTCGAATTTAATACGAAACTAAGGGTTCCAAAGTTCTTGATAATACAAATTATACTGAATAACCTAAATTTAATTATAAAATTTAAAAAAAAAAAATTCAAAAATTCACAGCTACTTAAAAAAATTAAATTAATTTTCTAACAAAAAAACAAAAATTCCTTAATTCGGGGATGGGGGGCTCCAAGCCCTTACAGCTCACCCTTTGCGGATACCCCTGGAAAGAAAATAAAAATAACCATGGCTATAGGACTGAAGAATCGGCCAATAGCTCACCGATAAAAAAAAAAAAAAAAAAGAAGGACTGAAAAAGCGGGATAGAAAAATGTATCTATTAAATTATTTTAATCAGCTAAATCAGATTAATGCAATGATTTTAAGTAAACTATATTACAAAAAATATTTTATTATACCACGAGAATAAATTAAAAATTTATTAGCAGTATATTAATGGTTGGCTATTAATAAATAAAAGTAATAGATAATATGTACAATATAAGGGACGTGGGATTGGGCTGGAGGGGCTGTATTCCCTCCCTAAGTTAATGATTTTTTTTTTTTCTTTTTACTAGAAAATGTTTTGTCAATAGCTATGTATTGTTAAATTTTTTTTTTCAAAAAATTTAGTATTTGAAATGTAATTTTTTCAAAAAATTTCACTTTTTGTGAAGAGTTGTGAAATTAAAAAAAAAAATCCTATAAAGTGAATATTTTATTCCAAAAGTTAAAAATTTTGTGTATAACTTTGGATTTTTGATTTTTAAGTTTAATTTTTTCCAAAAATTTATTTTGTCTACTTTTTTACCCAAAAAAATTAACTTTCTGTGAATAACTATGGACTTGTTAATTTTTTTATGGGAAAATTAAATATTTTTTTTCAAAAGAATTAATTTGTTAAAAGTTGTGAGTTTTTTATTTATTTTCAAAAATTAAGAACCCCCCCCCCACCAGAGATAATCATGCGAACGTCCCTGAATATTAATATATTATATAGTAGGTATTATTTTCTTTCATAATGACTTGCATGTTCAAATAATTCATTCAAATAAAATCCAAGTCTCTGAAGGTTATATAAATATTTGTTGTTTTATACCAAAGGTATATATTATATAATGTTTTCACTAATACCAATAATTACATCATAATTTGAAGGATACGACCTGTGGGGCTCAGAGTTGATAAAATTAAGGACGTCCGTAGAGGTTAAGAAGTTGTTTTTTTTTACTGGAAAGTCTAATATTTGCAATTTTATTTAATTTTCTTTGAATAGCTTTGGATTTTTGAAATTTTTCTCCAAAACTTTAATTTTTGAAATTTTATGGGAACATCTGTGTAACTTTGAAATTTTTTTAGGAAAAAATTTAATATTTGAAAATTTAATTTAATTTTTTGAGAATAACTTTGAATTTTTGATTATTTTTTTGCAAAAAACTGTTGAAAATACAAAAACAATAACAACTTTGGATTTTTAAAATTTTTTCCCCCAAAAAAAAAACTACAGTGAATTTTTGAAATTTTTTTCTGGAAAAAAAAAATATTTCAATTTTTTTTAAAAAATTCCAAAACCCAACCCTCCCCGTCCTTCTAAATATACATAATCCTGCGGACGTCCCAGAATATGGACAAATTTCCAATAAATCTTGATGAAACTCCATCCAATGTCTTTATGAATACAAATAAACTTATCACCTGAATTAAACACTACTTGATGCAAATGATCAACACTGATATTATAATAAGATCTAACATATATGTTCTCAAAATCCCTATAAAATAACTAAATTTTTTTTTTTTTTGATCGATTTAATACGTGAAACGTGGATAATTAAAGAAAAAAATCTTTTTTTTTTTTGTCAATATTTATCTATAATATGGAATAAGATTGTATAACAATCAACTAACATAATATATCAGATATCTGAGGATTCTGCAGGATGATATAATCTTTTTTGGGAGGGGGTGGAGGCTTGTTTTTTTGCAATTAAAAAAGAAATACATAGCTATTAACAAAAATTTAAAAAAAAAGCTTTCACAAAAAAAAATCCATAGCTGTTCAAAAAAAAATTTAGAAAATCTACTACTATTAAAAAAAAAATCCAATATTAAATTTTTTCAGAGAAAAATTCAAAAATCCACAGTTATTTAAAAGAGTTTTGGAATTTTTTTTTCAAACATTACATATTTTCAAAAAAAAATTCGAAAATCCAGAGTTAGTGACAAAACGTTAAATTTTTGGGAAAAAAAATAATAAATCATATATTACATTTTTGATATCCTACATAATTAGCTGGAAGGACCTTTTTTAAAGAAAATAAGTCTTTAAAAGAAATTACCAGTCTATGCAGCAAAAATATAAAAGTTTTGGTGTCAACAGAACGACACGAGTCAAACGACACTTGGAAAACATCCATGAAGTTGCAATAAATTATTTTATGAAGGATAATACTTTACAACTATCAGTCTATCATTATGTATAGAAAAAAAAAATTGTCTGGGCCTCAAAAGAAATGCTTGATAGAAGAGCAACTACGATGCCGATCAAGGATCTAAAAAAATCACCCATTGTTTCAATAATTCTTTAAAAAATAATGATTTTTTGTAGTGATAAGTTTTTTGCAAGCAAAAAGTGTTTGAGTCAGTAACGAGTATTCAGGCAAGTAGGGAGTATATCTCGCTATACCTCGAATGTTTTTTTAGAAACTCTAAAATAATTCGGTTAGCAAAATTCAGCTCGCACCACATCACTAGTAATTATAATTTTTCCCCTGCACTAATTTTAAAAATATGACCTAAGATGAGTGTGAAACTTTTTGTAGTTTCAACTTGAACAGTGTTTCATTGATTTATTTTCTAAAGCCTCTAGACGAGAGTGGCCCTGAGGATTTGTTGCTGAGTTATAATAGTATTGTAGTGCCCGTGATGGACACAAAGTAGAATTGAGGATCGGACCCAAAGTAATTCTAGCCCATGTCCCTGTTTATTTCCTTCTCTCCTTGTCAGAGATACTTGTAGCTTCTGTTGAGTCAGTCCTGATACAGTACAGAAGACTAGAGTCCCGTTCAGTTCAGTTTCAGTACAGGCCCTGATGATCTCACTCAACTTCATTTATTCTTTTTTTAATCCGTTTTCGTACTGACAGTCTGAAGTACCGGTCCCAAGGAGTAATGGGATCGTTCCTAAGACTCGACTGGACTCAATCGAATAAATAAGGACTGATACAATACTTATTGTAGCTGATCTATTGAAATGCAACGACAGATAAGCTTCTCTCATCCAAAACATTATTCAAATTGTCAAGGTTACCATGTTGATTTTCCCACTCTTTTTTTTTTTTTTGAACATTATCCCAATGATAGTGATCTATATTATTAAAAAAAAGTTTGTCTGTTCGTCGACATAACTCCTAACAATGAATCTATTATTACCTCGTTAGTACTAGATGCAAATAATAATGTCATAATGGAAGGTATGAATTACTTAACTAATTCTTGTTTGAAGACAAAAAGTATGAATGGAATATTATTTTGAATGACAAATTACTAAATATAGATTACATCATTTCAATGAAAATATAGTCATGTATTTTAATACATTTCAAAATAATTTGAAATGAAATTGAAGGATGATTAAAAAAAAAAAAAGAAGGGAAAAGGATTCCAAAAGTATCTTTATTTATCAATCTTGTTTATTCAGAGTTAAATATTATTCTTTGAACTTTTACATATGTACAGGGTGAGGATAATGTATATTACAATTATTATCCTAAAATATAGTCACAATTCAGTAATCGGTGTTCATAGTGGAGTAAATGACTCAAAACCACAGCTTACAACCTGGTCCTGTCACTGAGGAACTCCTTGTCCACTCCCTCGATAACAACATGCAACAACATTTTGTCCACCAGTCTCTAACGCACACTGACTAGTGGTATTTAAGTTGTAGATCACGAAAATGACCATTAAAACTTTAAAGGTTGTTTATCTCCTTTAAAGCATTTTTTTAAAATCAAGTTTCTGGGTATGACTATGATTCAGTGCCGCATTTCGAAATGAAAGAATCATATAGATGAAAATCAAAGGAAATAAAAAATTGAAACAAATGTTTCAGCATTTCAAAAATGAAGGATTGATTACTCCATCTTGATTACAACTAATAAAAAATGTACATAACTACCAAAAAATGAGTACAATGAAGGACGTTACTTAGAAGCTAATATCTTTTTTGTTTTTTCTTCAAGTGCTCTATATTTTAGCTGAAATTATAGAATAGACGTTACATTTTAATTTAAAAAAAATTGCATTTAAAAAAGGTCGATTTTGGTTGATTTTTGGTCAATTTAGTTTTTAAATATTTACTAAGGAATTTTTATAAAATAAGCTGGTTAGGTTGCGATGAATATAGCTTGTAATAATATTCCGAGAAAGAACATTAAACCCCTTATGCGTTTATATCCATCAATTAATCAATTCTATTGAATAAGAAGCATCTATACACTTGTTTTAATCCCCTTAGATCTAAATTTTTATTCATATTAGTTAATCATTACTTAAAAACTCATACCAAATTCAATTTCCACAACAATTTTTTTACCTAAGCAGCTTATTTATATACCGAGCCGTTGAAAATTATTTACCAATGATGTAAATAAACTTTTTAAGAGGTTTGGTGGCAACTAATCTGATTGTTTCGTATTGTTACTGTTCAAATAAACAAAAATCCTTCCTGTGAGAGCGTAACAACTTCCACACGTGAGACCATGTCCAATCAGGAAACAAAGAGGATCGAAATTGCAGCCCTCCTCCGAGCGGGAGTACCTCATAACAACATTAAGGAACAGGTTGGGGCCTCGTTGAAGACAATTTACAACATTTCCAAGCCCTTGGAGGCTGGGGGTGATCTCAAGCATTCCCCTGGGGCTTGCAGGAAGCCCACTGTCTCAACAAGGCAAGTAAAGGCAGTGTTCAAGAGGACTCCCAACAGGTCCATTGCCGACATAGCCAGAAAGATAGGAACGTCGAGATCAACTGTTTCAAGGGCATTGAAATGGGCTGGAGGAAAGTCCCTGAGGCGTACTGAACGCCCTCTGCTAACTAAACGTCAGCGAGAAGTCAGACTTGAGCGTGCCAGAAAATCTTGAATGATATCAAGAGCTCATCTGGACGCATCATCATTTTTTCAGAGGAGAAAACTTTTACGGTCGATCCTGTTTTCAACAGGCAAAATGACCGTGTTGTGAGCTTTGGAGATGTGCAAGATAAGCACCGCTATGTGGCAACAACAAAGCACCCTGCTTCGGTGATGATGTTGGGTCTCGTGGCCTCCAACAGGAAGGCCATGAAGCCAAGGTCCTTCCGTGGATCAAATCCATAGTCTCTCCTTGGGTTTTTCAACAAGATGGAGCACCCGCCCACGCTTCCAAGAAAGTTCAGGAGTGGCTCAAGGACAACATGAACTTTCGGCCCAAGGACTACTGGCCCCCTCAGAGCCCAGATCTGAACCCACTAGACTTCTCTATCTAGGCGCACGTGGAGACCAAGGCCTACAAAAAACGACACAAGAACATAAATGCCTTAAAGGCTGCTGTCAACAAGGCCTGGGCCTCCATGGACGCCGATTACATCCAGCAAGTCTGTGGCAGCTTCAGACGTTGCCTGACTAGTGTCATTGAGTCAAATGGTGGCTACATTGATTAAATTTGATCACAAACTATTTTATTATTCTAAAAATGTATGAATAATTGTTTCTCAAGTCATTCGAAAGGGCATTATTGCCCGCGATATGTTCTGAACAATGATTGGTAAATAATTCTGCACGGCCCGGTATATAAAAAAATGGAAGATAATTGGTCCATAGATTGGGAGGGAAAAAGTGGCAAAATTCACACTCTAAAAAATACTTAGGATTTACAACCCTATTTTTTTGCAATGCAGTTATTGTCCTTGAATAAAAAAAATTAATGGCCCATTTATTATACCTTAAAAGACTTGATTCTTTTGCAATAAAAATAGTGCAGTTATTGAACTACTAAACTGTATTTACAAACCTTCAAGAAGCCGCATTTATATATCTAATATTCAAGAGTAGGTAACAAGTGTAGTACCTGAAACAAAGCAAGACAAATAAGGTAGATAGTGCTGAAATACCATAAAAAATTGTGAATTGTTAACTATGGAAATGAGAAATAAATTTGAGCAGTATGTCAATATATATCCTCTTTAATTGAGACCTTCTGTTACAACGTCGGGTGATAACTGTGCATTAAAAGAGTAACAAATATTAATCAAAATATAAAATATATTCTTGAACTTAAAAGGCGTCACCAAAAATGTTTTTTTTTTTTTTTTGGAAAACTCACAGGATCATTTTCTAGCTTTTCTTTGAGAAAAAAGATTTTGAATCTGAAGTTTCTGATGTTGATATTGAACACTTTGCATGAAATCTTCATCAATGAATCCTAGTACTTGTGGCCAGATTTACATTTTTATCCGGAAGAGGGAATTCCTTTTTCTCCTTGTTAATTCTTTGGAATGTCGAACAAGCGGATGAAGCGTTCAACAATTTTCCTCTAAAATCTGCTCTCTTTTCAAAATGATATTTAATAAGTTTTTTATGTAGCAAATTGTGAAAAAGAACAAGTTTGAAGGATAAATAAGTCCTCTTCTAGTCCTCAGTTCAATTAAACTGCTTTTTTAGCTTCTTCTTCTGCAACAGCTTGGATACTTGTGATATTGAAAGGTTTATAAAAATTAAAAGATTCTTACAGTTGGAACAAGAAATTTTTTTTAGAGAACAACCTTACAAAGAATCTTTATTCGTTAATCCAATTTCTGCCTTACAGAGTTCGTTGCAGAAAAGCTAAATCTAAGTCTCCTTCACATTCCAATTCATTGACTTCCTCAAATATTTCGGAAATCTCTGTTATTGGATCAATAAGAAGCTGACGGTTTCAAACGGACGGATTTTTTCAGCTTTATAAGCCGATTTAATTATTTCTCTCCTCTTCTCAAGGGGATATGCTGAAGTAGCCGTAGATGCAGATGGGTTCCTAAATGTTGAGAGAGCCCGAATTGATCGATAACTGGTTAAGTTAAAGTAAATAAAAGGATCTGAACCTTCTTTTTGCGGGGTATTTTCACTTTCCCATCTTAGATTTCATTTTTCTCTCTATTGGGATTCAAATCCTTTGACTCATAAGTAAAATCATCGGGACGAAAATGAAGTGAACATACGACTAATCCTAGTTATGGCGAACTTTTTTGATGGCATCAATCCACTTTTGTCTACGAATGGGATTAGTCAGGAGTCGGTGGGTTGAATTATGTGGTGGGAGTTTCTTCCTCGGGTGACCCACGACACAGCTAGGAGTAACATAGGCGTTTGTCATTGTTAATCACCTTAATAAATAATTATTATAAGTTATTATCAGAGTTGGCAAGTAATGTAATTAACTAATTGACTTAGATAAGTTAATTAGTTAAGTAAATTAACTTTTAGCTCAACTAGTTAATCATTTAAACAGCTTTATTTAAACTATAACTTAACTTTGCTTGCATTGCTTTTTTTATTGTTGTTGGGAGTTAGAACTTTTTTTTCCTGATCGTTCAATTAGAAGTAGAGAAAGTCCCAAACAGAACAACAGAATAATATTCATTATGTGGCCTTAGTTCTATTTAACTTAATTAGTTATTTTTTAACATCAAAGGTAAGTTAATTTAACTTAAATTATTCCAAAGTTAATTAGCATTAACTTAACTAGTTAATAACGTTAATTTCGAAATTAACTTTAGCTTTATTCAAATTTACTTAAATATACTATAGGAGCAAATTGTGCTCGCCTTAATTTAAGACAATGTTTCATTAAACAATTTCAAAAAAATTGAAATCTTATCTTATTCCTTACCTGTAAGGAAATGTTCGCGAAGAATTTGGGTATTATTTTATCAAAAATAGGAGTAAACACGTCTTTTAAATCCAATTTGATTGATTCCAGAGAGAAAAAAGAAATTAAAGGGGGGGATTGATTGCTTTATACGAGAACCAGAGAGACCCTCAAAACGCGTTTTTTTCCCAAAATCAAAATATTAATGAAGATTATGATTTATTTTATTTTATTTAAATTTATCCTTTTTATTTGAGAAAATCCAAAAATGAGTTTTTTCATTGATGACGTCTTCTTTAACATTAACTCAACTAGTTATTATAAAATAAAATAATAATTAACTTTAATATAACTAGTTAAAAAAGATAAGTTAAGTTCCCCATCACTGGTTATTATGAAGGTTTTTATTCAAGCAATCCAAATGGATGCTACTTGAATTTTAATATGACTCACAATTCTCTTTTTCTTCGATTTTGAATTGTATACATTGTGTCCATCTATTATATTTTAAGTATATACAAATGGGCTATAAGAAGTGGTTCATGTGAAAGAGTTTGATACTTACTTTTTCGTAGTTGGGGTGCTCAAGTTTGTATTTAATTCCTTGGGAGTCAATGATTGAGCGACAGAACCTGTAGAGTGTCGATAAAAATCATGAACCATGCTGAAAAATGTTTTTTATTGCTAAGAGGTGGATAAAAAATGTTTTATTGGTCGTTTTTTTTTTGAAAAATGGAGAGTTTTCAGCTTTCTAATTATATTCAGATAAAAAAAATGATGGTGGTGGTGGAATTATGTAGTTGTTTTTCTTCAACTATTGATAGTGAATATGTACAATTACATAGTTGTACATGAACATTAAAATCGGTGGAATTCAAAACCTGAAGCATGACATTCTTCTGTTTTCTGAGATAGGCTTTGACATTTTCGAATTTAGATTTAAATCCCGAAACAATAGGCTGTAGTTATTGGTTGCCGTCCTAGTGTTTAGCACGGAATCCTTTTCCCGATGTTGTTGGTAATTTTTGAAAAACTTCCAACCAAGATAATCCTTCTACTAGGTCCAGAAGACATCCTTTATAACTCAATGCAAAAGTGTAACTAGATATTCAAGGAAAAACTACTTTACAAAACAAAAGAAATTATATAATCCCATACGCATTACGTACGATACAAGCTCCACAGTATATTGACACCTAATGATGGATATCAACTTGCCACTTCTATGCAGAATACTTTATTTCATTGATTAAAGTCCGACTCCACGTATTTCATCTATGAATCGCTTATAATTTTGAAAATCTTTTTTTTTCAATTTTTTTTTCATTAGTTATTCTATTAACAATTTAAATGAATTAAACAATGAAGGAAAATCAAGTGAGAAATAAACTTTATACATTATTATACTAAAATTTAGTTTTAAATTTTAGATTATGTACATAAATTAGTTTAAAAGTCTAAGTCCGACTATTTTTAATTTTATGACTCAGGCTATACATGGTGTCTACGATAAATTGGAACTATCTGAAAACTCAACCTGCTTGATAAAAATGGAATTTGGAGTGTATTTGCTAATATGAAAAAGTTAGAAATGATATTAAACAATAAATTTATTCAACATGTTCTCCCTTAGCAGCCACCATCTTCTCCATCCTGCCCCTAAAGGATTTGCATGCCCTGATGACTTCCGAGGAATCGACAGCATTCCACTCCCTCGTAATGGAGCCCTTCAGGGCCGCGATGCTCTTGTGGCTGACCTTGCACACCTCCCTCTCCAACTTCCCCTACCAGTAGTAATCACACGGATTGAGGTCGGGTGAGTTGGAGGGCCAGGTGTTGCGATCCCAGAAAGTGATGTCATGGGAGTTGAAGAGGTCAGTGGTCCTCATGGCGATGTGTGCGGGCGCTGAGTCTTGTTGGAATATGAACTCCCTCCCAGCGGCCGTATCCTTCATCCAGGGGATGACGAACTCCTTCATGACTTCGCAGTATCTTATCGCGTAAACGCTTTCCTTGGGATTGAACAAAAAAGGAGGCATCACCTCACCGGTGCTGCAGATGACACCCAGGGTCATTACGGAGACCGGGAACTTTGTGGTGAAGACCGCAGGGAACTCTTCTCTCTCCTTGACAAGCCACCTGTCATTCTGGACGTTGCAGCTTCTGTCGACAGTCCAGTTCTTCTCGTCAGAGAAGAAGATGATTCTTCCTCCATGGCTCTTCAGGTCATTGAGGAGACGCTTACTGTTGGTGAGCCTGGTGGCCTTCATGGATGCCGTGAGGATGTGTTGTTTGGCCATTCGGTATGACCTGTACCCGAGGTCCTCATTCACAGCCTTGAAGACCAGATGCTTGCTCACTCCACGGTTCTACAAGGAAGTCCCCAGCAAAGCGTTGATGGACTTCTGTTGAGGGAAGCGGGGAGTGTGGATTCGGTCACTTCTCATGTTGTGGGCCTTGCGGCAGACCTTCCCCTCAACCTCTCAGGCATGGAAGACCCGGTACACCGTGGTCTTGGGGTAGTTAAGAAGCTTGTAGATAGCAGAGGGCTTGTGTCCCGCGCGAGCCAATTCGAGGATGGCGTCTCTCCTTGCTTGTTCCATGATGACTATTGTTTGTTGTCAAAACAATAGTGGTGGAAGTTATAGTGTATTGTTCATGCAACCTTTTATATTAGTATGATTTAACCCCGAATACCCACATTATGGATCTGGATGAAATTTAAAGTAGTTCCAATTTATCGTGGACACCCTGTATATGATTTCGTGACTCCATAACCCTGTAATATTGTCATATATATTTATTCAAAAAGAATCTTCTCACCATTATATTTATTTTCATTTGACCTTTATTTTTGTTATAAATTTAATTATTTAAAGAAACTATTTGAAAATATGGATCTTTTGGATCCTTTGATTAAAAAAATCTGATTTAGAAAAAAAAAATCCCCAATTTTTTATGATTTTTTTCCAAAAAATCACAAATCTTGTTACAAACATATATATTTAGATTTTATTTTCCTTTTGCATTATAATTGCTA
Organism: Lepeophtheirus salmonis; assembly: GCF_016086655.4. Classification (NCBI taxonomy): domain Eukaryota; kingdom Metazoa; phylum Arthropoda; class Copepoda; order Siphonostomatoida; family Caligidae; genus Lepeophtheirus; species Lepeophtheirus salmonis. The sequence continues at coordinate 20,740,254 of NC_052141.2, read as the reverse complement.
TTAAATTTACAATGAATTGACAAGGTGTAAAGGTAGGTGTATCATATTGTATTTGCTTTGGTTAATTTGTTAAAACAGATCAAAAATTACATATAAAATAATAATACCATTACGTCAATATATTTTAATTTTAGTTCTGTTTCAAACTAATTAGTCTAATAATTGATCCATGCAATCTTCCTTGCTATTCTTTTTGTTTTTGTTTAATGTTCCTTTAATTGATCAAATGTAAAGGACTCGAGGGAAAGAGCAGACACGCAAAAAATCTGCCACAAAAATATATTTTTTTCCAAATCTTCATCCTTACTCTCCTGCGTTTTAGGTAATATTTTGTACAACTCTACTTATACAGAGTGATGACTCAAAATTTGGGGTAGTATGACTAATTTACGAAAAATGTGATTTTATGGAATATACAACTAAAAACCAAATTGCGTCACAACAAATCGGCGAATAAATTGGCAGCTCTTGACAATGAAGGCTATGTGCATAGTGTACCAAGCCAAGACATATCGAACTGCAAAGTCCAGGAGGTCAAGGCTGGATGAGGGGGCGCATGGAGGAAGGACAAAAGTCAGTTGCTGTTGCAGAAGTTTTAGTTCTTCTTGCCTGTATGAAACTCTAATACATTTCTCAATGTTGTAGGCAGATCAGATGGATATATCAACAGTCTCTATATTCTCCTAGGAGATGAAAAAAAAAAAAAAATCAACAATCCCCTGTTATTTATTAATTATTTTCCTCTTTTCTTTTTCTACAACACTATAATTAATCTGATCAATATAAAACAGTAAAGTTCGAACCGATAGTATAAATATATAAATACACAGTATAAATATAAATGTCATGCGGAAAAATCCCCTAGAGGTGCAAAGTTACCAGACGTCAAAATTAAGGAGGCAAATTTACCCTCGGCGAAAATGTTCGGGGCAAAATTACGGATCACGGGAATATCGTGCTTCGTTGGCCTACTGTTACTAAACACGTAGACAAGAGGAAAAAAAAGAGTGGGGACTCCAGTGATACATTTATATTCAAAAATTAAATCCTTGGGGAAAAAAATTTGAAAAATTAAATTTCAAATGAAAAAAATTTTAGAAAAAATTTCAAAGATCCATTCATCTATTGATCAAAAATTTAATTTTTGGGGAAAAAGTTTCAAAAATTAAATTTTTAAATATTAATTTTTTTTTCAAAAATCCACAATTGTTCATAGAAATAAAAAAATAAAAATTTTATTTATTAAATTTTTCGGAAAAAAGTCAAAAATCCAGTGCTGTTTAAAAAAAAAATTTAATTTTTAGGAAAAAAATTTCAAAAATCTACAACTATTCACAAAAAATTAAATTTTGGACGAAAGAATTATAGAAATCCTCAGCTGTTCACAAAAAATTACATTATTGGTGAAAAAATTTCCAATTTTTAAAAAATCCACACCTGTTTATAAAAAAATGTAAATATTAAATTTTTTATAAAATAATTTCAAATATTAAACTTTTCAGAAAACATTTGAAATATTAAATTTTGTATAAAAAATTTCAAACATTTATAGTTATTTCTTTTAAAAAATAATCGAGTATCAAATTTTCAACTAAAAAACAAACAATCCTTGATTTTCGGATGACACCTCCAGCCCGACACCTGTGGACCCCCCTGGTTCATATAATGTTGATACCTGTTAAAAAAGCCTACTACCATATCAAGTATATGTACACTGTTTCTTGTTAGTATTATAAGATACACAGTTTAAAGAGTTTGCATGCACGCGGACATTTAGGTACTTGTACGAGTACCTAAATGCGTTATTTGTTACCCATACTCCGGAAGTCTTCAAGCTCTTTTATTATAGTGTATAGATATTATTTGAAATGGAATGAGAGTTTAAATTGATTTTTCTAGTTAGATATGATTGACGTGAACAAACTGATTCATCCAACCATTCAAGATAAACAAATAGTATTCACAAAATGTATAGATACATTTCCTATATAAATATCTATTATGTCATAACAGATGTCTACATGATTTGAAAAACTTGTGGTAGAATATTGTGTGTATAATAATTAATAATACTAATATAATAGGATGTAATTTATATATTTTATTTCTAATGGATTTATTAATAGGTTAAATGTTTTCCGAATTTAATCAAACTTGTCGATAGACAACATTTGAAGTTCTTCCATCTCTTTGGCCATTATAATTAGAATAATTAGAAATATATTCCTCCTTCAACAATGATGAAGATACAAGCTAAGACTAACTCGCTAATCCTCTTCTTCCTCCATTTACCTAATTCCCTTTTTTAATTCGTACTCAACATACCTTCTAACTATTTCCTTCAGTACAATAATTTTGTGTTTTGGATTCTTAATTTTTTGGTGCATTTTCCTATCGATAACCTATAGCTTTAGATCGGGGAATTGATCTTGTTTTATGAAAAAACTGGTCTTATTTCCCAAAAAACAAACTAGCCCACCAGAGCCCAGGAATCTGGTAGGATCAGAATGAAACATATTCCTAGGTACGTAACTCATAATTCTAAACAACTTATATTTTATGTCTAAAGTATTTATGGGTTTCTGTTTTTGAAATAAATAACATACGCAGTTTTATCAGGGGGACATACAATTATAATATTGTATTATAGTAGATAGATGTAAAAATAGGCGTGTTTTATTGTATACATATTCAAATAGATGGGCAAAATGTAGATACGGATAAGAGTTTTATGATAAAACGGAATACACGGTTCGTGACATTGTTATTTTTTGAATAAATCCTCCTATTGTTCACATCTTACTCTGCCCGACGAATCCCCGCCTAGCTTTGGTGTCAATTAAAAACAAAAAATCTTATTAAAATAATAATAACTATGCTTAAATATAATATTACAGTACTTTCTCCTCACTGATGCATTTTTAAATGTACACAATTATCATTAGTGATGACAGTCGTGTATATTTTGGGCGTATAGAGTGCTTCACCAATAATAGTCCATATGGGTTGAGGTTGAGGGATGATTGGAGCTGAAGTCTGAAGCCCAGAATTCTTCTTCTTCACTCTGTGGTAGGAAGCTCCATTCACCTGCAACAAATAATCACTCTTGGACTAATTGGCCTTCAGTCAAGGCAAGAGATTGTACCTAAACACCTTGTATTAGGCATTAATTTCGCCCCCGTGCCCGTGGAACATCCTCTCCCTGTCTCTGTAGATGACTTATGGGACCATCAAAGTGGCAGGATACTTTATGTGGTTTTCCTATTTATATACCACACCAATGGATGGAATGTACTTTGGGTCCTTTTGAGCTTGAAGAAGAGCGCCAATGATTTTCCAATTTAGCCCCTGTGAGTTCATTTTTCAGACTATCTGAACGAAACTTGGCGATAAGAAAGAAAAATAACGGTAGTATATTTATTTACTCTAGCTAAACAGAAAAAAAGGGTTCACAGATGTTGTAAATTAGCATCAAAGTTAATGAAGCTTGTTTCTGGCCACTCTGTGAAGTCACATTCATTACTTCTCCTCTCCTGGTTAAATCTGAGTCCTCATCCCACACACAAATTAACAAGCACACAAATATTTTTTTTTTCCCTCTTCCTTTTAATGAGCTCATTGTTCAACATGAGTCCTCATTCGATACACAAATTAACACACAAACAGATACGTTTTGCTTTAGTTGTATAGCGAATCATTATCATTAATATTTTGATATTGAGGGTAGAAAAATCGAGTACAGGTGTGCACGTCTAAAACAGAACACTTCTTTAAATTTTACGCCATGCACATATTCGTGATTTTATTGTGTTAAAACCGGTTTACCCTTCGAGGCAAGGGCCTTGACTAGTTATAAACAAAACTCCAGCAAAATCTAAATATCAACAGTGAAACAACAGCTGATAATATGGAGAGACGTCGAGTCGCAAGTTTGGAACTTTCTGCGCGTGGAAAAACTCCCACTGAAATTGCCAAGGTTCTGAACTGCAGCCGCACCACCGTTTACAGTGTGGTAGCCAAAGGTATTCCTGAGACGACCACAAGATCTATGCCAAGGCCTCGAAAGTCGGACGAAATGGTTGCTACCGTGAAAAAGTCTGTCGAGGACAAGAGAGGCAAGGTCGCCGTCAGCGGCCTCTCCAGGGAGTTCAACGTCAGTAGAAGGACCATGGACCGGCTAGTTAAGAAAGATCTTGGCCTTTAAGTGTACAAGAGAACTCCTCGTCAAGCCCTCAAGCCCGTAGACAAGCCTGTGACATCAATGATGGTGTTTTTCCTTTTTTTAATTATTTGGTTATATAATAGAATAAGTTATATAAAAATATAGACGTTCGTCTTATATTGCATTATAATGAAAAAACCACAAAAAAAAACCAACATGATATTTCTGTAAGATATGTGTCTTAATATATATTTCATATATCTTATTTGGCTTAATAAACCATCATTATCTTATTAAAAGTTCCAGGGACCGACAGTTAACCGACGGTCCTTAATTTCACCATAACTTTGTCTCCAAAAAATTTCTCAAATGGCAGAAGCATCGATGGAAGTAACAGTATTGAGCCGATTCCGATAATCGATGCTTCAAAAAAAGGCCAATTCTTACCGATTCTGATACATCAGCACACCCCTAGTTTATTTCTTTTATCTCACAGTTGCTTGCAGCTGCTTTTCTTTAAAACATTCTTCGAATTGTCTGCATTAGCATATTAATTTTGAGGGTTTTTTGCGGGTGTTTTTTTACATACTTAAAAGGCTTAGGATTTACATGCCTAATTGTGTAGAGAGTGTTGTAAACGGGGTTTTTTAATCAAAAAAGTTCTCATCTTTGATTAAACATGAAATATGTCGTGGTTTTAAGCCATTAAATACATTATTATGTAATTTCTAATTATTGAATACATCATTTGATAATTGTACTTAATTTGTGACAATATTGACTCGTTCTTCTTTGATAATCATGGTTTTAAGAAGTATCATTTAGGACGGTATTTATTTTTTATCATTAGTCATTACTCAAGCAATAAAACTACAATATGTTGCAAATAATTATGATTTAAGGCGCAATAGATGATTACACATTAATTATTTCACAAATCATTCTTCCAGTATGTAGTAAATTTATAATATATGTAATTCTAATTACGTCTTGATTGTGAGTGCTACGTATTTATTTCACGTACAGGGATAGATAAGTCTCTTCGAACGAACCATAATTAAACCTCTTTCCATCCCGAAATTAGTTATGTTTTATGTAAGGGTAGCTGAACAAATAAATTGTCCAGAGAATACAGAATATGTAACTTGGTGTCCAGGTATATGCAGATAAATAATGTGTTTGGATCGCCTGCAGGGTGAGTACTTAAAAACTAGAATCCTCTTCGAGGCCGTATACCCTAACATCTAAAAGTCTGACGATTTTGAACTTGGTACCATTCGAGAGATCAGACAAAAAGCTACAATTTGATGTTTTTGTGCGATCAAAAAAATCTTCACAGTGGACGCTGTTCTGAACAGGAAAAATGATCGCTTATTGACTGAATCATGAGCTCAGGTTGAGGGAACCTTAAAGACCAAACATCCAGCTCAGGTCATGGTCCTCGGTGTCGTGGCGTCCGATGGCAACAACATCCCTCCCCTTTTTCTTACGGGCTAACGAGAAAGTCATCGCAGGGGTCTACTACAAGGTCTTCAGGTACCATATCTTGACATGGTTGAAGATCACGTTTCCCAGAGACAACTATGAGTTTATCCAAGACGGCACCCCGGCACACACTTCCAAGAAGATGCAACATTTCTGCAGGGAGAACATAGAATTCTGGCCTTTGTCCTAACCCCACGTTAACCCCCTTGACATTGCTGTTTGGTGCGTCTTGGAAGGCAAGGCGAACAAGACTTCTCAGCCGAATGTCAATGCTCTAAAGGTTGTGATTACGGAACAACTTGTCTTCGGACTTCATCCAGGCTAGATGTGCTTCTCTTCGTCCCAGTATTGAAGCCATAATTCAGAATGGAGGGCGATATATTGAATAAAATATGTTCAATACTCTTGAATTAGAAACTTTTGTTTGAAAAGTTTGCTATAAAAATGGACAAAATAACAATATGTAGCCGTTAAAAGGGCTTTTAAAATTATTAATCTTTGAGTCCTTACCCTGTTCAGTGTACAGGGTGTACCCTAAATACTGTTACAAATGTTTACACTTATATGTTATAGAGATTTCGAGATATCATTATAAATATTTCAGTGATCAATATTATACGCAAAGTTTATGAGAATCATTTTTTATGATCGTTCATTTAAGGATATGGAAGGCAAACGTGATGTTATTGTCAAGCATCACTGCTTGGGAAGAGACACACAGACATTTTGTAAGGTTTTAAAGGTCATGAAGATTAACAGAGCCTACATCAAAGGCAGACAGATACAAATAGTTTCAAATATTGTCCTTGTAATGATTGACCATGAACAGCACGGAGTACAAAGAACATCAAAATCATACATACAATAGAAGAGCTTCAGTAAATTGGACATAGAGCTAGGCATGGGCCACAAAACAATGAACAATGGAGATTTTCCCCACCTCTCATTTGAAGAGGCATCTCCTTTCAATCAAAACCAAAGTAAAGAGTGTCTACCGAAGCAAGAAACTTCTTAGTCTGTTGAAGTCAGGAATGGTTCCCGCCTTATCTTTATTGATGAGGAAGTTTTTTCTGTTGAGGCTAAATAGAGCTCTCAAAATGATAGGGGTTTGGCTATAAAAGGACGTGGTACGCACCCTGGAATCCATCAGACGCAAAAACCACAGTCAGTGATGGTTTGGGAAGCCGTCACTTGATTTGTTTCGGCACCCCTAGTCTTTGCTCCCCCACCCTCTGGAGTCAAAATTAATAAGTTAGTACCATACCATACCATCCTGGAGAAAGGTTTTCTTCCATCGGCAAATTCTCATTTGAAAGAAGAGACTTATTCCTTTCAACAAGGCGGTGCTCCTTCCCATAAATCTAATATGATGCAGGGGTGGTCTCATCTCCCTAACTTTCGCCCTCCATCCAATCCGTATTTCAAGTCTATGGATTTCAGAATCTGGTCCATTTTGTAGGAAAAAGTGTGCAAGAAACCTTATCCAAATTTGGATACACTGAAAGCATATCCAATTCGAGAATGGGACAACACTCCCATGGAGATGGGCCACGCCTTCAGCGATGTCTTCCCTAATAGACTCAAGGCTCTAATTTCGGCAAAAGAAGATAATTTTGAATATTTTTTTGTCACTTATTTCTGAGATAGTCAGTAGCATTAATGTAAAACTTTAGACATTCAAAAATAATTATATATAGATAAAAAGTGACATACAATTACTCATTTCACTGTATTTTTAGGATCCACCCTCTATTCAAAAGCTTTCATTTGATGTCCCCATTAATGTTGTTGGGTATTTTGGGACCTTAAACATCATCCAGTTTTATAAGAATGAAAAACCTTTTATGATTAATATTAAGTGAAATAGTAAACTTTTGGATCAGGTAAAATTGGAACCAATAAATAAAAGAACTCAAACCTTACTCTCTATCAAAAATCTATATATCTTCTATTATATATCAGAGCCCAATATGTGTTAAAAATAAACTATTAGCTCATTTTACAACGATGTTTCCATATTGTTGGTCAAAATTAACTAATATAATATATATAAGATGGTCCAGATAAATTGGGAAAATCTTTAAAGGCTTATAACGAACGAACTAGATGAGATAGGACCATAATTTTTTTATTATTTTATTTGAAAGCTACATTTAATGACATTCAATTATTTATAATCAAATGTCCGTCTTTTGATAACCTCGGCCACACGCCGCAGGAAACTTTGGAATCCCTGGCAAACCTCGTATAGATGCTGCTTTGTCATTGTACGAGTAAAGAACTTATTCAGGGCCTCGACAGACGAATTATACTTTTTACAGGCCTGGTGTTCGACCATCTTCCAGACATAGAAATCGCATAAGTTCATGTCCGGGCTATTTTCAGGCCCAAAATCCAGGCTTCAAAAGTGAGGACATTTTGTGTCCAAGTCATCCTGCTCTTTTTTGACCTTTTTGGACGGTGCACGATCTTGTTAAGGTGTAATATATACTTGGGCTACTCCATCCTTCTCATAGAGTTGCTTCCAAAAATACGTACCATATTTAATCAAATTGCATGAGTGTAGAATACAAATTTTTGGAGCCCTTCCAGTCCTCATTAAATATGTATTTACATTTATTCAATCAATAAATTAATTTATATAATCAAACAATGACACAGGAATTTACATTAATATTTGTTTTAAATATAATTGAAGTCGAATTTTTATTCTAAATTGAAATGAATGAATGTATAGAGTTGTCATATTTATATCCTATGATAAATATCACTCAATGCCATTACTACAACCGTAGTTACACATTCAAATGTCATTGTATCATATTAGAGAAATACACATAAAAATTCATTCAAGGAGCTTATTACTTATATTTTTCTTTTATCGTAATGTATATTACGTTAGTGATAGGTATTTTGTCAGTTTAAAAAATAATCTTGCGATTTTTTCCACTCAGGGTTATACATTTATGACGTCCAGAAAAAAGTACAATTTCTGACCGCCTTTCTCTCCCCCACCCTCCCAATCAGTGTTTGTCCAAAATACTAATAATCCCCTCCGATTGGATTTCCTAACGTTTTACCCCCCGTTCTGAAAAATTTCGATTTTTTATAGAGTGCTTCCTTATTTTTTTCATAATTTTTCGAAATGGAATTGGGTTGGGAGGATCAAGTAAGTATACGATTGCTTATAACGTAAAAATATAACCTGTAAATTTTTCATCCTTCAGCTTCCATAGATTTTATGGTTCAGGGTGCCTACTTAGAAAAGTGAATTAGAGTTATATTACAAGGGCATCCGCGGGGGTTGTGCTGGAGAGGCCTCTCCAGCCATAATGATTCTTTGTCTTATGTATTTTCTTTTCTTTACTTTTATCTCATGACGTAGGGATTTGTTTTAAAGAGTAATAATGTAGCTTTTTATTAAAAGTAGTGGCCAATTAGTAAATAAAATATTTTGGTTATTTATACGTCATATAGAAAAGGTATTGTTGATCAGGCAAAATAGTAATCAGTTATCAATGTAGGGTACTCTGAAATATGCCTCTATCCCGTAAATCCTTCCCCCTCCCCCTCGTTAACTGGAGAACATAAATATATCACCCCTTAGTCAATTAGATGATAACTAATGGATAGACGACATTTTGGGGGCTCAAAATTAATATTTTTACTGCATTAAATTAACCTATTTACAATAAATCTTTTGATGTTCATTTTTTATTCTGCCATGTTTTCCACTCCCATTTTTCTTCTAACATCCAACCTGACAATTTGAAGAATATTCAGGTGGAGTGCAGCTAGGCCGTCCTGACGTTTCATTATATTAGCTGTGAGGAGCTATCCTATGAATGAAATAATCTCAAACCTCCACTCCGTATCTAGCAATGATATACCGGTAGTTGCATAAATACACAGACTATTTGTGGCAAATAATTAAATGTGTAATAAAATTCGTATGACGTATTTTTTTGAGAACTATATAATAGAGAATTTATTCTGGTATAAAATTTAATATAATTACTGACTATAACCGCCCTCAGCTGCTATGACACCCTCCAAGAGCCCACGGAAGGCATTGATGATGTAATGGTCTTCCATGGCTGCCCATTGCTGGCCTTCAATGAGTCTAAATTCGGGTGGAGGGTAGCACATCCCTTCTTTTCAATTTGCCACCACACAGTGTAGTCAAGGGGATTCAAATCAGGTGATTGAGGTGGCCAAATGTTTTTGTGAAAGCCTCCTTCACCTCATTATCATTGATTTTCCGTGGTCTGCCGGTCTGAACACCCTCCTTCAGATCTTTTCCCTGCTTGACAAGCTTCTGGACCTTGAATACAGTAGTCCTGGATAGTCCAGCGTCCTTGATTATCTCCTTGACAGACCTACCGGCGCGGAGGAGAGTGGCAACCATATGACGTTGTGCCTCGTCATTAATCGTAAACGACTTTGTTTGATGCGAGTAAGAAAAACAAAAACAAAGCCAACAGATTTACCGAGTTACTTGTGCTAGAATTTTTTATTTCCGTTCACGGAACCTCGAGATATAAGCGTTTAAAAATTAGTCAGCGTATTTATGCAACTACTGGTGGAAAGGAATTACTCCAATATCGATCCTCAATTCTACTCCGAGTCCAACAAGGACTTACAATTATAACTCCACAACAAATCATTAGTGTTACTTTTTGTCTTTCAAGTAGTATTGACTACTTTATAAATAAATATATTATCTCTTCAAGAATATAGAATAATACCTGTGGAAAATAAATATAACCTATTCATATAGCAAGTACAAATTGCATTGCAAGCTTCTTCCATTATAATTTTATTTGCATACGTGATTATATTTATGATATTGAATCAAAAAATTTGTTTATACAAGTTAGAACTTGAACAAATTTACAGAAGGAGTTAAATAAAGTTATAGAAGATAGGAATGGAGAAGTAAAAATGCGCTCATTTTGATTATGTAAGGATATTTATCCTTTATTTTATCCTCGCACCCTTTAAAAAGGCGCAGATTTTAACTTCTCCATTCAGACATCGTTTAACCAGGGATGTCATTATTAAAAAAAAAAAAAAAAAAAAAAAAAAAAAAAGTTTATCAATCAGAAAAAAAGGAAAAAGTGTTTTTGCAAATCCTCTTTCTTCTTTTTTCTTCAATATTTAATCGGGTCATCGGGATGATAACTTCTTTTGAAACAAAATTTCAAAAAATTTATATTTGAAATTGAATATAATTTCTCGAAAAAAAATTCCAAAAAATTTAAGTTTCTGTGAATAACTTCGCGTTTTTAAAATTATTCTCCAAAAAATTTAAGGTTTGAAAATTTTTTTTATCACAATTATAGTTTTTATTTTGAAAAATTTTAATATTTGAAATTAAATTTTTGATTTTTTTACTAAAAATTAAATATTTCATAATTTTTTCCCAAAAAAATTTAATTTTTGGATATTTTTCAAAAAAAATCTATAATCCAAGCCCCCCTTAATCTTGTAGACGGCTATAATTGTAGCAAAATATTCTTTTTTAAAACTGTTATTTGAATTATGAAAAAATTGGAATCGCAATTGGCATCGAGATTTTTTTTTAATCGTCCCATCACTTTTTAAATTAATTTCTGAGCATATTTCTCAGTTTAAATATAAATCAGAGTATTTAATGAATGTGAGTCGGAAATCTCGGTAACTTTAAATACATTGAAATAAAAAAATAAATATACTTTTTCATAAAAATGACTACCTAGAAATATATAAAATATCAAGAAAATGTTATATTCTAAATATCGTCACAGTCTATTTCAAAAAAAGATAATTAAAATCATTCTTTCTATAAAAAAATGTCATTCGATTACAAATGAAACAAATCATTTATTAAAAAAGGATTTGAATAAATTTGTGGAGAAATGAAAAGTATTGTGAAAATATGAAAATGGATAAAAATCAGTCCGATAATTTGAAATAAATATCCCTTTGCCCCCAAAAAAAAAAAATCTTGACACCAGTCCTGGTAGACGCAGTAGTTATATATAATTATTAGTTTAGACCCAACCCGGTTTCGGGTAATCAAACATTTTAAGGATCTTAAAAACCTTATAGTACTCCTTAATCCTCATTAAAAAAAGATATTCTCTAAAGCAGTGATTCTCAGGCGTACACTTTGTTGTACTTGGAGGCACTCCAGGGGTACTTGAGATTTTGAAAAATATTTTACAAGTGGTACATACCTCAGGGCCGTCGGCTCAGGGTGGGCTAGACGGGCTGAAGCCGTCTCCCAAAATTGAGGAACTTTTTTTTCCAGAAAAAATTAATAATTGAAATTTTACTGGAAAATTTTAATATTTGAAATTTTTCCAAAAAATCTCTAAAAATTTTTATAATTGAAGTATTTTGTGAATTGCTATAAATTTTAAATTTTCTTTTTTAAACTTAAATTATATTGAATGGATAACAATTTTTGAATTTTTTTTGCAAAAATTTAATTTTTTTGGTAATAGCCAAGGATTTTTGGAATTTTTTTTTCTAAAATAGTTAATTTTTGCAAGTATCTGTGGATTTTAATTTTTTTTTTTTTACAAAAAACCTTAATTTTTTGACAATAGATATAAATTGTGAACTTTTTTTTAATTTTATAGAGCTGTGGACTTTTCAATTTTTTTTCGAAAAATTCCAAAACCATGACCTCCCTCCAAATTATAATCCTGCGGACGCCCCTGTTATTGAAATTAAAAATTCTTTGTGCTGGTAAAGGGTACTTGGGTTAAATAAATATTTTACAAGTTGATGAATCGGGCGCCAATGACATCTTCGTGGCTCCTAAGACCATTAGGATGTCTAGAAAGCACGACTTGGGATTAGTTTCTTTCACAAGGAACCCAAACTACCTTTTCACAGAGGGCATTCAAGTCATAAGGCTCGAAAGGTGCAAGAAAATCGCCATATGGTTCAAGGCAAATGGGTCAATTGTGAGCATTTTCTCAGAAAGTAATATTTTCAAAGTTGATCAATTCCCACAACTGCAGGAACGGCTGCTGGCTTGCAGAAACAAAAAAAGAGGTCCAAGGGGCTTACCACACCTAATATCCGATCCAAACAATGGTCCTAGGCGCTGTGGCCTCTGATGAAAAGAAGATGCCTCCGTTCTTTGTCAAGGCTGGACATAAAATCGGCCAGGAGGTCTCTATAAGGTGCTTAGGTACACCATCTTGCCATGGCTGAAGACCTACTACCCGGAGGGTCATCACGTGTGGAATCAAGACGGCACCCCTCTCACAAGTAGTCCAAGTGCCAAAAGTTATGTACAGATAAAATAGCTCGATTCTGGTCCAACGAGATATGGCCCTTTCTTCGCCATATTTGAACCTACTGAACTTTTCTATATGAGGCATTTTGTAGAGAGAAACTAAACAGACCTTACACCCAAATGTGGACTCACTGAAGTCCTCCATAGTAACTGCGCTGGACAACTTGTCAGATGAGTTTGTCATCCGCATGGTCTTCAGGGGACGCGTAAAGAAATTTCATTATTTTTCTTTTTACTTTAAAAAAATCAAAAATCCATTGCTATTTACAAAAAATAAATTTTTATCCCTAATTTAACGTAAAATTTTTCATCGTGGGCAGAAAAAATTATAGGAAAAAGTTAAAATTCTCTAATTTTGGGGGGGACTACAGTCCTTCAAATCCAACTCTGCGGACACTCCTGTATATAAATAGTTGCATCGCTTATGTGGTGTCCTTTATTTTGTCCCTCAATAATAATAACTAAATTTAATACAAATACAAGATTAAAGGGTACCATAAGTACGACGCTTTTCCTACAAATGTTTGACTTCCACCTTACATTTTAATAGTAACGTCAAAGAGAATAACTGTTTGCAAGAGCATCGATATATCTAATATTGCCTTCCTTGACTGTTAGTGTTAGAATACCGCTGTTATACTCAATGATGTCGTATTGTATTTCTATTAACCTATTAATTACTCGTAAATAATTTTTTTTTTTTCAAAAAATTTAATATAAAAATGTCATTTTTGAATTTTTTTCCAATTTTTTTTTTTGATGTCAGTTTGGATCTTTAGACGTAAATATTCGGGTAAATTTTGGGTAATATAACTTACGGTCCGGTTTTGAAATCTCAATTAACTCAATGTTATTTAAAATAATACTGAGTTAAGCATTTTTTCGTCATCATAAATGAGTAAAAATGTACCTTAGATCCAGATCCTATTTTATTAAGGTTCGAACGTCGGTTAAAATACCCATAAAATTCGAGATAGGCATCTATCTATTTCGGTTTCAGACCCGGATCTGTATGTTAGGGTACCCAAAATTTACTTGAACATTTACGTCTAAGATCCAAACTGACTTGGATCCGAGAAAATGTAGATTTGTCCTATCTTTAAGTACAGTAAACAATTTTAAACCTATCTTCAGTGGCTTTTAACATTTATATATTAGAAAAAAAGAAATATATATATATATGTACGTTGTTGATCAATTTTAGAGCTAAACCTCTCTACACAACAGCCCCCCTCCTCCCAAATGATGAAAACTAGCATCACCCCTGCCCATCAGTGTTCAAGGGCTAATATTTTTTTTTCTCTCCACGGCCTTGTCTGTCCCCTCTTTCCTTCTTGGCATAGTCTATTTGGAATCATGTAGCGAATGGGTATTTTTATGTAAATGGTGTAGGATTGTCAAATGTCATGAATTCAACATTTTATAACACTAGGATTACATGTACTAGTAATTACATGGATTCTTCGTATTTTATGAGCGCTCCTATACGTGGTAATAACTAGGAGGAATCATGATTAATCATTATGCATCGTATTGGTGCAACAGCGCCGAGCTCTTCTTTTCTTTACGAAAAAAAATACGTTCGACGTTCTTAATAAAAAGAGGAACAAGAATTGAATCCACGGCCGGACGAGGGGTCTATAACATCCCTTCTTTCAACTGGTTTAAATAAAATTATCCAGTACTCGTATATATTTTTCTATGTAACTCAGTTGAGTGTTAACCACGACGACTAACGGAATTGAGTGAAACGATCTGGAATCTCGCATAGCCTTCAACAGACATAGTAAACCTACATTCTCAGGAAGGTAAGGGTTATTTAACATCCAAGAGTAATTTAAACTCATTATATAATATAAGTCAATGAAGAACCATTATGATTATTTTCAAGGATGCTATGTTTCATTTCCACTTGATCCTTATTATTTTTTACTAAACTATCCATTATTTCCTTCATAGTTAATTATCATTCTAGTAATTGTTTCCTTCTCCTCTTTTGCAGACTCCAAGCTCTTAGGAAGATCAAGAATGGGTGAAGTAGCTGGTTATTACGAGGACAAAAGTATATTCATCACAGGAGCCACGGGTTTTATGGGAAAAGTTCTTTTGTGCAAACTTTTGAGATGTTGTTCGGACCTGAGCCGAATTTATGTTCTTATTCGACCCAAACGAGGTTTAGATCCACATCAACGCCTTGCTAAACTCATGGATGCTCACATTTTTAAGGATTTAAGCGAACAAAATAAAAGTAAGGTTGTTCTGGTGGAGGGAGATGTCACTCAGCCAAGACTTGGATTGTGTCAAGAGGATATCGACACCATTCTCTTAAATGTGAATGTTTTCTTTCATTCTGCTGCAACTGTTAAGTTTGATGAGGATTTGACGCTCTCTGTACAAATGAACGTTGCAGGAACACTTTCTGCTCTGGAGTTGGCTTCTAAAATCAAAGACCTAAAGGCATTCGTCCACGTTTCCACGGCGTACTGCAATCCGCATGTGAACCATTTGGAGGAAAAGGTCTATCATAAGGACATGCCTTATTCTCCTAGGGAGATCATCGATTTAGTGAGGGAGAAAGGAGATGTTTTGAATGAGAAGAATATTACTAAGGAGGTAAGAAGAGTTTTGTTCTATTATCTATTCATTTGTAACTAAATTATACAATCGAAAGATAACTACATAGAGGTGACAAGATACACACATGATTGAGCAAGGATGTCAACTGACACAAACATCAAAAAAATATTTTTCGGATTTCAAGACCATTTTTTTTTCTTACACTATCAGGCTAAGAACTTCATTAATATGATAATTAAAGATAGTTTTGATATTCAATTCTGACAGACGGATTATGTAATACAAAGTTAATCAATCAATTTTTTTTTAAGTTGACGTTTAAATTCTAAATTATAATAATACCTAGAGATAAAATATATTACTATTTTACCAGTATAATTATACACAAGTTTAATTCGTTCCTGTACTGAATTCTTTAGTCAAAACAAGTTAACACCAATTTTCTCTCCTTTGATTGATTGAAATGTTAGGTCTCTAGTTTTTAATGTTGCTATTATTCCATTGAATGTCTTTTAACATTTTGACCTTTTATATATTCCAGCTCATGAATGGCTGGCCAAATAGTTATACATTTACTAAAGCTATTGCTGAAAAGGCTATTCTCCAATATTCCCATATTCTTCCAGTGGCTATTATGAGACCCTCTATCGTTGCTGCGTCTTGGAAAGATCCTATTCCAGGATGGATAGACAATTTAAATGGACCCACAGGCGTGCTTGTAGGAGCCTCCACTGGCATCCTTCAATCCATGTATATTGATGTGGACTGTATAGCTGACGTTGTCCCTGTGGACATTTGTATCAATCTATTAACAGTTATACCATATTATTTATCTAAATTAAATAACATCAACAATAATTCTGCAATAAGTGGAGATGAGTCGACGAATTCATATTCTCTTCCTGTTTTTAATTGCACCACAGGAACGTTAAATCCGATCAATTGGAAAACTATTGAATCCCTTTGTCACAAATATGCCAAGAAATACCCTTACCAAAAAAGATTTTGGTATATTACAGGTAGTTTTAAAACAAATAAAGTATACGATCGCATCTGTCAAGTTCTCTTTCATCACATTCCGTCCTTTATTGGAGATGGAATAAGAGTTATTTTTGGTTACAAACCTATTTTTCGTACATTGATCTGTCGAATGACAGCCGCATTTCCTTCCCTCGAGTATTTTGCATGTAAGAGCTGGTTATTTTCTAGCACTGAGATCGAGAGAATTCTAAGGGAACTAAGTACTGAGGACAAAGCTGTTTTTGGATTCGATGTAAAAGATGTCATTTGGGAGGAATTTTTGTCCAACTACGTTCTGGGTGCAAGACATTTTGTTATGAAGGAGGATCCATCTACTTTAGACGAGTCTCGAGTGAAACTCAAATATTTTAAATACATGCATATATTTTTCAAAATTTTATTTTGGTTTTTTGCTTTTCAATTAATTGCCTATATATTTGTATCCTTTTATGGTATGATTTTTTAGTTCTTAGATAACGAATTTATATATAACAACACATGTATACTCTTGACATTTGAGAATCTTTTAAGTATGCTTTAATTATCTCATATATTTATGGGTTTTTTCATTTTAGTACAGATGATGAATTGAATATCCAGTTTGATATATGTAATTTTATAAACAAATAGTCCAATATGGTCTGTTTTTTTCTAGTTGGAAGTAATTAGTGATTTCTTTTTTTTTTAATTCTCAATTATTTTTATTTATTTATATTTTGTAAGATATTTCAAAACGAAATAAATCCATTGATATCATGACTTGTTCATTTCTCATACATCATTAATTATTTTTGTATAACGGGAGCGAACATTCAAAAGCTTGTTCCACAGAGACGGCGCCTTATCAGCCTTTTATTTAATAATATTGCAGGTAATGTAGTGTAGAAAGTCATGCTGGTTTTGTGCTATGAATATCCATTTCAATGGCTCTTAATTAGTGGTTCCAACCTGTGGGTTGCCTAACAATTTGCATGGTGTCTCCTAAGACCTTCTATAAAAATTGTTGTAGGACTCTGAAGGTCCTCGTGTTGTATTCTCGTTGTAATGTCAATATGCTCTAATTAATAATAGTCTACTTAACCAAAATTTCAGATTGTCCATGATGAATCGAGAGACAAGTATTAGGAAAATAAAATTTAGTGAGGAGTTTTTAAAGTCTGGATTTACTTATATAGTTGAAGCTGGAATTGAAAAGCCCCAATGCGTAATTTGCAAAGAAATTATGCATGGATTTCTCATGAATTATGTCAGCCGAATCGATGAACACCAATTTGACCCTAAACTTTGTGGGTACAGATGTCTTGTATTTCAAGAACAAATCAAATTTTGGTGGCAAATACCAACATCAAAATATGTAAGCCATTGAATTTTCATATTTTGTGGCTCTCAAAATCGCCAAAGCTAAGAAACCTTACACTATTGCCGATTAGTTGCTGCTGCAAGCCCACAAAAATATTATTTGAGTTATGCTTGTAGCTGAATATGCTAAAAAAATGATTACAAGAACCTTTTCAAACAATATTATCACTAGTTAGCTCAAAAAATATAGTGAGGGGAGGATCAACTCAAATAATGTTGTATCCTTGGTAACTTTGTAAATGTTATCAAAGGCTCTTAACAGTCATTGATGAGTAGTTGTTCTTAACATACAAAAAAAAGTGACACTCTTGGCTGTAGAATGACTTCAGGCTACAGGGTTTTCCCTGTCTATTCTTTTATTTATACTTATTATAAATAAACGTATTTCCAGTTTCTATTACTTCAATCATTAATAAAATATTCTTCTCGGTGGGACAAAAGTTGTAATCAACCACTGTGTATGAATATATATTACGTCATACCAATTAAATACCATGGTTACGGTAGAGAAATGCATTTTTACCTTGATATATTTAATACTTAATAATGACAAAATCATAGATTTCATATCCCTAAAGTGATTGTCTTAAAAGTATGTATTGTATTTAAAGGGATACCATTTTATGTTGCTATCAGTTGGTGATAAAAGTACATCAAATTTATTAAAATCTACGAAAAGGTTGATTTCTCTATAGGATTATATTCTAAAGGCATATTTTTTGCTCTATGAACTACTAATAAAACGCACCTTCCTTATTTAAAGCCAATTATATGCATGTGAATAATATTTTTGCTGGGACATGCCCAATATTTTTATGTATTTTGTTCATTTGTTCGTCGTAACAGGAAAATCTCAAAAGTTCAAGAAACCTATTATTTCTTTGCATTGACATACTTAAAACATTTGCAAAAATGCATAACTATATAACTTTTACTATCAAAAGACGTATCCGTTGTATAAGAGTTTCTTTAGACTAGGATGAACCGAGGTTAATAGAAATACAAGGTTAAACCATCATGTAATCGGCCTTGCTAGAATTTCCAATTTGATGCATCGTTAATGTTGATAATTTTGTTAAGGATACAAAAGCGTGCGAGGAGAAGGGAAGAGATACTTATGGTATTGACTAAAATAATTAACATCTTCCTCCATCAAGAGCGTTATCAATTCCCGCCTTTATTATTCAATATTAATATCTCATATCAAAAGCATGGATATTCATCTATAAAATAAAGTTAATGATGAATACATCAAGTCAGACTTTAACTTTGATCTCACAAAGATGCTTATTGCATATAATATAGCTTTATCCATTGCTAATCATCCTATGTTTAAAAAATTTATGGAGAAATACACGGGTATACCTATCCCTTCATGTGGAACCATGATTAAATTAATGGAGGATGTTGGTAATGATGTCATTTATAGAAAAATGAAAATTGTGAAGTTGAGATAATTTTCAGCATATCTTGAGTCATCCACATCAAAGTACGATCAAAGTTATCAGTAAAAAGTATAAAATATTTACTTGTTTCGAAATGGAACTCTGAATTTTGTACCATCTAACAGTAAGTATTCATATTTTTTAAATCTAAACAAAAAATATGATTATATTTTAGCTAAAAATATCAAGAACTATGATACACAACTCATTAAATGGCAAACACAACTGCTTAAATGGCCACAACAACAGGGGTAGAAGCTTTGGAGGGTTCGCGACTAGTTTGGCTGACATTAGTTTCTTCACTGAAAGACTTGGGTATGATCATTAGGTTTTCCAATATTACATAGTCAGTAAATATTAATTTTATATCACTTAAGGCTTAGCTATGATTCATAAGCTCCAAGAAATGGCGTTCAGAAAACTCATAAAAGGAAAAAACAACTGCTTAAATCGTCACACCAAGGGGGGAAGTTGCATTGTGTGTATCCTTCATGATAATAATTTCAGTTATTTGGCTCGAAAATGAAGCTCAATCTTTGTTCATAGATTCATAATATTTCAGAAAATCATAAAAGAAAACAACTGCTTATATCGTCACACCAACTTTTTTAAACTTTGACAAATATCAAATATAAGCCATGTAGTAATTATTATAATTGTTATAAATAATAATAGTAAAAACTAAAAAATAAAATATATTTATTACTATACAATAACTATCAAACACAACCAACAAGAAGTTTAAAATATATTATTGCTTATAAAAATTGTACTATCAAAGTAGAAAGAGCCATTAAGCTCATTTCTGAAGTTAATAAATTTAAATTCACTGTACACTTCCTTTTAATCATTATTTAGCTTATTATAAACTGTTAATATAATAATTTTATTGGATGTGTAATAATTGGATTCAGTTTGATCACATCAGTTAATTTGAATATCAAATTTGAAGGTAATGAATTACTTTGGTTCATGTGCTGATTCACCCAGCAGAGGCCTTACCTTAAATGAAATAAAAGAAATAGAAAAGTTATGGTTAACTGACCTTGATTTTCTCCTCAAATCGAAAAAAATATGGCCTAAACAACCACAATCAAGTTCCTACAAAAAATATAAAAATATGTTACTAGAAATTAAAAAAGATCTAGATATATATTTCAATCAAATTACCGCTGAAAAGATTCAAGATATTAAGAACACGAAGATACAAATCTATTTCATAAATACTTGTCTTAAAGTAATAAAAGACGTCAAGTTACAATTTCTTGAGAGTCTAATTTCTAATCTAAGTAATTGGAATAGAATCATTAAAATATTAATTTAAACCAAGGGGTTGCTGATAAAATGAAAGAACATAAATGGGTTAGTGTTTAAAAACTTAATTAAAAAAATTTACTAAAAGTTTGGAAATTGAATGGGGTATCTATAACTCTCTGTCATGAAAAGAGCTCAAGAAAAACATTTAAATAAAGGAATAGCTATTCTTAAAAAAGGATAACTTGAGAGTAAAAACTAATGACCTAAGGATTCGCCCCTTAAACATCTACCAATTTTCTGGGATGATTAACAGGAAGTTATAAGGTGAAAAAGTCGCTTTCATTGGTCTTCTTCCATATCACACGAATTCAAAAATCCAATAATAATGCCGAAAAGTCTAAAGTACTGAAAGAAAAATATTAAACTTGCATCAATGTAGACTTCATGCAAGTCCAAAGCAGACTTTTAATATTTTACGGCAAAATTATTGGATTATAGATCATTTAGCATACGTAAAGTCAATTGTGAGATCATGTAAAAAACCAAGATGTAGATATCTCCAATATGAATCGCCTAGAATGTCTCCACTTCCAACTATAAGAATGGATAATCAAATACCATGGTCCAATGTTGGAGTGGACTACGTAAGTCCTCTCACTACTATGCATGACTGCGTCAGTGAGATATCCTAATTGACCCCAACATATAAAAAATGTGAAATGATCTGAAATGATGGAAAATCAACAAAAATAAAACTATTAATGAAAAAATATATACATCGAAAGACAAGAATAATTTGTTACTTTTTACGTGTTTCCATACAAGAGCAATACATCTAGAAATTGCATGATTTTGTTCGACAGAAGACTTCCTTGAAGCATTCAAACGATTTGGGGGAGCGTGTGGAAAACAACGTAAATTTTATTCTGACAATGCAACAAATTTTAAGAAAGCTATATATCATCTAAAGGATTTGTTTGCTAATATAAAGTTCGATAAAATCAAAGAGGAAACATTTAACGGAGACTCACCCATACAATCGGAGTACTCAAAACCAAATGGGCCATGTACAAATGAAGTCACAGAAAGGATGGTTGTCATATTCAAAAAACAATTTAGAATTATTGTTCAAAGAAATCGATTAACCATCCGCCAAATAGAATTACTGGTTATAGAGTTAACGAGTGTTATTAATGATATCCCTTTGGGATATATAGATCAAGACCATACAACCTCATCAGCAATAACTCCTAATTTACTGATTCACAGTCGTCAAAAAGGACAAATTATAACAACAAATGAATCAATCTGGTCTTTTGTTGCCTTACGGTGACATATGGTTGTTCAGAAAGAGATTCTTAAAGACATTTTCGACAAGGTGGAGACAATAATACTTAAATGAGCTGAGTATTAGTAATAAATGATCAAAAACTTTCACAAATGTAATACAAGAAAAGAGTATTATAATTCTAAAACCAGATAGACTAGAAAATAAGTCGCTGAAACTGGAAAGAATGAAACGAATACATAAGACCAAAGTCACTTCAGCAACGCTGAGATTACCAAATAGACAAACTGTCCTATGGTCAATCACACAAATTGCACTGTTAGAGGCAAATGTTTCTGGAAAAGAGTTCCTGAGATCGGAATCGGGTAATCGATGTGGACATGCTGGAAGTCAAGATCAGACGTTGAAAGTCCCTGTTCTGGGTGTAGAACCAGACCAGGTGTACTGATCTCTTGTGAATGACCTACCCTCTCACAAGGAGAGGTTTAAGGAAGAGGAAGTTATTCCTGGGAAAGCAGTTACCATGTCTGTAGAGCCAGATACAACAAATTCGGAAAAGTTGTCAGTAAGAAATGCTTCTGATACTCATCCATATGAATTAAGGAAGAAATGACGACGACAAGGAAGTTATAAAAACTTAGTGAGAGACGACCTTTAAAGCGTCTCAAATCATGCATGAGAAAATAAAAACTATGTTTCAGAAAGTAAACTAAGCCACAAAAATATTAAAAATATCATGGTAAAACTGTCGAAGGGGTCTGATAGCCTTAGCAGCTATCTTTCCATTCCAAACCCGAGTTACAAGTAGTTGAGAAATAAAACGAGAAGGGAAAGTAACTAAGATGACCTGGAAAGAATAAAAGAATTTAGTTTGTTGCCTAAAATAAAGAAGGAAACAACATCAGGCCATAGACTGTCAATAACGTTATATCGTATTGTTTATCTGAAATTGCACTTTAGATAAATTAGCAATGTTTCCTGTGAGGGCTTGCAGCCTTACAACCTGAAAGTTTGTCAATTCCAGTTGAAATTGAGTAGGAAATACAAGATCACCAGAGGCTGTAAATGCTGTTTTCTTTCAGATCCGTCATTTTCTGGGGGGTCTGTTGGAATCTAATTCAATGGCATATCCGACAATGCAATCAAATATCACATTGTATCATACATATAGTTTTCTTTCCAAAAAAGATAAAGGGTTTTTCTATTATGTTCCTCCAAAAGTGGAATGGGATTGTCCATTGTCTACGATTTTCCCTCTAAAAGTGGAAGAGTATTGTCAACAATTTCCCTCCAAAAAGAGAGAGGCTTTGTTCTTCAGTTTTCCCATTCTAATGTGGGTAGGTTTTTCGCATGCGGTTTCTCCCTTCGCAACTATTTAAGATTTAAATATTAACTATTCATTTGAAATAAAAACGTTCGACGATTATTTCTACCTTTTGTATAAGGAGTATTTATTTATTTGTAAGATATACAGTCCACAATTATTTTATTATCATAGACTATTGGGAGGGGCCTCAATCATTATACTGTTTATCTTGGAATCGCCGTGGTTCTTCTTGGAACCTACGCAGTTCTTCTCAAGGTCCTCCGCAGTGCTTCACAAGTTCCTCCGATTATTCTCACAATTGCTGCGTTTGTTGGTTTACCATTTTGTTGGACCTCATCATACCCTCATAAATGGTCTTCTTGACGTTGTAATTAGTCTGCCTGCTTGCCTAATCCAAGTTTAGGATCTCATTTGTTGTCTGTTATGCGCAAAGTTGGGGAGAAATCTCGATTCTTTTGTCTCTTTGTGAGATCATTTTGGGGCTTTGATTTTAAACTTATACAAGATATAATTTATTAATCAATAATACAATCTCAACAAAATTAATACTATGAATGGATGAGTGACTGAACTCTCTTGATCATTAATGTAGCCGCCCTTTACACAATGATGGCTTCCAGGTGGTGGTGGAAGGCCTGGCACCCGTTGCAGATTTATTCCTCTATCATGGCGTCCCAGTACTGGCTGACAGTTGCTTTTGAGGGGCTCAGTGTTTAGATGACGGAGACTGCACTCAAAAGATATAGTCAAGGGGGGGGGGGAGTCCCAAAAAAGAGTTCAAAAGAGTCTTGCAACGGAGGAGATCTTTCTGGACAGTCTGGTGACCCTGGAGATCTTTTGCGTAAGCCCTCATGGACTTGAGGAGATTGACCTAGGCGGTTTTCTTTAACTCTTCTGGATTCAAATTGGCTTTATTGACATATCCCTTCTTTTTCTCCAACGTATATGACTTGCTGACAGCGTAGAAGATGGTTCTAGAGACGCCCAACTCCTTAGAGTGCGCAAATGGAAATTCGTAGATCACTTTCAAGTGTAAATTTCTCGACTTGTACGTTTGCTGGAGAGCTCATATTTGTTTTATTTTGTAACTAATTTTGTATGCTGTTATATATCAAAATATGAATCAATTTAATTTACTCAACCTTAATTAATTATTAAATTAGTAAGTGTTCAGAGTTCAACTACATTTTGTTTCAGTAACCTCGAGAAGGGTTGGGTAATATTACTTAGTTGAGGAGTAAGTTACTTTTTACCGTGTCGGAACACTTTACCGAAAATATTTTTGCTGAATGAACACTGTACAGATATAAATGATAAATATATTCCATGATAATTCATGCTGCAAGACTAAATAATTGTTACTTCCATTCATGTTAATTCAATTTTAAAATACAAAATGTTTATTTATATGCAACGAATTGCAATTATTAAGTACTCATTAATTGAGTTATTTCATTATGAGGATGCTTCAACAGTTAGCTTGAACCGTTATTAGAACCGTTACAACAAAGTTCATGAGAAGCACCCAATAAATCTCAAAGTTTATACCTCCCTCACACAAAAATATACAGCGTGTTTTGTTGTCCTTGTAGATGGTTCTTGGGTGAATATTTTTCGTATTGCTTACCTCAGGGACTTTTGCTTCTTGTATGGTGTAAGTTTCTTGTCCAAGGACAAAACCCTCTTGATAATTGTAGAGTCAGAGACTATAATTAATTAATGGACACTTAATCGTTGTAATTCCTGGCAAATAGTAAATCATTTTATATTTTGAAATTGCACTCACATAAATAGAAATAGTATTGCAGCATAAATTGTTATAAAATATATTTTCATTAATTTTCGCCAATGTATCCGTTTGACATAAAAGTTTTCGGCAAACTGTCCTAAACCACTTTTTACATATTACTCTGTGGAAAAATAATTTATTTATTTTACCAATTATTTGGAATCAATAATAATGATATTATTTTACGGGGTGGTCCATTGAAATCTGATTACTTACTAACTCAAGAATTAACGAAGATTGAAAGGTTGAAATTAATTCTAGTTCCGAAATATTAATGCATAAACAATTAGTTACAAAAGAAAAAAAAACTTGATCCCTCTCACTTACGGACAAGTAGAAAAATTACACTCGAACGGGATCGACGAATTTCCATTTGCACACTCCAAGCAGTTGGACGTCTCTAGGATCACCCTCTACGCTGACAGCAAGTCCTAAACGTTGGAAAGAAAGAAGTTCTCTGTAAAAAAGGCCAAATTAAATCCAGAGGATTGAAAGAAAATCCAATCCCAAGCCAATCCCCTCAATTCCATGTGGACCCATGTAAGATATCTCTGGGTTTCACACCACACTGTTGGGAGACCTATAAAAAAAGTGAGTGTTCAGAGCCTCATGAAGATGGAGAGGCCACTTTAGACTGCAGCAATGAAATAAATCCATTTTTTTTTCGTTGCAAGGCAAATTTTGAGTTGTTTTGAAATCTTTTTTGATACTTTGGGCCCCCTATAGCCCTGATGCCAACAACATCAACTACACCTTTTCGGTGCATGTCGAGGGGAAGGCATGCAGTGTCCGTCATTCAAACACCGATGCCCTCAAAGCCACTGTCACCCAGCACTGGGAAGCCATGACAGAAGATTACATCTGCAGCAGGTACCTAGAAGCTATCATTGTCGCTAAGGGTGGCTGCATTTATTATTTAGAGATCCCTGTCACTTATCTAATTATAGTATTAATTTTGTGGAAATTCTATTGTTAATTAATAAATTATATTATTTTGAAATTTAAAATTTAAAATGTTTGTAATCTAATGTATCACTCGGCAAGGTTAATAGAAATACAAGGTTATAACATAACCCATGTACGAGATATGTTTGACTTCCATCACGCTTTTAATATTGACGTCATAGTAGATGAGTGGTTGCGTGTTTTGTCAAAATCTGGTTTTCCTGCCACGCAGCCGGTACCATACATTTAATTGAGAATTCCAGCAATTGTGACGTCATAAACTATAAGTGGTTGCGTGTTTTGTCAAATCTGCCTGTTTTTCCCAACAGTCCGTACAATACATCAGATTTTAGCAAGCCCCATTACATTATGGTTTAACCCTGTATTTCTATTAACCTTGCCACTCGGTATATTACTTATACCATTTTCGATATCCCATTAAGAGATGAGACAATTGATTCGACGAATTTTTACATCAAATAATGATTAGGTGAATATTGGAAATAAATACAATATAACTGATTTCGACTACATTTTCTGTTTTAGCCTTTTGTATCCCAACGAAGGAACACTATGTCTGAAGTTTTACATTTATCTAAGCACAAGGGTCCGTTTGAAAGTCCCTCAAAGTTTAGCCCCTTTCGAAGGGCTAGGAATATCAATGGGACATGATTCCACTCAGAGTCAAGTTATTTCAAAAATATTTGCATCAAAATATTGTTAGGAAGAAGCACTTTAATTTACCTTTAATTCAAAAATAGTGTTGGCATAAAAACTACCATACAAACATTATTGCAAAATATTAAAAATGATCCTCCAGCCAAGCTTCAAGTTTGATTTTGGTATTTTTTTTTTTGTTAGAGCTTTAACTTACTCCATTCTATAAGTATGCAAAAAAATAAAAGTGGTATCACAATCAAATCACCTTCATTTAGGCCTCTAGTTGGAAAATAGATGATAATAAATTCCTTATTTTTCTTGGATTTTTTTAATATACCGCTAGTGAATTGGTTGACATGGAAGCTTTTTTGAAAATTTGAGCCGTTTAGTCCATGGTACTTCTCAGGGTTGTCATCAATATTCATAAAAGAGTACAATACACACCCGAGTCTTCTAGTACGAAAAAAAAAAAAAAAAAAAGCAATCTTGGCAATCATTTAATAAGTGTTATCCCCAACTACAGCTGTCATGATATCACCATAGTACATTCGTTGCAGTGCCAACTAATTATACAGAGTGCTAAGATGAAATTAGCACATTTTTCGAAATCTTTAAATTCTCACTGAGGCCACATTATTCGGCGAATTTACCTGAAATTGGCTTGAATTGTAGTTATGAATATCGCAAAAGAGCTTATTCGATGTATCCACCTCCAGCATTAATCACGACTCAGAATGAGGAATAGGCGTTGACGAGGTAGTTCCTTGGGCCGTTGGTCATTGTTTCCTTGATGGAGCCGATAAGAGACTCCTTGATGGCATGATCTCTTCGATTTGTTTGAGATTCAACTTACTCCAGACTAAATAATCCATTGGATTAAGATATAGACTACTAGAGGCAATATCTCCTTCACAATGAAGTCAAAATAGTGCTCACTTTGCCACTTCAGCGATCTGTTTGAGACATGTCAAGGTACTGAGTTTTGCTGTCAGAACCAAGGCTGATCTCCAGGTATTTGCTGGATCTCCTGCTTTGACGCCTACATGTTTTGTGAACAAAAAAATTCGTCACGACGCAACGCTGTTCGTCCTCTGCGGATTCAACCTTCCTTGTCTCTAGAACAGTTGTTGCCTAAAGTATCCCTAAAGCTTGTTGACAAAACAACATTTCTGGAGGTGGGGAAAGACCCCATTAGACAGCTGAATCATAACAAAGTCGCTGGCGCACGCAACCACCCATTTTATCTTAATACCCTGTATATTATGTATAAAATTTCAGACATATTGTCCTGGGATACACGCCCTGAACAAAAATTATGAAAATCGGTGATGACCAAGTCAAAAATTTCCAAAAAGTGTGTTAACTATTTGTCTTCTGTTTCATAAACACTTTATAACTATAATAACAAAGTATTTGTACAAAGAATAAAACCTTGGAGCTGTCTCTTTCATTCTTCAACTTAAGTGTTAGCTTAAGAAATATATTTTTTATCAATGGATTAGTTGCTTTGTGATTTTTGTAGTTCCTCTGCTCATCAGATTCAGGCATTTCATTAATAACTTCAATAATGACAGATTCAATTAAGTAAGATGGATAAGAAGAAGAAAAAAAAACAGATTCAATTCACTAAGTTGAATATAATTATTGATTACATATACTTAATTAAAAAGTAATTCCCTATATAGTTTGGGAAAAAAGTAATTTCGGATTTACGCCATTTTTTTAGCAAAGTATATATTGCTCATTATTTGTGGCATCATATCATATAATAAGGTGTTGGAAAGGCTTTTTGGAAAGTATTGAGCTTGTCCAGTTCAGTTGTGAGTTATTATACGTCAAATATGGAGGTCTCAAAGGAAAGAATTTGCCATATTTTACATTTTTACTACCTAAAAGGTAAAACACGTCGAAAGCAACCAAGAAAATTTTCGATGTTTACATGGCCGATATTCTTTTCGAGATAGACATGTTATATCATGTTATTAGTTGTAGCATCGCCCAGGAGCTGAACATGGATCATAAAACTGTTTTGAACCATTTGCAGAAGGATGGATACAAAAAGAATTGTTCAATAGGAGAGGCATCGTGTTTTATCAAAACAACAAAAGGCCACAAACATATTTGATGACGCGCCAGAAGTAACAGGAGCTCGGATGGGAAGAGCCCTACAGTCCGGACAGCGTATCAAGTGAGCACACCCTGTTCCTGTCATTAGCTAACGCACTTGGGATACAAATTTGACCTCCATATTTGCTTGTTAAAATTGGTTGTCCGAGTTTTTGCCAAAAGGGAACAAAGGCTTCCACGAAAAGGGCATTATGAACTCTCCTTTGCAACAAGTTATCGAACAGAATGGGGCATACTTGGCTTAAATTGGATGATTGTAACACTTCTTATAGAGCATTAACATAAAGCATGGAATCGCTGTAGCCCCTGGACAACGCACTCGGGAGAAGTTCAATTTAATGTGCGTTCGTGCCCCGGTGATTCCTAAAGAAAGAAATATACTTGCTGTATCTGGATTTCACCAAAAGATTCCTAGGTCAGATGGAGTTTACTTTTTTTTTTTTTACAGAATGTTTACTTTTACTTACTCAGAGCTTTAACCAATTAAAGAACAGTAAAAAAAAAAATACAAAATGACTTTTTCCACAATAATCGTTATACCATAAGTTTCTAGGAAGTAATATTATTACAAAAGTATTTAAGCACCACTAACATGTTACATTCAAATGTACTTAAGCAAACCACAGTCTGTAATGTAATCGGTTTTCGATTTCATTTATCACAATAACAATCATTAATTTATAGTCGAGAAATAATTCCAAGTAGTACCCACATCACTGATTTTATATTTACAATACATTTGATTATTTCTTCGTTGTATTTCTTATTTTATTTATCATTTTTAAAATGATTATTCATCTCTCAATGAGAGGTGTAGAGGTTGCACAATGTCTAGAAACATATTTTACGGGTCGAACTCAAAAAAGTTTAGGAACCACTGTGTTATTCAGCGCCAGTATTAAGTTAGTTTTTTTTTTTTATTCAAAAGGCCATTCGATGGAGTTTAATCAAGATTTATTCTACATATATTTGTCCATTTATGTAGTAAAATATAAACTTTGAGTAGCCAAAAAGAAAAGCAGAAAAGAGCTAGACACAAAAACAAAGAAAAAGGATTTCCTCCGAGGACTCCCTTGAATGTCCGTTTTTCGGAATCCCTCACTCACTACGGGTATGCAACGAGTCATTTTGTGTTCATGGAGCTTGAAATAATTTATGAAAATAGTTTGACACATGAGGCTTAATATTAAAACAAATAGTATAATATATAAAGATATTTTCCTCCTTTTTCTTCTTCTCTCTCTTTGTTTCTATATCCTTTCTTCTTTTCTTCCTTTGTTTCTATCTCTTGTAGTTGGGGCAAACGGATATTTATGGACTTTTGTTATGAAATCAATTCAGAAATGAGTATCATCCTTAAAATATTGTCGTGGCCTTATCTCAAATTGACAACAATTAAGAGCGTTTTTGGAGAGGTTCTTTTTTTAAATCAAGTTTAATACTTTCAGCTATCCAATGCGATACTTTTAAACTTTTTGAATCTATTCGTCTTGAAGATATGAGCCTTTGAATAAAAAGTAGATGTTTTCCACTTTAACCAAAGATAACTCGAGTTAAAAATATGGTGCATACATTTTAAAAATTGTTCTATAATTATTTAACAATCGACTTTAAAATATATTAGAGGGCTTAAAACAGCTTTGAACCTTAATAAGCCAAAATAAGCTAAAATAGCTCAAAAGTAAAATGAGAATGTATGACCTTTTTTGAAGGCCATGAGGCTATGAGAGAAAAAATAAGGCCATATTTGGAATCAAGGGATCAAACTGTACTAAGTTAAGCATATGCTGTTCTTGTGCATAAAAAAGTGTGATTTTGTTGGATAGTGTTATGATACAATTAGGGGAGGTCAGTGAAAATGGTATTTTAAACGAAGTAAAAACTCGTGTTATGTATAATTAGTGTTCTGTCGGTTTTTATTTAAGATTGTTGACTACATTCCCGTCCAGTTCAGTTTCGGTTCAGTTCAGTCCTGAATATCAGGCCTAAAACATATAAAGTTCGGTCCTTGATGATGTTACTCGACTTTATTTCTTTTTTAAAAAGCAGTCGTAGCACTGACAGTCCGAAAGACCGAAGGTATTAGGTACCAGTCCCAAAAACTGATAGGACCAGTCCTAAAACTTCAATGGACTTTTTTTTTTTTAGTGGGGGGGGGAATTTCTCGTAGATTTATAATCCACTTTCATAATAATGGTGCATTTTTGAAAAATCTTTAATTTGTCACTGAGGCCGCCCCATTTCTTGGGGAATTTACTTGAAAATTTCTTTGAATTGTATACATCAATGTTAAAAATACTTTATCTTATGTATCCGCCTCCAGCATCAATCACGGGCTGGATCTGGTTGGCAAGGTAGTTCCTTGGACTGTTGGTCATTGTCTCCTTGATGGAGCAAGCAGAAAGTCCTTGATAGCTTGAGATGTTCGATTGACTTTTGATTCAACGTAGCCCACACAAAATAGTCCATCAGATTAAGATCCGGACTTCTAAGGGGGATCGGGAGGACATTCAGTTCAGTCTCTGTCCGTTCTAGTCCAGTCCTCAATATCAGTCTCTAAATGTTTTAATGATCTATTCCTCAAAATCTGCATGTTTCATCTATTAAGACTATATTGATTAATGTTGTATTAGTTCTTACTTAGGACTGCAGTCCATTTCAGTCCTAAAACTTTTAAAGATCCACTCATGATGGCATTCCTCAACTTTATTTCTTGTTATTTAAATCAGTTCTAGTGCTGACAGTCCGAATCACTGATAGGACCGATCCTAAAACTGGACTGAATAAATTAGGACTGACACAACATACGTACTACTAAATTTAAGGATTTCAGAGTACTTAAGTACAATCAGTAATGTAGTTGTCCCATCTCTGGTCTCTACACAATACCTTCTAGTACCCAACGTTATGCATAGTCAACTTTTGTATTAATATTAAAGAGTGAATAATTGTCGAGACATTTATTGAGGGAATAATGATTAATTTGTTTTTGAATTATTTTCATTGCATCGTAAAGGATATATTGAGGGATTGCGTAACTCTAACCTTTTGAATAAAAGTCAACTGTTAAATAACAGTTATAATATCCTTTTAGCAGATGAAATAACCTTAAAGCAGTTATAAAGAAAAATAATTATAATTTTAATTATCTATGTGGATTTATGGCTCGAATTCAAGAATGTATCTCAACGCAAATATAAGGCTGAATTTTTTAAACATATTTGTGGTTCCTCAATATAAAAAGAGTTCATAATATTTAAAAACTGCTTAGTCATCGTTTTAATAGTAATCAATTACTGTTATATTAAATAAATAAATTTTCCATGTATACTTCTAAGGATAATGAAGAGCTTCGAATATGTCATAAATTAAGTTTTGATCATTTAAATGTAGTTGGAAATGCCAGACAAGGGATTTGGCCAGCCGCGGAATTATTTAGTTATACAACAGCTAGTGCTATTCGACTTTTAAATGAGAAAGATCAATCTAAACATAAATTTTATCGAACTTGCAGTTAAATGATTTGATGTCATGAACAGTTCACGACCTATAATAAAACTTTTGGATGTGGTGGTTATAGGATTAATTTGGAGGAGCAAAGGAGAATTCTTCCTTGAATGATAAATGTGGTAGGAAAAATAAAACAAATTAAAAGTAATTACAATAACAAAATTATCCTATTCAAGTCATCTATCTTAAAAACTTTTTTCCCAGAATTATATAGATTGGACGAACTAACTCTCATCCTAACAAATTTTGCCCTAATATTGTAGAATCAATAGATTGATTTCGTATAATTGTAATCAGTGGCTTTGAAAAGATTATTGTTGAAAATGTTCCAGTTAATTTTCGAAATGACAATCACTTTCATTCCATGATTCAACAAGTCACAGGGAGTATATTGGATAGGAAAGATTAAATAGAAAATTATGGATCTATAGCAGAAGAAACGTTCGAAGACATTGAAGATTTTGATTTTCACATTTTTTTTTTTTTTTTTTTGAATAACACAAGGACCAAGAATCTGGTAGTGAAGATTCAAATAGAAACTACATTGTAGGAGATTTCGAAAGTATTCACAACAAAATCAACTGTCAGTAAGAGGGATTTATATATGTTGTGGGATATTTGGCCAAAAATTTTCCACCCAAATTCCCAACATTAAGAATCCATTCCTCACATCTTAATATTCCCCCTTGTCCATGGCTACAAACTCTATCAAGAGGGGATTAATTCAACCATCTACAGAATTAATTAACTTTGAAAGAAAATGGAAGACGGATTTAATCAATTCCAGGGCAGCTATGTAGATACTAAACCATTTGTTATGGATAGACTAATAAAAAATATTCATAGTGAACCTCATGAAGTTATCAAAAAATGTATACGTACTCGAACATTTATTCGACTAAAATATATTAATAAACTAAATAAGAGCCGTATAAAAAATGAATTAGCTAGTAAAATAAGAAAGATGACTCATTTTGTCTGTTCACTTTTAAAGTATTTAAATTTCAAGTTTTCAGCCTTTATTGCAAGTTTTGAAGTAATTTATGTATTTTTTTATGTTTTCAAATTATAGATAATTTCTCTATCTAATGTTTAATTTTTAAGGTATATTTAGTTTTAAAAACTGAAGAGCATTTTAGTCTTAATTACTATAATCAATCAGTTCATAATTATGCCTGAATTCAATCAATTAATTTTTAGTATATCGACTATGACGTCACGCTCCATCGACAAAGGGTGAAAAAAGGAAAATTCGTGGTGGAGGAACCTCATCACTCCAAATATGCGTAATTGACATACTTTGTATTTCTAGTTACCTTGATTAAAACTAATCCTTAAGCCCTATTAATAAAACTAAATAAAAGATGTATATATATAAGACATATAAATCCTGAAATTTATAAACCTCTGTCCTTGATGATGTTACACAACTTATTTTCTCCTTTTTTTAATTAATTCTAGTACTGACAGTCCGAAGAACTGATAGGACCGGTCCTAAGACTGGACCTAATAAATAAAGAATGACGCAGCATGTGTATGAGTACATACAGGGCATCCACGATAAATTGGAACTATCTTAAAATTCAACCTGCTTGATAAAAATGGAATTTGGAGTGTATTTGTTAATATGAAAAAGTTAGACATGATATTAAACAATAAATTTATTCAACATGTCCTCCCTCAGCAGCCACCATTTTCTCCATCCTGCCCCTAAAGGATTTGCATGCCCTGATAACTTCCGCGGAATCGACAGCATTCCACTCCCTCGTAATGGAGCCTGGGAACTTTGTGGTGAAGACCGCAGGGACCTCTTCTCTCTCCTTGGGAAGCCACCTGTCCTTCTGGACGTTGTAGCTTCTGTCGACAGTCCAGTTCTTCTCGTCGGAGAAGAAGATGATTCTTCCTCCATGGCTCTTCAGGTCATTGAGGAGACGCTTACACTTTGGTGAGCCTGGTGGCCTTCATGAATGCCGTGAGGATGTGTTGTTTGGCCATTCGGGAATGACCTGTAACCGAGGTCCTCATTCACAGCCTTGGAGACCAGCTGCTTGCTCACTCCACGGTTTTGACCAACCTGGACAAGGAAGTCCCCGGCGAAGCCTTGATGGACTTCCTGAGGCGTTCAAGGAAGCGGGGAGGGCGGATTCGGTCACTTCTCATGTTGTGGGCCTTGCAGCAGACCTTCCCCTCAACCTCCCAGGCATTGAAGACCCAGTACACCGTGGTCTTGGGGTAGTTAAGAAGCTTGTAGATAGCAGAGGGCTTGTGTCCCGCACGAGCCAATTCGAGGATGGCGTCTCTCCTTGCTTGTTCCATGATGACTATTGTTTGTTGTCAAAACAATTGTGGTGGAAGTTATAGTGTATTGTTCACGCAACCTTTTATATTAGTATGATTTAACCCCGAATATCCACATTATGGATCTGGATGAAGTTTAAAGTAGTTCCAATTTATCGTGGACACCCTGTACACCTAATCCCGGAATCATTTTTTGTTTTTACGACTCTCAATAATTACTCAAATATTCGTTAATTTTGTTCTGAAACTCGCATATTAAGTTCCGGTTCAAGAACCAGAACTGCTATAACACCAAGAACGCTAAAGCACAACCTCGCAAATATATAAACATATTTTATTTTTAAATCTCCCAATGGAGTACCTTCAAGTGTGAGTAATATTATTGAAATAATGAATGAAGAGGTGAGGGGGAGTTTTATTTATTTTTGGGGGAAAAAAGTTAAAAAAGAATCGGAAACTCATGGCCATTTGAGAAAAAAATTGAAAAATAAACCCTTAAATCAAAGATGTCAAATTAAATTTCAAAAATCCATCGCTATTCACAAAAAATTTCAAAAAATCAAATTTTTTTTTGGAAAAAAATCTCAAATATATAATTTCTTCGAAAAAAATGTCAAAAAATAAAAACATAGCTATTCAGAAAAAATTAAATTTTTGTGAATTTCAAATATTATATAATTTTTTGCTCTATTGCATAATTTCCCTCAATGACCTTTTTTTTTTTTTTAAAAAAAAGAAGGTCATTCGTTGGTGGTTTATTAATGATAAAAATACTAAAAACAATTTAAGTGAAGGTCAAACTTTATCATGGAAGAGGGCCTATGAATTTAGAACATCCAATCCGAGGGGAGCATCAAGTTATTGGACAAACACAAACAGGGTTAAGGGGTCAAAAATTGTACATCTTATTGAATCTAAGGATATTAAAAATTGGTACTATCTAAGATTAAGATTATTTTTTTCGTACTCCCTCAGCCCATTCACTGTAGTTCTTACTCACCCAGGGATTTCTAAACTACTACTGGATTATGAGGCTCAATAAATAATCACACAATCTTTATTTAAGTCTAATTTTATCTATGATTTTCTCAGTTTCTATTTCTCCTTTTCATTTCATATGCGGTGTGTCAAAATTAAAGCTATATTGCACAAAAATCAGGTAAAGGAAAAAAAAGTGTACCTCATATTTTACAGATTGTGTTCTATATTTTATGGACTTTTGAAGTATATGGTATAATAGGCTTATTATCAAATTTGTGGGATGAGTTATGATATACAACAATTTTAGCTACAAGGTAATTCTTTCAAACGTGCCTTATTTTCTCTGGCCTCATCCCATTCCCATACAAATCGGTTTTAATAAAAGCTCACACAAATGGAGAGTAAGAATGGTTCGAATATCACTCTACCACGTCAGTTACTTCCTTACGACAACATACACCTCTTTTTGAATCAGGAACTCGATTCCTCCCATAATTCAGAAACGCTATCGTTCAACTTTGGCTTTGTCAACAAGAAGCATCCAAAATTATCCAAAGTCCTGCTTTGTTGAGGAAAATAAATGTGAAGAATTCTGGCCAATCCATGAATGTAATTGCTGACAGCATCTACGTAGCATCCCGTTCAATTGTCCATTGCCTCATCAAGGAAGACTTACAGTACCTTCTTACCCCGTCAATCAATCACCCGAACCCTGGCTTTGATCAAGCTTATGTTGTATAAGCCTCCCTTGAAAAATCATGTCTGGTTCGAGAGAAAAAAATATGTCAAATCCTGAAGCGAAACTCGAGGAAAAATAGATTGTTAACAAAAAGACCTAAATACGGTCTTTCATCATGAAGGCCCAGAACCCACAGCAAGTTATGGTTCTTTATATTGTTGGCAGCAAATACCACGTTACGCAATTCTTTAAGCAGGGCCTGAAGGTAAATACCAAGGTCTACATCAATATTCAGCGTACCAAAGTTTTCCCTAGATCCGTAGTATCATGAAAGACCGACATTGGATCTGGCAGCAAGACAGGCACCCTGTCACACCAGCAAAAGAACACTCAATTTTCTTGATTATGAGAATGAGATGCAGGTCCCGCCGGGTTCTTAGACTCCTAACTCGCTAGCATTGAACCCTTTACATTATTTTGTCTACTACAGTGTTAAATGGGCTTCCAATAAATGTACCCATCAGTATAACAAGATCCCTGAGAGTTTGCCAGTGGAGGGGGGAATTATATTAGGGGGAGGGGGATCAGGAATAGAATACTACAAAAGTATGTAATTATGATTTCTACTCATGTTACACAAATTTTAAAAGATAGAATGTTTAACCATTTGCCTCGAAATACAGTAATTGAGTGTTGATTAATTAACAGTAGATTAATTTCGTTATAAGAATGAATCAACAATTGGTTCGACCAGCTATTAGAACAAAAATCATGAAGACCGTTCAATCATGAAATAAACAAATTAGAAAAAGCAAAAATGTTTAAAGCAGTCAGTAAATCAATGATTGAGACCCAATTGACAATGTAAATAAATAAATAGTTTGGATCAAATGGATTGTAGGTCTTATATACCTGTCCATGTTTTGATCGACACTCCTCTATCCCAAGGACGTCTTTGACAAAATAATAATAAAAATGGGTTTGCCATTGGAGTAGTTTAGTAGATAATTAAATAATATTTCAACACACATCATCATCATATGTAATTATAATACGTAGGTTGCTATATATATTTCTGACCTAATAATGAAAATGTAAATATTTATCATCAAAAATGGTTTTATTACTTTTCAAAGTATTCTTCAGCATGATTTATACACTTTTGCATGAGCTCAACCCTATTGTCAAAGCTCTTTTTCCACTCCGATTGAGACACCTCCAAAACATGGTTTTTAAATGCTTCAACAGCATCTTCTTGCGACGAAAAACGTTGTTGACCACGCATTTTTTTCTTGATGTGCAGGAATAAAAAGAAGTCATTGGGTGCCAAGTAAGGGCTGTACGGCGGATCCTCCATCAATTAGACGTTTTGGCCGGTCAAATAGGTTCAGGTCTGAGCCAATGTGTGAGAGCTTGTATTGTCATGGTGAACAATGATTCGTCTTCTCTTGTTCGTTTTTCGAATTTCCCCTAAGACTTCAGGGAAACAAATTGTGATGTACCACTCAAAATTGCCCGTCCTACGATGCTCAAGTGAATCTCACGGTATGTCACATGACAATCTTGCATTATTACTTCACGCACGGTATCAATGTTCTCTGGCACAACGGCCGTTTTTAGGCGACCTTCACGGAATTTGTCTTTGAGCTAGCGTCGGCCACGATTGAATTCATTATACCAGTTTTTCACAGTGCTATAGGTCAAGTTAATAATCCTGTAGAGAAAAACATCTGCAAGGAGAAGGAAGGGGGGGGGGAAGACTTATGGTATCATTGTTTAAAATACTAATATGATTGTTTGCTATCTCCTTTATTATGATTTTTGAGGGAATAACGAAAGTATTTATTAGCAAAATGTTTAATAAAGATATACTACGTATAATTGACTTAGAAATTTTGTACCCGTTACAGTAGATTTGAAAAGTCACACTTCATAAAATTGTAATTCATTATGAACTATATTCTCAGAATAATAACTAATGAAACGACAAAGTAGAGTATTTCGAAATATATTTTGAAATTCCAAGTTTAAAAAAGAAGGCTTTAATTAAATATAATCTACATAATAAAAAATATACCATCATACATTTATGTTAAATATACAAAATTAAAAAATTGGAATCATATAACTAATAAC
The DNA here is from genome assembly GCF_016086655.4 of Lepeophtheirus salmonis. Classification (NCBI taxonomy): domain Eukaryota; kingdom Metazoa; phylum Arthropoda; class Copepoda; order Siphonostomatoida; family Caligidae; genus Lepeophtheirus; species Lepeophtheirus salmonis. The sequence goes on along the minus strand of NC_052141.2, from coordinate 20,701,912 downwards.
AATAAATTATATATACAGAATATTGTAATAATAGATTGATCCAAATAATATATTCTTGTTCTGACACCGGAATCCAGTTAAATATGTCATAACTTTAGGTTGCGAAACACAAGCTACACGTGGAGTTTAATCAAAAAGATAATCATCCCTCTTCTTCATGTGGAATTTGCTATATACAATTATTCAAAGGATAGATTTATCCCTACCGCTTGTATAACAACAAACTATTACCATGAAGGATACGCACAATGGCTAATTATAATGCTACACCCAATGCAACTACCCCCGTTGTTGTGACCATTTAAGGAGTTGTTTTAGCCTTTTATGAGTTTTCTGAACACCATTTCTTGGAGCCTATCAACCATAGCTAAGCCTTAAGTGATAAAAAAAGTAATATTTATTGACTATGTAATATTGGAAAACCTAATGATCAACCCAAGTCTTTAAGTGGAGAAACTAGTGTCAAACAAACTAGTTGCAAACCATCCAAAGCTACTACTCCCGTTGTTGTAACCATTTAATGAGTTGTGTATCATAAGTCATGATATTTCAAGCTGAAATATAATCATATTATATAATTAGTTACATAAAATATCCTTCTTTTCGACTTTTTCTTTGATTTTGGAGATGACATCATTATCAACATCCTCCATTAATTTAATTATGGTTCCCCGGGAAGGGACGGGTTTACCCGTGTATATCTCCATAATTTTTTTCAACGTAGGATAATTGGCAATGGATAAGGGTGTATTACATACAATAAGAATCTTTGTGAGATCAAAGTTATAGTCTGACTTGATTTATTCATCATTAACTTGATTTTTTAGATGAATATCCATTCTCTTGATATGAGATGAGGATAATGAGTGGTGTTTAATTCTAGACAGGGGACTAAAGGCACATTTATATCGACAAATGCGACAAGCCATCTGTTTCTCATCTGGTAAGTATTTTCCAAATTTCTGGGCCTCCATTTTCAGAAATCCAGACAGAAGGCGACGTTATTTTAGGCATTTTATTCAGTTCTCTATCGACTATCAGCATCTAATATTATATTAATATTGAATAATAAAGGCGGGAATGATAACGTTCTTGATAGAAGATGATGTATATTATTTAATCAAGGACGCCATAAGTATTTCTTCTCTTCTCTTTGCACGCTTTTGTATTCTTACTAAAATTATCATCCTTAGTTATAGGATGGTGTTTTATCGACATACGAAGATTTAAGTTCATCAATGCACTCTTGTCGTTATAATTCACGTCGAAAGTTTTAAAAAATGATCGGACAAAAAATTCACAGCTTAATTCCATTTTTTTACCAAATTATATTTTTCAAGTCACTGTAAACAACACAAATAAAATAATGGTACTACGTCAAAACATTCTTAGGACGATTATGCTACAAAAATGTCAAACTTACCAATAGAAATGTCAAATTGCACCTGGAAGCACTTAGTCTAGCCTTGGCCAGATATATATATATATTTATAGCAGCCTACGTATTTTCTCTAGTGATCAGATGATTAAAAAAAAAAAAAATCCCAATTCCGATACGATTCTAGTAAAATTTAGAGATGCAAATTCTGATTCCGATTCTTCAAAACTTAAATAATAGTTAAAAAATACCATTTTGCAATCAGGGGCGTCCACAGGATTATATTTTAGGGGGGGGGGTCTTAATTTTTTGAAAATTTATTAAAAAAATATTGAATAAACAATATACAATTGGATATTTAAAAAATTTCCAAAAACCGCAACTATTCACAAAAAATTTCAAATATTCAGTTTGTCTAAAAAAAATCAAAAATGACATTCCTAATATAAAATTTAAAAAAAAAATGAAATATTACATTTTTTTGAGAAAAGTTTTAAAAATAATTAGTTATTCACAGAAATTTAAATTTGTAAAGTTAAATTTTAAATATTAAATTAAATAAATAGTTATTCACAGAAATTAAAATTTGTAAATTTAAATTTTAAATATTAAATTAAATAAATAGTTATTCACGGAAATTTAAATTTTTTTGGGAAAAAATTTAAATTTGTAAAGTTAAATTTTAAATTAAATAAATATAACAATTTCTAGAAAAAAGCAAAAATTCCTTAATTTGGTGAAGGGGGCCCTATTTCTTTTCATGACTTAGAAAAGTAATAAATAGTTGAATACCAGTAACATATTATGATAAATAAGAATCAGAATTGCAAATTAAATATTACTGTCCCGATGGAAATCCTGATTCCGATTCGAGAAAAAAAAACACTCCCTTCTCTGATTCCCAATTCCGATAAATCGTCCCATCACTAATGTTTTCAACAATGTGTCCGTTCGGTAAAGTATCCTATATATACTTTTTCTTTATTTTTTTAAATGCGCCCATTGTTTTAAACACTATACCCTCCTACAAATTATTCTAGACCCGTGTCCAAAACCTATATTAATACGAACGCATTTTTTGAGCCTACAAATAACTCTATTTTTTAATTAATAAAATATTTTAGGTGTTTTTCACGACTTATGGAGCATGTATACATTTTGCACTATATATAGAGCTCCCTGATGTATATCATATACGTATTTTGATGCAAGAAATAACATTAGTGTCATATTAATAAAATATTGCAGGATTTTCATGTAGAATCGAGTATGTATACAGGTTTTAGGGTATGTAGTGCTCCCTGATGTATATTATATAATTTGCATTACAAAATTTGTATATATGGATCATGTTCAATTAATATTTAGTGTCATTTAAATACGAGTTGAGGACTCATTTTTTACAATTTAAAAAAAAAACATTTTATAAAAAATAATGAATGTGACTTTAGCCATGTAGTGAGTGCTCTATAGACTAATATACTCCCTGGCTGATCATGTGATATTTTTCTTTTCTCAAGCTGTTATTATTATTCTTTTATTCATGAGGAGATAAAATCCAAGTATTGAGTAGCTACGCGTGAGTGGGCTCGTGAGAGACAGAGCGTAATACTGATGATTTTGAATAGAGGGGTAAGGATTGATTGAGTCCCTTTTGAATGTGATCAGACAATAAGTACTCATGGAGTAGCAAAGAAGGTCAATAATTGTCGAACTTGCTGACGCGGGGAATAACCCTCTTGCTATAATGAAGGAAGAACCGGACCGTGAACCGGACGTACAACATACGAAATGATAGGTGGATGTTCCATGAGAAGTCCGCCGTTCCTCACGTCTTCAAGACATAGTTTATGGCATCCATTAAGACCTGGACGTCCTGGAAGCAACAAGTCAGGTTGGACTGATAATTTGCGGTCATTCCCTGGAGGAGGCCAATGGAATCCAGTTTGTGTTTCAGCAAGACTCTGCTCCTTCACACACGGCCAAAAAGACTCGGACCTTCTTAATAGCAATAAAATCACATTTGTAGAGCTCCATGATATGAACATCTTGGACTACAACTTCTAGAGGAAGTTAGAGAGACAACTTTGTACTATCAGCCACAACAGCATAACGGCCATGAAGGCCTTTATTACAAAGTACTGAGGGGCTATTGATCCTGCAGTGGTTGCCAAGGCATGCAAGAATCGAGAAAATGATTGGCAAAAATGGAGATCATATTGAATAACATTATTGTCAATAAAATATACACGAAATTGTATTGTTTCAAATTTTTTCTAATAAATAAATAAAATTTATTTATTTAGAAGTAATTAAATTCAGTCCCACTTTTTCTACAAGACCCTGTAAATGCCTCTAAAAACACTTTGTATGTACCCTATACGTAAGTAATTCGTATCTTTTTGATAGTGAGATTTATATCAACTTCATCAAGAACAAAGTGAACATTTTATCAGGCCTATTATTTATTAGTGATGGGACGATTAATCGGAATCAGAAATCGTTTGTTCTTTAAGGAATCAGAATTGGGAAAATAAAGATTCTCCTTTATTAATGTGATTTAACTATCTGATGCTTTGCGTAGTGATGAAATTAAATTTTTTTATATTTGAAATTTTTTTTTCAAAAAAATTATTATTTGATAAGGGTCTGAGATTTTTTTATTTTTTTTATTTTCAAAAAACTTAATTTTTCAAATTTTTTACACAAAAAAATTCAAAAATTCCTTACAAACTTTATTTTCTTTTTTTTTTGGAAAAAACAAACAAACAAATATTAGATTTTTGCTCTCCTTTATAATTTCCCCGATCGATGAAAAAAAATTATTGTTAAGAGCAAATGTTCCTTAATTTGGAAGTGGGTTACATACCCTTTAGCCCACCACCTGCAGATGCTCCTGAATTTATACACTTTCAATAAAATATGAGATAAATATATTCAGGTTTATGATACATCTACATTATAAACATGAAGAAATAAAGTTGAGTGACGTCATCAAGTGTCATCAAGGACCGAGCTTTATAAGTTTCAGGACTTATCTGGACCGAACCGAGAGTGAACTAGACGTCACTGTAGTTTTCAGTTCTAAATAAAGACACACGCAACACTAATCAAGATATAGGGTCAAATACACGGATTTTGAGCAATGGGTAAGTAAAAAATTCCTTGAATATATTATTAAAAAGAACGCAGAATGTGAGCTTGAACAAAGATGAAAATCCTAGATTATGTTTTACTAGTGATTGAACAATTAATCGAAATCGAGTCGGTATCCGGAAAGAATTGTTTCACTTGCTATTCCTATTCTTATTCATTATTGGCATTTAACTATTTATTATTGAAAAAAAAAAAAAAATGGCCCCTCTTCACTCCAAATTGAGAAATTTATGCTTTTTACTAGAAAATTTAATATAATTTTTCAATTTTTTTGTGAAAAACTAATTATTATTTGAAATTAAAAAAAATATATATCTATTAAAATTTGTAATATAAATTGTTTTTGTAAAATAAAAAAATTTGAAAAATTAAATATTAAACATTTTTACAAAAATAATTTAAATTACAAATTTTTACACGAATAATTTTTTATATATATTTTTTTTTTTATTTCAAATATTTTGTAGACTTATATCTTTTCTGTAATTTTTTCAAATTTAAAAAAAAAATCTATAGCTATTTACAAAAAAATTCTAAAATTAAGTTTTTTGGGTAAAAAAATTCAAAAATTCATAGCTATTCACAAAAAGTTTCAAAAATCCACAGCTATTTACAAAAAGTTGAGTTTTTGAAAAAGAAAATGAAAAATCCACAGTTGTTCGCAGAAAAAAAAATCGAGAATTGAATTTCTAATATTAAACTTTTTGGATAAAATTAACAAAATGAAATTTCTAATATTACATTTTTGGAAAAAAAAATTAAAAAATCCAAAACTGTTTAGAAAAAATTACCAAAATTTAATTAGTAGGAATTTTTTTTAGAAATCCACAATTGTTGACAGAAAATTAAATTTTTGGTAAAAAAAATTCCAGAATTAAATTCATAATTTTTTTTTTTAATAAAATCCCTAAATAAAATTTCTAATTTTATATTTTGTATAAAAAATATTGAATTTATTCGGAAAAAATTTCAAAAATCCAAAGCTGTTTACAAAAACTACCAAAATTTTATTGATTGGAATGTATTTTTTTTTTAATCCACATGCTATTTACAAAAAACAACCAAAATTTAATTGGTTGGATTTTTTTTAAATCCGCAGCTGTTGACAGGAAATTAAATGTTTGAAAAAAAAATTTGGGAATTAAATTTCTAATATTATTTTTTTTAGAATAAAATTACCAAAATTATATTAGTTAATTTTTGTGAAAAAAAATATTTTATTTTTTCAAAAAAATAGTCAAAATCCAGAGCTATTCACAGCCTTTCCTGCAAACCCCCTGCAGATGCCCCTGGATTTGAGTCCTTTGTAGGCAAATTTGTGGGATAATTTAAGGTATTCAAGAACTTTAACTATAGTTTGGAACTTTGTTTGATATAGAATACTATTTTTGGCCCCTTTCAAATATAATCAATCTATTTCTCTTTATTTTACTGTGACGATGGTTTTTGGCTATTTCCAAGTACAATTTCCGGTGCCTCAAAAGTGTTAATAAAGAGTATTTGTTTATAAAAATTGAAAATAATTTGTTAAAGACTACAAATATAATCTAGGGAGAGTGTGGATACTTGTTACGGAGGAGACTTGCTACACTGCCAATAGCTTTAAAATGTAAAGTTATCTAACCATCTAGTTCTTATACAATTGAATATCTTCCTTTGTTTATCAAATCAACAGTACTCGGATAACTACCCTGGAGATAATTACCTTCAAGTTTGAGTAATATTATTACAAAACCATCTCCATGGAATTTTTACCTTCAAGTTTGAGTAATATTATTACAAAACCATCTCCATGGAATTTTATAAATTAAATCCAATCTTCTAAGAAATGGATTGGGAGGAGTAGTAAGAAGGAGGGAGGAAATAATTAGCTTAGGGCCTCTTCAAATATGGGATTGGCCCGGAGATAGTCTGAGATTGCTAAAAGCCACACTTTCTTTGTGTTTGGATTAAACTATTTTTTTGGTATTGGAGGGTTTCCATGGATGTATGTGATGCTTTGGTAGTATTTTTAAAGGATCCAGGGCTACCCTCAAGTACCCCCACGTAACCCAAGGCCTTGGAACTATTTTGTTGAGTTAGAAGGATTCTTTGAATGCATTTGATGAATTGGCTGTGGTTTTTAATAACCCCAAACTACCCCCGGTACACTGGCCAATTTGAGGGCGTAGATTATTCAAGCCTCTATTAAGAGGCCCTATTCCCCCCTCCTCATCTTATATTGCAATAATATTACTCACACTTGATCAAATAAATATGTTTAGATATTTGTCATAAATATTATTAAGCTAATTAATAATGTGTTACTAATTGTTATTCATCTTGAAGTTTGAGCAAAAGACGTATAATTTTCCTCTAGGGCAATCTTCACCCATCAATTTTCTTCATGGCAGTTTTCCACGCACGACTCGTACAATATATATATATGAAATATTTGATTATGTTTTGTTTTTTGTGTAATTTCATGATATACTTTAATTATACATCACAATAAATAGAATTTTTTTATTTTATTTTATTTTAGTATTAACTATGCTCTGTTTGAGTAAATGATTTTTTTTATTTATCATATATATGTAATTATAAGTATGTACTTTATGCTGACAAACTGCAAAAAAAAGTAAAATAAATGCTTGAATATAACAAATGGCAGTTTTTACATGTTTTTTCCTGTTGTAAAATGTCTTACCCTACCCTGTACAATGTCATGTCTCCTCGTAGTGTATCAAGTATCCAACAATTGATATTTCAAAAACACGAATAAATGTCTATTAATTATTACACTACATCAAAAATACTTTGAAATTATTGAGTAATATTATTAGGGCATATTAAAAACAAAAGAAACCGAAAATCGACATGGTAACCCAGACGATTTGAAGAAGATTTTGGAGGGGAGAGGATATATTACTCATGACACTTCGTTAGATCAGATACAATCAGCTGTGACAAGAGAGGAAGGAGAAAAGGACATCAACAAGATCCTCAATTATACTCTTAGGTAGTCTAACAAGGACCTACAATTATAACTCATCAACAAATCCCTAGGCTCCGTCTTTTATGAGGACACACGAACGTTCTATCAGGGTTTGATTATAATTGAATATATTTATAAAAGGATGTTCACATCTCTGGAATTAAATAATAATGACAACTGCTAAGGAAATAAAATTCGTTCTTATGTTACAAATTAACGGGCCATCTAAAAAAACACACTGGATTTTCATAATTGAAAATACACAAAAACATACAAGGAGAAAAAATTCTTGAGTTTCTATTATATGAAGCATAATTGTTCAGAATTACATTTTAATATCTAAATTGTTAGGTCTTGATGACGGTGGAGGAGGTACAAACTAGTGTTGAGACTCGGTCCAGAACCGAATTTTTTTTCCCGGTTCGGTCTTAAGTGATTTTTTATAGACCGATTTTTTAGTCAAGACCGTGGTCTCAGACCGTGGACCTATTTTTTTCGGTCTAACTTTGTAGACCGATTTTGATTTGGTCTCACTTTATGGACCGATTTTGATTCGGTCTCAATTTATGGACCGATTTTTGTGGGTCTCATATATTATGAAAGAACTTTTTTTCTTGATCATCTGTCATTCATTTTTATCATAAAACGGCGGGACTAAATTAATACGGGCCATCTCTGTTTAAACCTAGTATAAACTCATTGTATTTGAAAAAAACAAACATATGATGTAATGTTATAAACAATTTATCTGTAAAAACGGTCTAGACCGATTTTTGTAAGATCCAATTAGACCGAATTTTTCCTATGGGCCCATCTACACCGAATTTTTCCTTTGGACTGATAGCGGTCTAGATCGATTTTTTTTGTTGCACCGAACTAATTCGGTCTAACAAAAAATATAACGATCTCAGACCGGTCTAGGATTTACAGACCGAACCCCAACATTAGTAAAAACTATTTAAATAAAAGAATGAAGCGGGGTCTTGGTTCTAAATGCATCGCATCCGATTCTAACGGTTTATGAATTGGAATCGCTAAGGTCGGAATAGGTACATCCCTGCTCATAATATAACGAGAAGTGAGGGGGGCACATCCCACCTCGAAAGAGCTACAATTCACTTTCATAGGACCGAAAAAGTCATATTTCTCAATTAGAAGAGATACTCAGCTCTCTTTTATGAAAATAACTTCCAGCGACATTGTTCTTATAAACATTAATTAGTGGGAAACTAAAAAGGTACCTCCTTAGACCCCCTACGTCACTGCCAGAAAATACTTGGTGTTCCAAACGTTAGTCATTGCTTTATCAGCCCTCTCAATCATATTTCAAAAAGGAATTTTTTTTTTGTGATTTTTGTAATTTTTTTGAAGTACTATTGGAACGGAACGCTAGAATTTTATTTTTAGCGTTCAAATTTCAGCGTTCAAAAAAAAAAAAATCCTACTGTTCAGCGTTCCATTTATTGAACACACGTTCCACGGAACGTCTGTTCAATTTTGCGTTCCGTTCACAAGCCTGGAAAAAAAATATATAAGTACTTTTCTTTTTTTCTTTTGAATTATGAGTTGACCTAACCCTCCGCGAGGTTTAACTATTTTTGACAAACCGTTTACTGACAAATAGTCTCTTTTTTTATAATATTGCACACACGCTCGATTGCAATGTTATTTCTTATAATCAAAAATGACTTTGATGCATTATCATGATAACTTTTGAACGGCAATTAATTAAGCAAATTAAAGTTGACAAAATGGTAAAAAAATGTAAATTTGTTTAATGCTTTCTTTTTAATTTTTATAAAAAAAGAAGCTTAATAAAATTGGTTTCTATCAAAAAGTTGTGTTGGTTTTCATTTAAGGGAAGGACAATGTCCCGATCCATATGTAAGTAAAAATAGTTAAAAGCAAATTTTAAACTTATTTGTAAAAGTTTTTCCCCCGATTTTGTTATTATTAAAGGTCCGTCCATGAATAGTTGTAAATACCAAGTTATGTTAAAATTTGTCAAAAAAAAATATAAAACGGATGAAATATTTTATAAGCTTTAATGAATTTTGAAAAAACTATATCATTATATAAGTGCTCTCATTTTTTTTTGGGTCGTCGTTTACTGTAAATTTGAATAAGATATATTTCATTACTGATATTATGTATATTTATCATTCGTTAATTAATTATTTGATAAATGATGTTCGTATGTTACATGTTAGATGACATTAAAGAAAAATTTCAGACTATGGTATACATCAAACAAAATAGCGCAAGCAATAATGCAGCACATTGCAAATAATGCAATTCGATTTTTCTTCCTCGTTGTTGAGAATTTGGAAAGTTCTATTACAACCTCTAAAACAAATATGAAAAAGGGTAGAATCAAGCAAAAAACAAACCCAGTATCAATCAACTTGTTAAAACCCGTGGCTGGAAAAACAAAAGGAAATGATTTGATAAAGAGTATACAAGACAAGAATCGTATTGAGTGTGAACATGATTGTGGTTTCAAATCTTTCGTGAGGGAAGAAGTGCGTCAATATGGCAGCAACTTGCAGGCAGAATGTTGGGAGACATGACGTTCAAAGTGGAATAATAAACATTATTTTCATGGCATGATATGAATTCAAGTCTGGATATCTCAAATTTCAAAAGTTGAATGGGATCCCACGTAAGGGTTTCATTCATGATCAAAGTAATCCTGTTCTTAACATCTACTGCAATTAAAATTGCAGTAGATTTTCAAATTACTCATCGGAACCTTTATAATATGTTTGTTCGTAGAGTTTCTTGATAGAATTTGCATACCCAGTCGCATTAGGATCCTTCAAAAGAGAAATTTGAATATCCTTTGTGTCTAAAAGTACTTCTCGAACAATAATAGTGGACACCAAATTCTTTGGATTTCGTTATCTGTTAGAATGTGTCGTCTATCATTGACTAAATTGTAGAATATAATTCGAGAGTCTCTCCATTTCAATGTAAGTGGATATCTAATTTCGAGTATTTCTTCCATTTCCTCAATGAAATTAATTGACTTAAGATGAAATTGAATTTGTAGGTGTATTTTCTTATGATCATTTCCCCATCTAAGATGACAAAAAAACTCTTTTTGATAAGCTACAAATCCAATTGATGTACAATTTATTTCATCCTCTCCAGAAAAAACAATCTGCAATGCCATTGCAAACACCACTCCTTGGAAGACAATTTGAATTATCACAGTAAAATTCATTCTCTAAACACTAAATATAAAGAAAATAAAATCCTAAAAGGAATAATATATCCTATGTAATTGTAATTGGTACCTTTGTTAACCTTAGTAACCTTATTCTACTCCTTCGTTATTATTTCCTTTGAAGAACCATGTATTAATACCCCAAGGAATCAATTTAGATCCATTATAAAGAGCAATTTTATCCTTATAATGTTATTCTTGAATGGTGCTTAAATATTCATAGTCTACTTTGCTCTGAATATCAGGAGATATTACTCTCAAATAGTAATATCTTTGTTGAGACATACGGCCTGCTTTTATATGAAATAGGTCGTATGTCCTCAGCTTCATTATTTAAGAGAATATAGCCATAACCATGGTTAGATAATTTATTATTCTTTACGTGTGTTATTACGTTTTCACAACATCCTTTCATGTTTTTTTTTCAAAATGCCGTATAAAATTGTAGTATAATCTATTACTAAATAGAAAATCCCAAATAGTACAGATTTCTAAGACGTTTTGTTTCTCTTTAAATGAGACGAATGACATAGACATTATCTCTATCCAAACGAAAAAAAATTGACTTTTTAAACAATATTTGAAAGATATTTCAACAATAACACCTTTTGATAAAAAGAATAATTATCTATAAAGACATACCTCTCTTACAATTTTCCCATATTTTCCAAGCTTAAATTTCGAAATATTTGATCCCCATTGGTATCTGTATCTCAAGGGATTATATTCTCGTGGATAAGTTCTTTGAGATCCAGTTTCCCAAAAAGTGTAGAGGAACAAATTACCATACTAATCATTCCTCGAAACATGTACACCTCGTTCTCATGGACTAGATTTGGAGCCCTTCCCCCCCCCAAGATAAGGTATTTGATGAAGCCACGTGGAATGATAAAGCTTTGTGATTTTTCATTGACATTCAAACAGATATTTCCATTCCAAATGACTTTAAAATGACTTCCTAAGTGTTATATTTATAAAAATATTGAAATATAAATTGAATAGTGTTTCTTTTTTAGTAGATTTCGACTCAAAGAACACCAAATCCTTTTAAGAAGGAATTTTATTTCTAGGTGGGACTCTAGACAATGAATAACTTACTCGTTTGGAAGTCTTGCTTCAATATGCATATGCTTTGTCAGAAACCACATAAACGTGAGTGTTAGTACGGAATTAAATATTCATATTTGCTCGGAAATCTCAAAAATGCAACCCTATTAATGATGGAATCAATCCAAAAGGAGATGTGAGGTCCAAAAAATATAGTTTGAGGAACGTCATGATGGAACAAATTGAATTTGAAACAAAATGTTTGATTCTTCATTAAACTATCATAATTCATATTTGTATTTGTGTCAAGTTTTGCTGTAACATCTTGGAATTTTGCCTTTTGTAAAGGGAAATTGAGCTCAATCACTCTTTCTCTCGAATAAAATGCAGGATACTAAAATGAAAGAAATCCCTTTATAAGATATTTCCTTACAAATAATGGAGGATAACTTTTAAATATTGAAATCGTACATGTAATTTAAGGAATTTCAGTAGACAGTAAGGAGTAGTAACCTTATCAAACGTATCTTCATTTGACTTGAAATAATAAATATTGCTATTTGATGACACAAAGAGGTTTATAATCAAACTAAATCATTACACAATTTATTTCACAATGATAATAAGTTATTAGTTATGAATAGAGCATTAATTATTCAATTTTAATTTATCAAGATTGGGTTTGAAGTATTGACTCAATAGGATTGGGGTTCTTCCTACATTCTATAGAATCACTTCAATCTCAACGACTCTTCAAGTTTCAATTCGTACAACGTAGAAAAACATGAGATCTACATAAATATTAATCAATATAATATTTATATTGTTGTCCTGTTAATTGTGATCATAACTCATAAGAATAATTAAGTTCTCTTAGGATGACCATATTTTGATTTTCATAAAAAGAGGAATGACGCAACCTTTCTTCAAAAAAAAAAAAAAATGTATAATAAATTAATAAGAGTTCTAAATTATGATATTTAGGCAATTCTTCTTCCTATCCATGGAATTGTCTTCTAAAAATTGTTGGGAAATGTTTAGATTTTAAAAAGAGTTTAAGTTAAATTTGAGTTCAAAAAAATATTTGACAACATATTACGTTGTAAATTATTTAGATAGTGGGGTAACGCTGTGAGAACATTTGGCTTAAATAAGTGAAGAAGTTAACATTTTCAAGTTAATGAAAGTGAAGTGGTCATTTTAAAAATAGAATAGAAACCTTCTAAAGAAACAAAAAAAAAAAAACTCCATTTAACAGTATGATCACAATGTAGTAAAATAGTGAAAAGAGGACATAGGTCACACAAATTATTACATAAGTGTTTGAGGGTCACTTTGTTAAACTCACATAGACTGTCAAGTCTGTTTAACACAAAGAAGCCCGCCAATAGAGTTATAAACCCTCTCTTACCGAGTTAATAAATACAATAATTTGTAATTTTTGAAATTACAAATCAAGAAGAACACAATAGGTTTGGAAAAAAATTGAAATCATGATTAAAAAAAAAAAACAATTAGAAAAAACAAGTATTATGAAATGTTTAAAACAACCATAGTGAAGGAATAAAAGTCAAGCTAATTTTGTTAAAACATTATAATACAATTTTACAATAAGCATGTTTCTAGAAATATTAGTTTCTTTGACAATTCGTAATGTATATATAATATATTTAAGCCTTGTGTTGTGTCTTGACGAGGTACAAACTATTGAATAAAGGAATCCAGGACGACCGAGAGAAATGAGGAGAGAAGAGACGGGGAGAAACATAATTCATCCTTAGAGAGGTTTTAGGAACATAGGCACCCTGCCCATTCCTGGGAGAAACGTCATTAACCCTCGATGTACCCTCGTTCTACTCTGGGTGATCCAGGGCAGAAACCAACTCATTCTCCAGAGGCACACCATAATCCAAAGGACAATCCGGTCCCATCGGCACATCCAGGTGAGAAACCATTCCCTTCTCAAACTGTAATCATGCCATAACGGGATGAACTGGAGAGCAGTCACTTGGAGAACTAGAGCTTCATGGGACAAAATCCACACTGAATGATGTGGTCCGACACGGACACACACCTCTCCTCTCGACAATGACCATGGTTCTCTTCCATCCTCGATGAGGCCCAAACTAAGGCACAGCCCATACTGTTCCGCCTTCTGTAGACTAACGAGCGTTCTCCCTGTCGACGGAAAAGGGCTACCCAAATCCAGCAGGCTAGCTTCGCCGACGATCCAACAGCAGGGAGGTCACGTGATCTTGATCCCATCCTACGTCGCCAATGTTGGGTATTGACGAACGTTGACGAGGTTCATATATTATACACTACAGATTACATATCAATAATAAGGTAGTCTTAATGTCTGATGAAAAAAAAAAAAAAACTCAGCAAGCGAACTACATACTGACACATGTAGAAGGCTGCAAGAGAAGCAAATTCAAGAATTATGTACACTATGAGTTGAACGTATGTTCAAATCTTAGGTTTGTAAATCATATGAACGTTCTAATATTGACAATTTGAAGAATGTTGGAGAGGATTGGTGCTTAGCCGTTTCATTAGATTAGTTGCAAGCTGCCATGATATTAAGGAAACATATATATATATATATGTAAAGGCACCGTAAATCAACATGGGCACCCTAAAAATTTGAAGAATGTTTTGGGGAGAGCAGTTTAGTTGTCAGGACGTTTAATTAGATAATAATCTACAATCAGCTGTGACAAGGGAGGAGGGGGAGAAAGGAAATAAATAAGGACATTGGCAAGAATTATTCCCATGTCCATCCTTGATTATACTCTGATTCCAACACAGACTTACAATTATAACTCCGCAACAAATCCTCAAGGTTACTCTCCGTCTTTTATGACCACACACTAATGTTCAATCAGGTTTTGAATATTATTGAATGTAGTAGGAGAGGAAGTAGTTCACTACTCATGAGTAGTGTTGTGTCGGTCTGGACTGAATGAATGGGACCGACTATCTCTTGTGTCTTGACGAGGTTGAAGAGGTACAAACAATTAAATAAAGGAATCCAGGAACACCGAGAGAGATGAAGAGAGAACAAACGTGGAGGAATAAGGCGAGAGAGATGAAGAGAGAACAAACGTGGAGGAATAAGGCAATGATGTAATTCAATAGGAACACGTATATATTCTTATTAATACATAATCATGACAACTCTCACAAACATACACAATGCACGGCTATTGTTAAGAAGCATAATGAGGATAGTACTTTATACATATATTAAATAATAACAATAACTAAGAGATGAGAATGTACGAAAGGAGTTTCGAATACATACCATTAATATCCCGAAAAGGCCAGGCAAACCTACTTTAATATTTAATAAATCAAAGTAATTTCAACTAAAAATTGCTAGTTGTGTTAGTTTATTATTATTTTGATCGATTATGGACGAGAAAAGACGGACATTTAAAGACAAATATTTTATTCTTCCCTTGTAATAGTTAATTTATATCTACAATACGGAAATATAATTATAATTCGATGTTATAACGTATGTTTAATACACTTTAGGCTCATATATACCTATATATAAACTTGGATGTATAGTTTTTTGATAGAGATTAATATTTAAGTCCTATTATTTTTTATTCCCATTTGCACATGATCCAATAGTTTAGCTTCCTTACTATGAAAGAAAAAAATATTTTCATTGTTAACAAAGTTGTTTGATTACTGGGCGTCCGCATGGAGTGGGCTGGAGGGGATGTAGGTAACCCTAAAAAAAGGAACTTTTCCTTTTTACTCCAAAATTTACTATTATTTATTTTTTTGAGAATAGCTATGGATTTTTGAAATTTAGTTTCCATAAAATTTAATATTTGAATTTGTTTTGTAATAATTTAATATTTGCAATTCAATTTTTGAATTTTTTTTTCAAAAAACTTAATATTTTTGTGAATAGTTGTGGACTTTTGAAAAATAAATTAAAAAAATTTATAATTGAAATTAATTTTTTGAAATTTTTTTCCAAAAAAATTAATTTTTTCTAACAGATGTGTATTTTTGAATTTTTTTTTCCAAAAAACTATAATTTTTAGTAAATAGCAGTGGATTTTTGGAAAAAAATTCAAAAAGTATAACATTTTTGATTTAATTTTCGAATTTTTTTTCTCTAAAAATTTAATTTTTCAAAAAAATCCCCCAAACGGTTTTGCCCTCCGTTGAACTCCCGTAATTACTTTAGGTGGGGTGTAGTATAAAAGGCATCACGAATGCAACCCCAAACCAAAATATGGATGACCTGAAGTCCACCTCTCCAAGGCTTGGGTCAACTATCCCAAGGACAAAATTGTCAGAGACCGTACGTCTTTCAGGTACTGTATTGAGGCTTGGCATTGCTTCTAATGAAGGGGATATCGAAACTGATGCAGAATCTGTGATGAGCCAACAATTTTTGTAAATATATTTTTCAAAAAAAAAAAAAAAAAAAAAAAATGGCATCCTCATCCTGTATATTTTTGTGTTTGCGAGGTGGCGCCACGTCCAAAGACAAAGCACGGCGTTAACTAGCTAGTACAAAAATAACCTATGTATTTTGTTATCAGGTGTCGATTCACTCCTCTTGTTCGAAACGTCTTGGCTATTTCATAATATATTTCACTTGTACTTTACTTGTACAACTTATATTTTGCGATATAAGAAGGCTTTATTTATGCTCAGGGAAATTCAACTTGCCTCTGGTCCCAGTACTTCACCTTTACAGCCTGTGGACCGGGATATATTATAGCATGTTAGAAGGATTCTATCCTGTCATGTTTCTTCATGATTCAATAGTTTTATCTTCCGAATATAAAATAAATTGCAGAGGATATTATTGTCTAGCAATGAAATTACTCACAAGCATATTGGTTCACGATGATATTACTCACAACGTTTTTGTCTCACAATGATAATGTAAACAACGATACTACCACGCAACGATAATACCCCAACGTTTTGTCCACAACCATTTTACAGGCCCCATGTCCATAAGAGACATATAGCCGTTGGTATGATTGACTTATTTGGGCCTATTTTCTGTTTCTTTTCAGATGAAAAGTTGCATAATACAATAAAGATGACAATGTGAAAGATACTCATAAAAGCCACCATATATTCCCAAACATGATGAATTGTTTGGTTCTCTACAAAACTTAAAAAAAAACGGAGTACATACATTTTCATTGTATTATATGTATAAAAAAATCCAAGTCATTTTGTAAGCCTTTTTATTATGTTAATATAATTCCATGAATGAACGCATTTAGAAAAAAGGATTTACGCAATTCTTCCAGATGAGATAACAAAAAAATCAAAACTATACACATACATCCATATAGTTGTGTATAAATCTTTTTACATACCTATATATGCTAAGTACATATGTACTGTGATAAACTTTTACACACCTCATACTTGAGGCATCAAGTTGCCAAATATGTTTATACAAAGGCCGGAAGTAATTCCTTTGTAATAACAAAAGAATATAATTGATTAGATAATATTACATCAGCTTGAAAAGGAAACATATATCTACTTTATTCACATGAATAAATTTACCCGACCAAATTTTTGTATTTGATGTATTTATTTTACATATTTTGATCTAAGAAATAGCAATCTAGTCGTATATTATTAATGAACTATTGCATGCGTGTGTATACAGAATCATAGAGTATGGAATATGTTGCACTGTTTGGGGGTGTTTTTGTTATTGCTCTCGATCCTATGTCTGTCATTGATCCGTCATCACGGCATTACCTCATTAACAGAGAAATATCCTATATATTTTGTTGTCCGCTGTCGATTCCCTCATCTGACTTGATTCGTCATGGCTATTTCGTATTTTTGATAACTCGCCAAAGTAATATTATATTTTGTGTCATAGCGTAGCTATACATTTGTAATTCCGTTCTACCCTAGATATTTCAGAAACAGACACCAAAACTTTACAATAAGAATCTGGTAACCCTGAATCCCACAGTCTCTACGACATGTGTTACTTCTCTTACATCATCCTCTTCCTGTTTATACCTTTAAGAGTCAAGACGTATAAATATAGATAGACAGTAGTTAAATTAAATTTTAATAAACATGAGTGAAAAATCCGTAGAAATAACTACGCAGGACAAGCTAACGTCCTTCTTATACATGCTGCTTTAGCAATTCCCTATCATCTTTAATTGACACTTTGGTCATGCACGGGGGCACCCCACTCAAAATCTAACGCAAAATTTTAATCCATTATGGATGAATTTTATAAATTAATATAGTCTGTTGATACACAACTGGCCATCCCGATAGCAAGTCTGGATGTAGTGCCACAATTATCACTCTAACTGACATACAAAAGAAATTCAGATTGTCTTATAGACCCATTGTGGGCCTATGAGGAGATAAGGGGCATTTCTAGGACGTTGACTGCGATCCCTACCCCTGCCGATCTTTTGGACGAAGCAGTAAGCAAGGAAAGAACCCTTTTTTCTTCTTTTTTTTGGAAGCCTATGTGATTAAAAGAATGGGAGAATTTCCATGTTGCCTTTATGGAATCCTTTACTTTAGTGGAAGGGTTTGTTTTTACTCGGTGCAATACCTGAAAAGAATGGAAAAGCTAATTAAGAAGGCTAGAAGGATACTTTTAGTATCTTCCTTTAAGGAACCACTTAAAACATGAATCCTGGAGGAGGAATCATAAGACTCGGCTCCAAGTCATCTTATATTTGGTCCTTCATCAATAAAGATGATGTTGGACAATGTTCGGATTGACCGAGCTTTGTCTAATGTGATATGGAGGGGTTCAGGGTATCAAAAGATACCTTTTGGGTAGTCGACTACTAACAGGCCTTCGAACCCTAACCCTTCCTTAAGGTCAACAGTGTGGCTAAAAAATTTATAGGATCTCCAAAAGGTCATGAAATGCCTCCAAGAGAAGGATACAGAAGTACACCTTGAGTTATTCCTCATTTAGGTATATTTTTGATTTTGAGACTTGAGATAAAGCAATTCAAATAATTTCAAATTTGGGATTTAACTTCACATTTTACCTAAAGAACCTTCTTGTTCCTATGTGGGAGACAATCCTCCTATATTCTCAAAAGGTAAACAAGCAATGGATAACGAAGTTGCAGAAATGTTGTTTTCTGGAGCTTTTGAGATAATTACTGAAAGTGATATATTCACTGGTCCTAAGAAGGATAACTCTCGATGGAGAGTAACAATAAATCTCAACACCTTTAATAAGTTTATTTTAAATTTAATTTAGAATCAGGTGATATAAACCAATATTCCCCTTTTTTTGTTTTTTTTACTCTTTATATCTCTTTGATGCACATCATTTTTTTAAAAGATTTTGTCCTAACAAACCTTCAGTTAAATCAATAAAAGGGAAATTTTGATGACCATTTCAATCTAGTAATTCCAATATCCTCCGAGAGCGAGAAATATATATTATGGTGGGAAGAACTATGAGTAGCCTGTACACCAGTGAGAAGAAATTTAATCCAACGCTGTAAGTGTTTATGGATGTTTTCTTACCAGGTAATGGCATTTCATTATCATACGGCTCCTTTGAACAGGGTCGGCGGACAGGGAATGATCGAGATTTTCATATTAACGAGCTCGAATGTGATCTGTGAGAAAGCGTTATTTCGATTTCATATCACTCACACATATTAATTCATGGGATAATACAACTACTCTTTTTAAAGAATGGTGATGCCAAGGTGACTTTTTAAACTGATTGACAATCCTGATGCTCACTCTGTGAGTGAGATTGTTCGTCATAAAAAAAAATCTCTCGAACATGACCAATCTGCAGGAAGTTATACTCAATTAGATTCACATGAGGAGTCTTCCAGGAACCCAAAGGAGTAGACTCTCTGTGGAGTTCGCAGATGTGAGCTTAGACGAATTTATAAGAATGATAAAATTAAATTCAACCATTACGGAGACTTCAAGTATTTTAAATATGATCAAGGATAACCAGAAGCCCATACATCGTGGAACCCGCAAAAAGGAAGAATGTTTCTATCATAAAAAGTGAGGAAAGAGGGTATTGAAGTATGAAATCCAACATAAATGTCACAAACTCTTGGTTTCAAAACCTAAAGTGTCGTCGGGCAATCATCCTGGCGTTAAATCTCTATAATTCTCACAGCAAACTTCTCTTTGTGACTAGTAACGGAATCAAATTTATCATCAATACGCGATCACAACGGTCTATACTTTCAACATAATTTGCTCCAGATCCTGATAAAGTAGTGTTCCCTCAACTCATTCAGGGCAATGGTGCTCCAGTAGAAACGTGTGGAGTGAGAAATCTCTGTGCTAGGCTCGACCCTGTAGGAGAGGTACAATGGGAGTAATTGTCGACGTTATCGGTTATGGTATCATCGGAGCGGATTTTCTAAGTCACTTTAAACTCTGAGTGACTATGGAGCTCGGCTCGTTAGAGCGGAGTGCATCACTATCCCTTCAATGGGAGTAAGTTGTGAAATTGTTAAGGAGATAGTTTCTCAGTTCCCTCCTCCTCAGTCAGAGGATGAATTTTGCCAACAACCCAATCATGGAGTCAACCATAATATATGTACTACAGGAGCTCCTTGCTTTACCCGTACGCTTCTTCTTACCCCTGAGATAAGTGGGTATGAAGGGATCTGCGACGTCCGTAATCCTATAACCCCCCCCCCGATTGTGTCTCCATCTTTAGTCGAAGGAATAATCAAGCGTGTACACTCTGAGAGTGATCGGGGAGTACAGGGTAACAGGGTACTATTAGAAAGATTGTTGATGGTTATTCCCGGGATGGACTCAAGGGTAACGTAAAGGAATGCATCCATGTGTAAAAACTAAAATAACAACCTACGTAAATTAGAACTGTAGCGGATGTACCCGAAAAAAGTTCCATCACCTTCACATAGATTTAGTTGGGCCATTCACACCAGTCGATGGCATGAGCTATTTTCTTACAATAGCTGATCGACGTACAGGATGGTTAGAAGCAATACCTCTAAGAAACACTACGTCACCTGTCATCGCGGAAGCATTCAAGATAAATTGGATCTCCAGGTCTGGAGTTCCATTAATTATTACTTCTAATTTGGGAAGACAGTTTATCTCAGCAGTGTGGAAGTTAATGTGTGGCAATCTCCAGATCAATTGTAAATATACCACGGCTTATCATCTCCAGTCTAATTGACTAATCAGTAATTGTGAGAGCGCATAGGTCATTAAAAGAAGCATTGAGAGCTCGCCTAACTGATACTCAATAATGTGAGGCAAATGCACTACATATAGTGTTATTCGATCTGAGAACGACTCCTAGAAGTGATACCGATTTGTTTCCGGCCCAAAAAGTATTTGGAGAAGAAATCCGATTTATATATCTGCTGGATGTGTTTGGACATGAGAAGAACACAAATAGTATTCCTAAACCTTGTCATCATATTTCGGTTAATTATGAAATTTCAACCGAGGAGAAGAAGCTACGTCAAGCTTTCATCATGATTGCTGCTATTAAGGGACTGTTTGATACTCCGTATGAAGGTCCTTTCGAAATTTTAAAAAGTACCTAGACTACTTCGTTCTGAATAGGAGATGAACTCCAACAAAGCAATCCATCAATAGATTGAAAGCTGGCTATGTGTCTCAATAGTTCTTATTAAATTTAATGGTTGTATTTTATTTTATAATTTCTACTCTCGTGGCTTGGAATCCTGATCCAATAAGGGGGGGAGTAGTTTAGCGATTAGCTACACCGGTAAATATGACCGGTTCTCCTCTAAGGACTTAAGCGTTTAATAATAATGTTCATAGATTTTACTAGAATAAAATTAAGTCTGTTTTGTGAATGTAAGAGTTCTTATTGGAGCAGCCAAATACATATTTACTAACTAGATTGTGTACTCGGTAGATTACTAAACCTTAGCTTTAAATCAAATTGAGTTATCTATCTCAATTTATTCCAAAATTAAGGTCCATTATGTAATTTTTACGTTTGTATTACCTTGTTCTTAAACTTTGATTTCTCAAAATTTGATGACTTCTTGCCGTGACCATATATAATTTTCGTAACAAGTTTTAACAAAATCGATCAGTAACTTTTGCCGTAATCCTTGTGACTAACAAACATGAGTTAAACTACACTCGTAGAGTTAATAAATATTAACAATGCACCATTCAATTTTGATCAGTGGTACAATTTATATTTTATGTATTTATTTTGTATACTATCATAATATGAAAATACAGAGCACATTCTCGCTCATAATGAAGAGGAAATCACAGTTCTTGTCTAATTTGATTTGATGCCTATTCGTCCGTCCATGAGTCTTTCCCAATATGAATAATCCATCATGTTTGCATTCTAATGATAACGGATAATTAAGTGATTAGCACTTCTTCAATTTGTCGTGCATGTTTATTTTTCTTTAATCTTAAATTTATTATTATTACTTACTAGGTATCTGTTTCGATCACAATAGTAATTACATGAGTGAGATTAATAATCTCATTATTATTTACATTTAATAAGGATGGCTAGTCTTCCGCCCGACCAGCTTTATCCTATACGAATTTTTCAATTGCGAGTAATCCCGGCTAATTCTTAGCACAAACTTTCCCAATATAAATTTTCCGTAGGCGAGCTTTACTGACACCAGTTTGATGTGTGTCTGAGCTCTCTTTATCATTATTCATTATTAATGAAGCCGTCCTTAGCAGCAATGATGACTTCCAGAAGACGGGTGAATTGGCCTGGCACCCTATGCCGATGTAGACCTCTGTCATGGCGTCCCAGTGCTGACTGACAGTGGCTTCGAAGGCCTCAGTGTTTGGATGACGGAGACTGCAGGCCTTCATGGACTTGGATGGGATTTGCCTGAGCTGCTTTTTATGAATCCTCCAAATCTAGTTTAACCTTTTTGAAAGACCTCTTCTTCCTCTCCAACGTATCAGACTTGCTGACTGTGGTACTAGAGACGCCCAACTGCTTGGAGTGTGCAAATGGAAATTTGTTGATCACGTTCAAGTGTCATTTTCTCGACTTGTGCATATGCTAGACAGCTCAAATTTGTTTTGTTTTGTAACTAATTGCTTAAGCTTCAATATATCGAAATATTAGTTAATTTCAATCGTTCAACCTGAATTAATTATTGAATTACTAAGTGCTCAGTTTTCAATGAGCCACCCAGTATATATCCTTGAAATGTAAACTATATTAAACAATTTATAATAAGCATAAATAATTAAAAGATAATCTGGTGATTAGGATTATGCTTATGATGATAAAAGTTAAACGTCTTAATATAAACTTTTGTCCAGATGGCATGCTTTCGCAATAGGTCAGCATAATTCTAATTTTGGAGCGAGCGGACTTTATTCTAACCTATTCATAGATATTTTAATATAGCCTTATTGCAATATCATGCAATCAGTTATTTGTGATAATAACAATAAGTGAATCGGTCTTTTTAGAAGTAAATTCGAAAAGTTATGAACTTATAGGCTCTGATTATCACCCCTCATCTTTTTTTCAAACTTATTGAGTTATCTCGTTTTTTCTTGAAAATCTAACATTGTTCAAAAATCAATTGAAGCTACAAGGCTAATAGATTAATAGAAATACAAGGTTATATCATTGCACTTTTCCGACTCATGTTTGACTTCCACTACGCTTTTCAATAGTAACGTCAAAGAGTATAGCTCTATCCAAGAGTAGCTATCTATATATATCTTCCTTGACTGTTACTATACTTCTGCCATGACGTCAAAATCTGTGTAACTAGCTGAGCAGTCGGTACGGTATATCAAATTGAAAATTCCGACAAGCCCGATTACATGATGGGGCATAACCTTATATTTTTATTAACCTTAGTCTGACGGAATATTTTGTTAAATTAAACTAGTAGAAATTTAGCTCTTGATTTTTTTTTATCATTCAAGTCCTTCAATTATTTTTTGTCATTTGAAATTTGCAAAATTCTTAGAACGCCTGATAATTATGCTAGAGAGCTATAACTGGTAGCATCAGATTTGGTGTCATACCAAGGAATTTAAATTGGTGTGCTTTGTCTTAATCGAGTAATAGGAACCACATTTATTCCGGAAAAACCTGCGTTTTTTTAACTATAAAATAAGATATGTTGCAAATTAAATTTGTATAAAGTACCTCTTAGTTAAAGAGAAATAACAAAAAAAAAAATCACTCGGTATTTTAATATCGAAGTTAGGTTCAATCAGTGTATGGACAATGGGGAACGTCAACTATTTGATGATTTCTAAAACTGTGTAAAACATAAATTTAAATGTAAACTATCATTACTAATTAAACTTGTTTTATTGCCTTTTGGAAAAGGGAAATTATGTTACTCCACACTTTATGTGACATTAGAAATAAGACATTATTTGATATAACAAATAAAAAGGTACTCGTCGAGTATATTGGAAATAATGCACTTATTCCAGGAATTTGTATTAAACTTATATGATTTTCTATTTCATTATCATAATAGCAGTTTACATAATTTAGTCATCTGCCCAAAATGCGGAAGTACTCGTCTTGATGTTAAATGTATTTTCTCTTCTAGATCTCGTAACAGCAGACGCTTCGCCCTTCGCACGAATCCTTTTCGTCTGTTCCTGCTTTCTACGTCTCTCTAAAGAGGCTTTAACACGCTTTTTGATAACATCTGGAGCAATGGTTGATCCCGTGGATGATGCAAAGCTGCGAACACTATGGGTATCATCATGGTATGAAAAATTAATAAGAGACGACACTTCGTCGTTTTCCTCTTCCTCAAGTGGAGGAGGAGGAGGGATTTCAGGAAAAGCCTCATCAGGGACCATTGAGGTTGAAGAAGACACAGAAGGAGATTGGATTTTAAGGTGAGAAAAGTCGGTTTTAAGTTCATTTTGAGATATTTCTGACAGGACTGGATCAGAGGCGAGTTCTTTTACGTTTACTACTCTTTGGATTATCTGAGTTTCCTCTTGCTCCTTATCTGATTCGCCATCAGTACCTTCTTCGTCGTCTTCATATTCTTGATCCTCCTCTTCGTCATCAATACCCAATTCTATAAGGATATCTTTTTCCATCTGTTTGGTCATACCTGAGGCACGGATCTCAGCATCTAATACATCTGTTCTTGTAACATCTTTGTTAAAATCCGGAAATGTATCTGACTCAAAATCAAACCGTCTTTTAAAGAATTCTCTAAGGCAAACCACATCCCTTTTGAAAAAAGTCTCTGCTTCTGGATGCATCACACTGATCATTTGTGGAAAATCAATGACGATGGGTTTTCCTTCATCTGTAATCATTATATTAAATTCATTGAAATCCCCATGTATAACACCATGGTTAGCAAATTTAATGTGAAGATTCATGAGGGACTCATAGAGCGCTCCAGGGTCGTCTACCTCTCGGATATTTTGTAGGGGCGTCCCATGGACATATGACATTACGACACAATGGCGATTGAAATCAATGGGCTCTGGCACTGGAAAGCCTCTATCGTAGAGTGCCTGAAAGGTAAATATGAGATTAAATACATATCCAATTGTAGAGACGATTAAATTGATGGACATACCTTCATGTATGCAAATTCTTTAGTGGCAGAGATCCTGGACAAGTAAATCCACGACATATTTCTTCTATTCTTGTGATAATCCCGTTTTTCCTTCACTTTCCGGAAACAGATTCTACCTAAGCGATGTAGTTTGAGAGCAAGATCCCGCCCCTCGTTGTCATTAACAATATACACATTGGACTCTTTCCCACATCCGATCTGGTTGCCAAATCCACTCACAGATTCCCTTGCTGCAAGGGCTTTGAGTGATAAATAATCGTAGCCCAGGTTTGTAAGACGATAACCATCATAGCGTTTGCCGCGCTCATACTGGACCAAACGATGTTTACTCAACTCACGAAGAATACGATGAACTCCACCCGACTTAACGCTGGCAATTGCAGCCACAAGTGCCCCAGGGACGAGTTCGTGATTCTTCATACCCATTTCTACTCCCGTAAGGATGCGAAACTCGTCCTTACCCAAATACCGCAAAAGAGTTACATTTAACTTCCCCATATCTACGTCTAGGAGATTAAATATGTCAGCATGTATTATTTCGTCTCTCCAAGATCTCAAGGCCTGACACAACGTCAAGGAATCCACGTGCTGCCAAACGAAAAAGTGAATAAATAAACAAATAACTCGGAATTAATTATCAAAAAATAAACAAATATTGAAAAGGGAACTATCAATGAGGTCTACTAATATCTGGAGCGGATCAAGGCTCATCACTCAACCTCATGTGTGTATTTTTTATGCTTAAAAATTAAATGGTAAAATCTAATTGACTTTGTACACTATTAGTCCCTTTTTATTTCATTAGCAGAGAAGCTATGTAAAGTCAAGTTCTACCATTTATATATCTTCCACAACGAACTGAAATTAAAAAGTTTTTGTTTAAAAAAATTGCATAGAATAACTGTTTCAACCTAGAATTACAACAGATGTGACCTTTAACATTTTTCTACAGGTCAATTACAAAAAATGAAGTTTAGATTGATCATTTTATCCGTTATAGTTAGGAATAATCTTATTGGCAAAGGATGTATAATATATAAAAAGTAAAGTTTAATATACAATTAAAAAAGAGAGAGGATTGAATGATGATTAATTGACTACAAATATTTATATTAAAGTAGATAGCATTGTGTGTGTGTCTGCCATTTTCATTACTTCAATGTGTATTATTAATTAATTTTGTTGTGTGTATATTAATACCATAATTACTATGTTGGGCTGATTCTAAGTTATTCATCATTACAAGTATTCATTAAATATTTTATTTTAAATTAGGAAATGTACACATCATAGTATTTGGTATATTTTTTGAATAAATGATAACCCAAGAATAAATTTAATAACTAATTAATAACACTACAGTTATTTATAGTAGAAATCGATGTTTTTTTTTTCTATTTTGACAATGATTGAATATCTAAAAGTATTTTATTAAGTATTAGTACAAAAAATTATAATTTCAGATGTGTTCTGATTATGGTTTACTTTATTTATATGTAAAATAATAATAATCTAATGAATTTATCAACAAAATGATGGTGATATCCTAACTTAATACTTTGTAAAATCTAATTTTCTATTCAAACATTTCAATGATTATTCATACAAAAATTATAAGTATATTTTAGAAGAAAGTAGCAAAATAATAATTCAAGAACTAAGCTTACTGAAAGCATCACATTCAATTCGCTCAGCAAAATGAGCGAATGTGAAGCCTGTGCAGTAATTCCCATTTTTTTTTTTTGAGTTCCACTCTAAAAATATATGGCTAGAAAATATGTGACCCATACACCTCTCATTGAGAGATAAATATCAATTTTGGAGTGCATTTTATACAAATAGATTACTTAAAGACCATTTATTAACCACGCAAATAATATATGTTGATCAGAAATTGACTATATTGATCAGAAATATAGTCGAATACAACGAAGAAATACTTAAATATATTGCAAATATAAAATCCGCGCTATAACATATGTATTATTTGGAATAATTTCTATACTACCAATTATCCTTTTGCGATAAAAAAAAAAGTCGAAATTGAGACAAACAAGCAAATAACATTATAGGCTCTGCAAATGGGTTTATAAACGAATCAATGTCTTAATTTGACGGGTGTGCATTGAGCAAAACAGGTTCATTCTCTGTTTAATTTTGAATACACCAACTCAATGATAATTGATAATCCTCTACATTAAGCTGCAATTTGTAATTATTTTTGATATACATAAGTTAACATGGAAAATGTCTTTTCACATAAATAATTTGAGCCAAATTAAATGGCTAAATCAAAAGCTGCTTTTGCCAGAAATGGGTACTCATTCATCACAGAAGTCCAGAAATCGCCAAGTTTTTTAGAATCAAAATCTATTTTTAGTGTTTGGTCACATATATCAGAGCCCTATAAGGTATTATAGGTCTTACTGATCTACTTATAGAGCTCTAACATATATGAACGTTCGATAAGTGCATTTTTCATGTCCTCATGAGGTTGAGTGACTAAACCTGGTTCCACTCCGGATATTAGTAGAATAAAGTAAAGATAACTCCTTGGAACTATACTATTAATGCTTTAGCTACTATTATGTGTCTCTCTCAAGCCATGGACTCAATCTCCCATGCAACAAATTAAGGAGCGTTTTGATCTGACGTCCCAATTTTGATATCGTCAATTATGGGGGTCTTAACAACCAATTTTTATAATGAGGCATGAAAAATTTAAACCTTACTGTCTATAATAAATTTATCCCTATATTGTCGAGTTTCTTTATATATATATATTATCCTAAAATGTATTAAAAAATAGGTTATTACATCATTATACAATCATTTTTCCGTCTTGTAGATAGTTATAAACTATTATAATGGAAAAAATTAGATATTTCTCTCTAATTATCCTATTTTTCATCTCCCTAATTGTTGAAAAAAATAATATACGTACGTATGTACAAACATTGCCATTTAGGGGATAGCAGACGCTGTTAGACACATTATGGACGAAAAAAATATCAGTCACGTGACGGAATCGTTACTAAGTTCATAAATAGAATATATATTGGAAATCCAATTATTATTATTAATCATAATGTCGGCTCTTCTTCGTTCTCGGGCATTTCTTCTTGGAAACATACGATGGAAATCTACTTCGAAAAAATCAATAAATCCTTTATCTCCGATGAGGAATCCCGTGTCAGTCATATATGGAGAAGAACACGCCATTTTAGATGCTAAAAAAGGGATTGTTGCCGACAATAAACCTTTTAAAGTGAGCCCCAACGCACTGTTATTACTTAAAATTTAGTGAACCTCTTCTATTATTAATGATCTTATTTGTTTTTATTGTAGTTTCGAGTGGAAAAATACGTGGAATATACTTGGTGTGGCTGTGGATTGGCACATGAGCAACCCTTTTGCGACCTCACCTGTCGAAGTAAATATTGGAAAAGGATTTATAAGGAGCAGGGTGGACCTCTCACATATATCGCTCCGGAATCCGGAGATGTTTGGTTCTGTAACTGCAAGCAAACAAATAAGGCACCCTTTTGTGATGGATCACATCGAAAATCTGAGATACAAGAAATGAGGATTGATGGAAAATTCGAATTATTTGAGCCTAAGAGCTAATCATAAACTCGTATCAAAATAATTTCATTCGCATATTTTACTATTCATACAGCTAGCATCAGTGTACTAATATATTCTGACTCATTGTTATCGTAATATTGACAAATTATTGCGTGTTTTTTTTTTCTTCTTCAAAAATGTTCAAGAGCTGGTCGAATATCCATATTTGAACTCAGTTTTAAAGGGCACGGATAGAGATGCATTTGTACATTTGAAGCGATCCACTTATTGGTTATCCATTTGGATCCAACTAGTACGGGACATCCACCATGTAGAGTCCGTGTGTCAAGTGTTCCATCACTTAACAAATTGATCCAAAAAACGGCATCCCCCCTTTGCGCGTTAGAATAAATGTTTATTTTCGGAAAAACAGTGGCTCCACCCATTGGCACATCTCTGAGATACACCATGAATGTTGCTAGTCGATCTCCGTAGTTTTCATAGCCAAATCTCGTTATTTCATCAACTGGAGGATACTCAAAATGCCCACGAGCGTCAAAATGGACGTCATATTGACCACCAAGTCCATAGTTTGCAATTTGATATGCTTCTGCCGACCAAGCATCCTCCACGTTTAACTTGGTAGCCCTTCCTATTCGCTTTGTAATCTAGTGAGTGGAAAATGAATGAATTAATTATTTGGAATATGTAAAGCAAGAGAATCAATTACTCTAAAGCCTATCTCATTTAGTATGACAAGATGATCTTTGTAATTTCCAGGGAAATGGGGTCTACCAGTCCCTTTGGTTATCATTTGTATTTCTTCTTCCGTGAGAAATTGTGAGATATTGAATGTGGACTCTTGAAGCCATATCTGTTTACTTGTCCTGATGAGCTCACCCTTTTCCTCTTTTCCCTCCACTTCTGTCAAAGATCCCGTTTGACTTCTTCTAAGTCTCCTTCCAGCAATGTCTGTAAAATGTTTAGTTTCGACATCACTCATGAAATCCCTAAAGATGACAATGAATGGAGATTCGCTCAAGAGTTCCATTTTGAAAGGTAAGAGCTTATAAAAGGGATTATCATTATGGATCAAGTAACATCTCTCATGGGATTCAAGCACTTTTTCCTTCTTTCGACAATGCTTGTGAAAGAGTGCACTATCTTTATATTTTAGTGATTCATAATTATCTTCAATCGTTGGCCGATATCGAATATCCTCTCCTGTCTTTAAGATTTTCTTGTATTTCTTCTTTTTCCTAAGTTCTTTACTGAAAGGCACTCTGAATGTTCTATGCCTCTTCCCAATTGGACCTCTGAGCTGAAGAAGTTTGTCATGCATAATGATGGATTTGTCAAGTTCTTTTTTATAGATTTGATACTCTTCTTTTTTGCCACTATATGCCTGCAATGAATGCTGCATCATTGTAATTCCCGTGTCATACCAACCTCTGTTAATAGAACTGATTCCGATATCCGTCAATATGGACCATCCTGGAGGAATAAGACTCATATGCTCTCCAATTTTACCGAGTTTACAAAATTCTGTAAGATTTAACTGATATGCCTCTATTAAAAGACTCAATCCTGAGCAGGCCTCATAATAGTCATCTACTGTTGGAAAGTAATTAGTATAATTTAAAAAATATGTATAATTTGAGATCCAAGGTTTTAATTGCAAGGATTGCCATCCTGTTCTTCTAGCCAAATTAAGGGCATTAATGGGATGAGAGGCGTAGTCCTCTCCTTTAATTGACTTCAGCTTCTTCAAGAAAGTGTCTGGATATATTGAATTGAGAGTCTTATGAAATTCTGGTTCTTGTAGAGGAAGAGATTTGAGTGATTCTACAAATTTGGTCTCTAATTCAAAGAGTTGAGCAATTTGGTGTGTGGAGGAAAGAGTGAGTCTCCCAATGGCCTCATTCGAAGGGGAACAACGTAATATGAAAAAGAGGATAATATATACTAACAATGACATATCAAAGAGTCTTAACAATTGAAATTCTTAAAGAATAATATATTTTTTGCTGAGTAAAATGAAGGTAAATTTGAATTTAAGTGTGTATCTACATTGCATATCTTTCCGTGAGACAAGAGTCAATGTGAATCGTATTTGAAGGATTATTTTGCATCAATTTTATACATTTGGTACATTGTTATTACGGGTATTAATTGGAGATGGCGTTATGTATTAAATTAGCAAGGCTTTTTCATGGAGTTACATAGGGAAGGCGGTGATAGGCTGTTAGTCATAATTTTTTCAGTCTTCAGTTAATTCGAGTCAATTTTTTTTTAACTGATGTAAAGAAACTGTTTATTTCTTAAAACCTTTGTATAGAATTGAAAAATAATTAATCGCCGATAGGCGACACGATATAAAAATTAATAATGTTGGCATGCTTAGATGATAAAATATATATTTATTTCAACTTTGACACACTTTGATTGTTTGGGTAGGTGAAGTCTCCAAACATTCCTAGGTCCTATAAATAAAGACCCCATTTCTTGCTTTCGATCCAATCTTACCTAGGCTGGGACCATACAAATATACTTTATATGATCTATGATCAATTTTTGCATAATCATCATGCCAAGTACTGGAAATCCTTCCTTTAAAATTAGTCATCTCATTGATTCTTTGGTTGTAACTTGTACAATTTGATTATACAAGTTACAACATGTACATACAAGTTAGATTTGATTTGTTTGTTATTGTTTGACTTAACGCCGTCACATAATAACGAGAGCAATGAAATAAAAGGACTACAGTCAGCAGCTGAGGCAACACTTTCTTTAATCTTCTATAATAGTACTTGAACGTACACGAATGACCGGCCACGGATGAAAACAAACTGAAAGCATGCTTCGAAAGCCCATTTCCTCATGGATGACCCTTCAAAAGAGATACATATATTTTCCTTGGGGTCACACCACTGAAGAATCCCTACGAGCCAAACAATTGCGGAAGGAAAGACAGATCTTGAAAATGGCTCCTACTGCTCCTAGGAAGGAATCAATCCCTAGCTCTTCCATCAAAGATCAAATCCTTCTTTCGAACAAGGCCTCCAGTCATGTTCCCGTTCTGGAATCTAGCACTAGCTTGATGGTTACTAAAGAAGAGGAATATCTGGCCCTCAAAAGGAATTATCTCCCTAGTCGTATCGATGATGAACTCGAGGTATTTCATGACCCTGCCAAGGGACCTTTTATGGAGAGAACTCATTCCCAATGGACCAGAAAGCTGTGGTTACCACCCATGTCCTTCATCACAAACTATGACTATTATGTTCAAGAAGAGCGAAAGAGTCAACTCACTTCCCTCATTAAAGTCCAATTACTGGACGAGGATAGACTCTCTGCACTTGGGCCCGATCTATCTGCCGCTTGGTTCCTCATCTCTAGAAATTGTAAGATCAAGTTCAAAGACAACGATACATGGATTGAGGTAAATTCACAGAAAAAGATCAATTCGCCGCTCCCTGCCACCTATGAGCCAGGTTATTACTTGGAAGGGATTGAGGCATCTCGCTCCCTTCTAATATATGAAGGTCTCCAAAATCTCAGAAATCTTCAGTTTCTCAAACACTTTGACGTCTCCTACTGTGAGATGGTGGATGAGTGGTTCATAGATCGCATTGCAGGAGAGTATCGGGACTCATTAGAGTATTTGGATATATCGGGTTGTTATCGTTTGGATTGGAACGGCATTGAACCTCTAGCGAGATTTAAAAAATTAAAAGTCCTTGTTTTAAGGGATTTAGATCATATTAAGGATCTGAAGCTTCTGTGTCTCTTACTCCTTGAATTGAATCCGGATTTAGATATACGAGGTGTTGATTACATTGATGTTGAGCTTCTCAAAGCCTCAGGTAATGAAGAACTGTTAGATGATTTTGACAAAGAATTGTTGTATCTCCAAGAGGGCTTGGAAGTCAAGTCCTAGTCGTGTCACGAATCGTAATTTTAATGAAAGTAATACATTCAGATTAGAGCTCTTTTTCATCATAACTTTACGTCACCATCATAACCGATAGAGGCACAAGGTTACTATTTATATATTATCATTATGAATATTGGACTGAAAAAATATTTTCAAGCAATAATTACATTTGTTATTAAATTCTTGTAGAAAATTATATAATAGATTTAATTATACTCTAGTTTTGACATTATTATACAATTTCATTTTGATCCTAAATTTGGGTGTTCATATGTTAAGGTGTTCATGAAATTACACAATTTTCAAATTTTGCGTTCATAATTCCTATAATAAATGAATATTCTGCATATTTATGCATACATATTAATGACATTTCCCATTACAGGCGATTGGCTAATTAATTTACCACTTCGTTTATGTAAGTATAAATTGTTTTATCTACATGCAACACAAAATAATTTATTTTGGTATATCTGTCCTCTGAAGTACTTAACTATAGTAATTAAGCAAATTGAATGGTTTGAATCTTTAAATTAAATCTAGGCATTATCAATCTAAGATATAAAAATATAGTCAATGTAGATCATGAAGTCGTTGAACATGTAGGACTAAGCGTGTATATATATCATATACATCTTCATGAGCTAAAAAATAACAATGTAGTCGTATTAATCGTTTTTTGTTAGTGACTGATCTAGAGAGTCATCTCAACATATTTAAAAAGTTATTATCGTTATTCTTTAGGAGGAAACTTATATCATATGAATTAAGTATATAAGTATTGAGTTGTTGCGTGTGAGTATGCTCATGATGAACAGAGAGGATTTCTTGAGAAGTAATCTACGTTATTATTAAAGTAAAAAAACAAAAATTTATAATCTTATTAAAATATAGCATAGTATACTGGAAAAATAATTCGTTAAAACATGCGGACAAACGAAAATTATAGTACAATCAAGAATATTTAAAATATATATTTAGAAATCACATTAATTGAACGATGAACTAAAAAAAAGAGCTTAAATTTTCTATAAAACATTTGCATAAACAACATTTTTGTTAATGCAACCTCTATTCGGACTCCCTCAAAATATCATTGTTAAGTCGTCTGCATAACATGGACATTAAAAATTTGAGTGTGGCAACTGAAAACCTTTTATTCCATCTCTCTGCTCTATTTCTTGTATTAGCCCATCAAGGAATATAATAAAAAACCTTAGCAACATCCACTGCCATCACTGTTAAGTC
The DNA here is from genome assembly GCF_016086655.4 of Lepeophtheirus salmonis. Taxonomy (NCBI): domain Eukaryota; kingdom Metazoa; phylum Arthropoda; class Copepoda; order Siphonostomatoida; family Caligidae; genus Lepeophtheirus; species Lepeophtheirus salmonis. The sequence goes on along the minus strand of NC_052141.2, from coordinate 20,667,772 downwards.
ATTATTAGACTCGACAAGAGTCTGTAGCGTAATATGGATACTATCCATGATCTTGTTTTTACAAAACCATATTGTGATCCATGTAAAAGTAAGAACGTTTTCATAAAACAAGATTAAAATCGGAGCAAGATGGTAGATATATTTTTTATAAAATTCAAAGGTAAAACCCGATGGACCAGAGGATTTATTTAATTTTACATTTTTATCCATAGTACATGTAATTTCTTCTATTGAAAGGTGACCGTTAACCATTTTGTTATCTTCGTTTGATAGCGAAAGTACTTTATCAGACCTGTATCTGAGGTCTTCACATAAAGAAGCATTTAATAAATGACATCTCACACATTTTGATGTATGATTGCAGTCGATACAACTAGACATATTGGAGTAAAACGACCACATCTCCTTGCAAACTAATTAAGGAGCATTCTATTCCATTCCATTTTAAAGTATGATTGATATAAGGTACTGGAAAGGTTATTTTTCTTGATTTCGATAAATCATCGATGCTCGTTATTTTCAATTTAACTCTATGGAAAAGGTCTGCTTCTCGATAAAGTTGCCCCAACATATTTTTTTTTTAATTTTTCAGGTATTAATTTTTTGTTTACATTTTCTACTTGATTCATTTGTCTGCTTATTTTCTCGGCACTTCTTGCACCTGCTTGTCAGCAAATACCTTTTATTTGGGTAAACATTTAAACTTTTAATTAAGTGAAAACGTCACTACCATTCTTAAAACTTGATTTTACATTTTCAATTTTATCATTTATTCCATTTTTCACATCAATCTCCTCCATTAGTAAAGAATTAAGCTTCCAAAGACCCATAATTCTTGCTTTCCTTAAAATGGGGCTCATTTCAATAAATAAACCACAATGATAATATATTTTAGTATCTATCACTTTGTATGACTTTAATGTGTCTGTTGGATAACCTTAAAATAGAAAAAGATCTATTCTCGAGGACACAGGTCTGGAAAATCTATCCACAGAAAAAAAAAAGTATGGCTATAATCTATTACAAAGTCAGCACAGCCACACACCCCGTGGGTCTTTAAAATAGAAGAGAGGTACGCCGAAGCTCGAGGATGATGTTTCGTTGTACGCAGACTATAATATGACCATATTTAAGTTTTATATTAAATTCTCCACTCATTGTGCTTGGTACACGTTATATAACAGCTGAAAGTTTTTCGTTAAAAAAAGCAGGATCGTCACAATTTGGCCATATACCCCAATTACATCAAGCAAAGAGCTTGATAACCTACATCAGACCTTGATTAGACTTCCATCAGAACAACGGTATTCGATTTTTAGCTGTAGGCTTTTTTTAATCTATAGTGAAACACCTCTTTTCGGATCAAACATACATAAAGAACCTATAACATGCATAATTCTAACAAAATCCACTGCTCAGACATTCTTACTTGAGACGATAGAAACATAAGGAAAACAACACACCACTCAATTTCTCCTACTTTTGGTTTAAAATTCAATAACAAAGGCTAAACATGATTTCAATTGTCATGTAAGAATTTTTATAACGGACAATGCAGCTAATGTAATTAAGATGATAAATTTGCAAAGAAAATCATAAGAGCCTGAGAGCTTTGTTCATACATATGGATGCACAGCTCACTCATTAAATGTTAATGCTCCTGCAAGAGCTATGCCGGAGCAAGATATTGATAGTAAGGTGGTCATTAAGGGGTATTGTCCAAAACGAAAATTGAAATAGCAAAAGTTTAACCCTCTCAAAAGTTACGTTTTGAAGTAAAACTTTTTAGTATGCGTAATATAAAAAAATATTTTTTTGAAGAATGTGTGTATTATGAAATAATGAAAATCTTATTTGTTTAAAAAAATTGTCAAGGGACTTTCCAAGGGTTCAAAGAGCAATAATGGGTTACCATCTGATAAAGAAAAGGTTTTATCATTTGATAAGACAAAATACAACTGTAAATACAATTTAAATACTACTCTATTTTAAATATAATGTAATCACACATGCCTAGATAAAAATAATTTTTCTACCAAACATCCTTATTCTAAAATGTTAGTGTATAATTACGAAATAAAGTTTTTATTGATTTCTTGTGTTCAAAAACAGTTATTGTACTGTTTCTTAGTTCTCATTTTTTTAGTCGGTTTCTCAATTACAGTGTTGATAAAATATAGGCAAAGTTGATAATATTGTAGAGAAAAACGCGTGCAAGGAGAAGGGGGAAAAATACATATGGTATCATTGTTTAAAATACTGATGTGATTATCATCTGCCTGCTTTATTATGATTTTTGAGGGTATAACGAATGTATTTATTAGCAAAATGTTTAATGAAGATTTACTACGTATAATTGACTTAGACATTTTTTATCCGTTACAGTAGATTTTATAACGTCACACTCCATGAAATTGTAATTCATTATGAACCATATTCTCAGAATAATAGCTAATGAATCGACAAAGTAGAGTATTTGAAATATATTTGAAGTTCCAAGTTTAAAAAAGAAGGCTTTAATTAAATATAATCTACATAATAAAAAATATACCATCATACATTTATGTTAAATATACAAAATTAAAAAATTGGAATCATATAACTAATAACAATAAATTATATATACAGAATATTGAAATAATAGATTGATCCAAATAATATTTCCTTGTTCTGACACCGGAATCCAGTTAAAGATGTCATAACTTTAGGTTGCAAAACACAAGCGAGACGTGGAGTTTAATCAAAAAGATAATCACCCCTCTTCTTTGAGATCTAACTAATCATTAATAATAAAGTAAATATCAAAATCATAAAATTACACAATAAATATACTAATAAAAAAAATGTTAGAAATAAATCCATCTTAAAGATTTAGAGCAAAAGCTATTTATGTAGTAATGTCCGGCGATATTACTCCTTATTAAGAGCATCAAAAAAGATATTTTCCCCCCTTATTTATGCTTATATAACAACATACTATTATCATGAAGGATATACACAATTGCTAGTTATAATGCTACACCCAATGTAACTACCCCTGTTGTTGTGACCATTTAAGCAGTTGTTTTTGTCTTTTATGAGTTTTCTGAACACCATTTGTTGGAGCCTATCAACCATAGCTAAGCCTTAAGTGATAAAAAAAGTAATATTTATTGATTATGTAATATTGGAAAACCTAATTATCATACCCAAGTCTTTAAGTGAAGAAACTAGTCTCAGACTAACTAGTTGCGAACCATCCAATGCTACTACTCCCGTTGTTGTAACCATTTAAGCACTTTTTTTTGCCATTGAATGAGTTGTGTATGATAGTTCTTGATAATTTTGGCTAAAATAGAATCATATTTTATGGTTATATTTAAAATAAAAAAAATTGAGATATTACAAAATTCAGAGTTCCATTTCGAAATTAGTAAATATTTTATACCTTTTACTGATAACTTGATCGTAATTTTATGTGGATTACTCAAAATATTTTTATATGTATTTCTGTAAATGACATCAGTACCAACATCCTCCATTAATTTAATGATGGTTCCTCGGGAAGGGATAGGTTTACCCGTGTATTCCTACATAAATTTTTTGAACGTAGATGATTAGCAATGGATAAGATTATATTACATGCAATAAGCATCTTTGTGAGATCAGAGTTACAGTCTGACTTGATGTATTCATCATTAACTTGATTTTTTAGATGAATATCCATGCTCTTGATATGAGATGAGGATAATGAGGGGCGTGTTATTCTAGACAGGGGACTAAAGGCACATTTATATCGACAAATCCGACAAGCCATCTGTTTCTCATCCGGTAAGTAATTCCCAAATTCCTGGGCCTCCATTTTCAGAAATCCAGACAGAAGGCGACGTTATTTTAGGCATTTTATTCAGTTCTCTATCGACTATCACCATCTAATATTATATTAATATTGAATAATAAAGGCGGGAATGATGACGTTCTTGATTGATAGAAGAAGATGTATATTATTTAATCAATGATGCCATAAGTATTTCTTCTCTTCTCCTCGCACGCTTTTCTATTCTTACCAAAATTATCACCCTTAATTATGGGACTTCTTCCCTTGTCCCTGTTCTATCCTCCACTCCCCATCTATACATATATATATCTTTGATACTCTAATACTAATTTATTCCGCCAGGGGTAACATATATATATATATACACAACAGACATGATATGTAATAGATTGAAAGGGCAAATTTTTTTAAACCAATATTTTTACAAATGCTAAACTAATATATTAAAAAAATGTTTGAGATTTTCGATTGTCTTTTTAATCTATTATCTTTTTCTCTGTCTGCTCTCGCGACGTAAAAGAATTTTCCTTGCTATTGCAAAGAATCATCACTCTATGTAATTTATCTTTATACACCGGATAGATGTAGTTTCGACAGCCACGCTAGCCCGTGGCAAGTAAATAAAACTACTTGGGCTAGTTTAAGGTGGCCTTTATCTATCCTATTTTGCCTAAGTAATACCGTACGCTAATCCTTGAACATGATGATCAAGAACTTATCGTTATTTATTCTTCTTTAAAATGAAGTACTTTTAACGTTAATATTTGTTGCTTTACTCATGGCATTAAATTAAAAAAATGGGCCGCTTGAAAGCGGAAACGATACGTATATATATTTTTTTAAATATGAATATTCAATGTTTTTGTTATTTATCCACTTACTTAATAGGTTTAGTGACTGTTAATACATACCATATGGCGCAGTCGATAAACCAGAACCAATCTTAATTAATATAATGAAAGAACTTAAAAGTAAGAAGCATTAATTTATAAAATCAAAAGTTAAAGCATTCAAAGGTCATGTCACCCGGAGAACAGAAATGAACAGAAGCTTTCAAACCCAATTCAATTAGTATAAGTTTCTCATCAAATAGCACCGGGAAGATTGCAAGTCTTAGAGGACGTATTATAACCACTGGAGTTCAAGTCTGGAACAAAGGAGCAACAAGAGGATATCTCGATGTTCATGGAAGAGAGAGGTCCCAGGGATGACAAAATTATGAAGGAACTCACGGAAAAAGTTTTAAAGACTTCAGGCAATTAGCAGGAGTTGATAGCTACTATCACGCAAAACAATCATCGAATTTAAGAATTGGGATTTTTAAAAACCAAGTTATTCGTTCCTGAAATTTTAGAAGAATTAAGGAAATATTTTCGATCTCAATATAACATCATTCTTGACAAAGTTAAATTCCATTCCATGTATCAAAAAGAAGGTAAATCATTTGAAGAGTTTTATGTAGAGTTAACTCGAACTGTAAATCGTGCCGATTAAATGAAAGATGTGGTAATAAGAACTGTTTAGAAGAAAATATCAAAGTTAGATTAACTGTGGGCCTATGGGATGAAGAAACGAGGAAAAGGCTTATCGCAATAGAAAAAGAAAAATACCTTTTCATAAAGTCCTTGATAGATGACGAGCTGAGGAAATGTCAAAGAGGGATGATGAAAAGTAAATTCTGTAATCGTCAACAAGATACCAATAGGAAAATTTAGGGATTAGTTGATTACAAATAAAAAATTATTTGATGATAATTTAGCATAATTTTTTATTTATTAATTATCAATTTTTAAAGCCGTTGAGCTACTTCTAAACATAGCTTATTTTGCCATACGATTTATCAATTTTATTTCATACTATATTCATACACTCTTAAAATCGATTGGTACTGTCCAGATATGAAACTATGTCAGGGAAGCTCGCCATTGGATAATTTGCCTTGGGGACGTTTATGGCCTTCCTTTTTTTAGAGTGGAATAGTTATGAGTTAAAAGTACTCCATACATATTTGTTCTTTTGCTAGGCGTGGGAACATCACTTTTTTACAAATCCCACATACATTTTCTTATTTTTTCATTTATATTCCATCCTAGGAATTCTAAACTTTTGCTTTTATGAGTGTGTCTTTAGCATCTTTATTTTATTATAGAACTAATAATAACTTGAAGGGTTTTCATTACACTTTCAAAAGTTAACCATCCACTCATCTGGGATCCTTAGAAAAGAAGATAACATTGCGATGTTAAAAAGTGTTCAATGTATTGATGGTCAAGAGGTTCCCACATCAAAAAAATGTAAAGATTTAAATCAAAGAATAAAAACTATTTCTGAAAGGTATACATCAAACGACAAATTCACCTAGTAGCAAGGAACTGCTAGAAATATTCACAATAATTGAATATATAGTTTGTAAGAATGCAAAGATTATATAATTTCTGTTTGTACCTATTTACTCAAGTATATAAATTTTGTTTACTTTTGTTAAAACTATATTTATTAATTTGATTAATATGATTTAAATTAATGATTCATTTATGTAATCCAGGGAATTTCAGAGTTTAACTGAACTTTCCCAGCCGATCTTTTAAATAGTAAAAATAAAATTAATCTTTATTTCATACTTTTGCATATTATTAAAAAATGCAAATATAAAATTTTGAACAAATTATTATCCTAGTTATTCATAAGCTAGACAATGATGAATAAATATTGTCACAAACATTCGGGATGAACAGTACTCTTCCCATCTTCAGTTATCATGGAATTAACAAAGTACCAACCATCCTTGTCTCCATCAAAATATTCTTGCTGCAATTGTTCAAGACAAAGCCAGCAATGTCTAGAAGGAACTTCCCAACTTGCCAAATATTGTTCATTTGTCAATTGCTTTTTGGTACTTTGAGGATTCCAATTGGAGGTTAGTATCTGAGAGTTATTATTTTTAATGGACTTCAGATGGGACACCATTAGTCCTTAAAATAGTAAATGTCATTGGCAATAGCGTCATTATGGACTTAATGGAATCAGATTCTTACTAAAGTAATTATTACCTGAATTTCATTGGTGCATCTTAAATTACCTCCAATTGTATTCATTAATAGAAACTTATCTTTAGATAAAAAGAAAAGCTTTAAGCACACATAAGAGGGCAATGGGTGGGGGCTCTTATCCTGTTCCTGTACGAGGCATTGGTTAGTAGTCAGATCTGGACAAAACTCGGATTTACATTTATTCAATGTACAAAGGGTTTATTTTCATAGTCTTGCTATGAGTCTTGGTAATGAAGTTTCTTGGACAAAATACTTCTCCAATTAAAACCCAACTATACCACCGTAACAACACTGGGGTGGTGAGTGGTTCAAGTTCTATGTGGTTTAGCACGTCACTTTAGAAGGGAACATGTCATAGTTGGTCATTTTTTTCTATTGTTCGTCAACAAAGACCGCTATGTCCGAACAGATGGATGGGTCAATGATGAAGACGTTAGATCCTTTAACAACCAGTATGTTGGATTTTCGCCATGTGTCCCTTAACTTAACAACATTCTTAATACTTAATTCTTGAAACTCTTAATACACTCCTTAATATGGAGATTATAATCACGAGGATATGTACCACTAATCATTTTAAAATATGGAACCGAGCTACTACAATCGATTGAGCGGATTTACATAACATGATGTTGCGTCTTGACGAAGGTGCCGAGGTTCCAGTTATTTATAAAGAGGAGAGATCCAGGACGACCGAGAGACAAATGAGGAGAAGGAAAGGCGTGGAGGAATAAGACAATACTTATTTAAAGGAACATCTGTATTATTATTAATACAAAAACCTACTCTAATACATACATAAAATAACCGACTACATATTTATACTTAAAACGAGATAAAAGACTGTACTTTACACATATATATATATACACAAGAAAATAAGAGAAGAGAACAAGGGGGAAGGAATCACGAATACATTACACATGACCGTGTTGTCGACAAACCGGAGGTAGAACGCCTTTGCTTTCTTTAATTTGAACTTGGGGAACCTGACCTGATCACCTATTCCATCACAAAATTAAATAGGTAACCTGAAGGATGCCTGACCTCACCTTCACGGTGTCACATCCCTCGATCGATTTTCCTCCCACCTTTATGTGTTTTTAAAAGAGAATTAGTCTTCTCAAGAAATTCTAAGCTAGCTCCCACTTGTTTTTGAAAGCAATGAGCTCACTCCCGCTCAATTAAAAATGAACAACAACCATTTTCTCACTCGAATAAGTAAATTTTAATTTGACAACTATTTATGATGGCAATTATATTCTTGATATTCAAATATGTTTATTATTTATTCCATTGTATGAAGGATCGTTTCAGTGAGGATTTAATAATTTATATTAGAGCAGAACAATACCAATGATGACTAATAACGTCATTTCATAAGAAACATTCATATTATATTTTACATGAAGGTCTACTTATGATATTTTTAATTTTGTCGTCTGTTTTATCCATACTCGTCATCTAATCCGTGTTTTGGTATTTAAGCAATTAATATTTCGAGTAGTAAATCGAAGTACGTGTGTTATTTGTTGATGTAGCTGTAGACTTTACCGCTCTGTCAATAGAAGTTATTGAGGTAGCATTAAAGGTTTTTTGTGAACTAATGTTCATAATTATTAGTTATAATTTATAAGATTTAAAAATTAAAGACTTAGTTATTTAGAACTGTTTTTTTTAAAGGTTTTCCTCTTTTGCCAGGGAGTGAATGTCTTTTAGTTAGAGTAAAGATTGCCTGTTTTGTCTGAGGAACTTCTACAACCTTATTAATTGTTCGTAGGTTGCATTCCTGACTATCACCTCCTTCAACAACATACAAAGAGCAAATGCTCGAGGGGGCTAACTCCGGGTTCTTGAGTAGAGTTGACGTTCATGTAGTACTAAGGAGGTATATTTTATTGTCTTGTATTTTTCAGAGAATCTAGCTCTTTCTTACCATTATCCTTTGATGGGACTAAAACCAACTCAGCAACATTCTTCTCTTGACTCAGTAAGCTAGGACTCTGCCAATTTTTGAAGGGTGCTGATAACTCACCTTTGATATTCACTGATCTTAATCTTACCGTGATTGCATAGCCTTCATCTATGTTTAAAAGGAAAACTGTTTGAACGTACACTTCCAAGTGTACAATATATTTTTTTTACCTCATCGGTGAAGAGTAGGGTGATTGATCTGCCTCAATCTCTTTCGATCTTGCTGGCAATTTGCATAGTCTTGTGGCTAGATATACTGAAGCTAAATCTGGATTTTTAAAAAAATTGACTAATTTCTAGTTTTGGCACATTGTTATTTTCTATCTGTGTTACTATGAAAAAAATCCTTTATTATAAGCTCACACATATCTATCTTGGTGATGTAACTCTATTTCATTGTTGATGTCAGCCACTTTAGAGGCTTAAACAATCAAGTTTTTAATAATTTTCCTTACAGATTACTTTTATTTAATTAAACTATAACTGTTTATCATTGGCATCAAGTAGTATTTAACGCAAGTGCTCTGGTTTTTAAAAAAATCCTTAATGTTATTTGATGAAGTTTAATCAAGATTGTTTGGAAATTTGTCCATTTTTAGAAGTAAAAATATTAACTTTGATCCCCCAAGATAGCTTCTACTTCGATTATGATACAATTTATAACGTCAATGAAAATACTCAATAAATTCCCTAATGAATAATTTCCCTTCCGAACTAGATTTGAAATTGAAGTGTCTCATATTAAATTTTTTTTGACAAAATAGAATAATTTTTTTGTCATTAATTCATAGTAAGATACTGTTTCAAACCTAAAATTTTAAATGGCTGTTTTCTGTTGAAGTATTTTATTTTATTCATTACAAAATATAAAATCTTATCATTTTTCAATTTTAACTTTTATTCTTTTTTATATTAGAAGAACATGGCCCTAAACATAAACTATAATTTTCAAAAATGTGAATATATTTTCATGATGAAATTAAAAAGGAATGTATGTCTTACAAATTGACAATATACTCTATCTTTTACATTTGATCAGAATACAATGAGTCTTATCTAACATGGAAAACTAATCCCAGTATTTTTTAATAATTATACATTAACTTTATGAAGTACTCTTAATCGTTTATTGTTTGCTAATTATGATATTGATAATTTGTTTATATATTATGTATTGAAACTTCTTCCGTTCGAACTGTCGTCCTTTTTTTTAATGTATTTATTATGTATATTTTAATTAACTATTTGTTCTCTGGTTTTGAACTCATATATATTGAAATTTCGATAGTATGTATGCATTGAAATTTTGGGAATAATTCTATAATTATTTATTAATTTTTAAGGTGAAATATACTTGAGACAAAATGGTTTAAGGCAAAAGTACCTAATGCCGAAACTCCACATTAGAAAAACTTGATTTTTGAGTAATCTAATTTAGATAGGGAAAAAATTCTTATAATTTCTCTAACATTATAATTTAATTCATTGAATGATCTTTTATGAACATTTTTTTTCATTCAGTTTCTATAACTTCAATTTGGTTCATTTTTTCAACTTATACAGTTTTATAGGCCATTAGTCTGGGCTACATATAAGTATTTGAAAGGCAAATTAATCATTTTTGAAACTGAAGAGTTATGAACCATAAACTAAAATACATCTACTTGACCCCATCTTACTCCCTCATTGAGGAATAGAGTTTTATCACGTAATGTTATCATTGCTGATGTCGGCCATTTTTGGGACCTGAACAACCAAGTTTTACAACAAGATAGTAAACTATTGGATGTCAAAATGGGCCAATATATAAAAGGACTTAAATATCTCTATATATCAAAAATCTTACACTCTATTACTTATTTGATTATACAAATGTGGTGCATCAACATAAAAACTATCTTGAACTAAAGTCATGAAAAGGAGAAAATCTCAATTTATGAGAGAAGAGTTAGAATTGTGGGGCTTGCTAGTTCTGCTATCGGTTTAATATATTTAGATGCATCTGTTCGATGCTGCATCCACCCATTGTTCCAATAAATTTATATAAGTATTCTAGGAGCACGCATCTTACTTTAAAGTTGATGTTCATGATCATATCCCTTTGGAGGAACTCTTTGATTCATTCTATAGCTCACATCTCCACTGATTGAGGGATGATTCATTGTGTAGATACACATTAACTTAAAAAGTCCGAGATTGTGACTTCTAATCTCATAGATCATTGATTCAAAGAATGCATTAGCTTCTCCAGAATATTTAAACTTGACCCACTGAGAAACAAAGAGAGTTATCATCCTCCAGCTACACCATTGAAACTCATTAATCTACTCTATCTTGTATGCTATCGTAAGAAAACTCTTTTATCAATTCGAGTCCTTTAGTGTTCTTGAAATTCATACCAAACAAATTACTCATTTTTAACATATTGATAAGTGATATCAATTCCATTTATATTATGAATTCATCCCATACAATCCTTACGAACAATTACACATTTAGTCATTTTCACTTCCCAATAGTTATTACTTCGATTTGTGATTAAAATTCCATAATTGAAAAATGATCTTAGACTCATCATCATTTGCATATTCAAAATAAAGGCGAGGGAATTAATTCGATAAAAAAAATCAAATAATGGAAAACTCATAAATGGGGAATTTAAATTTTGATGTTCCAATTTTTTATTTATTTATGCAAACCAATACTAAAACAATCGTATTATTATTTGGTAACATTTTAACCATTTTTGTTATAAAACGACTTATATTTAGCTCGTATGGGTAACATTTAATAATTATATTGATTTAATTTATTTGTGTGTGGATACTAAATCTTTGCAAGAGTAATATTTCAGTATAATAAGCATCAATCCAGTAACACATGTGGATATACGCAGAAATAACTTGTAGAATGAATATGTACCCTTTTTTCTCGATACTTATGTCTGCGGTACATATTATATTTTGCTCTTATATCCATAAATAGATTTTGTGAATTGTTGGTGCAACGTTATTATGTAATAACAAATTTAATTTTAACTTCTCAGACTTCTATTGGTAAACCATAATATAATTTCAATTTGAAACTCAGTCTAAATCATATCTATATCTACAAAAAGATTATTAATATATGTTTCCTATAAAAGTTTTTATATTTAATTATTAGTTATTTTAAAAATATTCATTAATTATATAGATACAGACGTTCAAAATTAATAGGGGACTATTTTATATAGTATTTATTTTTCTATATTTATATTATGAAAATGTATTAATATTTTAAGATCTGAATAAAATACTTTCTGGTATTCTCCATTCATTTTAAAATATTGTAATTCAACTTAAAATTGTATTTAAAAAATATTTTTTGTTTGTTAACTAATTTGCATTACAATCTCATCCAGGTATAACTCTAATCCAACTTCGAAGAAAATTCTTGTTTTTCAACGGGATGCTCATTCATGGATTGACCACTGAGTCCCGATTTACAACCTGGCACACAGCATGAAGCAGGCATTTCTAAATTTTCTATTCAAAGTAAACGGAAATAGTAAATGATCTTACAAACTCTTCAAAAATGAACTAATAAATCTGGGGATAAATATCTATGTCGGTATCAAGAAGATCAGCGTTTATCTGGATAGAACAAATATTTAAAACTTTTTTCAACAATAATTCATTTCAATAAATAAATAAATGTATTATAAATAATTATTAGTAATTTCGTTATAATAAATATGAATATTTGGAAATCAATCTGTACCAACATGACTTTGTTTTATTCTAATGTACAGAAGTTATTATTTTTACATTATGGAATATTTGAATGATTATATTTTTTTTCAGGTTTTTATTAATAATTCAATATATGTATTTGGAACAATTGGATCAGTGCTTACAAATTAAATGTTGTTTTTATTTTCACATTCATGCTTTTTTTTTTGTATAAATTAATTTCTTTATTTATTGATAAATTTATTTAATAATATCAAGTCGCATATTATATTTATGTGAGCTGTGTTTAGAAGGTAAATTGAGTGGGATATCTTTCCCAGTTCAATCTTATACAAGAGCCAATAGTATCCCAGAACTAGTTCATTAATGTGTGTAGTCCATTTCAAAATATTTCATTAAGTCACTGTAAATATTATATTTCGTTTATTGATGACAAGAGTAGGTATGCCATATGCATGGATACATGTAATGAGGAGTAAGGGTAAAGTCCTTGAAAAATGCGTACAATGGAATGAATGTATTAAACCCTATAACACAATCGACAAAATGGATCAAAAACTGAGAGGATGAATGGTACCATCGTTTGGAATTTAATTTTAGATTTATTTTCTAGTGCATCCTTTTTGTTTTTTTTTGTATAATAATCCCATATCTTTTCTCTTTTTCAGACAGGCCTTTGTTGAGGTATATTTCTCCAGGGTCTTCTTCAAATGTTCAAAGTCTTCTCTGATTGTTGAACAGCATCCCAGAATATGACTCACACTTTTTTTTATTCGTTTGCCACATCTCAAACACTTGAATCCATCCTCTTCGTCTATTCCCAGATTCCTATGAATAGTGATGCCGTTGCTACCTTGTACTTCCAAAGCATTTGAAACGTCGTAAGCTCCTCATTAAAAATTGTAGTAATCTTACTCCCTTATATTGTTATTGATTACCCCAGTTCTTTTAAGTAACGAAGAAAATTTTTTTCTTCCTCTTCCATCATCTCCCTTAAAAGTTAATTTGTGTGATTATTGGTGTTGTTGCTCATGTATTTCCGATATCTTGATTGGACTTGCGCTTTTAATAAGACCACCAATTGATAGTTGATATTTTCTGTAGATATTAATTCTTCAACTGTCTGAATATTTAATTTTTTAAACTTATTAATGTCTGCTTTTGAATCAATGAAATACTTCAAATTTAAATTTTTAAGTCTTGCAGAGGAACACTTTGATTTTTGATCAAGTCTTTAATGGCTTCAGACCATGGTGGTTCTAAAGAATCTTCTTGGTCAATTATATTTTCCCAAAGCATTCCATCCGTTAATTTTTTTTTTTTTTTAATTATCGAGGAAGACATTAAAGTCCAATGTTTATCGCTCCTAGTCCTCCTTTACTTTTTATTGTACATATTCTATCACTTTTTATATTTTTGGGACTTCCAAATACTCTTTACATATATTTTTGAAGTGTGCATTCAATTTTTGGATATCGTCAATGTAATTTTTATTTTTCGTATTGAGATTCCTAGTAACTGTTTTTTCTTGCATCCCTAATTTGGATAGTACTTTCTTATTTGGCATATTGTTAACAATGGTCTTTAGTTCAAATTTGTTTTAGGCCACTAATATTTTTAAATTCCTCCAAAATATTCATTAGGTCATTAATGTCGGTACCAATATATTTTTTTCCATCAAAAATGTGGCATTGTCTGCATAAAATAAATTTTGAATTTTTTACCATTTATTTGAGTTCCCTTCAATATTCCATCTGCTCTTCTCTGATGTGGTCTCACGGCAATATTGAATAGTAGGGACCTTAGTTGATCTTGTTGAGGGTATCCCTTATTTATTTTTTTATCTATTCCTCCTCCAATTGCAATGATTCTTTTCGATCCCATTGGGATTGATGATATCAGTTTGATAAGAGATGAGGGAATATCCAGTACATTTAGTTGATAAAGTATGTGGTTATGAGAGATCGTGTCAAAAGCTTTTTAAAGTTTATAAAAACTGTTGCTTTGTTAACTTTCTTTTTTGCTTGCCATCTTATCCATTCAAGGACAGATTGAACAGCATCGGTTAGTGATTTTTTTTTCCTAAAGCTAAATTGTGAGTTTGGAAGAGCTCCTTATAAAATTGTGTCAAGCCTTTCGGCTATTAGTGTTGTAAACATTATGTTATGTACATTTAAAATTTAAATTGGCCTCAGATTTTGAATGTAATTCGAATTTTTGCTTTTCTTCTTAAAGGGAACAATTATTCTATCTTTCATATTTTCTGAAGTTTTATTTCCTTGGCTCTTCCATTCTGGGATTTTGATCTGGAGAGTGAGACACCTTTTTAATAGCGTCAAAAGAATACAATAAAGTTATTTAAGGTGTTTCCATTGTGTTTGTTGTCACACTTTTTCACAACGTCCCCTTTTTTATTCGAAAAACCTATTAATTTGTACGTATCATTCAAAGGCTAAAATTCTCATAAATTTCATTCTGCTCAAGAAGTCTTCTCTTTTTTGTATTTGATTTTATATCTAATAAGACAGAAAAAAATGTTTATAGTTTTAAATGAAACTGTGTGATTAATCAGCAAATTAAAAACTTAATACTTCTATCCAAAAATATAATTGGTAGCCATAAATCTAATAATGTATATATATAACACATTTGTAAAAGGGTTTTAGTTTTGATAGGATGTGTAATAATTTATCATTTATATAAATAAAACTTATGTCTAATTAAAAAATTTTTTTATCATGTCATATCAGTTATCAATCCTTAGAGTTAATATTTTCATAGCTAGAGTAGTAGAAAATATGATATAAAAGAGTGAGCATTATCTTTTTTGTATAATGGTGCATCTGGATAATGTTTTTTACAAATAATCTTTCAATTTAATATTTACAACGTCGATTGTTCATCACGTCATATCAGTTAGAGTTAATATCTCTACGGTTAGTTTGAGCGATTTTTTTAAAATGTAATTTTGCATATGAATAATGTTTTTTTTTTTTTTTTAAATAATCAATTTCAATAATTTTTTAAATATTGCTTGGAATTAATTTTTTAATAATTTATAGAAATTTAAAGTGTCTGCCTGTTTGTTTATTTGCCAGTTTGACTTTGCACAACTTATTTTTCCAGGTATGTTTTTGTAGAACTGCATAACTATTAAATTTATGAAAAAAATGAAGCTATGAGATTGTAGCCAAAGGTTTGCGAGACATATTAAAAAAAAAAAAGTAGACTACATATTTATCTAATTAAATCAAAGTTTTTCTGTTAATCGACTCTTATTACTCCAATACTGGATACTCTCTCTATGTAAAATATAATAAAAGTTTTCAAAGCCTTTGTCACGAAATTAATATGGCAGTTAATATAAAATAATTCAAAAAAAAATTATGTATTACAAATTTAACCATGTTGAAACCAATCATATTTATTTTTGTTATTGCTCAATAAAGCTTATCTTTGAAATTGCGCAAAAATTTATTCAAAAGTATTGAATTATTAAAAATTGATACATCACTCAAAAATAAATCATGTCAAAATTATAAACAGTAAAATATGTTAATAAATGGAATATCTGTTTTAGAAACATGCATTTGAAGTTTTACAACTTATAGAGCTCTGGGCATTTCATAGTCCAAGGAATTACGATTTAACGACAAAATAAGTTAATTATTTTTGAAATATCTACGTTTAAAATCTTTAAATGGTTGTTGGATTTTTAATTAAACATTAAATGAAATTTTTTAGAAAAATTCCTTGTATATAGTTGCCAAATATATAAACTTAATTACATATTTTAATTAATTAAAAATTATTTCCAGACTTTCATAAATGCCCCTTATCAGCGTTGATGCTTTAACCGGATTGTACTATACATATATATATAAATCTATTTTTTTGAAAATACCAACATTGAGTAAAAATATGTCCATGAAATATTGAGGTGTGAGTATGCATAAGTGTTGTAAAAAATATATTAGGGCATTTTTCCTTGACTTGATTTTTTTTTTGTTTTTCAAGATTTTTTTGTGTTAATGCATTACATTTATATTAAAAACGACGTGACTACTTAATCTAAGAAATAAAAATGTGAAATTCACTGATCTTGTGATCATTAAAGCCCTTTTATTCTTGAAAAAAAAGATTATATAATATTATAAATTAAGAAAGTTTAGTTTTAAGGTCATACTAAAGGCTGAATGTAAAAAAGAGGTCAGTTCTTCCACTAATGTACGACTGGTTTTTAAAGTATCCACTTGGTTACAAAGCCTTGGAGAAATATGTAATAGTATACAACATAATATCCAATAATATAAATATTGTAAGACCATTTTCCAATCCAAGTAACAGAGGGATAAATAATATTTTATTCTCAAACTAGATATTGAAGTAATAAATAATCATATAAATGAATCATAAAAAAACTTCAGGCAATACCTTAATCTCGAGATAAAACAAAACAAATACAATGTGGACAAAAATACATATTAGGCAGGGATGTGCAAGTCATAAATGATATTTATTATTACAACACTATATAGTAAATAAGAGCATTTATAAACATTACAATACAATAAATAAATATATAATATAATACATAATTAAAAGTATAATTACAGAGATAAAAAATAATTAAAATTAATACATTCTAACCAGAAAATGAAAAGCAACAAAGTTAAAAAAATTTATTATAAAAAACAGTTCTCCATTGCCTCAAGGTCAACATGCAACCTCTACCATCATCATTTATCCACCTCTAAATAATTTCTTTGGGTAAAATCTATATTCCAGTCTTATATTATCTCTTATTATTGTTGCATAAATGTATCTTCGGAGAACTAAAAATCTCCTCAGAGCCTGCTGGAGCTTCCTGTTCTCAGGGGAAAATAACTTAGTCGTTTTTTTCCAATCTTTCATTTTGGATAACTCTCTTGCGCTTGGTAAATGCATCCCCGTGATGTTTTTATCTTTGAAATACATCTCTCAGATATTACTCTCTTGCCATTAAAAAGTTTTTCGCTCTTATAAGATACTCTTGGCGTTTGGAGATTTAAAGAGAGAGAACTGATTAATTCATCGGCTCGCACCTATTAAAAAAACTTACTATGAATCCCTGATGATCAATTTTTGACACAAAGTAAACTTAATATTAATTACAAGATTACTCCCAACATAACTTAGTTCTCTAAATTAGAAGAGTAATTTTTGGAACAAAACGTCAAAATTTGAAGATAAAATTATTTTCTTTTATTTATTAACAATCACAAACTTGTTCATCTCATTAAATTTTATTCTGTCGATGAGCTTGCGTATATTTTTTCACAAATGAATAGAAAAGTGTTTACACATCCTTTATTTTAAATTAAAAAATTATATCAATAAGAAAAATTATTTTTGGCATAAAACGTCGAGGAAGCTATTTAAATTAAAAAATTATAGTCCAATTAGTTATTAGCAATCACAAACTTCATTATCTCATAAAAACTGATTTTGTCGATGAACTTTTATATTTTTTTCAAAATGAATAAAAAAATGTTTTTCTTTAGTTTTAAATAAAAACTAATTATCTGTTAATTATAAGGTAATTTTCGTCCCAAAACGTCGAAGCAAATTTGAAGATAAAAAAATAGTTCTTTTATTTATTAACAATCACAAACTTCTTCATCTCATTAAATTTTCATTCTGTCGATTAACTTATATATTTTTTTCACAATGAATAAAAAAATGTTAAGGTTCCTTTAGTTTTAACTAAAAATTTATATTATTATTAATTAAAAGGTTTATTTTTGGCATAAAACGTCGAAGCCAATTTGAAGATAAAAAAATAGTTCTTTTATTTATTAGCGATCACTCACTTCTTCATCTGATAAAAACTTATCATGTCCATCAACTTTTATATTTTTTTCACTAATGAATCTGAAAATATTCAAAGATTAATGGGTATTTTTCAATAAAAAAATTTTTTAATTAATGATTATTTTAGATATCTAAAGTCCAATTTGAATAATATATTTTATTTTATTATTTTTTTCTTCAAACTTATATTTTTTAAAAACTTGCCTTGGGAATAATTTTTCCCTCATTATTATTTTCAAACAAAAGAAAAATGAAAAACTTATGTTTGAAAGAGATAGTTAGATATTCCAGAAGTTTATGTTTTTTTTTTTTTTATTTAGATTTTTAGCATAATACAAAATTAAAGTTTTTCCATTTATGTACAAGTAAGATAAATTTACTTTTACAATAAGAAAACATTCGTATTTGTGTTCTGATGGTTACGAATTGCATTTGTATTAATTTACAGACATTTATTTTAAGTTTTTGAAATCACTTCTAAGAAAAAAAATTATGAGAAATGAGATCAATAAGTTTGTAGATGATCTGGAACATGTGATCGACATTGCAATCATCAATTTCAGAATGTTTTCATCCCTTTCAAGGTTTATGTAAAGAAAATGAAGTAATAAACCTTCTTCTCAGAGGACATTACATTAAATATACCTAAAAACAGTTAATCTTCCAATCCAATTAATTATCAATTAATCAAATCCATCAGCAAACACTGTACCTCTCCTAAATACTTATATCCCTGGAAAGGATAACTAACCCCTTCCTAGGAGTACCTCCAGGATTTTATTTTGAGTTGTGGTTCTCTTTTAGAAGAAACAAATCATTTGAATTCGCTTATCAAGGGTGGAGGCAGGGACGCCCGCAGGATTATATAGCTCCTCCCCCCCTTTGCAGACGCCCAAGGTAGGAAAACTGTCATTTTGCTGCTATCGAAAACAAATTTTTAGCTCTGGTTCTGATGGCTGAATTGTTGTAGATGGTATCGGTAATGATAGCTCATTGACAGCACGAAGTGGTTCACAAGAGGCAGAATTATGATTTGCATATAAGGTGTAGTAAAGTTCAATATGAGCCTATAACTAATTTATTAATTTCAATATATTATAAATATTTTTTTTATGTCATCCCTATTCTTTCAAGAAACTTGTTTATGATTTTCCCAAAAAGTATATATATCCTGATTTTTGATCTCGGAAATTTTCTTAGTTTTGAGTAAAAAATATTATTTAAAAACCTTGTAGTAACTTGAGATAGTCTATATAGGCAATTAAATATCTTGTAACTTCATAATAGTTATAAAGAGAAAACTTAGAAGTAACAAAACATTATCAAATTCAAACCAGCTAACGCATACCATTTTGTATTGATATTTAAGAATTTTACGCGATTATGAGGTTGTTTAGTTTTAGTTTAGATTGGAAAAAGTCGATTTTTAATTAAAATACTTAATTTGTAATCAATTTTTCATTCAGAATGACAAGTAGTACCTTACTATTTTTTTTTTTTTATATTCAGTTTGAAAAAATGTAAAATCTACCAACCTAATATTTATGAACCAACTGTTCATAATGATTTGAAAAAACAGAATACAGCAAAAAAGTATTAGGAAGTAAACTATTGACTTTGTAAATATGAACACCATAATGTTATTATAAAATACTCGTATGTGTGTTATATACAACATTACTCCAAGATAATACAAGATTGACCACTTCATGAGTTGGCAAAATGCATATTGTTGTTTAAAATCCTCAAAACGTATCCTCAGTCTACACATCTCTAACAACTAATTGTTTAATTGTTTAATTGTACATATAAACTTCTGAAGACTCTATGGCCATGATCAAATATCACCAATTTGTAATTTTAATTTATATATAAAATATAATTCAAATACATAATTAGGATTATGTTAAATATATTGAAAAGTGAATCTTTTCCTTCTTTGTTTTACATTAAAAAACTAGATTAAATGAAATATTAAATTATCAAACTCAATCAGAAGTAGCATTTTTATTCATATTACTTACATTAATATTTGTCTTATTTTTATAATAGCTAGTCATTTACACTTCATTAATTAATTATTAATTTAATGACACTAATATCATAGTCAATCAGTAATAACTAAATAATTGTCAATGAGATTGCACATATTCAGCTAGCAATTTACTTCATCATGGATTTTATATCTCATTGGTTTCAAGTCATTCAAAGGAATCATTAGTAATTCATTTATAATATAGACATATTGATTGATAAAATAACTTTAAATATATATTGAAGTAAATAATCTGATGAATGATGGAACAAATTATTAGGACGTTAGACGTGTTAATGTGGTATTTTTACGATATGAAGATTTAAATAAAAAGTCAGGATTTTTTTTTGTGCCTAGTATGTTCTCCTTGAAGAGTATGAACCAGAGTATATGTACAAGGAAAAGAAGTAGAGCTACTAATCTTAATAAATAAGGAAGAAAGAAAAAGTCATCCTTTAATAAATCAAAATCTCAAGAATCTACTACATCAAATCGATATCTATTCCCAGAGGAGTGGATTTTGAGTTTAGGGCATTGTGTAAGGACTTGCGTCATTTCAATTTTTTTCAATATAAAGTACTACTTTTTAAATATATTTATTTTCTGAGGACTCGAACGGTACTCCAGGAAAGAATTCCAGGAGTTGGACTTGCGAGCAGAGTCTTAAGACTCGACTTGGAGATGAAGTCTAAGGACTTCTTCCCACCTCTATTCCCCCAGAATCCCGACAACAATCAATGTAAATAAATCCAGCCTGCAGGTTTCTGAACATAAATTGGAACACGTAATATTTCTTCAAATTCCATCACAAGATGAGGATTGCTCTCCTTCACTTTTTACCATCAGACATAAATTGTTCTTGCTCGTTTGTAACCAAGTTAGCTAAAGCTTCCAGGAGAGTTACGACACTGACTCTTGATGGCCTCACCCCTTCACTCCCACTTCAAGCACCTGTTTCAAAGAGAGACTTGGATGTACCAGTTTATCAAATACAATACCCCTGTCCCCTCCTTGGCAGACATCAATTGGGTGTTGAGCATAGGATCCGATATTCTCAGGCCATAAATGCCATCTCTGACCACGTACAACTTTGAAAAGCTCGGTTTGTCTAAGAAAACGTTCAATTGTTGAAATAAAAGTATAAACATTGCTGTTGTTTTTAATGAGGGGAAGTAGAGACAAACCATTAAAAGAGATCCAGAACTATTGAAATAATAACAGAGAGACGTACGAGGGAAATAGATGTATATAGGAATACAAGGAATAGAGGTGTTATACTATCCTGACATTCATACTTTTTCGTCAGGGTATTTATAGTAAAAGATAAATGTAGAATACTCAATAAAACATACATATAGACCTATTAAAAATGACAATAATTATAAGAAGATGACCGAGGGGATCAATAGGAACACAGAACATACAATACGCTACAATTGCAGTGGATATCCACAAGACTTTAAAATTCGATTTTTTTATTTTATTTTATAAGAGCCTTCCTGTATAGAGGGTGCAGAAGTAAGTATCAGTTTTTACACTTTTAGACTATGACATTGATAGTATAAAAGGGTCCGAAAGTGTACTGAAAGTAATATAGAACTCAGACTTCAAGTAATTAAAGTCAATTTTCACAACAAAAAAAAAAAAAAAAAAAAAAAAGAAGGAATGATAACTCAACTCAGGCATAAGTGCAAATAAAATCTATTTAATATCATATAATAGTATTGCAGAGTAGTGGAACAACGAACACAACAGAGAACAAATATCAAAAAGCTTTGTACAATGGAGAAACGTTGTTTCAATGAAGTGGATCCACTTAACATACAATATAAAAGGAGAGAAATAAATATGTTGTAGATAGGTCCAATAAAGGAGTAGTCAGTTCAGCAGTAGAATATATATTATAGATAATGTCCCAGTTTAATATATAAATACATATCAGAATTGAGTAAATTTCCCTAGAGATAGGTGCAAAAATGTTTATTCTTCAAATATCTTCAAAATGTAAAATAAGGCTCCAACAAGGATAGGCATCAAGGAATGAATGAGTTGTTGGTAGGTCATAAGTTAGGATCTTGATGAGAGTATGCTCTGAATTGATGGCTCCGACGTTGGTTGAGTTAAGGATAAAGATAGGTAGTTAAAAGAAAGCCTCGTTCTTGTGACTCATAGAGATGGCGAACTCATGAGTGGCATGAGTTCATAAGACAGAATATTCTCAGGATTCATGGTTTTTCATTAACATAGTAGACCTGAAACTAAGTAAGAAAGTAGACGAATGAATGAGAATAAAATAGAGGAAGAGGAGATACCTACAAAAAGGATCTATACCGGTCGAGTCATGAGAAGTATGTGAGAGAAAATCTTTCTCCAGAACGAATATTCCTGTCGATCATCACCGAAGTAGTACCTCCTTTTAAAAGCCACTATATTAGAATAGTGAGTCTGTACCACGTCTTCTCGATGACCACCTTCAACACTTTCTGCAAAGAAAAAATAGCACGCAGGCAGATTGAATAATTTGTGCAGTAATTTGTGTTTATATATGAGAGAAAAATAGGGCCTCAGCTCACAGATAGAGAGAAAAATCTTATTACTATAATATACTAAAAGGGGGAATGTTTATACTAATATTTACAAAATATGCTTCTATATGATTTAAGACAACCCTGAAAAAGGCTTGCTAGGTCGCAGATATCCTATAGAAGAGGCCTAAGGTATTATAAAGCACTGTTATGTATATAATTTTTTTTAATTAATCAAAATAAAAACGGAAAAAATAACTACTTGACAGACAGCAAGTTGAAGCAATTTTCTAAAGTATTAAAACCAGATAAAATACTCAAAATAGAGACAGTAAACCTCTACAGGTAGTAAGGAGAGAGTATTACGGCCTAGTAAGATCAATTTGAGTCGTGAAATAGAAAGTCCTAAGCCTTGAACAAAGCAAATAGCACAATGGACTTACTATTAGAATTATATATAAGTAATATATTAAAAAATACAAAAATCGTAGCGAAAAATACCCTCAAAAGATAGGCAGGGACCAAAGTGGTTTGAGAGTAGACCTGGATAGTTTTTAAGCCGAGTTTAGCAATGAATATTCAATTTTTTATTCAAAAAACAAGATGTATTACTTGTAGTAGAAAACAACGGGACTGCGTATTGAAATATTTAGAAGTATTTAGACATAAAATTATGGGTGTTCTATCCAAGCTCGAAGAGGTGCTCATTTAGTGTTGATAGAAAAGGCTTCACCACACAAGGATATTAAGGGTAAGGGGTGTGCCTTTATTCGATTATAATAATTAAAAAGAATGGGACATGAGACTCAGAGTCTTGAGATGAGGATCTCTCTGTATGTTAAAACGCTCCAAGAACTATTAATTAATAATTGATGGTTAATAACTTCGACAAAATTCCATTTCTCCGTTGTCATCCCAACTGACTTCTCTGGAAGATGATATTCAAATCAGTTATAAAGAAATATAAATTTCATCCGTCCCACCCATTGATGAAGGTCATCATAGCCAAATACCCATCCTTCTCTTAATATAGTTGATGGTAATCCAAGCTCATCATCCAATATTAATGGAAATATCCACTCAAATACTGAACAAGGACCTAATGTGAGTAATCACATTCTCACTTTCCTCAAGAATGGGTATCTCTCATGCAATGGGTACAACTTTATCATCAATGAATTTATAAAAATATAAAAAAATGTTAAATTGTAAAATATTTTAGTGATATATATATTTTTTTAATTATGTAAAAGCAATAATATTTTAACAACTTGTTGTGTTGATATTCATTGTAAAATATATGTTAGCTTTCAAAACTAGTTAAAGATGCTTGGTTAAATAAAATTATTTTACTTGACATTATCACATCATTAGTTGATTTTTTTGTTTTGTTTTGTTGTGTTTGAAAGGCTACTCCAAGTCCAACAAAGATTTACCCACATAACACACGATCAAACTTTAAATGTTTCTCTTTGTCTTCTATGAGCACATGTATACAGTTTTAATGTCAAAATAAAAATAAGTGAAAGGAATTTAGAGCACCACTAAATTAGTTAAGCATAGGTTTTAGGCCAAGGTATTGGCTTAGATGATTGAATTCGCTCCAAATCAGACCTATCAGATAGGGATGATCATTACTTCTAAAGCTCTACTTCCTATGTTTCCCTACTTACAAGATAAATATGAGGTAGAATTTATAATAACGTCTCGATGCAATCAGGATTCGCTAAAAAATTTTGTTTTCTAGCTTGCGTCAAATAGGTGGTTCTAGTGAGCACCCTAGTCCAGTAGATGCTCTTAATTGCATTCGACTTTTAATGCTGGGTAAGCAAGCAGAATTTGCGATTCCCAATCTGTTCTACGTCTCTCCTCATCCACCAGTTGAGTCTGGACCCTTGTATCATAACTTTTTCAATGTTGTGGTGCTAGATCGAACTTATCCCAATATGTTTATGTTCCCAATCTGTTCTGATCTGGTCTCCTCAACTTTGTAGGAATTACATTCTCTGAAAATATCTTCCTCAATACTACAACAATTACATTCTTAGAACTAGGAGCTCTCTTAAATTCTTCCATGTAGGGGTAACCTGATAGTCAATTACTCCTTGCTGTTTTATGGAACACATAAGGTTTCGGCTCACCTCATAGGTATATCCTGGCTCTGAGAGACTTCTCCTTAAACATTTTTTGCTATAAAAAATTAAGTCACATCCATTGATTATTCCTGATACAAAATCCAGAGTCACAGTGCAAAAAAAAACATTGAAACCTTGAGTTTCTGAGGATGTATGGAATAAAATAAAATTGATAATAGTAAAGTTGACAGTTATTTGTAATTTGTATTATACATGAATGAAAAAAACAACTACTTATGTCAAAAATAAAAATCTAATGCAATGAATGATCCAACATTGAGGACATCAAGGAAATTATGAATGTAGAAACATCCTCTCAACCGCTTTAATGAACACTCATTACATGCTTAGAAAAAAGGAATCACTTTTTTCCTCCTCCTTTAAATATCAAGCTGTGGCTTAGATCCTAACTCATTTTGGATATTCCTCTGAATAATAGTATAATTATATTCGTCAAGTGTAACAAAATTTACATATTTTGAATGAATATAAGAGAATTAAGCCATTCTCCCCCAATAAGTTCCAAATACTAATTGCAATGTTGCTTTACTAATAAAGAAGTTAATTCTAACAAGATACAAATGAAGATTCGATTATGAAGCAATATATTTCCCTTCAGAATATGTTATCAATTTTATGATGAACTATACTTTCGTAGGAATAAACCCTAAAATAATCCCATATTTTGCGTTGAAAATATAAACAGATGTCAAAGATATATAAGAAATCCTACGTGGAGTAAATTGTTTTGTAGTTGCAGCCTTAAAAACATTACAAACAAATGATTGTGTGTCTAAGAGTAGGACTACATTTGACTTACATTTAAAAAAAAGCTAAAAACTCTCGACATGAATGAATCAATAGAATCTCTTCTGTTATAATGTGAAATTGTACATAAAAATATTCATTGGAGACATATGTAAATGCTATGACACATATTGATAGAGCCCTTAGTAGTCTTTTATTGATTTTCTGTTTTCAAGAAGATAGGATGTAAAGTGGTTATGTGAGTAAATATTTTACAAATATATTTGAAAAGAATTCAAATTTCTCCTTTATCCATTACCGATAGATACACATTTGAACATTTTTCAACTTTATATCTCATTTTCGATTAAAGATGGTTTATTTTTATACTACCAATCTAATATGAACATCATATTTTCAATGGCCTTGAATTTAATATTGTTAAAATATTGTCTAATGAAATAAATAGACAATTATATAGACAAAAAATATGAATAATTTTTTAAGAGGTTTTGAGGCCAATTCGAAATTTTTGTAAATTAATATGAATTCTTGTAGATTTTTATTAGTTGATCTACACTGACACATGAAGTTGATTTACTGATGTAGTACACTAAGCAAATCAAGTAATATTTTCAAAGAATTTAACATGACAGAAAACATTCGGTTGTAAGGGTCTTAGATAGGGCAACTTTGGACGGAAGAACATTGTTGGAGTGTTCATCTCTCAATTTTTTGTGTGAAAAAGTACAGAAATGAACCTTATAGAGATCTTAGAAGGGCTCTGGACAAGTTGACAACTTCTTTGGAAAGGATACAAATATTATCAAGGGGTGTTGTTGACATATTTTGAAATGGATCTCTCTAAGTTGAAAGTCTGGACAGGTGGAGTTAATGTTGGTGGTGTAAGAAATGAGCTTTAAACACCAGCCCCATCACACGAATTACTAATACTTCTTCAATTATATTTACTGAGCACTTTATATCTTAGAAAATTCAATCATATTCCAAATGACACTCTTTTCTTGAAGGAGAGAAGGGGAAATAAATTACCCTATAAGGAAGGGCTTGAAAAAAAATTATTCTCATTGTTTTTTTTATAGAAAAAGAGCTACAGTATAGAATACTTTCTAGTACTCTAGAAGTAAGGGAGAAATTAAGATGTTAAGATGATAAAAGTAAATATGGCTTTTGTAGGACCAAGGGTGAAACGAGCCATCATTTTCTCTTTGAATATGAGATACTTTGGTCCATTTATAACGCCATCGGTGAACTTTTAGAGCAGTATTTGTTTTCTATAAATTGAAAAATGATTATTTCTTAGCCTTTTACTTTGGAAAAAAGGAGGAAATTACTATCGTAGCTATTACATCGGCTCGTCATATTTTGTATGCAAAACATGCTTCCTCGAACTATGATATATCATCTATTGTTGTATCCGTTGTGAAACTTTACCTATATTTTTAAAACGAATGATCCTTTTAACAACAAACTCAACCATGTTGTATTTCCCAATATACATTTTTTTAATTTTTTCATGATACATTTATGTTTTTTTATTTTTCTTCAATTGGTCAGACGGAGTTCCACTTCTTAGGTATAAGAAAAAATTATATATACACTTACCATTGATGCATATTATGTCCAAAAATGGAAGCAGTTTTTTGGTTTTTTTTTTGTAATTGTCAATTACCGTTACAGAAGACGTCATCTTTAATTTTTCATTCTTGAGGAGACAAAATATCATAATTCATAATCCTTAATTATATATATATAAGGAAATTCGGTAGAGCTTACTAAATATTCCAATTTTATTAGTGATATAATATAGGTTCATAAAGCATATTTCACTCCATATTGTGAATCATCCAAAGTTTGGTTAGTTCAAGGAAATTTACACATAATAAGCAAGCTTGTACATTGAACGGAGAAACGACAGCTGTTCACACTTTCCGTTCATTTTTTGAACGACGAACAAAAAAAAAAAAAAATGAAGGATGAACGGGGGAAAAATATGAACAGTGTTCAATTTGATGTTCATTTTCTTATTGTCTACAAGGGGTAGTTTTTTTAACTATTTTTTCCAAAGATTAAAACATTTATTTTTCTTGATTATGCTCGTAATAAAAACCCAGATTTTGCGTTGAAAGTTGGCGTAGATACTTGTATAATATTACGCCTTAATATTGTGAAAATTGGGCACACAGTAACATCCGATGGAGATATGTATTTACGCTATAAATTTCCATTTATAAACGTCGAAGAGGAGTGGGCGAGTTGACGCGCGGACAAGTTGACTTTCTTCAATTCCTAGCAAGTTTCCACGAGGGATTTGTCTGTGTTCTTGTGTGGAAGAACAACATGTTATTGCAACATTAAGTGGGGCTCTTTATGCGTGATGAATACATCCAATCATAAGCTGTGAATCATTATTTTAATTGAATATTGGGAATATGTTTTAATATTCATTAGTTATTTTTAAACTCTAATATAATTATTTGTGGCTAATGGAGTTTATGGGTTATGTATTCTTTGATACATTAGTTTTTAAAGTCAAAGAATATCAAGATGTCTAGATTGCTATTTGAAGCCAAAAAATAAAACAAAAAATATAAAGTCTAAATACCTCTAAAAAATAAAATCCTTGTAATTTTAAATACTAATTTGGGATATCAATTTAATTCTATTCAGTTTTTATATGTTTAATAGTTGTTGTTGTTTTTACCTTCTCCAACGAAGTCTTAAATGAGGTTTTGTTTTTGCATCGACTTGTTTGTTTGTAAGAAGGATTATTTTAATTTAAAATAAAAGTGTATGTATTGAGTTAAAGTGTTTGACTACTTAAAGACTAAGAAAATAATGCAAAAGGTGAAGGTAGAGATAATTTCAATACGTCATACATACATGTCACAATATAACAGACATATTATTATATTTCCACTCACAAAATTTACGAATATATCAACTATGTTTTTTTAGACCGGGATAAAAAAGAAAAAATTCGAGTGCGTGCATTTATTTAATAGTTCTATAAAATAATATTACTCCCGTTTACAAAATAAATGCAAATAGTTAATTTTTTCTTTCATGTCCTGTGGTAGAATATGTCTGGCAGCATACATTAAGGTGACTTTTATTTTATATTTTGTTGAAATGTCCGGATTACCGTGTCAAAATCTGTTCCTTATAATAATAAGAAAATACAATTGGCAAAATTTGAGCAAAGTTAAATATTGTTTAGAGGTAGCTCAAAGTCTTGAAAATTGCCAATTTTTTCAAAAAAAGTAACTTCTTTCTAGATTATTTTGAAAACAGTTCACAATACCGCTTTTTATCTTTTATGACTTTTTGAAGACAACTTAATTTACTCCCAAAAATATTTGTGTTGTTTCCAGAAAAAAAAAATATAATTTGAATTATAATGCAAAATAGTTGAAAAGAAAATGAATACATGGTCTAATGTAATATTTTTATATTTTCCCAATT
Source organism: Lepeophtheirus salmonis (assembly GCF_016086655.4). Classification (NCBI taxonomy): domain Eukaryota; kingdom Metazoa; phylum Arthropoda; class Copepoda; order Siphonostomatoida; family Caligidae; genus Lepeophtheirus; species Lepeophtheirus salmonis. Next base: position 20,638,416 of record NC_052141.2, on the reverse strand, counting down.
TTTCTCCAACAAAACAAGACAACAGTTATATATAATTAATATTTAGTAACAAATAATACTTTGTAATCCTCTGTAGTTTCCTTAAATATCAATTACCACGGATGCTAATTTGAGCAAAGATAGAAAGGAGATATAATACTGAAATATTATTAATAAAGGAAAAGGTAAGTAGGATCATAGTTTATTCCACCCAAGTAATGTAAATATTTTGTATAAAAAAAAGTATCCTAGAATCATCAAAGATTACTTTTAACGAAATATCAAATTTTCGAGAAAAAAATGCACCTCTTCTCCGAAGATTCTACTCTTAAAAAGGATTTCAAAAAAAGGTGGCAAAGGATAGACACAACTAATTAATAGCCTGGAATTCTAAATAGTGAAATAGCTTGTCACATTGTAGATAACCCAAAAAGAAATTACCCATTCTTGCCAACGAACACAGTCGACGGGTTCTTCCGAGAGATGATTATATGATTCTCTATATTATTGTTTAAACAAATAAATATTAGCTATTTAGGTAATAGTTTCAATTAACTGCAGAAAATGTGTATCATTATCTTGCAAATATATTTGAAAGCATGGATCTCTGTTATTAAAGCTCTATTCAATTATTTGATTTTGATAAAACCACAACATAATAATTCCGAAATCAATAGTCTAATTTTAAAAACAGTATCTCAAAAGCTTTCTAAGTATTTATAGTATTTGTCTGAGGAGCTTGTTTTCTTGACTCTATTACAAAATAGTCTTTAAAAGTCAATAAAAATTATAGACAAGAACTACAATTCGTTTTTTTTTTTTCAACCTGTGAACACGTTGGTTCATTTTAGCATTATGGTTATGTGGTAGCCTTTGCACGTGATTTAATTCTTGTTAGGCAAGAAAGCCTTGTGAGGAGAAACTTATATCTACTTCAGCAAGCTTTTTGGAGGTACATTCTTTGAGAGAGTTGTTTTTCTCTGGATTTGGGATAGCTTTTTTCACTTGCCCTCATCCCTCTGCCTTATGTCAATCACCTGGTGCCTCTCATTGCCCTCTTAGATTTCGTCACCTGGCCGGTTTGGGTTCCTTCCACTAAATGCATCTGTGCATCTTTCATTCCCATCAAGTCCAAAATATCACGACTGAATAACTCATCTTGTGTGTGTTTGTTCGTCGTAATCTATCACCCAACCTCGTTCATGTGTGGCATGTCATCACAAAGCCCACTTATCCCACATCCCTCATTAAAACCTCTCTAATGATCATGTCGTCCACAATAATTAGCATTTACTCTCACAACCACTTCTACTATCTTCTCTACACTACCTCCATTTGTCAGAAATATTTGTAACTTTCTTTCAGATATGAACTCCCCCTTTTGGCCTCTTTAATCACTAAACCTATACAAATCAAACTTCATAACCCAGGCTCTAGATACCCTGTTGCTTTGCTATTCTCAATTGACTTTCAATTTTCATTGTATGCAATTATTATTAATCCTTTGTTAACACTTTGTTTGGCTTTTTGCGATCAATCAGTGTATTTTTGTATTTACCAACCCATAACGCATCCTGTACCATCGGTTAGATTGGTTTCATCTCCCAGGAACTTTTTAAAAGTCCAAATCTTCATTCAGGAACTTTTTAAAAGTCCAAATCTTCATTCAGGAACTTTTTAAAAGTCCAAATCTTCATTCAGGACGTCTTTCACGTCTCATCGATTCTTGGTTATGTTCTGCCACAAACTTTTTACACTCATAACTAACCTTTGACCCTATGTGACTTTCTTCTAAATAATATTTAACTCTCCCTCATCACTAACCATTCCTCACCTCAACTGGAAAACCTTATCATAACAGCCCGTCTCTATAGTGTTGACTTGGAACCAGAGCGTTCGTCCGCTCAAGACATCCTGAGCGCACTCCTACTTCCACTCGGTTACTAATTTCGTGAGCGCACTCCCTTGTAGAGAATAACGCGTGCGAGTAGAAGGGGGAGAAAGACATATGGTATTATTGTTTAAATACTGATGAGATTATCATCTGCCTGCTGTATTATGATTATTTATATATATTATTTTATTATATGATTTTTGAGGGTATAACGAAAGAATTTATTAGCAAAATGTTTAATAAAAATATACTACGTATAATTGACTTAGACGGTTTTTATCCGTTACAGTGGATTTGAAAACGTCACATTCTATGAAATTGTAATTCATTATGAACCATATTCTCAGAATAATAACTAATAAAACGACAAAGTAAGAGTATTTCGAAATATATTTGAAGTTCCAAGTTTAAAATAGAAGGCTTAAATTAAATATAATCTACATACTAAAAAATAAACCATCATACATTTAAGTTAAATATACAAAATTAAACAATTAGAATCATATAACTAATAATAACAATAAATTATAAACACAGAATATTGAAATAATAGATTGATCCAAATAATATTTTCTTGTTCTAACATCGGAATTCAGTTCAATATGTCATAACTTTAGGTTGCAAAACACAAGCCAGGCGTGGGGTTTAATAAAAAATATCATCACCCTTTTTTCCTCATGTGCAAGTTGCATATACAATTGTGCACAGGATAGAAAAATCTCTACCGATAAGATCTTAATTATTAATAATAAAGTAAATGTCAAAATCATAAAATAATGTTAGATTTAAATCCATATCTTCTTCCAATCTTAGTACGAACAGCTTCTAGAATCCCACTTTCATTTATTTCATGTTTATCTAAGAAAAGAAAAGTTAATCCATGCAGTAAAATTTTAAACCTTAATTACTTATCTTAGATATAAAAATTATGTAGTAATATCCGGCGATATTACTCCTTATTAAGAGCATCAAAAAAAGACCCCTGGTGATTTATGCTTGTATAACAACATACTATTATAATGAAGGATACACACAATTACTAATTATAATGCTACACCCAATGTAACTACCTCCGTTGTTGTGACCATTTAAGCCGTTGTTTTTGCCTTTTATGAGTTTTTTGAACATCATTTCTTGGAGCTTATGAACCATAGCTAATCCTTAAGTGACAAAAAAGTAATATTTATAGACTATGTAATATTGGAAAACCTAATGATCATACCAAAGTCTTTAAGCGAAGTAAGTAGTCTCAGACAAACTAGTTGCGAACCATCCAAAGCTACTACCCCCGTTGTTGTGACCATTTAAGCAGTTGTTTTTGCCCTTTACTGAGTTGTGTATCATAATTCTTGATATGTTTAGCTAAAATAAAATCATATTTTATGGTTAGATTTAAAAAAAATTGAATACTTACTGTGAGATAGTACAAAATTCAGAGTTCCATTTCGATATTCGTAAATACTTTTTACTGATAACATGATCATCATTTGGTGTGGATGACTCAAAACATTTTTATATGTATTTCTATATATGACATCAGTACCAACATCCTCCATTAATTTAATGATGGTTCCTCGGGAAGGGATATGTTTACCCTTGTATTTCTCCATAAATTTTTTGAACGTAGATGATTAGCAATGGATAAGGTTATATTACATGCAATAAGCATCGTTGTGAGATCAAAGTTAAAGTCTGACTTGATGTATTCATCGTCAAATTGATTTTATAGATGAATATCCATACTCTTGTTATGATATGAGGATAATGAGTGGCGTGTAATTATGGACAGGGGACTAAAGGCACATTTATATCGACAAACCATCTGTTTCTCATCCGGTAAGTATTTTCCAAATTCCTGGGCCTCCATTTTCATAAATCCAGACAGAAGGCGACGTCATTTTGGGGATTTTATTCAGTTCTCTATCGACTATCACCATCTCATATTATATTAATATTGAATAATAAAGGCGGGAATGATAACGTTCATGATTGATAGAAGAAGATGTATATTATTTAATCAATGATGCCATAAGTAATTCTTCTTTCTCCTCGCACGATGTTATATCATAAGATGCAGAAAACGGAAAAAGTAAATGAAATTTATAATAAATGAGCGGAAATTCAAGCGATTTTTTCGCTCTTCTAAAATGGCGACCCCCTTCCGCTTGTTATTCAAGACAAGGAGCGCAATGAAAAACGTGAAAACCCTAGCCTGTTTTGAGATCTCAACAAACCTGAGATCTCATAAAGCAGAATACTTGATGTAATTCATTTGTCAGTGAGTTTAAAATGCCTGAGTTTGAGGGGCCTAAGAAAAATCTCCCAACTATTCTCTTTACCATTTCAGAACACCAAGTTGGGTTTTACGAAGTTTCTAATGGTACTATTGATATTGAGTTGCGTTCTGACACATAATAGTGAACTGGAAGCTCGAATGGACTGAGCCAAAACGAGTGGGTATTGGCAAGAAATATCACCATAAACTAAAAACAACTTTCAACACCGGTCGAGTATACCTTGTCATTAGATGATGGTCCCAGTTGTGATGAAGGACACTCTTGCCCGACTTAATTACACCCAAGCAATCGTCACTACAGGAATTACAGGACACAGTGCAAAGTTCCTCTACCCCAGCATCTCTCATCTCGTCAATTTCCCCTTTATCTACTGTGCAAGGTGGCTCCTCCTCACCCATTAGCTACCCTATAAGTCTTTTAAAACTTAATATATCAATACATATGTCCATGTCTGATATAGTCGAGCCAGTAGATCAATACTCCCAACCTGGTGAGTGGATATCTTCAGATGGATCATGCAAGAAAGATGATTCAACGTAATATAAGAAATACTTGCTCCACTGAGTTTGAACTCCCCTTTGGATGATTCCTTGCTCTCCTCGTATATCTTGAGCCTGTTGCCGGGTACCTCAACAACGCTTGTCTTGTTCCTGCTGGTAATCTACCCTGCCACTAAGGCTATGCCCTCTATTCCTTCAAGGCCTACCGAACCTGCAGCTGTAATATTGACTGAGAAGAGGGTAAATTTCATTTTTCCCCCAACGGCTGATGGTGTTTGTTACAACCTAGAATATGACTCTCTTCGATTTAATTATACTACAAGAGATATCTAACGAACAAATCGATAAATAAATAAATACTTTTATTCACACACACAATATCAACCAGATAAATAACAAATCACTACAAACGATGGATACAATAATAGGACCAAATTATCCTGCCCTTAATTTAATACGTCACATTATCTTTTGTTTTATTTTTATTTAATTATCAATTTCGAAAAAGAAAGGACGTCGTTGTTCTCTATTAGATCTCCTGCGCTCCGAATTACCATACTCCACGATAGTGCTCTAGAGTTCTTCCTCATCTACTTCTTTATCTATATTCTCATCTGTTTCACCCACTACCTCCGATCCTGAAGCTGTTCCAGTCTCTGTTTCTAAAAACCATGTTGGTCTTGTCTAATGAAGACCCATCTTCCGTTAAACATAAGGGCAAAATGTATACATCTGGTAAGTTCGGATTCCTGCCAAATTGGTCTGGACGAGGTAACTTTTACCTTTTGTTTAAACTTTGATAATTTTTAAAAGTAAGTCGAATAAATTGTTGTAATTTAGAATATGCCTTTATTCAAATTAAATCCTGCCTGAAGTAAATCGTTACATTCATAAATACAAGTTACGCACACACAATTTAAACCAGATAAATAACAAATCACTACATACTTCCTAGATATAATAAGATCACTATAGTGTTATGGTGAACCAATTCATGATAGATCCTTCCAATACCACCCATAACAAAGCAACCACTGAAGTAAATCCTAGTATAGTCGAGCCCAACACACCACCTTTAACAACGAATCCCAAAAGGTTGAGTTCCAGTCCTAGAAGAAGGAGACGCAGACCCCGCTCATCCCCGGTTTCTGGGCGTTTATCACCCCTCATGCAACTAGTAATAGATCAAAAAAATACTTATAGACGACAAAAACAACTCCAAAACATGGAGTTTTGAAGTCAAAACTATATCCCATCATGACAGTCAAGTCGAACCAGGAGATATCGTACCACCCAACTCCCACCAAGTTTCGACTTGTCACGTATCCTCATCACATTAAAGTAAAACCTACAAGGAAACGGCAATTTAGTGGAACAAGAAGCCATGCTTAACTCATATAACAACAATGACTCACCATATTGGTCTAATAAAGAAACAAACTTAAACGGACAATTAACGTGGCACTTTTGGTCTAATCCCCCACTCAAATGTGCGCCTAAGTGATCTTTGGTCCATCGATCCGAGCTTTTGTGAAGTCATAGTTCGTAGGGTCGAATCTACATGAATCCATATGGTCCTTGAGCAGGGAGATGAGTTCTGCTTTCTTATGGCCCCGAACCTGCTATTTGTTCCATCAAATACATTCCCACCTTAGTTCGGAAATCGTTAGATGTAACGTATAAGTGTTATCTGATAAAAGATACGGGAGATTAAGTATATTAAAGGCTTGTCACCAAAACAAACTAAACAAGGTACCAAGGAGTGTAAGATAGAATCTGTATTGTCCCTGAAGCACGAACACAATAATACAAGTACTCTTGTAAAAGTAAATAGAAGATGAAGAATTCCCAGGTGGTAAAACCTAAACATACACAGTGATGAAAATCCAGAGTAGAATAAGTATATTTAAAAAAAAGTACACAAAAATCAACAATTTAACCCTGACAATTTTAAGAATGTTTTGATGGAGAGAAAAGATATATCTCCTGACGTTTCATTAGATCAGCGCCAATCATCTGTGACAAGAGAGGAAGGGTAAAATGGTATAAACAAAGACATTTTTTTCAAATTACTCCGATGTCAATCCTCAATTCTACTCTGGGTACAACTATCATAACTCGGGAACAAATCCTTTTATGAGCACACATGAATGTTCGATCAGTTTTTCAATATAAGTGAATCTATTTAGAACAGGATGTTGTTCACTACTCAGAAATTAAATAATAATAATAAGCGGTAAAGAAAATAAATTTAATTGTTCATACTACCAATTACAAATTAACAGCCCAGCTAACAAACATACCGGATTTACAGGGTTGGTCATTATTCTATATATTCTATTTCGCTTACTCTACGGCTAAGGAAAATAAAATTCATTCTTCAAATTATAATTTAAAAATACGGGCCGGCTGAAAAATACACCAGATTTTCATCATTAGATATGGGTAGATATTGTGACGATTAGTGGACTGTAAAATTCGGAAATCTACCTCGGTAACCTTGTTTATGAATAGCAACAACCCTTGACAATGAATGTAATAAATATTATTACCTCAATATATAAATAAAAACAACAATATTTGTGATGAGAATAAGCCTTTTTTATTTAGAACAGAAAAACAATTTTGACCTCTTCCTGACAATAGCGTTGACTAATAAACCGGATAATCATTCACAGTGAAGAAGTCCTTTTTTGGCGTGCATTAATAGCGCGCCAAGTTAGAACTCTTTCTCTTTTGATATTTATTTCTATCCAATCTAAATATTGGTCAACTCTTGTGAAACTTATTTCATCTCTTATGTTTGAGTTAGTTTCACTAACGTTGAGTTTTGATGAAATTCCAATAATGGTGCAATTCCCATTTTCTTTCATAACAAGAGGTCCTGAAACAATCTCTTTAGCATCAAATTGAAATCCTCTTTTTGCAACAATTTTTTTGTTTTCCTTTTTAGTCCAAATCCGTCATTTGATACAACTTTCAATATGCTAAATTTTTGTATATGGTTATTTCTTTCTGTTTCAGTATTTATTATTTACATAAGTATCTGTTGATGAAAAAAGGAGCAATCTCTATATTTGAACAATAATTATACAAAATATAATCCTCACATGTGGCAGCCCTTCCTTTGTAATAATGCGATGAATTAGTTGGTAGACAAATAGGAACAACACCGTCACTCAGTACTGGTTCAAAGCTAGTTTTAACTACAGCAATATCATTCACTAAAGTAGAAGAATTATATTGTGGGTGGATTGTGATGTTAGTCAAGAATAAATATTGAGTTCTTGCTTCATGATCATCCGGAAAAATTGTACCAACTTTAATCTAAAATGAAACTTACATAAGTTAAAACTACTTAAATAAATGTGAGGCTTGTAAAATATTTACTTGATATTCTTCATTACAGGAATATCCATCAAAACAACTGGCAGCAAATAGGAAAATATTGTCTTTTATTAGAACTCCTCCACAGTCCAAACTTTTCCACCCTTCAGATTTAACAAGATATGCGTTCCACGGAAATTCTTTTGCTTTGATTCTCTGGTGTAATTAATATTTGTACCACCACAAGACGTTTTCATAAAATTAGATTGGCCGCATCCTATTAATATATTGTATTATTTGAGTATATAATTATGAATAAGCCGCTGTTTTAGTTAACAAATTAGGGATTATCTCAATATCAACACAGTATTGATAGCTAATTTTGAACACGATAGTGAAATTTTATCTCAACGCAGCAATACTCACTAAAGCAACTTTTGGGACAATAGTCCCATTGTCCTCTTATATAATCATGCTCTTTTCCACTGGTTTTTGTTGCACACCAAGAATAGTATGCATAGTCATCAGTGCATATGTGGTAAGTTACTCCCCAATATTTGAACGGGAATGTACAATTACCAGATTTTGTTATACATTTTTCTACACATGAATAATTAGAAATAATGTTTTTTTAATTCATAATGTTTGCAGGAATCAATATTTTTTTACCTTCCTTTGATGGACATTTATACATTTCATTAACTTTTTCCACATCTAACGGACTCATTGCAGTTCTTTGTCCAATTTCAACTTCTGGTGAAACATCTTTCAGCGGCTTCATAGTATCAATGTCCATTTTCAAGCCAAATCTATGTTAAAAACTGTAATACTTTTAAAATATACTTATAAATTATTACCCATTTTTAATTTCATAGTGCATAATTGAACCATAGTCATATCCACCAAATACACTAGCAATTTTTTTTGTCACAGCATGAATTTAGTGTATTTATTTCTGTAGAAGTCAAATTTTGTTTTGTTTGTTTCTGGGCATTCAGTACATGTTTCCCATGTTTACTGTATCTATAAAACTGATTCCTTCCCCAATAAATATGTTATTCCATTCCATTTGAATAAACTCATTCCTATCTGGTCTAGACTGCTCATGCAAAGATCCAAGCACATGCATCAGCTCATGAACAATTACTCCAAATTGCTAATCCACAACATAAATAATAAAACTGAATTACTTATTCCTAATAGACTTTTCAATTTGATTAATGTAAATATTTATTACTTCACCTACCAAACATGTTGTTACATTTAAACTTAAAATTGCAGCCCAATAATCTTCTTGCTGTTCAACATATCCACCTGTAGATGAGCACTGGCTTTCTCCATTTATCAACAGAGTGTTGTTTTTTTGAGTCCCCATTCAGTCTTCACAAATTTGACGCATGTTTGGGATTCAATATGATCCATTGCTGCTCTAATCATGTCATGAGCACTTGTATTTTTGTAATCTGTACCAAAGGTATATTGAACAATATTTCCCGGCCATCTGACACTTGTTTCTTCGAAACTTCTGACTCCTGAAACTAATGTATTAAAGTGAATTATAGAGTTAAATCCCTCTCAACAGCATGAGTTTAAAAACAAATAGAATATATATATTATCTTTCAAAGATACTTACTTCTTTGACCACTAATACAATTTCCAAATGACGTGACAAAAAGTAACAATAGAATAAACATATTTCTTCTTTAATAATATGAAACTCAATGAGGTATACCTAATAAAAAAGTTCAATATATACTATTATATATTATAGCAGGTGTGAAAAACGTAGAACTGCTTACTTTAGCACATCATATAAAGAAACTTAATTGTACAAGTTTTCAAACAATTCACTGAACAAATAGGTACAGTTCTCAAAATAATATCTAATTTATAATTATAAATTAAAGACACATATTTATAACGTTAACTTTTTACACCATTTCAAATACTTGTGTATTAAATAGTATTTGCCTCAATACGTACGTATGATTATAAATTCATATTCCAACAAGACTCAGCGCCTGCACACATCGCCATGAGGACCACTAACCTCTTCAACTCCCACGACATCACTTTCTGGGATTGCAACACCTGGCCCTCCAACTCAACCGACCTCAACCCGTGTGATTACTACTGGTAGGGAAAGTTGGAGAGGGAAGTGTGCAAGGTCAGCCACAAGAGCATCGCGGCCCTGAAGGGCTCCATTACGAGGGAGTGGAATGCTGTCGATTCCGCGGAAGTCATCAGGGCATGCAAATCCTTTAGAGGCAGGATGGAGAAGATGGTGGCTGATGAGGGAGGACATGTTGAATAAGTTTATTGTTTAATATCACGTCTAACTTTTTCATATTAGCAAATACACTCCAAATTCCATTTTTATCAAGCAGGTTGAATTTTAAGATAGTTCCAATTTATCGTGGACACCCTGTATGATCCAGCCCCAGTCTTAATATTATTAATTCTGTAAATCTCAGCTTGTTGAATATCTAGTGCTTTAAAAAAATTTATAGAGCTTTTATCTTAAGGACAAACTCCTTATAATTCTTTATTTTGTTATATTTTCTAATTCAATTCCCAATTTTTATTCAATTTTTGTGCAATATGTATAGCATAGTAATTATCCTTTTTTTTTTTTTTTTTTTTTTTGGAAGGAACAATTCTGAGGTTTTACATAAACAACATTTTTTCTAAAAGTCCATTCATGTTCATTTTTATTTATTTGTAAAAAATTACTTTTTACAAAAGTTGATAATTTAATTTAAAAAAATTTAATGTTGACTGATTCGATAGCTGGTGGGAAGTTTCGTGAAATATTGGAAATAAAATAAGAAGAAGCTTTTCTATTATCTATTTTTGGAGTTGATTTTAGTAAAGCATTTGATTCCATAAAGCATTGTAAGGTCTATTAAGAGACTTCTCCCCCAAAAATTTTTAACCCTCTGAGGGCACTTTTATATAATGGTTCTTCTACTATTTCGTTAAAGGGAGTAGAAAGTGGACCAATTTATGTATAAAATAGTTGTTCTATTTCCTTAATTAAACAATTAAGATAGTTATCCATTGATGAGGTGTCTCCCTCTTCTATTCGAACTGATGTTGACCCAATATGAAGTCGGTCGGCATGGCCAAACACAAATAGTCTATTGAAACAATCTTACTATTGACGACATCGAACCATGAATCTACTGTTTTGATAAAATTCGCTTTAGGGTTCTTTTCAGGAAATAGATATTTGGATGGTAGAGACAGTTGTATGGCTCAATAGTTGTGTTGCTAGATAAACACGTTGTATTTGACTATTTTGGTATTTAAATGACTATATTTAATGTTGTAAGCCATTTTTAGTTCGTTTGAATCCTTTGCCTTTAATGCAAGACAAATCCTTTATCCAAGAGATGGTTCCTCAATAGCTTGATGAGATCAGGTGTATTATACAAGAGGTAAATCTTCTTGGATGTGATGAATGGATTCCAAAAGTAAGGAAATTCTTTCGATATTCCCAATGTCTTTTGCAATCCCATATTTGAGGGACCATGTCAGATACCATGGCTACTACATATATTCCGCTTTCTTCTATTTTTTTAATAATACCGAGTAGATTTTCAATAGTCATTGCTTTGTCAAAATCAAAATAAACAAGCATCTTCCAAGAATCACAAAGACCACGAATCATTTCCACCTGAATCTTCTTTTTCGAGCCAAAGACTTGATCAAAAGATCGAGAATAGTCATAACTTCGTTTCAATCCCATTTCATTGAAAGACAACACTCCAAGACAGCTTAAATGGGCATCCATTTGAGAGAAGTCAAATCATGCTCAAGGATACCAATAGCCATTGAAGGCTTCAAATGCTGAGGCAGCAAGAATTTTTTTAGATAAATAAGATAATTATATATTCAACTGAAGGATCCTTCTGGAATCTAAATTTTGCGTTGGAAACGTAAATGCAGTTTCATGGTTATTTTATCTTGCATTATGGGCACCAGAAAGTATAAGTTGCTTGATGAGCTATTGATAGATAATTTGTCAACATGTAAAATGGTCCAAGACCATGAAGAAATTTTTTCATTGGAGTGAGGTCTCAAAATGTTTGGAGTTTCAACTCTTGACAAACCCAATTTCAAGCAGCATACAGAAAACTAATTGTCTATACAAGTAAAAATATTCGGGAGTGTGTCCTCCGATTGCACTGCTTTAAGATGACACCTCCATAATGATTGTAAAAGTTTATTCTTTCTTTATCTAGGAAATGATATGGTTGCCTCGGAGTTACTTCGTAACGTCATAGCTTAATTGAAAGTTATTCTTGGATAGGAAGACTGTAATGTCTAACCAAAAGAGACGATCACAAAATTGAAGAATTGATTTGTTTTATGTGTTCTATAGCAAAAAGTTAAACTTTGCAAATTTTGTTCTCTTCCCATCATTAAGGATAGAGGGAGACGAATATATACAATAGACCTTGTTTATAAGTACTATGTACATAATAAAATTATATGATGCTTTTAAAATTGATTGAAATTAATAGCTTAGAAACGTTTAATTTCTATTACTGTTTTCATTGGTTTATATAATGTTAATAAATTATTTCTTCATTATAGATGGCGTTTCAATGAAGTCCTATACTTTTTCTAAGAAAATAATCTTCATTCTTATGAACACTGCAGCCAATATATTGGCAATCCATTGGCAGAAGAACTAGAAGGGTTTTTGGAAAACCAATAGAGCGACAGGATTTTTTTGTTCTAATATCAAAAAGTGACGTAAACCTCCATGGAGCAATCATAAAATTACAGTACTGTGTGTTTGCAATCAAAGCAAAGAAAACGGGAATTGGTGCATGTATTTTAAACATTGCAATAAATTATTTTAAAAAATTTAATGAACTAGAGTTTTTACTTTTTTTTTTTTTTGTGTCGTTTTGTTGTTCTTGGAAATTTTATATTGTGTTTATATTTTTCTATGTACATAGACACTTTTTTGACTGTTTTTGTATGTTTATTAATTGAGCACACGAATAAATTAATACTGCTTATTAAAAAAAATCTCAATTCTTATCAAAGTACTTCACTTTATTCTTAATTTTTTGTCCAAATCATGCCAAATATCAAAGATTTATTTATTGAAGGTTTTCCAAAAGCAAAAACAACGTTGTGTATTTTCAATCACTGTGAATCATCCTTATTTACCATATCTCGGCTCTATCACGGCGTTAGCTACCACTGGGACATATATAAATCCTTTTTAAATTTCACAGTATGCTAACACGAAAATATCCAGTGTTTTTTTTTTGTTATCAGCTGTCGATTCCATCGTTTTATTTTTGATAAGTAAAAAAGTTATATCAAGGTAACTTGAAATACAAGGCTTGCCAATTTAACATATTTGGACTGATGTGTGTCTTCCGCCACAAAATTCCTTTTTTTTTCCTTTGTTCATCGAGCAAAACGTTACTACTGATATTCTATTAAATTCATCGATTGAGCTAAATGTATAGTTATAAAGTGATTTGTCTTAATCATTAAAACAACAATACTTTTCAGTTTTTAAACAGACTTAAAAACTTTGTAGATACTATTTCTAAAAATGTTGAATTTGCTGGTTAAGGATTACTGTTCCGATACGAAAAACCATGAAATGATTTTTATGTAATTATATCAAAATAATGCTAAAACACATGGGTTTAATAAACTAAAGGCTTATGATATTATACTTAGAACAAACTGATTGGAATATTAAATATATACAAATATGCATCACAAATAAATGATTATAAATGTAAAAGTTACTGTTTTTTTCAGTGAATCCAAGGAACCTCTTCTAATATACAAAAAAAAACAAGTTCCAAGCAATAGTTTTTGCGCGGGGTACTTGAGGGTACCCTCCTGGATCATTAAAAACCACCGCCAATGCATCACATACATCCAAGGAATCCCTCTAACTATCCCCCGGCCAGTTCGAGGGCGGAAGTTATCAACCATATTTTAAGAGCCCACAAGTTAGTTATTTCCTCTTCCCTTCTTTACCAATTTACCTTTTTATCCATTTCTAAAAAGATTGGATTGAATTTATATAATTGCAAGGAAATTGGATTGTATTAATATTACTCAACCTTGAAGGTACTCCCTTGGGGATGGAACAAACAAATATGTTTAGATATTTGTCATAAATAATATTAAGGCAATGTATATTGTGCTATTATTCATCATTAAGTTTGAATAAATGACTGGCAATTTTCCTAATTGCCAGTCATTTTCCTCCATGTCAATTTTCTCCAGGAAAATCTTCCACTACCAATTTTCCCTTGGCAATTTTGCTAGTACCCGTACAAACCTATCATTATAGTTGTACTGTAGAATTAATTTCATCTTCTTTTCCAAAAAAAAAACCTAATTTGATCCCAATGTTCTAAAATTTCCTTGAATGAATATGAAATCATTTCCTTGAATAACAATAAAAAACTAACAGAAGTGCATTTACGACTCTTTAATTCTATAAAAAATCTTAAACAAAAGCAAGATTCAAATTTCACTAAATTATATATGTAGCTTGCATAAAATTTTACAACTTTTTGAATTACTTTAAACTATTAATATAGAACTTCAATCGTTCCATTTTTTTTCTCTTGGCACAGAAGGCTTATCTATAATTTAATTAATAGTAGTATAAAAAAATGAAAATTATGGAAATGAATAATACATAAACATACACACGTCTACAAAAGCCAAAAGACACTAAAATTTAATCAAAGACATAGAATAAAATAAAAATGAACATATCCGCCAAAGATAAAGACAAAAACTTGAAAAGGAAACTCTGAACTGTAGAGTTTGATATCTTAGCCCGAAGAAGTTCGTTTCGCATACATATATGCCTGTGTAATAATTGAATTAATAATCTTCTCCTAAAAAATCGGAATGGGCGTCTCGCATTCAAATAGAAAATGATCACTCGTCTCGTCCATGTTCCAACAAAAGCCACATATTCTTTTATCTCCGTAAAAAAAAAAAAATTGCCTTTACTTCTAGAGTACCAGATAGTATTTTAAAATATAGCTATTTTTCTAACGACGACAGTAACTACTTTTTTATAACGTTTATACTTTCCTTAAAGGGTAATTTGATTGCCCTTCTCTCCAGGTGTTTATCAAAAGTCATGTTTGAGTTTGACTGGATTTTTTTAGATCCAACGTACTAGGAAAAAACAATCAAAGACGTATTGGCAATGCAGGTCTTTGAACTTAGCTAACTTGTATTATTTGAAGGCCATTTTATTTATCGCCTCACCTGAATTTGCTGTTTCGCCTGCAGAATCGACTCCACTTGTCCGAACCTTCATATCACAGAGAGAAACTCTGATAGGATTTTCCCACCTATGGAACTTTTGACAAGAGTAAAGATATCAACTTTGATAGTCTTTTCCTCCTTTCCGAATGGGCTGTTAACTTTTCCAGAACCCTTCTAAGACCTTTGATGGGGTCACTCTTGTACTTGATATCTAAAAACATTGAGAAATGATTGGGGTCCATTCATGGAAGGAATATAAAATAAAATATTAGATGAGTTCTCATCAATATCAAGTCTTTTTTCAGAACTCAACGAGGGATTCGAAATAGTATTTGGACGTCTTTTCAAGCTTTTAAAGCATCTAAGACGAATACATATATATATATATATACAAGACTGAAGAAATATCAAGAATAAATAAATAGTGTTCTGATTTTGGGATATTATTTCATATACAATTTCCTGCCAAACTCCCAAAATATATGAACTATCTTTTAAAGTTATATAGTACTAAAAAGATATTCAGCTTTTGGAGTTGTTGTTGTTTTTTTGGTTTTTTGCTATAGAACAAAAAAAAGATGAAAAGAATCTCTGTATGGAATAGAAACAAAGATTGAAATTATTATTGGAAACTAATTACTTCAATAATATTAAATTTTTTTGGTTTGGTTAATTGCTGCTTTTGGATTATTGTTTAAAAAATTGATGTGAAATGTTTCTTTCATTTTAAATACTGTTTGGTTTCTTTGAGTCCTTTCATAACCTCGACTAATGGAACATTCATTCTGTTTATTCAATTTTGTTGTATATAAAACTTGATAATTATAAATTTCAAGGCATGTTTATTATTACAGTCAATAAACACTATTTACATATTGATTGAATTGAAGAAAAAATGTTAGTGTATTAATATCAATATCAAAATAAAATTCAATTCTTTTGTGTCATCGAAAAAATTCAATACAATTGACCTCGTTAATATTGGTTGCAATGAAATTACTCACAATCCTATTGCTTCTCGATGATATTACCACCAATAATTTTATTCTACAATGATAATGTACACAAAAGATTTTAAGACGCAATGATTTTGTCCACAATCTTGTTACCAAAATCATTGAAACAGACACTCAAAATGAGAGCATTTAGTGCACAAAGAGTAACTTGTCATTCAATGTAATTTCCATATTGTAGATAAAAGTTAACTATTAAAGTTGAAGAAGAACTTTTCTTTAATTATCATACTTTTCTCATCTCTAAATCGATTCATAATAAAATTGTAGAAGTTAGTCATATGATGCAGCCTTCCCGACACAGCTAAGCTCAGAGGAGATACCACAAGTGTTGCATTTTTTCAATCCGACATTTTTAACCTTAGAGACAATTGATACAAAACTTTTTTTTATTTGTTTGAGCGGATTTTAGTGCCTATTAATTTGATTTAAAAAATAACAACATTGCTTAATATTGACATCCAGTATGAACACAATACAGCTGCATTTTTTTAATTGTTAAAGCCATTTGATGAATTTTTTCCTCAGAAACAAGGAAAAAATAGAATATTTTATGTATTCAATTTTTGTAGATTATAATATTTATGTCAATCAAAGAGGGATTATATGTCATTTTTTTTTAATATTCATTCTCTACATATTCATTTTTTTTAAATATTCATATTGTACATTTTCATTTTTTTTTTAAAGTAGCAGGTTTGACAATAATATGCCCTATCCCAATATCATGTTTGTTTTTTCACCTATGTATATTACGTTCTGGTACTAGTAATAGCAAAAAGAAATGGGATAAGTGCGTATTTAGTTCAAAAGGAAAGTTAATCCATTTCGCTTGCATCCATATTTGTAGGCAAATTAAGTATAACGTTCGACACTTTAAACATAATTATTAAAACAATTTTTAAAAGTATATTATATTTCTATACGTTAAGGGTCATTATTGTAACTCAATTACTTTTCACAATCAGAAGTTTCCAAAGAAAAAAGCTAAACTCTTTGTTTTGAAGTCTTTTTTCATTATTGCAAAAAGGTTAAAATTATTTTCTTTAATATATTTAATTTTACTTTTGACGGATTAACTTTTGCACCTTGGAGATTTTTGCCGTAAAGACAAGTTAATTAAGTAAAAGTTGATTATTCTTTTATTTTTTAATAACTAGTCCTGTTAGAGTTAATTTCGATTTTCATAAAAATTAACTGGTGAAGTTTAAGTAAAACTTTAGCGTAATTTAAGTTATATTAACTTACCAGGCGGCCTTCGTTAGATTAATGTTAATTTCGCTTAATAACTATTTAATTCAGAGATTTATCAAGATAAATATCAATCTGGTTTTAATTTTCTCAATTTTCAATTGAACTATCTAGAAAAAATAGAAATTCAAATTCCCAACAATTTCTGTTTATAAGGCAAAAAGCAAACTCCTATGATAACTACAGGAGGAGGCTAAATTACTTGTAAATATTAACTAATTAAGCCAGACTTGAGAAGGGAGCGAAAAATTGAACGGCGTTTCATGGAACATTTGTTCCATACCCGAAAGTATTAACTGTAGTTTAAAGCCTCCGTTCTACGTGTGACAGTGAATTTTGGCTACTTTAAGTAATATTTGCAGGGCATATAAAGGATTAACCAGAATAATTTGTTAATTGAAATGAATATTAATTTGTTGGAAAATGTATTATTCCATGTTCAATTTTAATAAAAATTATTCCAGCTTCCTCTTTGGGTTAATGTTCTACAAATATGCAATTTTATAACAATGACTCAGTACTATTAAGAGTTGATCATAAGTAATGAAGTATTATTGTTAGTCGGCTATTAGTGTTTTGAACATTAGTTTGATTAGTTTTTCTGTATAATTCCCATTTATGATTTAATTATTATGACAAAAAATATAAATTTTTGCGCACCATACATACATACATGAAAGAGTTCCTGTTTTTTTACGTTTAATCAAATTTAGCAATCTCATTTGGAGAGAAAACGAAAAACAATAAAATATTTATAGTTATATGCAAAATCCTTACCACAATATTTAATTTCAAAAAGAATAGTTTTTCAAAAAAATGAGGGATTCAAAAGGTTCCTTTTGCATTTTGAATCCCCTAAGCAATACTAACAACTCGCTCAACTGAGCCGGGGATAGAATCTTAGTATTACATTTTAAAGAATTTCTTTAATGTTAGGAAATATATTTAGGGATAAAGTTTTAGTCGACGAGTGGTTTATACAGTTACATATCATATATTTAAGGACTTTTTGATTCCATAGGTGCCCAGTTCAAAATACTAGTTAAAATTCATTTATGGCAATGATAAGGTGCTTTTTGGAGGTAAGAAGATCCTTAGAAATTGCAATGATTAAATTAGAAGAAAAGTTGGATTTCGCTCCAGAAGAAATTAAAATGTTCTTGGAATGTGTCATTGGAAAAAGCTATTTAAACTTTTTCGGAACGAGATTTCAATCTCTCTACTTTAATTGAAAAAGTGGTTGAGTAACGTCTGTCTTAATTAATGCCCATAATTTAGTATTTTCTTGATTGTGAATATTTGACTTACAAAAAGGACGATTCTGATGTTTTTATTAATTTAACAAAAGTTGTCAATATTGGAATCGAGTTAGTGAGAAGACTTTTTTTTTTTAATTGAAAAGGAGTTTCGTAATAAAAAGGTTGGTGAAACTGTATTTTTTGCGAATAAAATGAATTTTAGGAAAATTTTCTTCACCTACAGCTATTATTATTTTTCTCCCAATGTATAAACTTTCCACTAGCTTATGTAATTTCTCACTTTCTTTAAACATTGACGTTATTTCCACTACTTGATCCTCGTCCTCACTTTTTGTTGCGTCTTGACGAGGGAGAGACGCAAGCTTATTTATAATAGGAGAGATCCAGGATGACCGGGAGAGATGAGAGGAAGAAGGACGTGGAGGAATGATACTACACTAGATCATGTGTGTTCTAACTATACTCTAAATATATTTACATAAGACGACACTATTTATAATACATAAAACTCAGTACTTAAATACATAAACGAATATACAGGAAGATAAAAACCAGAAAGGACATATTAAATACATAACACTTTTCAATTCCAGTAGCTGAATTACATCATCTAATACTCCTAGCTTTAATAGTGACTTCTGATAATTTATATCCTGGGATCCCAAAGTGATTGCTCCTCTCATATAATTTGCCATTCTTGATACATTAATTTTGTTACAAACTTTTTTCTTTTTCTTTTGAATTCCTTATCTCTCAGGTCATCATACCTTTCGCAATCTTTCTTCTCGTAAATTTTTCTGATTGAACTTTATTCTCCCAAACGTTCTCAAGCACTTTTTTGATATATTTTCAACTACGCCATATTGTATATGAACTGTACGTATTTATTATATAATCACTGATATATTTATATAGGTAGACACTGTAAATTTCGGACTATTTATCATATGAGATTCTACGCAACCTCTACATAATAATAATACAATATACATTATAATACTAAATACATAACAGAGGTTAAGCTGAAAATGCAATTCATATATCCTTAAATTGCCTAAGAAGTAAAAAAAAAATCGTCATTGTGAGGAAGAATAGCGACCATATACCCCTTATCGAATGGAATAAGGTATTTCAAATTCTTGACAGTGATTATGTACGTCACTTCGTCTGCCCCAGGCGGTGATCTGACCCCCAAATTCTGAAGGACTCAGATTTATGATTTACGATTATGGTTATGGCCAATATGTCAGAAGATGAATCGTAATGAATAAAAGGAAAAAAAATTAACCGGATTTATCTGACATTATCTGACATGATAACATTGGTGATGAAGTACTGGCTCACTTTGTTCTACAATAATGTAATACTTTACAAATTAAAGGAAATTCAATTTTCTCAATGTCAGAGATAACTCAGCTTGGCACAGCTCTTCATATCGTTGTTGGTCCATCAGCCTCCAAGGATTTACAATCTGTAAAGTTATCCCTTGATAATTGCTTCAGCATGAAAATTGCATTCCCCAGATCCTCAAAACGCACACGATATCCCTCCCGAAGATGTTTATTTTCTCATCACTATGAAAAGGTTAAGTGATTATTTTTTACGAACGGATTCAAAATCAAGTATTGAATTTTACAAGTTTATTTTTAAGCATTAAAAAAAGTATTAATGAACATTTATTTGTAATGGAACGAGAGAAAAAAGATCCAAAAAATATTTTTTCCATACTTGCTAAAAGAAAAAAGTAAAAGATAATGATGTCTAAGATAACATACATATTTTTATTAATTAATTATTATATAGTTTTTTTAATTTATTTTTGACATCATTTATTCAAAAATTGGCAAACTATTTAGTCTTTGGCGGAAGTCGAATTTGTACATTTGATGGCATTTATCCTCAGCCTCCTTCGATTGATGTCTTTCGGAAAATTAAACATTTTCTTGAGTGATGAGTCAGTCTACTTTTTTGTCGAAGTTGATCTGTAATTACTACAATACACTGAGCTACGCATTACCATTTATGAAAAATGTATTCCATTTCATAAATATTGTCTAATAATGATAAATAATTAAATTAAGCTCACAATATACGTACATAAATTGCCTTCCAGACCTTTAAAATATATACTTGATGGCAGCTGAAAATTTTAAGCCAATGAGCAAAGAGAAGGGAAAGCATATTTTTCTTCTACTGAGTGCCCACCCTCTCACTTTAGTCCTTTAGTGATGTAGTAAGCACATAAATATTTTTTTTTTCTTTTTCATAATCAGAATTTATTTCTAAGATTTTGAACTGCAGAAATATAAATTAGGGTTATGTGATAGGTATTGTGATACCCCCAGTGTTCTTATCACTACTTGATACGCGCACCATTTCTCAGATGGTTTAAGCAGATAATTTGCGGTGCTACTACGGGCCTAAGGAGCAGAGTCAGAAATGTTTCTGCAATCTAATACCAACTTCACAACATCCAATGACGACTGCAGCCATAAACTTCGAATAGATTTAGCACTTACGTTTTTGACATGACTCCTGAATTGAATATCATTTAAAAGAGATAGTTAAAACTGTTTTTCCTCTGCAACCACTTAAGCCTTTTAGAAGTCAATGTGTCAAAAGATTTTGGTACAATCCCTCCAGGCCAAGACCTTCTACACCACCATTTGTGTAAATGTGATTTTAAATTACTAGAGAGCTCTGGTTTGTTTGTTTCATAACTAATAGTTTATGCTTGAATAAATCGAAAATTGAATTAATTTCCATCTATCAAACCTTCATTAGTTATTGAATAAGTAACTGTTTAGATTTTAATGGATCACCCGGTATTGAAAAAGAGTAGGAGATTGTTTCAAGAAAGAATAATATCATTTGGATCTTCAGAAGAGAAGGGAATGTAGGACAGAAAAATAAAATCTCACCATTGATGATATCGTAGTAGTTTAAGATCATGACCTAGATCAGGAATGGCCAATAGCCTGAATTGTTGATTTTTTTCAGGAAGAGATAACTTAATAACGAGTTTGGAAGTATGACTACCTAATGGTACTTGTTATGTACGCCTGTTATAAAAAGTATCAAATAGTCAAATGAAAGCCTAATCGTTTGTCATGGTCGGTAGTGCCCGAAATTGGGTGTTTTAACATCGCTAATATCTCAGTACACAATGAATATTTACCTTAAATCAGGAGAAGGCGTGCAGGAGGAGATATGATTGGGGGAGGGGAGGTGTTAATTCATGAAAATGAGCAAATTAAATTTTAGGCCAACTTTTCGGATGCAAAATGATTGTTTAAGCACTATGTAAAAAAATTACTTACCTTCAAAAAAAACAAAAAAGTTATGAGGAATACTGTTGTTGAAAACATAACACTCAATAGCTGGTTCATTTTTGGAAATATTGGAAAAATTATGTACTTAATAAAATGTTCCAGAAATTGAAAATAGTCTATATATATGTTTTTGCTTAAAAAACATCGTTGTGTGGCATTTTTCTTAAAAAATTGAAAATTGACTCTCGATGAAAAAATGGGGAAAAAAAGAGAGGAAAAATATAAAAATTATTCAGAAAATAACAAAAATTTCAGTTAAACATCAATTATTATTTGGCAAATTTATATGCAAGCGAATCTCCAGACAAATTTATACAAACTTTATTCCGTTTACTAATCCATATTCAGACCATATTAAGATATAGTCGTTATATAAATTGATGTATTTCTTATCAAGTTTTATTTTTTACAAATAAAACATGGAAATGGATTGCTAGACAATACTCCCCGTAAAAAAGTTACATTAAATTGAATCCCAATTTTTGGAATATATCATACATAAAAAGAACACGGGTATTTGAAATTGAAATGATAAAAAGAAAAATATAATTTGTAAATTGCAAGAATTTAAAACCATAAGGATACTGAGTTTTTTGAAACGATGGAAGAATGTATTTTACCCCTAACGCTGGTTTCAGGCGATCTATAGAAACTAAGTCTGAACGATATCATATATTCACATTAAAGGTTCGTTCCAATTTAGATATGATCTTAAACAGAACAATTGGACAATATCTGGAGCAAAGGTTAGTTTAATCGGTCCGTTGCCAACTATTAACTGGAGTATATACTATTATACGATTAGATGCCATTATTATTAAGTTTCCAAACGCTAAAAATTATGTCCAACGACATTTTTTCCGCCTCCTATGACAATATTTGACCTTTCCATCATGACAGTAGACGAGGAAGAGCAAAAGATGGTCCGATTTTTTTAAATGGGACACAATTGTGAATTAGAACCTCAGAAATCATATGAAAAGAGATTTCTATTCTTTGAATGGCTTTCTCCACAGAAAGTCCCCCTTCGTGAGGATCAATCCATGGAAATGAAAACAATTTCCAGAGATTCTCTCAATATCTATTTTTCTTGGACATTTTACTTCAATGCATGAAAAAGACGACAAGATGAAGCTTTATACTAAAGGAACGCATGTGTGCCAAATCCCCTTTTCTTTTTTATGGGAATGTCCAAAAGTACCCTGGGTCATTGTTTTATCTGGAAAATGACCTAACTTTGAGGACTTTTTTTTAATAATCCATCAGGCAACTCTTACCAGAAATATATTCGTGAGCTATGCGAAGGCATCAAGATATTTCTTGAAAACCTCATGAATGAGACATGACGAGAGGAAAGTTCTAATTCATTTAATATAAAATCTGTTTATTTACTTTTGAATATGATGGAGCAAGGACATTGTCATATTTAATGAAGCCGGAGCAAGCAAATAAAGTTATAAGTTGTGATTTTAAAAAAATCATATATTCTTAATTTTTCTATGCTTATTACAGGAAACTTGTAAAAAAGGTTCGAATTGTACTGCACCAGTTTTATACCATAGAAGAATGCATTATAGTTTTGCTCTTCGACTTGAAATTTAATTTGACAGCTGTGAGTGGGTGAGTTTTTCAATAATATTTTTACTTGTCATCTATTTTTTCAATGATTTTCAGAGATCCGGCCAAGAATTTCATTATTATAGTTTTTTTAGCATACTTCTTTATATCCCTCTTAAAACATCTGTTATATATATATTTTTTTAAATGTCTTAAATTTAAATAAACCTTTAGTTGAAATCAATTTAGTTTCAAGCCTCAATGACGATGGATGGAAAAATATATAGTAGCATCATATTAAAGTTGATGTTATGCTTTCGGTTTTCAGTAGGATCAACTGTTCAAGGTAAGAAATTGTTCATCTTTATTCAATGGAGTCTTACCAACTCTGTTATTATTGTGTTTGCAGAAAGCGAACAAATGAGTAATCGAAACATTTTAAGACATTCCAATCTTTGTGGCCAAATGCAACAGTTCCATATTTATTGAAGGACAATGCTAGTCTTATTGAAGTTCAAATATTAGATGCTATGAGTGCAATCAGTAATCAAACATGCGTAAGATTTGTTCCTGCTGCTCCAAAAGAAAAAACAAAACTGGTTATAACTAGTGGAAAGGATGTATGTAATTCAGCATTTGGTCGCACACAAGATAAATGGACCCTCATGCAACTTGATATAAAGCGCTGTTTGGTATTGCTATTATTCTTATAGTTTTAACTACTGATTCTAATAATAGGTATTTTATTGTCTTATATTTTCCAATAAATACAAAAAAAGCATGCAATACAACATGAGCTATTACATAGTTTGGGATTTGGACACGAACAATCTAGATCTGATAGAGATATTTATTTAAAAATAAATTGGGCAGGGCTCACTAATCCTTCGGAGTATAATCGATATCCAGTTGATTATAAGAGTGTCAAGCTATGTAATTCCAGGACGCCATTGAATGAAAGAAAAAACTGCACTCTCAGCAGGGTGATGAGTTTGTTAGACTATCCATATGATTATGGATCAGTAATGCACTATCCTAATAAAAAGTAAGTACATAAATATTATGAGCCAGGTAAAACAATATTCTTTTTGTCAAAAATGAGATTTTTAAAACTACTATAATGATTTAAATTTGACAAATTAGGATAAACAATAGTAAAATCTACAAAAATATAAATTTATTAGAAAAAATTAATAATTAATATCTTTAAAAAATTTGCACATATTACACATATTTCATTCTTTACCGCTATTTCTATTATATTTGAGTCGTTAGTTTATGTAGTTTGACATTTTTTTTTTTACTCAAAAAATTCATTGAGGCAAATAACAGCACGATATAGTCAATTGATCACAGTCTGCAGGAATATATATACATTTTTTAATAAAAAAAAAATTAAAAAATTCAAAAAATTATTATTTTTTTTTAATCCCCAGTTATTCTTGAAAATTTAACTTCTTGAAAGAACTTTCAAAATTCACAGCTATTGACAAAATATTAAAAGTAAAATATAAAAGTTAAAAAAAAACTTTAACTATTAAATTTTTAGACAAATATTTCAGAAATCTATAGCTATTCACAGGAAGTTATTTTTTTTTGGAAAATAAGACTAAAAGAAATAAATTAAATTTCAAATATTAAATTTTCTAGAAAAAAGAAAAACTACTTTATTTTTTGCGAAGGTACGGGTAGAACCCCTCCAACCCACTCCTGCAGACATGCCTTTATGATTACTTTTTTTTTTTTTTGGGGGGGTGCAATTTTTTCTTCCACTAAATGAAAATATTTTTTGACCGAAAAACTTCTAAAATCTTGTATTTTTGGAGAAATTTAATTTTTACTTAAGAAGTATATATTGAAGCAAATCATATATTATGAACATGAGCTAGAACATTCAGTCATTTAATTTGATTTGTTAAAAATATTAATTTCTTACAAAAAACTTTATATTAGTCGATTTTGAACGATTTAAAAACTTTTTTTTATAATAAAATGATTATGACTCTAGTTTAAAAAAATTGACACACATTAACCTATTGAGTGTCACTTGTATTATATGATTTATTGAGTATACACATATTGGGATTTGCATCAAGTTTCATAATAATAATACACTCATTTCCTTTTTGTCGTATTAATATTATGGGGAATTATTCATTCAATCATCTAAAAAAGAAACTGTGACCATTAAATTTAATTCTATTTGTAGATTTGTACTCACAGAATAAAATCTATTTATTTGCAATTCCAGAGGTAAAAATGGTCTTGATATCATGGAACCAACTTATAGAATGCCTGGCAGTAAAATAGGTGGAAGAGTAGATTTGAGTTATTGGGATATATTGAAAGTGAGGAAAGGTTATAATTGTTGTAAGTAATGAAATTAAAATGGAATACTATTTATCTGACTTATATTTTTAAATTTGAAGCAATTTGTGTGACAATAGATGAAAGAAAGCCATGTGTGTTTCCTTTTGTAGCTGATGGAAAAGAGTACAATGTATGCACGGATATTAATTCTACAAAATCCTGGTGTGCAACTAAGCATTGATGAATCAACCAAAGAAATTCTTACTAGAGGAGATTGTGAGCCAGGATGCTTTGGTGAGATTTACTTATTAACAAATACACCTTTAAAATAGATCATATTTTCATATAACCATTCACAGAAAATGGGAAATCCAATGATGTAAAACAATCATGTGGATCATCAAAGGTAGGAGATCTAAAAAAAGCTAAGTATGGCGATCATCCATGGCATGTATATGTTCAAGAAAAAAATAAGGATGATTTCCTTTGTCAAGGTGTACTACTAACACCAATTCATGTTCTCACTTCTGCAGTCTGTGTTGTAAATCGTTGTTTTTTAAAGGTGACTATCAAAAAAGTATATACTTTTAGATAATTTTCAAAGTTTTCATTTGAAGGTTAGTGTTGGATGTGTAAATATCGGAGATTCAAATAATAACTGTCAAAGTAGGGATGTGATACGAATTACTCCTCATTTTGGATATGATAATACGACATTAGCTAACAATTTGGCCATAACTACTGCCTCAAATAGTTTTAAACTGAACGATGGAGTTATACCAGTCTCAATTCCCTTTATAGTTAAAATGAATAGAAAACCTCAGTCAGCAACTTGTAAGTAATGCGTTCAGATAAATAGTCAAAACTATATTTTCTATTTCATGGAGATAGTAACAGGAGTTAAAGACAATGTTTTAATGTCTGAAGTGTTCAATATTGTGACAAAATCTCCAGAGTGCACATCACAAGAAACCATTTGTACAAGTGGTACAAGGCTTCCACAAGGTATAAATGTAGGCTCACCACTGATTGGATATGACAATGGGTTTTGTACTCTCATTGGGATTCGGATGAAACAAATAGGAAATCATACAACATACACAAAGATTTCACACTATCTAAATTGGATAAAACCGAATATACTTTATGAATTTAATAGAGCAGATTTTAGTTTATCAGCTTGATACTACAAGTTATAACAATAGTACAATGTATCGGAATTTTTGTACATATCCAATGAGATTAATCATTTTTTTTTTTTTTCATGCAATAAATACAAATTTTACTTTTAAAAAATATAATATCGTATAACCTTAAAGATAAGTTGTATTTTATTTATGAGGATCTACTTCAAATTTAACGGGGAAAAGGTTGTCATTTGAAAATATCCTACTGTGTGATTCAATCTCCATTAATTTTTTCTTGCCAATATTGTACTGCACAATTTACTCAAGTTCTGATTTTCCATGCTTGAAATATCTTGGTGAAACCTTTGAGTCATCTGAGTTTCCTGAATAATTCTAAATCAGCAGTCAAAACGTGGATTTTAAAAGAAATCTTAGACCCTATCCAATTGTCCTCGTGTCCGATATTTTCTACAATATTTTTCAAAGAAACTCATTTGGAAGTCATTTGAATGTGGATATTGATATAATCTGAGCCTGTTTCAATAGTGTTCCATTTACACAGATTACAAGAATATTGGATAGACTCACCTTGCAAGTTCATTACAAGAGAAAAAATCTTTAAAGCACATATTTGTGTATGGACCTTTACTTTGATTGAATTAAGTAAAAGTAGAGTGTATTATATAATAATTATAAAGTTGTAAGATGGTACATGGAGCTATGCCTATTCCTTGCAAGGCATGCTTAAGAAATAAAGAGGTGCTAAAAAAAACAAAAGACCACCTGGGGTCTCGTTTTCCTACTTGATTTTGTTGTGTCTTGACGAGGGAGAGGAGACGCAAACTTATTTATAGGTGGAGAGATCCAGAATGACCGAGAGACAAATGAGGAGGAGGAATGGCGTGGAGGAAATAGTACAATACTTATTAAAGGAACATCTGGTTTCTTTATGATACAAAAACCTACTCTAATTAATATACAAAATACATGACTATTTATACTACGTAAAAGACAGTGCTTTAATACATATATATAAAAGAAAATACAAGACGATAAGAAGAAGAACAAGGGGGAAGGAAATGCATGACAGATTTAAAACTTTATATTGCACAGCATCAAAAAAAATGTACAAAGTTGAGAACAGAGTCTTATGCAATGAAAGAGGATTATAAAATAGATTTATAACACCAAATTGTGGAGGTAACAATCTAAAATGGTTCGGATACTAATTTTCCCTTCTCACTAGAAATAATGTCTCAATGCAGGAAAATTATAAGGCCAAAAGCAGACGTCCTTCATCCTTTGAAACCAGAAATTGTCTGTATTCCGGGGTCAACGTTTTTCCTCTTTTCCAAATGAAAAAAGGAGCTTTCACTAAACAGACCAGTATTGAGCTATCCCCATCATTTTTTCCACCTCTGTAGAGAATTTAATGCAACATTTTAATCAAATTCTTGTAAGAAGGATTTAACTATGGAGCCAAGACGTTTGAAGCTTAATGAGAGGGGTTTCCTTCTTAATATAACCCAGGGTCACTTCCCAGAAGGTCTTTGTTTCTTGGGGGAAGGGGAGCTTTATGGCCGTACAAAAGACGACACCCAAACCGCCTTCCTCAACTTTATTGTTCCATTTCATCATCCTCCTCAAGGGCACCCAGGTTAATTTCAGAATGAAACTCGTCTTAAACATAGAAACATCTGCTCCATTTGAAGGATAAGTTTTAGAGCTTTCAAGGCACATTATTCTCGGAAGACTGATAGTTTAATATTTAATTTTATCACTTGCCATAATTTATCAGTCCTTAAAATAATAAATCAACAAAAAAAAATTCAATAATAGTGATAAAATACATAGAGTGATGTTGCTGGATAAATCCTTTGACGTTCTGACAGTAGACGAGATAAAAAGGAAAGTTGACCAACAATAGTAGAATCCCAAGGAAAGCTAGAATATCTGAAAGGAAAATACAAAGTGTCAGCTGCCTAGGAGAGGAAACCTTTTCAAACATATCATTTCACACTTGATATAATTTACAATATCTATTATTTAGATTTGAACAAATTATATGCATAAGATGAGTTTTCAAATATAATATAAAAAATAATTTTATTATGAAGAAATACATGTTTAAGGGACACCAATAGGAAGTTCAAAATATATAAGTTAGTCTACAAATTGAGAGTCATTTCATTTCAAAGAAGATGGAAGCTTAATACTTTTTCTTTATTATGATCAAGAGAACATTTGTTGTATTTTTAAGGTGATTGATCCACCCGTATATCCACTTTGTTGTCATGATTTCCTCAATATCCCCCTCTGAGCTATGAAGCAACCTCTCAAAAAATAATGCTCTTCTACTGGACATGTTTAAGAAATAATCATTTTCCTATCCTGTTTATATCTCTCTTATTTTCCAAATTCATCTACAACTATGACAAGCAAAATGATAATTTCTTAAACATGTCCAGTACAAGGGCATTATTTCTCAAAATCTGGAGTGCCGGGCACCTTGCAAACGCATACATAACTATGTTGGACATTTTGCTGCAGTCCTGACGGGGATTTTATAATCGCTTTCCATCTCAGATTTTAGGTACGGAACTCTTTATCCTCTCCTTCCATGTTTTAGGTCAATTCAAATATCCCTCGTAGTATGAGGGAAAATTCATTATTATGTGCCACAGAATTGGAGAAAGACGGAGGATTGCAGCTCTTTTCATTGGAAAGAAAAACTTTCTTAGCATTTTCCATATAAAATTTCCAATAGAGTGTTCATGTTATGTTCATATATATCGTCAGATAAAATGATTATGGATACTTCGTGATCCAACAATTCATTAAAGCAATTTGATCATTATTTATTTCATTAAGATACAATTTCGATGTAAGCAATTTGATAGTCTAGTATAGGGATGCCCAAACTTTGGATTGCAGGCCACATTGTAACCCGCCTAATGTTTAGGTGTTAACCTAATATCGAGTTGATAATCATGTGGAAATTTGCGTTTCAGTGTCCGACTAGTTGATAGATCATGAAATAAGTCAAATGATGCCTTGTAGAGGGTGCTTTTTATGGATCGCACTCTATTTGTAATTGCAATCAATAGAATATTTTTTATCATTCTTGACATAAAACAACTATGAGGATTTGTCGTGGAAGTGTAAGTCCTTTTCTACTCATTCTCACTTGCAGGCCACTTTGTGACCCCCTAATGTTTAGGTGTGGCCCACTACTCATTTTCACTTCTAGTAGTATCTTTTTTAGCAGAATTGTTGCAATATCATCAAAACGCATACAACATAGAAATATTGAATTATTCAAAAAAAAAAAAAAAAGGTCAAAGTGAGCCATTTTTTGAGCGGTTGAGCGATTTCTCTTAGCGTGCTGAAGAGAAAAGACGATTTTTTGTAGCTTCTTGTGATATATTTCAATTTAAGCGGTTTAAAAACAGTTAAATTGTCCTGAAGGGCGTCAATAATAGTGCATACCATGCTCTGAATATCTAGTGTCAAAATAAGGGCCTTTAAATCGGCTTTGGACATAGGAAACGACCAAAATGATGAGTCATCATACGCTCAGGTAACGAAGAAGGATCAAGATACTTTTAAGACAAAGAATAATCAGGAATGGAGTAGAAGACAGATTCATAAACAGGCGAGAGGAGGGAGTGAGCGAGTGAGTAAAGGGTTTTTTTTTTGTATTCAGAGACAAAAAAAAAAAAATGAAAGAAGAAGATTATATGACATCACTATGAATATGGAGATACTGGCTCAAATCCTCAGCGAGAGAGGTATTGAGTCAGAAGATTGGACATGATATTCTAAATTTTGGAAATAAGGAGAAATTACAATTGAAGTTAAAAATATCAAAGAAACAATTGAAAAGATTGATGACAAGAGAAACTGCTTCCAGATTAAATGATTTGACAAGTTGAAGAATAAAAGACACTTGTGATGGCCTGAGTGAAAGATTATGAGCTTATTAAATTTGCTACAGGGTTGTAGAAAAGTACTTTTATGATTCCGAATGCAGCCAGGATCATTAACCCGGAAGAGGTCAAAGTAATGACTGACAGTTTAGGGGCGAAGAGGGGGAGACATATTTTCAAACACCGAGACGCGAAGAGTATGAAGGGGAATTTGCAACAAAAGTTTTTAAAGAGCCGATAGATCCATAAATATAATACTAAAAATTAAAACTATGATTGATGTTCCTCAATTTCTTCCATATTGAAGGAGATTATTAAAGGTAGAACAAAGTCTAATAATAAAACAATTCCTCTATTGTACAACAGAAATATGCCATAAAGTTAATCAATGCAGAGGTCAAAAAGATGGACTCCCATAGAGTTTCCCCTGAAATATATATAGGTAACCTCAAAAAGGCTTATAAGACAAAGGAGAAAATTTGGGACCTATCGCTAGAGAGGGGGCAATTATCATTATCAAAGTTTGCAGAAGAAAGAACTTAAATAAATAGAAAAAAAGTCTCTATTATATGTAATCCAAACAATGGACAAGACTAAACAAAACTAATTGAGGATACGGTGCAATTGGAAGAGGTTCTTGTTTCATCAACCATTGCAAAACCTTTTATTCAAGTGGGATCTGTCAAAATGAAAGATGTAATAGGTCCACAGGATGAAGTCGAGGAACGTTTGAGGATTAATATTGAGGAAGGATCAGGAGTTGGAGCTCTCATTGAAGACGCAGTAGAATAGTAAAACTTCCAACCAAGGCAAAAGATTGAGAAAAGACTGGCTGGCAAATGGTCTTAAGAAACAAGCAAAAAAATTCCCAAGGTTTGAAAAAGACGGATGGCATGTACTAAAGATTATTGACAAATTCTATGAAGAAATTTATAAAGAATTATCACAACTAGACTATGACAATCTAGTGTTGGGTGGTGATCTAAATCTGTTCTTTGACAAAAAAGGGATTCATGTAATTACGAAGGGTAATATAACTTAAAATCTAGGAAGGTTTTGGAACTGATAATGGAAGATATAGAAATGGTTGACGTAGTTAAATTTTGGCATGGAGACAGTTTTATTGATACATAGTCGACTAAATCGAACAAAAGTCTTATAGATCACTTACTTATAAATTCGGAGCTGACGAAGAGATTAAAACATATTCAGACTGTTAATAACGGCAGAGCAGACACTAAAGATCTTGTAATTGATCTTTCTCTGTGTCATCAGAGGAGGACAATGCTCAAAAAGATTTTGAAAAAACGAAAATTAATTGATGGGGCCTCTAAACATTTGGAACGGGTTATAGATAAACTGAAGACTAATGGAAAAATACATATGAAATAGTTGGTGGACTGTTTAATAGAATTAAGAGAATTGCGATATAGGAAATTTGAAATGAAAAAAACAAAACTTGAAGCAAGGGAGATCTATCCAGATATTTTATCTGACAAATATTACGGACTGCGAAAAAGTAATAAGTTGCAAGAGGGGTGCCCACGAGAGAAATCCCCTATATCCATGCCTTTTAATGTTGCACTTGTATCCCTCATATACAAAGTATAAATCAATCAAATTTTTGGAATCAATTTTGAAGGGGAGAAAGTCTCATGTCAATTTTACGCAGATGAAAACTATATTTTTTTAGAAAGCGCTTCGAAAAAGGAAGTCAAGAATAAAGCACGGCTATGCCTGAGACTGCACAAAAGTTTTAAAAAGATATCTGGTCTTGATATCTACAAAGATAGAAAAATCATTGATATTGATGAACCAACAAGCGTAGGGTGACGATACCCCCTTGTTTGCAAGGGTGGATGAGATTTTGGCGCGAAGGGAGAGGAAGAAAGAGCGTGGGAGCAGAGGAGGGGGCAGCAATTGAGAGGAAGGCGATACTGGAAGGAATCATCAAAGATGAGGATGTTGTGGCCGGATTAAAGGAATAAACTCCTAGCTTACCAAATTGCTAAAATGCTAAACAAGCTGAATATTAATATTTAAAAAAAATCGGCAACATCTTTTAATATATTCCTAACAAGGGCTGCAGCAAGTTTGAAATTTTTTACAAAAATAAGACTGTTATTTAGACTGCACTGCTGCAGAGGAATGGAGGAGAAAGACGGAAAGGAAAAAATCTTGAAAAGTTGTTAAACGTACTAGCTCATATAAAATGCAATACACTTTGATGGTACAATTTTTTTTGGAAAAACCAAGGAGGAAAGGTGTTGTTGCTCTTTTAAATGTGGTGAAATTGACAAGCCACTTCATACTTTTACGTGGTGTAAAATGACGAAAGACTTCAGGCATCTTGCATCAAAGATCCTTGCAAAATTAAAATTAAGGGAAACAACATGATGATGGATTTTCCTTTTCGGACCTTTGGAAGGAGGCAGGAAGACGGTCATAGCAAGAAACTTATTAGTTTTAATTAAAAAATCAATAATAATTAATAAATGGATGGATTTACAAGGCCTTTAGAGCCGCTGAAATGTCGCCTGGCTTATTACCTCATTTCAATTGGATATGATGGAATATGATACCGACTTGACGCCCAACAGCTCTCCCTCGAAATGTAGTATGATTCACTTACATTTTTTACATAGAGATTCTTGGAGTCTAGCTTTGTGAAGGCATTTGGAAAGATGACTCCGTCAGAGATTTATGGTACGCTTCATAAATATCTTTTTTTGATACCTGTCGAGCTCTGACATTCGGTTTTGAGACATTGAAATTATCCACACAAACAGAATCTGTCATTCAATTTTTCAAGTATGTGCACTGTTGTAACACTCCTAGCACCAGTAAATCTGTGACCTCCTCCTTCATGAAGGTCAATTTGTGTTCATTTAATCTCCCACCCTTACCAAAGCACAGAGGGATTCATGTAGCTCTAGATAGTTTGACAGAGTGTTGAAGTCAAAGTACGTGAACTAAAATTGTAAAAGAGCAAGGGGAAAAGTTGTGTGAATTATAGTCGAATGGATAATCAGGGCAGTTGTTGGAGGGGCATAAATTAGCATATCAAGATGAACAAAAACGAAGAATTGCTAATCACATCTTCGTTAGTAATCATCATTAGAAACGATGGAATAATTATTCATACTGGAAAAGACACATGAATTGACG
The DNA here is from genome assembly GCF_016086655.4 of Lepeophtheirus salmonis. Lineage (NCBI taxonomy): Eukaryota > Metazoa > Arthropoda > Copepoda > Siphonostomatoida > Caligidae > Lepeophtheirus > Lepeophtheirus salmonis. The sequence goes on along the minus strand of NC_052141.2, from coordinate 20,604,185 downwards.
AACTAGCATTAATTGAGGCCAGAGTATAATTCCATCTTGATCCAACGGACAACAAGCATTTATGCATTTTATAGCAAAATATTTGTTGCATATCTGCAAAAGTCTCTGGAAGGACAGTGGCGTTTGGTACATACTACAATCTTGACAAATATAATGAAGCTATTCAGACTTTTAAAAAGGTGAGAGAAGTCATTCGCCAATGTCATGTAGGAAAAAAAAATTTCATCGAAGCCATCGCAAACTGTCATCATTTTTTTCGAAATGATCATTCCTTCAATTACACAAGCAACGCCTTGATGAAGGATTATCATTCATTTCAACTGGAAGATTTACTCAAGATGCCGTGACTCCAACATCTTTAGTGACTCAAAATAATCTTTGAATAATTGTTTTAAGTAAGTTCATGAAGGTAAAGGGATCTTCAATATGGTGATGAGGAGTCTCTAATCGATTTCTTAGATGATTTAAAAGAAGGAATATAAATAATTAAAATAAATCAAACAAAGCAAATAATAGATATTTTCTTAAATAACAAACTTCCCAGCTAAAGGAAGATACAACAAACTGAGTTTTCATATTATATTGCTGGTTTACACCAAATTAAGACATATGAGTCTGTTTGTTCGGACTGTCTTAGTTTTGCTATTTTGGACACTAGTGAACTGGGCCCATATTCAAAACTTCTTAATCTAAAAGATAATATCGGTCAATCTTTATTCCGCTGTATCAAGAAAGTCTTCGAAAATATATTCATAAGGGCCGAGAAGCAATTTGAGTACCTTATTAAAAATCAATGTTTTAATGATTTAAGAAATATAACCAAAATCCTGCAAGATCTAATTGAAAAAGAAACAGCAAATCTATACTTAGACGATTGCCATAATATTGAGACAAACATTATTCGAAAATATGTTTAAGTTCGGGTTAAGATCTACACAAAACTTTCTCGAATGAGAGGAAGAGATAAAGGAGGAAGGAGGAACAATGTTTGGTCTAGTAACAGTGAAATTATGCAACACATTTCTTGATTAATTATCCACCACATTTAATTATATATATACTTTATATTTATTTTTTTAATTTAATTTTTTATTAAAGATATTAAAACGAAATATTAACAACTTTTCAAGGATTTGAAAGCATGAATCATGAGAGAAGAACAATTATCTGAAAATTTTATATTGTAGAGAATGTGTCTGTGTACATACCCTTTATACGTTCCCACATCCTAGAACCTAGGAGCCTGAAATTTTGTATGGGTCTCTCTTTTGAACCTGGTCAGGCTAAGGCAGGTCCTATAAATCCTATACCCAAAACACATAAACCGTTTTTTGCAGGTCAAGGATACTAAATAGGGGCCGGCATTATCAATCAAAAAGTGATTGGTCTCTCAAAAAACAACACTACGAAGAACCAAGTTTTCTAAATTCATTTAAAATGAAAAAAATGATGGCCAAAAAAAAAAAATCGGTGAAAATTACAATTTCATTTTTTGAGGTGAAAAAAAAATGAACTTTCAATATTTATTATTTTTTGATTCGTTTTTTTTTTTTTTTTCATCAAACGTGAATTTTTATTTTTTAAGAAGAAATGCACCAAAAGATTTTATGTACTTAAAATAATAGATTCTATTAATTTAATAAAATATTTTCAATTGCCAAATATTTTATTAATTAATTTCCAAATTAATTAATAAGAAATTATTTTTGAAAACATTATTCTTCATAACCATTTAATTTTTTGTATGTATGAAAAAAATATAAGTTTTTGTGCTTCTGTAACAATCTCATAAATAGGTTAATAGAAATACAAAGTTATACCATAACTGATGTTTGACTTCCCCCACGCCTCTAATGTTGACGTCATAGTAGATGAGTGGTGGTGTGTTTCGTCAAAATCTGCCTCTGCTGCCTAAACTGTCGATACAATACATTAGACTGAAAATTCTACCAAGCTCGGTTACATAATAGTCTAACCTTGTATTTCTATTAAGATTGTTCGGCAACAACGAAACATTCGTATACTAATTAGTAGGATATGTACTATATAGAAGTATTTTCTGAAATTTTCTTTTAATTTACTCAATTAATTTGACACTTTTCAATATGATTTCCCTCTTTCTCCTTGACCTGAGCAACGCCGGGTAAACCTTTGCTATACAGATATAAAATAGAGTATGTGTGCCCACACTGTTGAACCTAGGAGGCTGAAATTTTACCAGAAAACCATGCATTTTTGGAGATAAAATTTTAGAGTCCAACCAAACTAAAGTATTTTCAATTTCTGGAACATTTAATAACATTATTTTTAAAATATTTGCAAAAATGAACTAGTAATCGAGGCTAAATGTTTCGTCAGCATTATTATCATAACTTTTTTGTTTTTGCAAGTACGAAAAAAATATTGTTAAGTTTCTGTTTCTCTTTACAATGTCAATAAATGCTATTTTTTTGAAAAATTAGTGCTAAAAAGTTTTTTTGTTATTTTCTCCGCAAATTTCGATTTGGAAAACTACATACTAGAGCCTTATAAGTAGAGTTACGTCACTCGGATATCCACTTTGACGATAGCTGACTTCCTCATGAGTTGGAGTCACGCCCCCCAACACATTCAAAATTTAAGTCTATATTTTATGTTAAGACCTTCACAAATGCAATATATTCTGTTAAAATACCGCAAGTATGTTCTCTTGTAGTGCCGTGGATCGCAGAAATCGCTCCGGAGCTGATGAAATTACACTTTTTTCATTTCCAAGGGACTAATTCCGTAGAAGGCAATGGATCCAAAAAGTGAAAAGAAATCTTTGGACACCATAAAATAATTCTCGAGTTGCGCTAAACATTTTGAGGAAAATAAATTCATAAAGAATTCCAATGGAAGGATAAAGCCTCACTCTCAAGCTATTCTAACATTGTTTAAACATCTAAAACCTAGAATTCCAAGGCTCACCAAAAACTCCAACAAACCCATTTTCATTCTAAAGAACAATGACATAGCTGAAATGAACTCTCTACATTATTTGGGTGTGTACTGTCTTCGAAAAACCTTTCAAAATCATTCTCACTGTGAAAAGTGCAAGTTTATTCATTGACTATAATAAGTCTACGAACGATTTCAATCACTTGCTTTCGTTGATGAACTATATGTCGTTCAATGGAGGATTAATCTATTGTGCCGAGAAATGTTTGGGTGAATTTGGTAAAAAAAAAAAAAAAGAGGCTTTATTCAAATCGTATGTCAATCAATTCAAAAAGAATCAAAAAATTGTAAACTTAATAACAAAAGTAGCGGTTCCATTAATTAAGTTGTCTAAAAATGTCACCAAATGTCATTAAATTTTCTATTTCACTATATCTAAGTATATTAGAATAAGAATGCATATACATTTAAGTATGCAAAATGTGATTATTAAGGAAAATAGAGTAGCTTCTTCTACTTTCGGAAGCCGAAGCATGTATTAATAAAGTAAATTAAAGTAACTATTCAATTTTTTTATACAAATTAATCGTGTGTGTAAGCTCAGTACAATAATTTTTTTAGTATTCATGTATTGTATTCAAGTTCTTTTTGTAGCATTTGATATATGTCACTAGAGGTCACTACAATCTCGTGGCGTAACTCTTCTTATATGGCTCTGATACATACAAATCATCAATCCCTCAACAAATTTACTTGTATCTTCATATTAAGATAAATTGTTTTTGCCCTTGACATAAAATAAACCAAATGAAATTCTTCATAGGATAAATGTATTTAAAATTAAAAATTATTTACTGTGAAGACAAAGTAATTTTTCCAATAAATCGACCTGAAATCCCAAAATTAAAATAGAAATGCCTTTGTATAGTGCTGTTAAATGCTCAAGCAAATCTGGAGACAAAGATGCCACGCTTATTCCCTTTCCAAAGGATAAAACTTTATCAAAGAAATGGATACTACAAAATTTCACAATGAAGAAAAGATTGAGGATCCTGAATTCATTTTTGTTAACTCTCTCGACTTTGCCGAAATAAATTCCTCCGCTTATTTGGTGGGTTATTGTTTACGTACAACATTTCAGAGTCATTCTCATTGTAATGAATGCAAGTCATTCTGTATTGATGAAAAAAAGTCGACAAGTGATTGGACCAGCCGCCTGATATCCTTATGAAATTATGCGTCCTCAAATGGATTCGTTTACGCCACTAAAAAATTTTTGAAGCAATTTTCCAACGTGGGAATCACTTTTAGATCAATGATCAAAGATTTAAAAAACATGTACAAAATTGAAAAATCTATTACCAAAATGTCTATTGGACTGATAAAATCGTCTACAGAAATTCTTATATGCCATGACATAGTTCATTTTCTTATTAGTCAGTATATTTGTATTCGGCTGTACATACATTTACGAGAACAAACCAAAATTATAACAGAGAAGGTAAGAAGGTTACATATAATTTCAGTAGTCGTAGTATGTTCATGAGAGAAACATTAAAAGAAATATTTTTCTAAAAACATTTATTAATATTTTAGTATAATCTTTTCCTTATAAAATCCATTTTTTTGACATTATAAGTTTATAAAATGAAGTTTTTTTGGGGATTCTTAAAGCTAAAGCATTATTCACTTCATTTTAGATTGAAAATATTGGTATGCCTTGTCATTTTTTTAACTACAAGCAATTGCTTCATTTTCTATAACTTCCTCTGAAAATTAATGAAAATTTAAGATTAGAACATAATATAAATTCCAGTTGCTCCTATAACAGAAAAATCAATATATTAGCATTTAATCGGTAGCGGATACATTTTTAGAAATTTTGATATTCGTTTCGATATTTTGTATGATGCAATAAGAAAAAGAGGCAATTGAAAATAAATTGTTATTCAATTTTTATAGCCAGGGGGAGTATTTAACATACAGAGTACTGAGATTTAAATAAACGCATCTCTTATCCTTATGACTTATGTACTTCTTTAAAAGAGTACAAAAAAGAGTTTACCCCCTTTGGTCATAACATTTGTAAAAGATACAGGATCAGTTTTATTCATAACCAAGGCCTGTCAAGTTTGCTACTTTTATAACGGTGATCTTGTAACGAAAAAGCTATAAGTAAATACTAAGTTTTGATTTTTTTTAAAAGATTGTATCCTTAAAAATAGGACACGAATCTGTTGGGAAATGAAACAAACCAATTGCATCAAAACAAAACAAATACTTTCAGGGGTACGAGTACATCTAATCATTTGTAAAATATTAGATGGAATTATAATTTTTCAATGATATTGGATCACAAAAATGTTTGGATATCAACTCATGTCTAATTCCCATCTGATTCAAGAGCCCTGAACTAAAATTTATACAATATTTGTTGATATAAGAGTTTTAAGAAAAATAAAAAAGGTACCCTATTTTTGGGAAAAAAAAAAGCCTTAGGGCTCCGAGTCTTAGGGAACCTTTATGCCAGGATTGGCTGTATAATATCAAGTTTTTGTTAACTCTTTACGCCATAAATTAAATTTAAATTTTTTTTTTTTTTTCAAATTGATTTAGACATGAATATTAGGGTGTGAATAGTTCATTTTTGTATTTTTTTTTTTCGAGAGTTTGGAAAAATTTACATTTATAAAAGTAAAAATTGTCAGTTGGTACTGCAAATCTGACTAAAAAGTTCTACCGATAAAAACTGTTATATTTATCTTAATACCAACTTAAAATGTGTTTTAGTGAAATAAATGGATACTTTCATAAGCGTACAAGATTGTTTACAACTACTTAGCATACCAAGAATTTTGTAGATTGAGTAAAATTAAACGGATGTCAAAGTGAACTGAAGTGGACGTAAATGGACCACCAAAGTTTTTGTTTTGACTAAAAAGAGGTTCGCTTTTCTGATGCAACACTAACTAAAAATGTAAACAGAACCTTTTATAATTCTTGTTCTGTTTCTAACCTCTACTTCTTTATTTATTCTTAATATACGTTTTTTTATAGTATGATGAATTAGGCACGCATGTTCGTAAAGAGTTTAGTAAAAATACAAAATAAAAGGCAGAATTGATAAAATGAATTTTATAAACATTTTTAATTGATGATGATTTGGCATCAGTAGTAGATTAGAAAGATTGATTCTAAACCATAAAGCTGGGGAGCTTTAATCAGTTGGAAAGTTGAGGTTACAAAAAGTTTTCCCTTTAGTAATTATGTGCATTGCAATTAACAAAAATCTTCTTTTTTCATTGTGATTCATGCCATCTTAGAATACATATAAATTATGATATAAATTTCAATTCTCAAGTCTTATTCACTATGAGCAAGGCTCTCACATCCAGAGGCTCCAAAATACGAATTTAGTCAAACTTGTATTAAGTAGCTTTTCAAGAGATGCTAAAAATGCGATCGTTCAGTGCAGGTAACTTCTTAAACCAAGTTTCACATTTGCAGCAATTCTAAATTTGAAAACTGGATATGGGATCTTAGTGCGGGAACACACTTAAAGGGGGAAAAGTAGGATCAGATTTGCAGTTGCAAGCCATTGAATTCCAGTCGATTTTACAGCTTTATCTTCCAGTTAGTTTGATTTAGTTACTCATTTGGGGCCCTTAGGCAAAGCCAGTTGAAAAAATCAAAAATAGGCGAATGGATGACGCTTACCGCTTCTCCCTACTCTTGCTTCTTCTATTTAAATATCATTTGTGTGGTATTGTCATCAGCTATGGCATCAAACAGGGTCAATCAGAATCAATTTGGTGCCTTGTGCAAGGTATTAGTCAATAACATGAATATTCAATATTATACAGGGAGCGGGGATCAAATTGTCGCCTACTTTAAACCTTGATAACTTGAAGACAACATTATCAAATAAAAACCGGTTACCAAATAGGAAAGCTATTCTTGTCAGCTGACGATACGTAGTTCAGTTAGCATCATGCCGTCATCATATGAGGAGATAAAGAGCTATAAGTGGAACGAGGAGCTTTCGAGGTCCGCCGTAGTCATGGCATTGGTTAATAATGGATGTGAAATCTCCAATTCAACGATTGCTTCAACCTTAGTAGTGAATTTATGGACTGTTTAGCGTATCCGTAAGAAGCTAGAGGACACCTGGGATGTTGATGCCACCATAAAGAGGGCACCCAAGGAGGAGGGCGCCGACAGGAAGGTCAGGGGCACCGACTTTGTCGACAAGGTGAAGAAGATGGTTGAGGATGACCCTACCAGGTCCATGAAGGCCGGATACAGGCCCTGGGTGTGGCAACAGGAATCAGCACCCTGCCATGTGTCAAAAATCTCCATGCAGTGGTTAACCGAGAACTGTTATGACGTCGTAACCAAGGACTTGTGGCCTCCTAACTCTCCCGACCTTAATCCTTTGGACTATTTTGTCTGGGGCTATGTCGAGAGACATACCAACAGACATCCCCATAGCACCAAGGCCAGCCTGATGGACTCCATCAAGGAGGTATTCGGCAACATGGACAATGAGATGGTCAGAAGAGCCTGCGGCCGGTTCAGAGGCCGTTATTGATGCCAACGGTGATTATATCGAACGAATGGCTACTCTATACCTATATGCTCGTCATAGTTTTGATTTTCAATAAAAAAATTAAAAATCGTATATTTTGTGTTGTTTTTTGTAGAAAAATATTTTGGCGACAATTTGATCCCCGCTCCCTTTAATGTTACACTAAGCTGAATATATTAATTGCCTTAGACATTTATTATATCCTGAGAAACAATAAAAACCTCTAATAATATAATAGGAAATTAAAAAATGTAACATCAATAGCCAACGCAAAATATAAAGTTGAACTATGTACAAAACGAAAATTGTAGACAAGGTTTACAGAATAAATTATAAGTTTTTCAACTACACAAATATATGTATATTGAACATTATATCGTTCATATGCAGTTATTATTTTCATACTAAGAAATGCAGTTCTTAACTGATTCAGGTCGGGGTTGTAAACGATAATATAGACAAGTGATATGGGACAAATTTTGTTTTCTCACCCGGCAAGCACCCCCCTCCCCCCAAGCATTGGATCAATGTCTCTAACAAAAATAATACGAGTCATAAAAAAGAAGGAGCCACCCTCCTACCCAATGAAGTTAACACTATAGACAAATTAAAACAGCTGTGGAACGTGGGTATATGGGAGAGAAGCTCACAGGGGGAGTTTACAGCGTCTTACAAAATCAGTTAAGACATTAATAACCAATCAGAGCCCTCTCAAAAAAAATTCAGCCAGATAATAATAAAATGAAACCCAACTGGGCCTGACAATTTAAAACTAAAGCCCAACCATACCCGAGTGATATGGCCCCATATTGACCATCTATCATGTTTGAAAATTGAGCTAGACCCTAAAGTCGGGTAATGTCCGGCCTCACTTTTTTTTTCTTCGCTCCTATTGTGGCACCCCAGAATGAACGGAATTACTAGTAAATAAGGTTACTTTGAAAGAATATGTATGTTGAGCTGTTTTTTAAAGGATGTAGGCGGGTGAAAATAAATTGGAGGCTGCCTTGAATAAAGGTATACTTTTAGAGGCTATTAAAAAAACAATTTGAATAAAAGGGACACCATTTTATAAATATTGAAAGCATCCTTTTACCATTATATTGAATCCTTGTACATTTTAGGCTCCCTGGGATTGTATGTTTTGTTTTTAGTAAGCTACGCCCTTGAGGGTCATTTTTATGTATTGAGAAACAAAAAGGACTTTACCAATGTGCCTTTCAAAGATATGTAAAGAACTTCTATCGAAATTGTCTCCAAAATTCACAATTGCCTAGACTCCAAACCCTTTAGCACAGGCTTTTTTTTTACATTTCAAATCTTTTTCAACATGTTTTTCACGGAAAAACGTAAAAACATCATATGTTTCTAATCCCCAAAATTTGTCAAAATCTAAAAAAATATATATTTGACACCCTTCGTAATTTAACTTTTGTTATAGGAGGTTTTCAAAAATACTAATCACTTCATCACTAATATACATGTCACAAGTAAAACACAAATGATGACTCATTTTACTGCATAAAAATTGAAATGTTTCGAGGAATATACTCCAAAATAAAACCGTACACTACAAAAAGACGGGAACTGCAAACGACGACTTTTCGTCCATCAATGAAATAACGTTTAACAGGACATCATCCATCATTTTAATTAGAGTATTCACTTGAGCAAATTTTTCAAGGTTTTAACTACAATTTAAAAAAATAATAACAAATTAACCAGTCAAAGTGTTTTAAGACATATAACACTGAAGTGTATGAGATAAAAACTCATATACTTCAATAATACCAAAAAATTTGTTTTGAGCGTTGATTAGTTAAATTTGAATTAATTATTGTTAAGCTGTGAACGATTTTCAGCAAGTATTGTATAATAATTTAAATATTCTCTATTCCCTCTCAAGGGAAGCTTAAAGAAAATGTTATCCAATTATCTACCCCCAAGTTTCCCTTCATAGTATCAGGGCTATTCCATCTAATTACTTGGGGCATATTGGTCATAGCAGTCCCTATAATATTTTTTTATAGAAACTTCTAACCCTTTCTACTCGCTTAATCTAACTTAAAGATTATCCCGTAGGAGGCTAATGTAAAATTTCTTTGTATACCCCATATAACAACTAATCTTACTCTATTTCTTTATATTTCATAACCCCTTCTTGAGTACTGCCTGACATTACTTAAAGATTTATATATTTGACCTCACTATGTAAATTGGAGTTTGAAATACTAATCTACACACATAAAATAGGTATCAACTTAACCTTTACATTTAGCCTCTATAATATAAATCGATTTTTGAAAGAATTTAAAAAAATGGATTGCTTGTAAGGGTGACTATTTCATTCATTTAGCTATACTCGCCAAATCTAAAATAAATTTTCTCTTTATTAGCTTTCTAGATAACCCTCGGGATTATATTTAATATATGGGGAAGGGGCCCCTTCCCCATTCCACTTATCCTGGTGTTATACCTTTTATAAAATAACTGCATTACTACAGAAGCGTAAATGGGCCCAAAAAAATTATATGGCTTCTTTGGAGGTTATAGCTGACAGTTTAAGAACCAATGACATATATATGATATGTATATTGATATACAATATATATTTGATACATATCTATTTACTCGTATTTAGGTAGTATTGTAAAATATACAAAATTTGATGGAATATCCTTTTGACTGTCATTTTTTATTTGGCAGAGAGACTACCACAAAAGATTTCACCCGATAAGATACATACATTTTGCCGCCTGATATTACTTGTGTGACCTAGAGCATACAAATTTAATTTTGTTTGTCAGCCTGATCCCCCTTTCCGGGTCTGGACTCCATAACCCCCTAAAAATATCCTACGGATGGTGTATTTGAACTATAAGCGTTCCATGGACAAAACTTGCACCAATGCATAGGTATGTCAGGATATCATAAAAAAACCAAGATTGAGAATAAAATTGGTCAGAAACTTGAGGTCGAACTCCCCCCCTACACACACACCTAGGGCGAAAAACTGATAAATTTACAATTTTACCCCATAAGGTACATGAACAGAACTTGCATCTGTAGACTAATATTATTACTATTGACTTAAGTAATGTAACTAAATTACTTTTCGTCGGAGTAGTATGTGATAGTTACGACGATAACTAAGATAAAAATGACTAGAAGTTAAAGGTATTAATTCAAAAGTAGTACCATACATTTGATTAAAAGAAAAAAATTATAAGGACAATAATAATAGGAGACTGGTGCAGGTCGTTACACAGCCATAGTCCATAGACAAACACTATACCTTGGACCGCGACTTGGGAGTGACTCTGACTATGAGTGCCCGTTTCCTATTATAAATAACGAGAGTCCGTTCTCGCTTTGGATAACGGGGGATGTCTTAGATTACGAGCAAGTAAGTTGCATTCCCATCATGCAGTGGCAAGATATACTCGTACTTACAATTGCACTGATCGCTGTTTATTTATTTATGTAGACTAGAGTATAGGAAGTAAGCTCGCATCAGTCTTTATATGATTCTTGTTATTAAAATTAATCTTCGTCATTCTCTCAGCAAATGACTTTGTTTTTTGTTTTTTTCAACCATGTCATCCCCAATGAAGGTTGAAAAGGTAGTAATTAAAAAGGAGACCATTACTATCCAATTAAAAAAAGCAATCATTGAAAAGTACGAACATGGTGCAGGAGTGAGGGAATTATGTCAACTCTACAATGAGTCTTCCTCCACAATTTGTGCAATACTAAAGAAAGAAGAAGAAATAAAGAGGCTGGACTTAGCGGTAGGAGTGACGAGAATAAATAAACAACGACATTGTGCTCTGGAAGATGTTGAAAAGCTTCTTTTGGTTTGGATCAACGAGAAAAAGATAGGAGGTGAAATTGTGACAGAAAATTCTATTCGCCACAAGGCGAAGGCATTGTTTGATGACCTTGTGAGAGAGATGGGAAGTTCCGTTGAAGAAGTGGACTCGTTCAAGGCTAGTCCAGGATGGTTTGTTAACTTTAAAAAAAGGTCAGGCATCAATTACAATATGAGTCATGAAGAAGTTGCAAGTGTTGATGAAATGTCGAAAGCTCCTTCTCTAACCCCTCCTGCCATCAGTAATCAATCACATCAAAGGTAGAATGTTTTATTTCAATGTACTAAATATGTATTAATTATATATAGCCTGGCTATTAGACAGTAATACCAATTACTAGTTTTGTGTCAGTCCTTATTTAAGACTAAAGACTCTCCAGTTCACTCTCGGTCTGGTGCAGTTCAGCGCATATCAGCAGTCCCACAAAATTATAAATTTCGGTCCTTGATGACGTCACTCAACTTTATTTCTTCTTTTTTAATAAGTCATAGTTAGTTACGTAAATCCTCTAAATTATTTAATTGGCCCGTTTTGTTTTTTTTGGTATTGCAGGGGCGTCTGCAGTATTATATTTGGGGGAGGGGGCTTGGTGTTTGGATTGGTTATTTAAAATTTTTTTGGAAAAAAATTTCAAAATCCATAGCTATTGACATAAAATAATTTTTTCTAAAAAATAAATTAAATTTCAAAAGGTTAACTGTCATACAGTAAAATAAAATTGACCTCAGAGTCTGCTAAACATGCATTTGATTATGTCAGAGTTTAGGCATATAAGAAGTCTGGGAAGAAATCGCGAGTTGGGTTGCCAACCGTACCTTGGAAAATATAATTGTCCTGTATTTAGAAGAAAAACAAAAGTACTCGTCCCGTATTGAGCTGAAACAGGACGCACATTGTTCCGTAATTCTGTGAGTTTTAAAAAATGGTCAGTCAAATGGCACTGGAAAATGAATAACAATGCGCTTTATATATCAATTTTACGGTAAACGTGTTCCCAGGCATTGTCTAACTCTGAAACCAATTTGTCTTGTTTTTGTTTGTTTACTACAACTGTAGCCTACAGTCAGTGCCTTTGAGGCACAAATATCCTTAAAAATTTTGCACAAATTTTCTATAGATGCACTATTTCAGGATGAATGTTCTACTTTCTATCTATTGTTATATATTAATCCATACAGTTTTATGTAAGCAGACAGTTTCCTTCTTATGGAAGAATCTTATTTGATTCAGTTGATTTTGTTTTTTATGTAAGTGAATTACTGAATACTAATTTGTTTTCCATGTGTTCATGTCACTCAAAAATATGCATCGTATTCAATTCAGTGTCAAATAGTGAAAAAATTGGGGAAAAAAATCCTCTCGAAAGGAAAGGTGAAGCCCACCCTACGAATGAGGTGTCCTTCATAAATTTTCATAGAGTTGACAACTCTAGTATTGAGTATTCCAACAAAATGATGCTCCAGCGTATACATGGCTCAAGCCTGAATGAGAAAAAATATGAATATCTGACATAAATAATTTTGCCACCCCCTGTTCCCTGATCTTTTGGACTTTTCGATATGGTAGCATATTAGGTCCAAAGCCTCTAGAGCAACAGCAACATCACCAACCTCAAAGCCTCTGTGAAGTCCCACTGGAGGAGAATGTTACATTGCTAAAGGATGCACTGCCTTTTGACCTCGTCTTAGGGCTGTAATAGGGTCTCGTGGAAATCAAATTCATTATGTGTAAATAAAAAAGTATTTTTTTAGGATTTTTCTGTACAAACTCATCCTGATCTTCTGGACATTGTTATTTGTGGCAGAATCAAAGTGGTCAAAGACTTTTCGAACTCCCTCTATATATAAAGTAAATCTTTAATATATATAATTAAGAAAGAGAGATGATGAAGGGATTAATGGTGATTAAGGATATTAATATCAAGGTAAATAGAAATACATGTAACCCAGTAATCGGGCTTCCTAGAATTTTCAATCTGGTGTATTGTACCGACTGCTAGGCAAGACAGACGGATTTTGATAAGACACGCAACCCCTCATAGTCAATCATGTCACTATTGCTAGAATTTTCAATCTGATATATTTTCCCGACTCTTAGGTGAGACAGACAGATTTTGACAAAACACGCAACCACTCAACTATTATGACGTCAACATTAAAATTAATTTTTTATGAATGGCTATGGATTTATGTAATTTTTTTCCAAAAATTTAATATTTTAAATTTTATATAAAAAAAAATTTCAAAAAATTTAAATTTTTGTGAACCGCTTTCAATTTTCAAATATTTTCCAAAAAAAATTATTTCTTGTGAACATCTGTGGTTTTTTTAAATATTTTTAGAATAGCTGTGGATTTTTGAAAAATTTGTACAAAATATTTAAAATTTAATTATTGAAATTTTTTAACAAAATTCTAATTTTTTAAAACTCAAAAGCCCAAGAGCCTCTCCCCCATATAAGGCTGTGAACGCTTAATATCATAATTAGTAGGGTACACAAAAAAAAATATTCTGTCTGCGATGAATTTAGTCTTAGATGTAGCTAGTGTACTTGTTTTACATTTCTAAATTTTGCTGACCAAATTGAATGTCATGCTTCCAATAAGCCTAGTTCTTACATAATTATTTTGCTATTTTCTTATAATGCACATCTAATTGTTTATGGAATAATTATTAAGATTTTCGAACAGAAAATGAAATTTTACAAACGATATCCTGGAAAGTATTTTGGTTAGAGGAAATAGTAAAATAATACCTAATAAAATAATTTTGTTTATTAAATCATAGGGATAAATGGCGACAATTCTGATATATTTATTAGTGTTTTACTCATAGGTAATTATACACAACATCTTGGCGACAAGTCTGAGATATTATTTAGTGTTTTACTCATAGGTAATTTACACATCTTGGCAGACTAGGGATGGTTCGATTACTCCCACGCCTGAGCTTAGCTGAGCTCAGATCCGAATGTATCTCTATAGAGCTTGTCGAGAGTGAGGAGCAGATAGAGTGCAAGAGAAAGGCAGAAATAGTCTGCCTTATCATGTACCACCTCACTACATACGGGTGCGACCCCTCAAATTTGGATTTTGATGTCTCCTCGGTTAAAAACACTGAGAAAACAGCAACAACTGCTTTGCCAGAAGCAAGCCAGATCCATTTTAGTGCCTCAAAACCTCCACCTTTTGACATGGCGGGCCCAAGAATGGGTTATTATTGGGCCATGTAGATGAATGAGTTTAAAACCTAGGTCTTGCTATTCGGAGACATGGGGGCCAGAGAAGAAGGCAGCGTTACTCCTTCACTGTACCGGTTCTCATGTGCAACAGTGGCACAAAACACTGGAACTGAAGCCCAGAAAAGATGAAGATTATTTTGCCGCTCTCACCCAGATCATAGATAAAGTATTCTTCCCAATAGAATCGATACTTTTTGTCCGCTTCTGCTTGACAGAATGGAAGCAGAGTGTGGGAGAGCCGATTGATGACCACGTTTCGCCACCTCCGAGTCCAAGCCAGATTCAGCAAACTTCTCTGTGCTAACTGTAATACATTCTATGAAGATGATGTCTTCGTTTGAACTATTTTGAAGAATACATCCACCCCCCAAATTGCATCAGCTGGTATTTGAAAAAAGGATAATCCAGGTGGAGGAAGTGATCCAGTTGGAACGACCTTTAGAGAATGTGGAGACCTACTCCTTTCAGATGAACTCAGATAGAGCCGTTCTCATGTCCTAGTATAAAGGCTCCAAGGGAACACCTCGTCCTGGAAGTATTAATTCTCATCGAGACGGACCTATGGGTAATGTACAACTTTCGAAGAAGCCCTGCAACTTTTGTGGGTATTCACATGTGCCCCGCCGTACAAGTTGTCCTCCAATTGATCACTTTGCTTCATGCTGCAAGTTCGGAGTGAGTAACACTGTCACGGGTTGTACGTACCACGTCTCTCGTTCAGAACCTTCTCAAAGAGCCTATTCGACCTGATTGTGAATGGAGAGTTGGTTACCATTTTAATCAATTTGGGTGTCAATGTGAACCTTCTCCCGAGGAGTAGAGCCCCTGCATCCCCAAAGCTCTAAAGTCACTAATCATTTCACAGCATATTAAAGGAATAAAGTTCCAACTTATGACTCCATTGGAATTCCTTATTACGAATTTGTACCAGACACTTTTAATCTCATGCTCGCCTAGACCTGAAGTTGGTCTCCTTACACTCGCCTAGTTTCCTGCGTCATGCTGCTGAGGAATATAATGGAAAAATAGAATCCTTTAACCGCGATTTTGAAGAAATTTTCATGGACTCCCCTGATGTTATTGCTAAGCCTCAAAGGCTGTGGTTCACGTTGAAAATGATGCTAAGGCAAGATATATACGAGTACGTCCGGTACCCCTGGGTCTCTGCAGTCAAATAATTGAGGAGTTGCAGGCAATGATCAGGCCTAGAACTTTTACAAGGGTTGAGACATCAGAGTGGGCATCTCCGATTGTAAACGTGCTCAAAGTGGATGTAACGGTCTGTGTCTTTGCGGATTTCAAACAGACCCTCTCAGCTTTTATTATCAAGAAACTCTGCCTTTTACCGCACCTTGAAGAACTATTTGCCGGCCTGGCTGAAGCCCGTTATTTCTCTAAGTTGGATTTTCGACATTGTCATGAACAATACGAGGTGTATAAACGCTCCAAAGAACTCCGACAGTCAATACCCCTATTGGGTTGTTGAGGTACAATGTACTGCTTTAGGGTCTACCTTCAGCTCCAGCTATAGTACAAGCAGCCCAAGAAAAACTATTTGATAGCATACCTAATGTGAAAGTTTATATCAATGATCTTCTTGTTTATAGGTAGACCCAATCCGAGCATTTATCGACACTAAATAAAGTGTATGAACGTATCCATGCTGTTGGTGCACGGCTTAATAAGAAAAAATAAGCTTTTGCAAGCCCTGAATTGGATTCAGTCTCGGAATAAGGCCGCTCACTCGACCCTGACCTCATTCTTTCGCTTATTGATTTTACAGTCCCAACCTATGCTGTTGAAATCAGATCGTTTTTGGGTCTAGTTCAATTTTATAGCCACTTCTTGAAATACCTATCTTCTACTGGGACTCCATTATATGAGCTCACCAAAATTAGTGTTGAATTTATGTGGTCCCCCTTGGTTGAGCAGAGTTCTATTTCCATCAAGAAAGCCATGTCAGAAGCCCCTCTCTTATGCATTATGACACATCTCGTCAGCTAACTTTAACTACGGATGCATCACTGCTTGGACTTGGTGCGGTATTGTCCCAATAGGACCAATATAAAGAACTTCCTGTCGCATTTGCATCCCGTAAGCTGTCTCAGGCTGAGAAAAATTATTCTCGGATCGATGGAGAAGCAACAGCTATCATGTTTGGCCTTTTAAAGTTAGAGAGATGTCTAGCATGTAGTCCTTTCCCCATCAAGACTGGCCACAAGACCTTGGAGTACATCTTGAGTCCGAAAAAGGAACTAGCTCGTTTTGCTGTCAAGTTATCTATGTTCAACTTCAAAATAAAACACGCCACAGGATTGGAGATCTCTCACACTGATGTGTTCTTTCGTGGGCCATATAATGAACCTTCGCCCATCGAGGACGAAGTTGACATGGTGATGTATAACCTCTTAACGGTATCAAGCTCTTGTGAAGAGAACATTTTAAAAGGCGTATGACGACGACGACAAACTACTTAAACCAACGAATGCTGCAAAGTATGGGGATTGGTCCAAAGTCGAAACTTGAGCCTATCTCAAGAAGAGGAATTGTTTCTCTATCAAGAATGAGTTGCTGTGGTGGGGTATTTGGCTGGTAGTCCACAAGTCTTTGTGACATAAGTTTTTGGAGGAACTGCCCCTGACGCACTGTGGCATTGTAAAAATGAAGGTCATAATGCGGCAGAACTTGTGGTGGCCTAGTATTCATGGAGACATCAGTGACGACGTCGCAGCCTGCAAAAATTGTCAGGTACACACATCCTCGCCTTCGTCACAATACGTTCCCTTTACTCCTGCTGATGCTTGGTAGCGTAGGATCATGTCGATTATACCAAAGTAAACAGCTAAGATGTTCTAGTGCTGATGGACTCGGTATCCAAATGGATTGAGGCCGCGACTATGTCAAGTACTGTCACTGAAGTGACACTCAAGCAATTATTCTCGTTTTTGTCCACTCAGATAATGGACTTCAGTTAAGTGCGTCATGTTTTTAATCAAAGTTGAGTGAATGGGGAGTAAAGCACACACTCTTTACTCCATATCACCGTGAATCGAAAGGTCAGGCAGAAAGAGCAACTAGAATTGTGGAAGACATAGTAAAAAAGAACCCCGATAACTCCCTAGATGAACTGCTTTTCTCATATCGCTCTACACCACTCAATGGTGGGCGAACTCCGGCTGAATTTCTGTTAATTTGTCCAATACGAATCCGACTAGAAGATTTCATTTCCTCCCATGCTCCACCTCTACTGAAACCTGCATCAAGTTTTCCTATTGTAAATGATATAGGCTACACTAAAGGAATGAAGGTCTGGTGTAAAAGTTACCATAAACGTGAGGACAAATGGGTCCCAGCGACCCTAGTGAGCAAGATTGGCGAACCAATCTGGACCGTGAGAATCTGGGACCAAGTCAAGACAAGGCACATTAATCAACTTCGACCCCGGCTCAATTGATTGAGGGGTGATGTTATGTTTTTTTATTTATAGTATTAAGTAGGCTTATTTTACCAGTTATATCTATCACAGTATTTTAATCTGAAAAAGAACTCTATATTTTAGTAGCGTGGGTGCCTTTCTTTTAACTTGACGTGTAATTAATAAATAGAAAATGGCGACAAGTCTCATATATTAGTTAGTGTTTTACTCATAGTTTATTATACACAATAATTATATCGTTGAACAACCTTTTTTTTACAGGGTAGATATAAATTAACTTTTACAACGGAAAAAATGTGATATTTATTTCTAATTATCATACTTTTCTCGTCCCTAATCGATAAATAAAAACTGTCAAAATCTAGCCATTTCATAAGGATTTTCAGAACATATTACTTTGATTTAATGCATACCACTTTTTATAACAGGCATCAAATAGTATTTAATCAAAGTTTTATTTTTTTTATTATTCATAAAGCCATTTGATAAAATTTTATCAGGATTTATTGGAAATTTGTCCATTTTATACCTATTATTTATTAAGTAAAGGTATTAACTATTAAAGAACTCTAGTTCTTTATTAACTATGAGCCCCCAAATGACATTCCTTACAATTTATAATGACGTCATTGGAAACTCTCTATTTTGACAGTTGGTTCAATGATTACTACTAATATCTGGAGTGGAACAAGTCTGAGGCACTCAACCTCATGAAGGAGGGGGGGGGTGTATTTTGTATGGTTATAATGGTTATCTCTTCTACAAAGACAACATTTTGAACTGAAATAATAAAGTTTTTGATTAAAAAAACTTGAGTAGATTGAGTTTTTTAAGCTCAAAGTGCTACATTTATTGTATTGAACATTTTCTACAAGTCAATTACCAAAAATCAAGTTTAAATCGAACATTCGTTAAAGTTGCGAATAGTCTTTTTTGGCAAAGGATGTACAATTTATATATAACGTAAATCTTTAATCGAGAATAAGGAATGAATAAAATATTGGATCATAAACTTCCTTTTTTAGTCATTTTTTGTTTTGTTTTTATTTCCGATCAAAAATTTTGTCTTCGTGGAAGAGATATTAATTGTAGCTGTGACTTCTCATAGATAATTTTATACTAATGAAAGACTGTTAACCACAAAAAAGTACACTTACATGAGGTTGAGTGACTAAGCTTTGTTCCACTCCAGCTATTAGTAAAACTCATTGATTGTTCCTTTTATTATGACTCTATGAAAAATAAATAAACAACACTTTCATTGTAAATATAATAATTCAATTAAAAACGTATTTATAAACGTAATAATTAATTCATATTAATATTTGATTATAAATAAAAGAAGCTTTGAATTACTTGGGGGATTGGCCTTTGGTTCAACTTTTTTTTTCTTATAGTGAGGAAGTTGGAACCATGAATATTCCCTATTTTATAGAATGTGTAAAGAAGCATCCATGTCTTTGGAATGTAAATAATACGAATTTTACTGACCTAGAGCTGAAAAAACGAGCCTGGCAGGACATCATGGAAGCAGTGAGTGATTTACACTTGATTATTAACCATGCAGTTATAAAATAAAATAATCATTTTTGTATTATTGGCTCACAGACGGGTGAGGATTATATGACGTGCACCACAAAATGGCGATCTCTAAGATATACGTATTCAAGACGCTTAAGATCACTCATAAAGGGGGAGATTAAGACGGAAACTATGTGGCATCATTTTGAACAATTGGATTTCCTGAAGAATTTTGTTCCGATGAAGAATTTGTAAGTATTCATAGGATTATGACTATTAAAATGCATAGTTAATTAATTAACAGTAAAAAGACGGGAGATCACATTAATGTAATCATGGTGGATGAGCCGTTTAAAGAGGGAAACAGCTCAGACGAGGATATTAAAATACACGTACCATCACAGAGGTAATATCAATAGACAATTGCCTTACTCACTCATTCAACAGAGAAGCAAGCTGGAATGATTTTTCTCAAAATTGAGTGTGGTTTACATTTTTATCCTTCCACGAATTATCGTCAATTTCTATTAATTTATAATTAATTATTCTTATTGATTCTTTGGGTGTGTCACAATTTTCACTTAAAGACGCAAAAATTGATTGTCACAGAATAAGAAAATAAGAAATTGATGTATTTTATACTTGAAAGAGGTCATATCGGAGCTAACAAGTGTTATTTAAACAATTATAGGTTTTAAATAAATTCTTATTTAATAACATAACTCATCACAGTAATTTAAATACCAAGTCCATAGTTTACTCAAATATGCCTATAAAATATTGGCTTGTATGAATTTATTTAACCCCTAAATGCTTTATTTATTTTCTATTAAAAATTTTATCAGGTGAAAAACGTTTTATACAAGTAATATAACGAAGAAAAAAAATGTGTTTTTTTTTTAATTATTATTTTTTTTTTTTCACTTTTAATTCATTATAACCTCCTTAGTTTAATTTCCTGATGCAAAATTACACTAAAATCTACTCACTTACCAAAAAGGTTATTTCTTTTAAGAGATAAGAGGCAAAAAAATTAAATGGGATTTTCTCATTTTTCTTGATTTTTGTTCAATATTGTTTTTATGTTGACGCACCACATATTTAATATAAATTAATAAATACCTTATATTCATTAGTTACATTCCGTGTTCATCCAACACACCCATAACATCCACAGTGGATTACACATATCATGATAATAAGTTGCCTTCGGACAATGAGTCATCCGAAAAGCTGTCTGGCAAGAGGAAGAGGGACTCAAATCTGGAAGAAACCTATGAAAATGACAATGAGGATGAACTTTTTGGTCGAATTGTTATTTGTAAATTGAGGAAATTTAGTGAGCGACAAAAGTCAAAGATCCGAATAAGTTTACTTCAAACTTTCCTAAATATTGATGTTGAAAATAATTGCGAATAGGTGATAATTATTCGCGTTTGGAAAGTTCAACTATGAATGTTATTTGGAAGTCGTGCCTGAACTCGTTATAAATTAGTGATTAATTATATTATTACTGAAAACTTAAGGAAACAGTTGACAATATAAACTTTAATAGGGGCCCGGTAATTTTCCCTCAATTTATTTTGCATCAGGACATTTCACCTTAAAGCCATTTTGTCTCAATGATACTTCACCTTAATATTTGAATATATAAGGTTTATACGTCGTTATTGTTCATTTTTGGTTGAAATTGATGTTCCTTTTGAATTTTGCAAATCAAAATTTGCCATATTTATTACCATAAAATGAATTAAATATTTTTTTTTTGTATCGGAATAATAATGAAATTATACCTCTTTCCTAAAGTTTGGCTTGTTTGTTAATCCATGAGTCTTTTTTATTATGATAATTACTTGCGGAGATGGGACTAACAATTATTCTATTCGAATCTTTGTCATGTTTGCTAATTTCTGTTTTTCATATTATACAAATTTTATTACTTACTTTGTCTCTGTTTAGAATTAATGACATATTGAGATTTTTTTGCTGTATCCATTGAAATTTTGGGCCATGATTCCATCGTTTTTCCAACAAAAAGCAACCATTTATTGTGTTTTATAGTAAGACACATCCCATATTTGTTTTTGTTTTTTTCAAAAAGTACATCAATTTTAACCAAAAATAGACAAAACGACGTATAAATCTCATTTATTTATACATTAAGGCAAAATATACGTGAGGCAAAAAATCCTGAAACAAAATATTTTTATTCAAGGTTACACCGTGTCATTTTAATTATAATAATATGAGAACAATGGTTAATTGATGAAAAATATAATTCTTAATTGCATGATATCCACGTGACTTTTCACCATATTTTGCCATCCTCTCTTTAAAAATTTTTATGTATCAAGTATAATAAGAAGTTCAAATGTCATGAATCTAACAAACTAAGAAATATTAACTATGTAAATAAATCATAACACAATTTATTTTTTATAATTCCATATTCAATTATAGTTGCACTTAAACTGTTGATTACGAATCATAATCCCGTGGACTCCCATAGAATCTGTTATTTGTTTTTGTTTTGTTATTTTGTATCAAATCAGGTTATGAGAATTTTGGATTTCCATTTTTTCAGTATTTTTACTCTTATTATAGGTTTGAGGCAAATCTGAGTAAGAAATAAATCAATAATCTACATAAATAGTAATATTTATTGTTATCAAAAAAATAATTAATGTTCATTTTACTGATTTGGTCGGATCCGAATGAATTATAGCCTTAGGTCCGTAACTCAGAATTCTATACAACTTATATTTTATGTTTAAAGTCTGTATTTGTCTTAATTTTTGAAATAAATACCGTTTGCTTTTTATCAGGGGAGAAACAAACATAAAACATAATATTATAAACTGATTGTTAATAAAATATTAAATGTTTGGAACCGAACTTGGTTATTTCTTACCTTGGTCATGACGAACTTATATATCTCACAGATTATTTTTCACCAAATCCAAAGTTATTACCACCATGATTGGGTAAGCAAAAGGCTCTGATAGAACTTAAATAAGATGAAACTGCTCATTATATTATTCTAGAAAATAATTATATACATTTAGGGTTAAAATGTTAAAATCGTACAATTTAATTAAGGAATCTGCCGTACGAGTAAGGCTTCTTTCTCTGTAGACTTGGTTTTGTGGAGACTGTTGCAAAACGGTTAAAAACAAGCACAAGTCAAATTTGAAAACAAGGAACGCGGTGTTTGATGTGCAGTCTGATAAATAAATACTCGAATAGTTAAACTTGCAGATCAAAAACAAAGTCATGGATCAAATTAAAACGATCAAAATATTCGTTATCTAGATTGGTTTTATTTTATTTTTCCTATAGATAGCTTATTAATTAAAAGAATTAAAGACTTAATGCATCGGTATAATTTATGAAGAAAAATTAAATGGAATTTTTATATTTTACTTGGTTTTTTTAGTTTTATAAATTTAGGGGTACTTAGTTACATGTATATCAAAATAGTAAAGAGGTACACGGTAAAAGAAATGTTGGGAAACCTTAGCCTTAATAAATAATTTATAGAATCGTAGGGGTAAGAAGGTAGCATCAAATGAGTGCTATTTGATTGCAAATAAGTAGTTATTAAAATAAAATATCAAGTTCATCTTGATTTTGCACATGTCATTGAAGAATTTGTTTAGTTAATTAAATAACATAATATGTGGTAAACTAATATATTTGCAGAGGTGTCCGCAAACTAACGTGACTAAAAAATGGGGTGGAACTCAACGCCAATTAATGTATTATTATAATCAGAAACGCCATCCACTGTAACTCCAGATGATATTCCTACCCACGGGTTATGTTGCGTACCAGCATGACTAACAAACGGGTTGGAACCCATCGCCAATTAATGCAATATTATTAGAGACGCCATCCACTATAGACCCGATTGATTAACTTGTTGATCTATAAACTGACAGATTAAATGGAATGAAAAAGTTAAATTGCACGATATTCCAAATTACAATCCGTTTGTTAGTCTTGTTGACACGCAAGACAACCCGTGGGCCGGGATGTCAACCAAAGTTACAGTTGATGGCATCCCTGATTGTAATACAAAAATTGCCTGTCGATTAGATGTATTTACGGTACGGTACGGAATTCTAGAATTCCGTGGGTACGGCATTACGTAGCCAAACTTGCTAGTAATAGACCACTTAGGCTCTAACCCGACTGATTTTTTACTAGCCACAGACTAGTGTGGCAGTCAAGGGCTGATTATAATCATTTTCTGATATAAAAAAAAAAGTTTTATTTGTTCAAAAAATTTCGAAAAAGTTTTTTTTTTCTTTTTTAAAAGAAGTATTGCTAAACATTCTGTCAAAAAAACGTCCTTTGCAAGTCCCTGACGACGTCACCATTATATAATTTGCCCCTCCCCCACTTGCAAATGCATTTCGTCGTCGGTCCATACTGTTCAATGGGCAACTATTCACATACATATTTGAGTAAATTATAGTCAGGTTTATTATTCAAATTACGGGGATGAGTTAAGATACTCAAGAATTTTAGCTATAGTTTAAAACCTTTAATTGATTAATTAATAAAAATCCTGTCAATTTCTCGTTTAGCTACATTAATTGTTATTTGCAGTTAATAAGAATAATTAATTGATAGAAATTGACGATAATTCGTCGAAGAATACAAATAAAAGCCAAACACTGAACTTGAGGAAAATCATTCTAGCTTGCTTTTTTGATGAGTGATTGAGTGAGGCAATTGTCTATTTTTATTATCTATCTAATGGTACATGTATTTTAATATCCTTTTCAGAGACACATATGCAATACAGTTATTAAACTGTTGAATATGATATCTGATGATAAATGAAACTCAATTGATACAAAACAAAATAGAAACTTGTTTTGGTACTTTATTTTTGTGTGACTTTATTTTAACATTTGTTCGACATTACATTATGAAGTATGAATAGGATTGAAAATCGTAGGCATATTCGGTAAGTAAAAAAAAAAAAAATGAAAATCAGTATGGTCACCCTGAGAATTTGAGGAATGTATGATAGGAGAGCAGCTTAGCTGTCATGACATTTCATTGAGTTTGCTTCCAGCAGCTGTGAATTAAGGAAATAAACATTAAATCTCTACTCCGTATCTAACAGGGCATAGGCAGGAGTGACTGCGATGCCAATCCTCAATTCTACTCTAATTCCTACAAGGACTCACACTCGTAGTTACTCTTTAAACTTTGATCTCCCCTCTTCAAGGAGGAAATAAGAATTATAACAGTCTTAGAAATTAAAAAAACAATATTAAAGTTGCCAACAACAACCAAACTCGCACGCAAAAAAATGCTTAGGATTTACAATTCTGTATATATATGTTCATATGATGATTCATACAGTAAGACATTGAATATTATGCATAGAAATAACAGACTGCATATAGCGAGCTAGTCTTGCGGCAGTTCAAAATTTGTCGTCGATTTGTGAATGTGATACAGAAGAAAAAATATCATTATGACTGTGGAAATTAAATATACCCAACTCTTCATTGACAATGAATTCCAAGATGCAGAGAAGGGTTCAACCTTTGACACAATTAATCCTGCCACGGAAGAGGTAATTGCCAAAGTCGCTTTTGGTAGTAAAGGAGATATTGATAAGGTATGATAAATTGATTTAGTTTAATAAGTTATATTCTGATAATAATAATCGATTCACTTCTAGGCGGTTATTGCTGCTCGAAGAGCCTTTGATCCAACTTCAGAATGGCGTACAATGGATGCATCAAATAGAGGAAGACTTATGTACAAATTGGCGGATGTCATGGAGAGAGATAGGATTATATTAGCGAAATTGGATACTGTAGACAATGGTAAACCTTATAGCACTGCTTTGGAAGACGTAGAAGGTTCAATAGGAGTTATACGCTATTATGCTGGTTATGCGGATAAAATACACGGTTCAACCATTCCGGTGGATGGAAATTTTTTTACCTATACCCGTCAAGAGCCTGTTGGAGTTGTAGGACAAATTATTCCATGGAATTATCCAGTTGCAATGATATCATGGAAATGGGGACCAGCTCTAGCCACGGGTTGTACAATGGTACTCAAACCTGCGGAGCAGACACCTTTAAGCGCTTTATACATGGCTGCTTTAACTAAGGAAGTTGGATTTCCAAAGGGAGTTATTAATGTTGTAACGGGAGATGGCCAACAAACAGGGGCTGCTTTATCTCAACATATGGATGTAGATAAAATTGCGTTCACTGGTTCAACGGAAGTTGGAAAGCTAATTACGTCAAATGCCTCTAATTTGAAAAGAGTGTCCTTAGAACTTGGCGGTAAAAGCCCACTTGTTGTGATGAATGATTGTCCTTCGTTAGACGAAGCTGTTCAAATTTGCCATGATGCCATTTTTGCTAACATGGGTCAGAATTGTTGTGCCGGCTCTAGAACGTTTGTACAGTCGGATATTTATGAGGAATTTGTCAAAAAGTCTTCCGAGCTAGTGAAGAAAAAAAAGATCGGTTGTCCCTGGGATTCCCAAACAGACTATGGACCACAAGTAAATTCAATTGATTTTATCCTTAAATATGGTTTTATTCGTTTTCCATAGGTAAGCAAGGAGCATATGGGCAAAATTTTAGATCTTATCAACAGTGGCGTAAAAGAGGGTGCCAAAGTAATGGCAGGTGGTTCTAGAGGAGGCTCTAAAGGATATTTTATTCAACCAACTGTATTTTGTGATGTAAAAGATAACATGCGGATTGCAAAGGAGGAAATATTTGGCCCAGTTCAATCCATTTTTGTTTTTGAGACTCTGGACGAAGTCATCTCCCGTGCCAATTCAACTCCTTACGGTTTAGCTGCTGGCATTTTAACTCAAAAATTGGATAACATAACAAAATTTACACAAAACATTAGGGCTGGCTCCGTTTGGGTGAATTGTTATGATTACCTTTCCCCTCAAACCCCGTTTGGAGGTTTTAAACAATCAGGTTATGGTAGAGAATTGGGACCCGAAGGAATCAAATGCTATTTGGAATCTAAAACTGTCACGATGGCAACTGCATCCAAATGTTCATAATAGAAAAAAAAGACTATTTGTGAAATAAATAAAATTTTGAGTTAACAACTAAAACGTATATATTTATTTGTATTAATTATTTATGTTTCATGAAAACTTAATGTCTCTATCAAGATTACATATGAAATGTGTATCAATTCCTTTGTTTTCAAACCCATCCTCCAAAGGAGTCTTTGCCAAAATATATATCTTTAAAGCTGAGTAAATATTCGCGTTTACAGTAACAGAAATTTTCCTATCCTTTACAGAAAATTGATCCAAAAAATCCAGATCTTGGGTGGAGCTTATCTCCGACTTCATTCCTTGAACTAATAGCTCATAAGTAAGACTATGAAAGTATTGAGCATTTAGGGGTGGATCCCAAATGAGATTAACAAATAACTCTGAAGATTTAATTTCTAAATTACATTCAAAGGCGTGGACTCGAGAAGGGTATATCCACAATCTTTCATCCTCCAGAGTTTCCTCGTCTGTTTGAAAGTCTGCTAAGGGAAGTGATTGTCCAGGAATCCAAGTTCTGTATTTAATTGTATCTCTATTCTTCAAAAGAGTTATAAGCACAGGTGACTCTTCTACTTCCTGAGGCAAGGGATGTAAAAGAGTTGATTCAAAAGGCATTAAAAATCCAGCAGTGAGGAAGTTCTCGTAACTGATGACAATTTTAGCAGATATTAGAGCATTAAGTAGATATTGAATATTACTTAAATCAAAAGATATTACTTCAAGAGGACAATCATGACATAAATCCCTAATTATATTCATTACATCTTGAGAAATAACTTGATTTGAATTATTTGAAAGTAGTAGAATAGGGGGATTAGGGTCAAGTGCTATCTTTAGTTCCAGATTTTCTAGAATCAATTCGCGGAAAGATGTACCAGAATATTTATCTTCCAAATTCCCAATGTGTACTTTTTCAAAGCATGTTATTTCTGAGCTTGTAAATGGAACGATTTCAATAATAAAATCCGTTTTGAAGATTTTTTTGAGAAGAATTTGATATTCCTCGTCTAATCGAGGAGAATTTTTGTCATACTTCAAA
Source organism: Lepeophtheirus salmonis (assembly GCF_016086655.4). Taxonomy (NCBI): domain Eukaryota; kingdom Metazoa; phylum Arthropoda; class Copepoda; order Siphonostomatoida; family Caligidae; genus Lepeophtheirus; species Lepeophtheirus salmonis. Next base: position 20,576,495 of record NC_052141.2, on the reverse strand, counting down.
ATAATCCTAGGGAATGAACAATGAATCAAATCTCCATAACATAGTGGATTAAGGGTCTTGAGGATAGTTAGAAGAACATCAATAAAAAAGCGATCGAGAGATCCTTGAAGGGGTTCAAGCTTTTTGACATGAATTAAAAGAACCTCATATGGATTGTGACTACTAATATGAAGCTTAGAGTAGTCAGATGATTTGAATGTACTCAAAGAAAGATAGTCTTGATGAGGAGGGATTTTGAGTAACTCTTTCGTTTCTTCTGGATCAATTATGCCAGAATATAAGCTGTGAGTCGAGTCTCTTAAAAAAATAAACTCATCAAACTGATGTGAATAACAAAGGTTTTTAAAAGTACATTGTCTAGAATCGACATGAGATCCATGACACCAAAGAGAACTGTAGTTGTGTGCATGAGTCCCATGGAGCATTATTAGTAGATAGAGAAGGAAATACATGGTGAGAGACGAGACATTTTGAGGGCTGAAGAATGTTAGCATGATGATTGATGGTTGATGTGGGGTGTTCCAGGCTATTGATAAATAATAAGTTATCTATTGGTTGTTTGAATTATTTTCGGAGAAGGAACCGAGATTCAAATCCGTCCATTTGTTTTCTTGCTCTCTAACACTCTCGCTTGAATTCCCGTTATCTGACTCAGGATCTGGGAGCTCTCCAAGAGGAACTAAAATGTCATCCTCTGGTAATTTTTCCTTCCTCCAATTATCATCAATGATATCCAATAACCGCCCGTCGACCTGAACCTACAACAAGCCACAATGAGAATAAAATCAGCTATGATGAATCTGCTAGAGTTATAAATATACGAGTTTTAACCTGACTATCCATACGGAAAAATTAGTGGAAGCTATAATCAAGTGGAATACACAGCTAGATGAGTGGAGTGAATGGATAAATAGGTGATAATTATCGATGGATGAAAGTAGTGTGAACTCTAAAAGGACAAAGGAATATGGTACAATATCTTTTTTTAGGCGTGTGCTTATTTTGACTAAAGTGCAAAATAATTTTCTCATATTAGCAAAGTAAATTTAAACTTTATCAATTCATATCTTAGCCAATTCTAAAGATATTTATATATTTTTTTAAATTTATTATTTCAATGACATAGATATGTATTTTTAATTTAACAGAATTTCATAATAAAGCACATCAATATATTATGATGCACTTTCACTGAAGATAAAATGGAGCTAATTCATATTTCAATCAAACTTTGGAAAAAAAATTAGTCCATTTTTTATCAGAATTAAGTTGGATATTTGTAGCTTAGTTATTGATTGAAAAAAGTGTTCAAAAGGTGGTTATTACCTATTAGTACTGCACCATGATTTTGAACTCATGTTACTTCAGTATGAAGTTGATTTGCCTTCGCTCATATGTAGAAATTGTTTAAGATACAAATTGTGTAATTAATAGTGTATATTATGAATATTAAATGTGCTTCATTATAAAAATTTCGTTAAATTAAAAATATATAAATACATTTCCTTTTTTGAATATGCGAAGATTCTTCTGCACTTCCGTAAAGCACAATAAAAGAGCATGTATGAGTGTTGTCTGATATACGGCCGGCCGCATGAAATGAGATTTATGAATTATGAATTTGGTTGTTATATTTTATATAATAGATGGAGCTTGAGTTGCTGTTTTCTTCTCTTTCTTCAGCTTTTTTCTTTCTCTCCAAAGTGCCGGCCGGGCGGCCGGCTTACCTTCTACTCTTTCTCTTTTTCATTCATGAATTGGAGCACTCGACTGAACTTGAGATTGGATTACTTCAAGTTATTAATTAATCATTTTGGCTTTTGACCAAGCTCTAATGGAGGAATTGTCGGATCTTTTAAATCTCCTTGGCTCTGCTGTAGGTCGGGCACTTCAAGGAGAGGAGAATGTGGAGGAATTGGATGGGAAGCTCGTGGAGGCGCACTCTTTTTTGAAACGCCTGAGTTGTGTGCCGGATGAAGGAGAACCTGACCGCTCTCGTAGTTCCGAACTCTTGTCCGCCTCCTCACTCCAAGAGGACCAAGCAGATAAGCTCATTGAACTCTGTAAAGACACTCTCTCGCATGAGGATGTGGGGGAGTCCTCCAAGAAGTTGGGTGCTCAACTCCTGGTGGAGATTGCAAGAACAAATACGGGACGTCGAATCATGCGGACAACAGGCCTGGTTCCGACTCTCTCCGCTGTCCTGGAATCCAATTGTCCTTTAGAAACTGCAGTACAAATCTGTCGTGTTCTGGGTAATCTCTCCTATGAATCCGATGAGGGACGACACCAAATCCTCGCACATTCAGATTGTCTCATTCATCTTCACCACCTAGCTAAAAATTCGGATAAGTCCCAAGACCCGGGGCAAAGACTCCCCGTCATCCTACCAAGATTTCTACTTAATTTTACGTCCTCAAACTGTCCTGAATTTGCTGAAAAAATAGCAGAGATCGGCTTTATTGATACCATCGTACAAAATGTATTATCCACCACAACCAACGACGCAGTATTTAATAGCTCATTAGTTTTTTTTGTTTGTATTTGTGAAGGTCCAACAGTTATTAAGGTGATTATCATTTTCGGATCTTTTTACATCATGAGTAAGGTTGTGCAAATTGTCGAAATCCTCGTGAGCATATATTTAAAAAAATACCTTATTAATTACTTCTTCCTATTTTGAAAATTCAAACGTATTAGTGAGGAATGAGCACCATAGTGAATTATGTCTGTAGATTTTATGTCGTGTTACAAACATATTATAATTTTCACTCGTATTTAGACAATTTTCACATCCCTAATCATGAGTAATTTGTTTATATATATATATATTTTTTTTTTTTTAATGATTAGATATTCCATGATCAAGCGGATATTACTCCTGCCATCACTCATATACTAAATCATACCACAAGTCCAGAAGTGACCGAAGTTGCTCTCGAACTCATACGCTTCCTTGTTGTGGACTCGGATTTATCGTTAAAACTATCAAAGAGTGGCCTATGTACAACAATAGTTGAGCGAGTTCTTGGACGCTGGAGGTCTCAAGAATTTTCAGTACATCGCGCTAAAGGATGTAACATGTTGATCAATATTATGAGTCATGCTGATTCTATGAAGTACCTTTATGCTCTTGACAATGGGCATTTGAAGGATAAATTTCTGGAATGGCTAGAGGATGATGGAATTGAAATGAAGCTAAAAGTGACTGCGGCTCTCGCTATAGGTAACTTTGCTTGTAGTGAGGAAAATTCTGTTACTCTTGTTCAAAATGGAACTTCCAAACTTCTCATCCGTCTACTTTGTAAACATCAAAATCCTGTAAAAGATTTAGAGATCCAGCATGCTCTCCTAGGTTCTCTGAGAAACTTGACTGTGAATCCTGGAAGTCGCACTCAACTCTTAAATGAGGGTCTCTTGGAACCCTGTATTGCCTTAACAGAAAGTTTGTCTCCCATTCCTTCCTATTCTGTTATATCCAAACTCGTTCCTGTTATTAGATTATTAGTGGATGGAAGTAAAACGGCTTCTCTACGGATAGGGGAAGATAGGTCCCTTCTTAGCAAATATACTGAGTGGGGCTCAGAAGACAATCAGTGGCTTAAATCCGCCTCTGGTCGTTTGCTTGCTACCCTTGTGAAGAATTCACAATCAGTGGAAGTAATGAAAAATGTGGTCGAGGTAGGAGGCATGCCTCTTATCACCATGATGCTGATTTCTCACCACCAGAAAATGCTTAACGAATCCCTCATCACACTTGTTCTTATGGCCAATGTTTTACCTAAGGATATTGTTGTGTCACAACTTTACACAGACTTAATTATTAACGGAATCAAGTCTTCTCTGACAGAGTCCGAGCATCCTGTAAAAGTGAAGAAAAATGCTCTGACCCTTGTGAGCAGTCTTCTAAAGGTTCGTCCTGAGCAATTTAAATCCATGTTGAAAGATCTAAACTTCTTAGAAGCTCTTGAGCATGAATCCATCAAAGATCTAAGTGAAGCAATCCAATTGAGAGACTCCATTGAAAATGATTGTTAACAAATCTTACAACTTTATATTTATAAACATATAAATTTTATTATATTTTTTTTTAATAAAAGTGTAGATCTATATTTATATATATACTCATTCATAAGTTATCATCATTCGTCCCTCATTGCCAACATGGTGTTGATTTCCCATATGATGTTCCTCATTTGATCAATGATTTCCTTTATATGCCTATTCCGCATCACCAGTTGCTGAGATAGTTCATTATGCTCATCAAAAGCCTGTCTGAAAGACTCTCCTCTCTTTTTTTCAAGCTCAGCCTTAATGTCTCTCTCGTCTTTAATGGGAATAAGAGCTTCCATTTGCGTGTACTCCATCCCAAGTGTGTTTTCTTGACACTTTTCCCAACAAACTTTGAGCCTTTTAAAGAGTTGAACAATCCCTTTGAGAACTTCCTGAAGTCTTTGTTGTTTTTCCAAAGTTTGTCGATCCCTATCTTGAAAATTTGAGCCCACAGGTGGCTGTAGAGACTTGAGATAGCTGAATACATCCTGGATCCTACTCACAATCTCTTGAACGGTTTCTTGGCCTATAATAAAGGGGCAAGCAGTAGACGTATTATTATAATTATAGCAGGCATTCTTGATTTACCTATGCGACAAACTGTGGCTGTATTAATTTCTTTAGTCTGTTGCTGCTGTGGGGGTTGAGATGGTGGCTGTTGTGTTGGGATATTCCCGGTGGATGAAGGAGGTGGAGTACCTGAATGGGGAGGCATGGCCTGAGATTTATCATCTTCCATACCTCCCATCATTCCTCCTCCTCCATAGTTTGTGTTACCCATTGGGGCACGTGGTGATCCTTGCATACGAGAGCCTCCATACACTCCGCCTCCATGATTCGGACTCATAATTCTTCCAGGTGTTGGAGAACGAACATAGGGATTATTATTCCCCAAAGATGGTTGTTGTTGTTGCTGAGACATTCCGAGTTGTATTCTCAAGAGTAGTCTGTACTTTGTATTTATATGAGTCTATTATACAACAATTCAATTAATAATTATTCATTAAACCATCCTTAAATTCATAACTATTAATTAATTGAGATATGAAATGAAGAGAGGAGACCACTAATCAGTAATCAATAAGTAATATTTTATAATACTAGCCTACTACGGGTATGTAACAGTCTACTCGATTACCCGGCATTATCTTAACTTTATTATAAAATAATTTATTATATTATTTTTACTTCAGTAGGGAGTAAAGAATGTTTTGTTTTGTTTTATTTTTCCACAGGTCTTGAGCGAAGCTGTTGTTGTTGTCTGTTTATGAATAGACTGTAGCGTCATCTATATGTGAATTCAATAATTCAAGTATTGGCTGGTCTAGCTGAAGGACTCAAGGGAGTCCTTCATCTGAATTAAAGTCAGTATAAATCAACTAAAACTTTTAGAAATAAACCTTGCCTTTAGAATTACTTGAAAAAGTACGTGTAGTATTTTCATGAGTACATTGCCTCTTGCATTATTTATTTAAAGTAGCTGACTCTACGTACTATGAACTCAAAAAGGGTATTATAAAGGTTTTGGATTATAATATTAATATATATAAATCAAGCACTTCAATTCTATGTATATTGTATTCAATATCTATTGATAGAGTAATATTTTTTCTATAATATCTAAATAATTAATAGTTCACTATAAGAAAAATACAGAGGGTCTTAAGTTTTTTTAAATGTTTCCTTTCCTTTTTGACAGTCGAGGTTGATGGGAGTGAATAAAAAAGTTAGTTGTGTACAACACCACTAATTAAGTCTGAACTATGTGCTAACAACCTGCTTGGTCTAACCACCGGGAATTTAGGTATAATTTGTACCTAAAGCGTATAATCATAATATTAATATATAATACCGAATACGAAGTGCCTCTGGAGGTTGTGGCCCTCGTTCCCCCATATATAGGGCAGGGAGCACTATATAGATGAAGAGTGCACTACTTTTCAGAAAAATACATAGGTTGGCATTAACCAGGGACAATCATCTTTAGTAAATCTACGTGGCGTTTGATTGGATAAAAGATTATAGTTAGATATACTAAAAATGATTGTTTGTCAACCTATGTATTTTCTGAAAAGAAGTGATCTCTCCATGGATATAGTCCTCCCTGTATAGGGTAAAGATTTAATATAGGGAGAGGTGACTATATACGAGGAAGTCATCAAATTTCCATCAAGAAATTTAAATTCTACTTTACTCTGAGCTTGGATTTTTCCCATGTTCTACTGAGTTTTGCCGCGATATTAGCGCTGTACATCTTCAGACCAGTTGTGCCGGCCGGACGTTAAACAGTCCCAGAAATGTTTGCGGTATATGAACATGAGGTTTCGTGTTTTTGTTTGGAGAGAACAATGACGTAATGAAAGCTACATATAATATTGATATTCTATTGTCGATTATTATTGTAATTGGTATCGCCTTGGCCTGGAATGATACATAGCTACACTGATCATTCCATTTAGCTCATATTACTTAAAAATACAATACAAAACAAAATTGAAAATCAAACATAGGAATCAATGTTGTAAAATTATTAATTTAGTTTAACTCGATGGATTCCGTGATAAGAGGATCCTCTTCGGCATCGCCCTCCTCTTGTAGCTTGAATCCAAGTTCTCTTTCTGATGCAGAATACTTTGGTTCTCTCGGCGAAGACGAACTTTCGACCCTTCACGGAAGCTCGCACTCTGAGTATACTTCCTGCTTCACTTGTTTCACCAAGTTTCATATAACATTCCTCTCGCGCCATCCTCTTCTCGCAGTGCCCGTTTGCAACCCCTGTAAACAATTCTATTCATCGCAGACCTGGAAGCTCTACCCCGAAATATCCTCTTTTGAACGTTGTAGATCATGTGCCAAGGATAGTTTCAAACTTATTCTCTGTAAAAGGTCCGGCTGCTACAACGCATTTTGTACCAATTGCTTAGAAAAGAACGTTGGAGAAGTCTTACAATACAATAAATCCTCTTGGAACTGTCTTGTCTGTGACAAATCCCAAATCCTCTCCGCACAAGCTAAATATTTCTCCATATTCAACTATTGGAGGGAAAAACACGATCACAAACTCTACTTAGGTAACATTACAATAACATTCACTTTATCACATTGCTATGATTCGATTTGTATTCCTTTAGATCCCATCACCAAGTCGTTTACCTCTTCAAAAGAAGTTCAAATCCAGTATAAAGAGTCTCTCTTTTGGGAGTATGAGCTATGGAAGAAACTTTGTGAGAAGGATTCCAAGCCCTCACCTTCCATTATAAAAAATACGGGGAATAAATTATTAAATATTCATAGAAGTACTTTAAAAAAAATAAAAGACATCATTCTTCATTTAAAAAGTGAAATGGATGTTATTCCTTCTGCAGCTTCAGAGAAAAGTATAGAAAACGATAACAACAAGAGGGATGACGATGAAATTAGTATTTGTAGCTCTACCACACCCATAACTTCCATGCCTCCATACGTAAAAATACTATATAACGACAATGAAAATACAAAAGAAACTCAGCCGGTAGCCTCTAAAGATGGTCAAGTCAAAATACAATATGACACCAATGAAAATACAAACGAAACGCAGACAGGATCCTCTGAAGATTGTCAAATCTCCATACAAATACAAAATAACCCAAATAAGAATACGAATGAAACTCAGTCGGCGGAGACTTCCAAAGAGTCTCAAAACTCCTTAAATAAGAATATCAGTGATTATACATCTAATGAAAACAGTTTAATCATTCATGAGATATTTAAGAAAGAATTGAAAATATCGCTTAAGCCGGTTCAAGAATCCATTTTAAAAGAAATTAAAGAAAAAGGACATTTCAAAATAAGCAAATTACAAAAAAAAAAGTTTGATGCAGAGTATGCAGCAATTTCTCGCCTATGTAATTTTAAGAATATTAGTTCGTACGAAAGTAAGATCGGTTCTTCTCCTAAATGTAAAAGCACAATGAAATCAAGGAAGACTAAAGATGGAAAGAAAAAAGAGAAGGAGGCTCCAAATATCGAAGAAATAGAGTTAGATGATAGTGATGAATCAGATACTGGGTTTAATATATCGGATTCCCATAAAATATCTGCTAAGAGAACTATTTTTTCCTCTTCTGATGACGACGGTGATGATGATGTAATGTCCTTGTGTAGTGAAAGTGATGAAAAAATGTCGTCTGAGAATAAAAAAGTTGAATCTCGTGCCATGAAGTCAGAAAAAAGAAAACACGAAAGCTTACCCAATTTTATGACCATGAGTCTGGGGCAAAAAGATAATAACCAAAATAGTTATAGCTCCACTGATGATGATGATGATGATGATAACGAGGAAAAAAGGCCAAAGAAAAAACGTAGGATAATTGAATTGTTATCAGACGACTCTGATGAAAATAATATTGTACAAGATAAGAGTATGCCCAGTGGTTCTTCAAGCTCCACAAGTGTGTCAAGTGATTCATATGCATCTGACGCTGATTCCCTTACACCTTATAGTTCTAAAAAAAAAGGTAAAAGAATCAAATCCGCTAAAAAATCCTCTGATACTGACGAAGGTACCCCTAATAAAGGAAGGAAAAAGCTCCACAAAATCATCAAGGATCACAAACTCTCGGAAATGTCAAAGGAAGCTGCTGAAATTGAGCGTGAAAGGAGAAAGCGCATGGAAGAAAAATTGAAAATGTATCAAAAAGAATTTGTAGATTCTGTCAAATCTTCCGAAATTATAGAAGATTTGATTCTTGACTTTGATCCAGAAACGAAAGAGAAACGAGTTGAGTTAGATAAGGAATTAGTAAAACAATTAAAACCTCATCAAGCTGATGGGATTAAATTTATGTGGAACTCTGTTTTTGAGTCTAAAGATGATGTCCTCGCATGCAAGTATCCAGGGGGAGCAATTTTGGCGCACTGTATGGGTCTGGGAAAGACTCTTCAAACAATTGCATTAATTCATACTGTCTTAACAAATTTTCCTGAACATATCACAAAGGTTCTAGTCATTTGTCCTGTCAATACTGTTAAGAACTGGAAAGATGAGTTTGATAAATGGTGTAAGGACAGTCTAGAATTAGACGTATATGAACTTAGTGGAGACAAAGGAAACGATGATCGGACTGATCGATTGAATTATTGGCTAAAGGAGGGAGGAGTATTAATTATAGGATATGATATGTTTAGGAACCTTACTACCAGTGCGAGTAGGAAGTTAAATAAAAGACAAAAGGGCATAATTCTTCGATCTTTAGTCGATCCTGGCCCTGACCTTGTTGTTTGTGATGAAGGGCATGTTTTAAAGAACAGAAATAGTGCTCTTAATAAATCAATAAACAAAATAGGAACCAAACGTCGCATCATTCTTACGGGAACGCCTCTACAAAACAATCTCTCAGAATATTTCGCTATGGTTAATTTTGTGAAACCCAATCTTTTAGGTTCTTACAAAGAATTTAAGAATCGGTTTGTAAATCCTATTCAAAATGGACAGCACTCTGATTCTACAGATGACGATGTGAGAGTTATGAAAAAAAGATCATTTATTCTGAGTGATTTGTTGAAAGGATGTCTTCAGAGGCTGGATTATAATGTTCTTGTCCCATATCTTCAACCCAAATATGAATACGTCTTGTGCATTAATTTGAGTGATCTTCAAAAGAAATTGTATATGTATTACTTGGAAAACTTTGCCAGGGCGGGCCGAGTAGTAGGTGGAAGCAAAATGGTTGGCGGGAAAAAGGGTGGATTATTCAACGATGTTACGATTTTAAGTCATATTTGGAATCATCCAATTGTGTTATTATCAGCAAAAGAAAGACACGCCATGAAAAATTTGATTCATGACGACGAAGAGGACATGAATCAATTTATTGATGATGGGTCAGCTGAGGAAAGTGAAACTTCTTCTTCAAGTGATTCTGACATTGAGATTTTAGATAAAAATGAGAAAATAGTAACTCGTCAAATTAAAGAAGAAACTGGCGAAGCCCTTTTAAAAGGGATTGAGAGTGAGCAAAGTTCCTCCTCCAATGATTGGTGGTCACAATTCTTGAAGAATGAAGAAGATCTGCAAGATATATCTCATAGTCCGAAAATGACTCTCCTTATGGAAATTTTGAAAAATGCGGATATTTTAGGCGACAAAACCCTAGTCTTTTCTCAATCACTATTGTCTTTGGATATGATTGAAACCTTTTTATCTAAAATGAATGAGTATTTCCTTGAATCAGACAAGGAAAAAATACCAGAATGTCTGAAGCCCTTCATTAGACCCTGGATACAAGAAAGAAATTACTTCCGTATGGATGGTTCAACTCCACCTCATGTCCGAAAGAAGTGGTGCAATTACTTTAACAAGACCTCAAATAAAGAAATGAAATTGTTTCTTATATCAACAAAAGCAGGGGGCTTAGGAATCAACTTGGTAGCTGCTAACCGAGTGATCATCTTCGATGCGTCCTGGAATCCCGCTCATGATCTACAGTCCATTTTCCGTGTTTATCGTTTTGGTCAAACAAAACCTGTATATATATATAGATTTTTAGCCAAAGGTACAATGGAAGAAAAAATATATGATCGCCAAGTGACAAAACAATCTCTTTCAGCTCGAGTTGTCGATGAGCAACAAATAGAAAGACATTTTTCAATGAATGAATTGACTGAATTGTACACATTTAAGGATCAGGACTTGGACGAAGAGCGCCCTGTTCCAAAAGTCCCAATTGATAATGTTTTTGCTGAAATTTTAAGTAAATATCCAGAAAAAATTTGGAAATATCATGATCATGATTCCCTACTAGAGAATCAAGTGGATGAAAATTTGACAGAAGATGAGAGAAAAGCGGCTTGGGAGGAATATGAAAATGAGCGAAAAGGAATTTTTATGAATACAAACTTTAATCTTCCAAATATTAACTCCTTTGGGACTCCAATTTCTTCCATGGATAAAAATACTCTCCTTCAAATGCAGGAAGCTTATCGGCGGCAAAATCAACTATTGAATAACACCTCCGCGATTTCAACGCCTTCGGTGGATAAAACGGCTCTTATTCAACTGCAAGAGGATAATCGGCGGCAAACCCCACAATTCAATGATAAAACATCCATGGCTTCAATGTCTTTGATAAATGAAATGGTTTTCCATCAAATTAAAGAGGCTTACCGCCGGCAAAATCCACGGTTGAATGATGATGCAATTACCATGGCAACTCGTCAATATATATTACAAATGCAAACTCGAACTAAAGCTCTTCAAAATATTTATTCTCCTAATATTCAAAGAAATCCAATTCCTTCTACATCCATTGCCTCAGTACAGAATAAAAATCATAATTTATCTATGGCAAGTAGTGGAGTATCTGTTTCTATCGATAATGTAAGAAACCCGCCTAACAAAAACAAATCCGCTTTATTAAAAAGCAGCGAGGAGAATCAAGTCCATAATAACAAAAAATTAATAATTGAGAAGATAGGAGGGAATTTGATTAACGGTAACAATGTGATTCCAATTGAGGATATTGTAGAAATAGAAGATACCCCCAATAACAATTCATTTCCAATTGAGGGCATCACAGAGAAAGTAGCTACCGACAATAATAAATATAATGCTTCAAGCGAAGATATCGTAGAGATAACACCCATCGATAATAACAAATCCCTTTCAATCGAAAAAAACGGAGGGAAACAGATTCAGGAAGTAGTAATTGATGAAAATGGAGATAACTCCAAAAATAGTGAACTCTCAAAGTAATTTATCTCAATATGTTTCGATGATGTTTGCTACCTATGTTAGCAATGTCTGAATGAGTCTTTCGATTATAGGGGGTTGTCATTAAATACCTACCACAAAGTATAGTAATTGTTATTTCATTTATATTTTGTAATTATTTTTTTTTGTGTTTTGAAATTTATGATATTTACTGCGCCCCGTGTTCCTATTCGTATTTATCTCCTTTATGCGATTTTTTTTTTCATTTGAAAAAGTAGACATTTTTTATTGACGTTTTTGTAGAATATATGTATGATTTATATTTTTTGGGATCTCTCGAGGTATGTTATGTAGTTGCCTCAAGGACGAATTGTTCTATCCTAGCAAAAATGTTAAGCCTTCCCACACTAAAGAAACATTGTTTCTTACTAGCCATTTTTATTTTTTATGGAAGTATTCATACTTGAGATGTACATACTGGCTCCTCCGTTTAAAATGCAACACTTTTTGAAAATTAAAAAAATTGTTATATTTAAAAAAATATCATCAAGTTTAATTCATAAATACAATGAAGGGACACATTATTTACATTATGAATCAATATAAACGCCTTTGGTCTTAATGACCAGTTCAAGCCTAGTGCAGAGCTTGGCATAGCAGTTCTGTACAAAGCTCGGCTCTAGGTTGGCTCAAGCAGTGATGGCAGCGGCCTTCAGTTGGTACTTAGTTATGTATCAGATTCCCAAAAGTTCCCTTTGAGGTGACCAAAAATACCAAGGTCCAGAGGGGAACAGTCGGGGGAAGCCGAGAGTCTTGCTTTTCAAGCTTGTTGAGGAGGATTTTGCATCGGGTCACACACTTTATTCTATACAAAGACTTCAAACCCTAACGAGGAGTTCCTTTTTAGGCATTATGGCTTAAGTCTTACTTCACCAAGTGGCACATTGGGGTCTGGCTGCTCTTACATTCCTCTGCCTTTAATGGTAGCTTCAAATGCCTCAACCTATTCTTTTGGCCTTGATATGCATCTTGTGGAAGCTTTTGGTGTGCATCTCGTGGTCATCTAGTTCACAGTTGAGAGGTTACAAACGAGCACTTTAGATATTGATTTTGCGCGCACAGATAGCTCCAGAATTGTAGCTCTGCGTTGTTCCATGTTTTTGGATATGACTCTCTTAATTATCGGTTGACTGCTTATTTTTTGTGTTCAATTTTTTTGAATAAGTTATTACTGTTAAACATCGAAATATAACAAATAGGACAAGGCACCCCATTTAAAAAAGTGTTGTATTTTATGGGCCTGTATATGGGATAGGGATTATTAGTGTGAAAAACCAAACAATCAGCCTATTTGATTTAAAGAAATCCTCAATTGTCAACATATTTTCAACGAATAGGCCTGGTTGGGCCTACTCTACTTAAATTTAAACACCGAAATTATAAAGGCACTGCATTTATGCTCACTTAAAATGTGTAATTGACTTAAGTTTAATTCGAGTTGGTGCAACTCGTTTAATGTAGTTTTTATATTATTAATCTTATCATAGGCAGTGTACAATAATTTAAAAACGAACATTGTAATAAATTATAGATTGGTACTCTCTCGAACACTTTTTGCCAGCATGGAGAATTGCCTGGCATCTACACAAAATTTCAAATTGGATAATACATCTACATATATCGAGGATCGATTAGATAAATCCGAAATATTTCAAATTTAGACTAGAGCAAGTAGCAAGAATTTGAATTAAGCTATGAAATTATGACGACATACGTCACTTAATTGCAAGTCTAGTTCGGCGCAAATAACAAAGAAAAAAGAAGGATAGCTAGTGTTGAGTCATTATTTAATACTCAAGTTCCGTCCAGTTCAGTGTCCAGTCCTGCATATCATTCCTAAGACTGGTAAGTTCCGTCCTAGTTGAGTCATTCAACTTTAATTCTTCCTTCTTAATCAGTTCTTGTACTGTCAGTCTAAAGGCCGGTCCTAGGACTGGAATGAATACAGCATTAACGATAGCCCCAACCATTTTTCCTTTTCTAACCTTAAAACTGTTATTGTTCTATATATTTTGCTCATATCTAATAGTGAATGTTTTGCCGCCTTTTTATGTATTTATAATAACTTATAGATAGGGTTGTAAATCCTAAGCATTATTAGGGCACGAGTTATGTTGTTGTTGACAAGCTGAAGAGGGGTTTTAATATTCTAAAGCTGTATCATTTTTATCTCATTCTTAAGGAGAGAACATCTAAGTATAAAGTGTAACTATGAGTGTTTTTTGCTGATGAATGACGGAGAGTAACGCTGAGGTTTTGTTGGAGAGATATAAGCATAAGACCCTGTTGGACTCAGAGTGGAACTGAGGATCGGAAGCGGAATAATAACTGCCTATGCCCTAGCTTGGTATGGATTGGGACTTGTATTGTTTTCCTTCATTTCATAGCTACTTGCAGCTAATTTAATGAAACGTAAAGGAAACTAAGCTCCTCCTCTCATCACAAACAATATTCAAATTGCCAGGGTTAGATTGCTTTATATATATATATATATATTACTAAAATATTTGCGATTTACAACCTTGAGATTTTTGAAGAGCGCGATGAGAAGGTGGGGCAAGCGATGTAGTACCTATTACTGGATTAAGACCCTTTTTAACATCAACTGCCTGTTAAATGTAAATGAATTACTGCTTTAAAGACCTTACCTTCTACATTTAAAATAACATTTAATGTAGGGTAAATATTATAATCATATTTGAATACATACTTTATTTTATATTTTATGATGCATTTTTAAACCAATCTACACAAAAGATGGGCTAGAATTATTCTTTCAGAGGGAAATGTAAAAACACATAAAACTCCTTTTCTAATAGCTTAACTCTGAGTTTTCCCTACAAAAATCCCATCATTTTTTACAAGTAGGTACGAGCAAAACTATAGTTTTAAAACAAAGAAGGGAGATATATTGCCTTACGATTTCGTATAATACCACACATAACCTTGTTAGAAGTACTGAACCCCACCAATTTCATACATTTATGGAACCCTTCTTAATTGGTAAAGTTGAGCATGTCATTACAAATCATAATAGTTGGGTGTGTGTCTTGATTCGAATTTCTTCTAATGAAAATTATGTCATTATATTGTTAAATTCAATTAAAAACTTGGATTGTTATATAATAATTGTTCCTAAAGGACTCAAGGTATAAAACGGATAGATAAACAATCTACGACAACAACAAAAATATAAGGGAAAGAAAGTCCTCATCTAGACCAGGGGAAGGCAACCTTTGAGACATGGAGTCAATGTATGTGCCTCTATCAACAATAATGGTATAAAATACACACAAACTACGGGAATATGTTCTAATTTACGCGTGCCAGTGAATATGCCTCTGTATGTTCAACAGTGGTACGTGTGCCATAGGTTGCCGACCCCTGATCTACACTCTACAGCTATTGCACCGACTGATATATATATATATATAGTTGTTGTTCTCTGAGGATTCATGATTTCAAATGTTATTTTTTATAAAATAGTTGTTATTTTGTTTCACTATCTTATTGATTTCTAAGATTATTTTGAGTTCTAATGATGTCGGAGTTGGGCTCTTGTACCAAATAAGGCTGATTAAATTTTCCACAACATCTTGAGTAAATCTTACAATGAAATTGAGGAAAAATCCTTCATCAATACGATTAATATCTTTTGGAAATTTAAACATTTTCATAGGCGATAAGCCAGGAAAGTTTTTAGTCGAAGTTGATCTACGTATAATTACAATACACGTTACCATTATGAAAAATATATTCCAATAAATATGTATTAGCTAATTATGATAAATAATTAAATTAAGACGACAAAGTATTACATAAATTGTTCAATCTTTCCCTTGAGTTCTTTATATGTACCTAATATATTTGAAATCAGAAATCATGTTTCAGATCTTTTTTTTATTATGCCAGTCTGCAAGGTGCTAGTGTGTAGCAAATTGTGGATATACGAAGGGTCCAATTAAAGGACACTGCTGTGTCTATACTTAGAGGTATTCCTAGGTACACTGGCGGAGTCTATAGACCTTCTAAGAATTCACAAGTTTACTCTTTTCATCGTCAAGACGATGTTTTTATTACAAAAATTTGGACAAGGTCAGAAAGAGTAAAAAAAAAGGGCTAAATCGATGAATTTTGAATCTAGAATTCCGTGTATAAACATTGAGTCATTCCATTGACTATTCCCCTTGGAAGAATAAGGGATCTGCAACAAGAATGTTGCCTTAGAGGAATCTCCCCCCCCCCCCCCCTAATGGAGTAGTTGGGATTTGTCCGTAGCTTGTGTAGGTACCTAATATCCAGGATATGTGTTTAATTTAGAATTACTTGTGTGTTTTGGTCTTTTCAATTTTTAGATCGTTTAAGGAAATGAATAAAAGAGAGATGATATCTGGACAAGACAGTCCAATGATTGAGATGAGCTGTCACCAGGTAGTTATTTTGTATTCTGCTACTCCAAGCTTTTAAGTGGCCCCAGCTGACAACCCTTTTATGCAGGCGCATCTGGTTGGATCGATTTCTCCATGTCCTTCTATAGAAAAAGGAACAATTTATCGCATCTTCTGAATTTGAGATTTTCTTTATCCACAAAAATAGTAAAATTCACTTTGTAAGGCTGATTTTAAGGTTCCAAGAAAGAATTTGACGAAACACGTCATTTTTTATTGTATTATGTAACCTTTAATCCAAAAAGAATCAGAAAAAGGACCAAAACCAGTTGGTAGCACTTAGCTCATTATTCCCAACTATGAAATTCTTATTCAATACTAGTAGATAATCATTAATATCTTAACAATTCAACCAATCAACGTTCAGAACACTAATTAGGAAAAAAGAAGCAAAAACATCTCTAGTTGACTACAAAATACACTCTAAATTTATGTGTTATTGTGATAACGCCGTATAAGGTGTACGACTATTAAAGGCTTATTAAAAGAACCCCAAAATCAACACAGTAACATTGTCAATATGAAGAATGTTTTGGAGGAGAGGAGCTACAATTAGCTGTTACAAGGGAGGAGAAGGAAATACACTACCAGGTCATTGGCAAGAATTTCTTCGATGTCGATCCACAATAATATAATGATTCGAACAAGGACATACAATTATAACTCCACAACAAATCTTCAAGGTTTAGCACACACTATTGTTCGAAAGGGTTTTGAATATAATTGGATCTGGTAGGAAAGAAAGTTCACTACTCAGGAATTAAATAATAAACTCATGAAAATAAAAGTCATTGATCAAATTACCAATTGCAAAAAACAGGCCAGCTAAAAAATACACAAGATTTACATAACTAAAGATGCTGACGCCTAGACAAAATAATGCAATAATAAAAAAAGAAGAAAGAACACACAGAATTTATTTTTCGAATTTTTGAAGGTAGTATTTTCATTACAAACATAATATCAATTCTACTCATTTTTACACTGTGCCAAAGTCCCTGAGGTAATGTATCACAATACTAGAGGGTTCTCCTCCAGTCTTAAATGAAGAATCTTTTTAGTAAAATATTCCCCCAAGCTTTCAATTTCCAAAGTACGTTAGTAGCATGTTTATTATGAGAGGTAAAACTAATTTGAATCCCTGACAGAACATTGGTTCCTCTTTCGAGGCAGGAAAGTCCAATCTTTTATATCTACATATTAATATATCAAAGTACAGTCATTTTTGAGTGATAGCTGTGACCGTAGGACTGAAAGACCGATGGATCAGTCCTTAGGACCGTTGAATGCTCAAAAAGATAGTTCTGATAAAAAAACAACTAAAAGGGGCTGGGGAAACAATTGATAGAATAGAAATGATTCGAACTAGTACAAATTGCAAAGCTCAGAGGGGTGAAGTCAGGGCTAGAGGAGGCCCGGATTGAAGCAGGCCGGAATTCTGCCATAAAAATTCTTATGTGTATCCTCACTAAATATATAATTCTTCCATTATCATCTAAATCAGTGGTTTCCAAAGGGGGGAGGGTGATTTCCAAAAAAGAAGAATATAATTTAAATTTAAATTACTTTGAGTTGCATCAAAACTTAAATAATGATGAATGTACATATTTTTGTATAATTACTTTCTGTATTATTTTCAAAAGTATTTTCCAAAGGATATTGGTCTGCAAAAACCTAACTTAATATGCCCTTTACCCGCCATAGCTAATCATCTATTGTCTGATATGGAAGATGCATTTATCGAACTTTCATGTAAACAAACACTATAAACAGATTTTGATTCAAAACACTTGACCAATACAGAATTACTGTGAGGAATAAGTTCACCCATTGCTTGCTACAGCAGCTATTTGGGTGAACTTATTTATTGAAGAAGAAGATATTTTCCGTATTAAAATAACAATAATAAACAAAATAAACGGCCTAACGTAGAGGATGATGATCTTGAGTTGTTGTGTCCAAAATTAAACCCAAAATAGACCTGCTTTGTCTAATGCGAAGAACACATTTGTCACATAACGACTTTCATTCTTTTATAATCCTATTTATTTGCAACTCCACAATAGGTTACGTTATTTGTTTGTGAGTAACGATTTTGGCTTTATTTTCAGTAAAATAGAGAAGTGATTGTATAAAAATGATTCCAAGAAGTACATTTATCACTGATTTTATATTAACAATATATTCGGTTATTATATGTCTTATTTTTTACATATGCATATTATGTAGAATTAAAATCCTTCTTTTTGATCAATATACATAGTCAAATAACTTATATTATTTGACTCTGGGTTGAACTTTATAGGGTTGACATGGACTTTAAAGACATTTGTTAGCATAAAATGCACTCCAAATTTTATATTCATCTCTCAATAAGAGATGAAAGGAGAAATAAATTGATTTTATTTAAAAGAGGCCGTATTGGGAGCATTATAAGTATCTTTAATCAAATAAAGATTCCAAACTATAGCTAAAAGTCTTGAGTATCTATATTCATCCCAGTAATTTGAATAGACAGCCTATAATTGATTCAAATATGTCTATGAGTTATTGGGCAGTATACAGTATGTACCGGTGCAAAAATGCATTTGTAAGTGTGTGTGTGGAGGGAGGGGGGGTAAATTATACAATTGTGACTACGTCATCAGGGGCCAAGGTAAATAGAAATACAAGGTTAGAACATCATGTAATCTGGCTTGCTAGAATGTTCAATTTGATGTATCGTACTGACTGCGAGGCAAGACACACAAATTTTCATAAAACAGGCAACCACTCTGTGATGTCTGTGATGTCAATATTGCTAGAATGTTCAATTTGATGTATCCTACCGACCGCCGAAAAGAAAGACAGATTTTGACAAAACCCAAACACTCACACACTATGCCGTCAATATTAAAAAGTATGGTGAAGTCAAACATCCGTCGTACACGCCTTACGGTTTAACCTTGTATTTCTATAAACCTTGATCAGGGGGTTCCGTAGGTTGTGGTTATTTTTAGAGGCATGGAGGTATTGGTGATGGGCTTTTTGGACAATTTTAACAGAATGTTTAAAAACACTCTTTTTTAAAGAGGCAAATAACTATTTAGACAAACTTTGAAGTTAAATTTTTTTGAAAGGGATGAAGTTTGCACAAATAAAACTTTGTTTTATGTTCAGAAAATGATTATAGTCAGGACTCGGCAGACGCGCTAACCTGTGGTTAGTAAAAAATGAGATGGGCTAGTGCAGGGTGGCCTGTATCTAGGTCGTTTGGCTACGTAATGGCATGCATTAAATACCACATATACACAGGCAATCTTGGATTCAAATCATGAGTTGTATCTTGTCTCAACGTCCCATACGTAGAATGGGACGTTGAAAACAGATATATTTTTAAAAGACAAATTTTGCAATATTTCATTTCCTGTGCTGTTTGTAAATGTTCTTTTAATATGACAGACATTTTGAAGGACAGAACGCAATTCAAATTCTAGAACAAAACGATCTCTTTGTTGCCTTGATTGGACAAAACTGTATGGTATATGTTTTGTTTTTCTTCAAATCTAAGCTAATCCTTTATGTCCGTATATACAACAAGTACATACATATATATATATATATATATATATTTGGTTGGGCTCAGTTTTATATTTTTTTTCTTTTTTAAAAAATTCAAAAACACAGTTATTCACAAAAAAAGAAAGTGGTTGTTTCCCTTCGAATCTAAGCTAATCAAATATCTCCGTAATCATTACAATGACATATATGATTATTTGTTCGCATATATATTTTTTATTTTTACTTAATTCATTAAATTTTTTTGTAGAGTTGGGGGGGGGGAGTTTAGATTTTAAAAAATCAAATTTTTTTTTTTTTTTGGAAAAACATTGAAAAATTTAATTTTTTCTTTTAAAAAAATGGAAAAATTCACAGTTATTCACAAAAAATTTAATTTTTGGAAAAAAATTTCAAAAATTAATTTTCAAATATTACATTTTTTGATAAAAAATTTACAATCATTCACAAAAATTAAATTTTTGAAAAAAAAATTTCAAAAATTAACCCTCAAATGTTCAACCAACACAGAATTGACCAATCTATGCAATCGATTTTATAATTTTGGAAAAAAATATATTTGAAATTATTTAGTAAAAAGAAAAAATTCCTTAATTTGGGGAGGGCTACAGCCCACCTCCTGTGGACGACGCCCTTGATTGGTTACTTTATAATTTGTGGTATTCTGGGATAGCAAAAACAAAAAAATTGACTAACCTTGTTGGCTAGTGACTAATTTTAATGATCATCGAGGCTTGCTTATAGCAGCCCCGATATGATGATCCCTTTTAACGATAAAATCCCTCAATTTCTCATTTTTTTATTGTGACGATGTATTTTGGCTACTTGGAGTGCAATTTGCGGAACACTCAAAAGGTGTATAAAAATAATTTGTAGACATAAACTGAGGATAATTCGTCTTATTATACAAATGTAATGCAGTCTCAATCATTCTAGCTTGCTTTTTTGTTGACAGATCAAGTAGGTATAACATCTTTTCCCTCCCGAATATGTATTATGTAAAGAGCAGAGAGATAGTAGAATTGGAGACAAAATGTCTAATATTATTATATATAGTAATAACTAATCCAAATACAATTCCATGTTTGTGTCTTGGATATAAAGACTGAAAAACAGATAGAGCATATGAATATGAACATTAATTTATGTTTGTGTGTACCTTAGGGTGGTTTATTTTTTAACTTTTTTCGAATTCCGATTCAGGCTATTGTAGAAAAGTTGTGATATGGTATGGAAATGACCTAGATGCAAAATTGCATCTTTCCATAGGGTAGCTTTAGAAAAAAAAACTCAATTAATAAGTTTGATAGATTAGACCAGGGGAAGGCCACCTTTGAGCCATGGAGTGTCAACTTCAACATTTCTAATCAATGAGCTTGCCACTATCAACAATAATGGTGAAAACGACACACAAACTGCAGCAGGAATATTTTCTAATTTGCGCATACCATAGGTTGCCAAGCCCTGGCTAAGACTATAATTGTCTACCATTATTAATTTATACAAAATAATGTTGTATTGTAATCTTTATAGACAAGATCAAGAACTTTTGTCTCTGTTCAAACTTTGAACGGGATGTGCTACCTTGAGACGACGTCGTAGCAAAATATAATTTTGCATAGGTTGTTTTCTTGTCATATCACAACTTTTTTGAACTACATATTCGTAATGGAATTCGGAAAAAGTTGAAAAACAAACCACCCTAATATACATGCTTCATTAGTTAATATAATATCAATGAAGGCATATTCCATGAATGAACTTTCACAGACCTTGTGTATATTATACACTACAGATTACATATCAATAATTAAGTAGTCTTAATGTCTGATGAAAAAAAAAAAAAACTCAGCAAGCGAACTACATACTGACACATGTAGAAGGCTGCAAGAGAAGCAAATTCAAGAATTATGTACACTATGAGTTGAACGTATGTTCCAATCTTAGGTTTGTAAATCATATGAACGTTCTAATATTGACAATTTGAAGAATGTTGGAGAGGATTGGTTCTTAGCCGCCGTTTCATTAGGTTAGCTGCCATGATATTAAGGAAACAATCACAAGTCTCACTGCGTATTAAGCTAATATATTAGTAGGAAGGACACCACCGTTGTAGATCCTCAATTTAATTTAAAAGGTAAAAATACTTTTCAGGTTGCCAAGAACAATCAAACTTGCACTCTAAAACTGCTGAGGATTTACAACCATATCCATCCTCATCATAGCATATCTTATACTACCATTCATATAAATAAGTCGTAATACCTCTTATTCGAATTCCCATGTTTATTGAGTAGCCTCATTTGTCAGTTTGACCATTTTCACCAAAGCTTCCCTTTGTGGACCATGAACACAAAACCAAACTATAATGATTTTTCATAAAATTGAGTGTGGATTACATTTGTATTCGTCTATTAATCATTATCGTCAATGTATGTTAACAAATTAGTCTTATTAAGGCTTTGGGTGTGGTGCAAATTGCATTTAAAGTACCCAAAATTGATTGTCACAATAAAAGAATAATAAATTGCTAGATTTTATTTAAAAGGGGGCATATCGGAGCTAATATAAGGTTCATAAATCAAATAAAGGATAGCTTAAACTCTTGGTTATCCACACCACTTATCCCATACATTTGAATAATCCTCCAATAAATTACCCAAATAGATCTATGTAATATGAAAATTTTCTCCTTTTCTTGATTTTGTTCAATATTGTTTTTATGTTGACACACAACCTTTTATCAGGGCTACCATCCATATATATCTATAAATGGCTAATTCTATACATTTTTATAATTGTTAATCCTAACCTAATCGACATATTTATTCAGCTCTTCGATTACTCATTGGCCAGTTTCAATATGTTCATCATGGAAAGGGTGTCCGCGTGACACCCCTGCCATGATGAACATATTATATTTTGGAAGGAGGCTGGGTTTTTAGATTTTTTTTTTAAACTCCAAAAATTAAGTTTTAACTATATTAATTTTTTTTTACAAAAAATTGCTCTTTGTATCCTCATTGATTGTGTTCATGAGGGCTATTATAATTTGTATCCATGCATCAATAAATAAGTTATAAAATACCATATTCCATTTGTTAATCCGCACCTAATCACCAAGTTTATTCAGCTCTCTCATTGGACAGTTTGAATAATTTAATCAGGGCTACCATATGTATTTAAATAAATAATAATATATGTAGCTTTTTTTCTCCTCCATTTTCTTTTTTAAGGTGGCGTAATTTGACACAACACTTCTATCTAAGTATCCATTACCCATCATTTGTAGAACATCTTCCTCCAAAAAATAGTAATAATAATATACTATATTATCGACTCCAAGTGCGAGTCATGTTGTCTAATCATTTGGAGAGTATTTATTTATGTTAGAAGAACGAAAGGAGGAGAGGGGGGTGTTGAATTTATGTATTACTCTTAAATCAAAATAGACACTGCATACGCGTGTAAATAAATAAAGTCGTAATAGGCATAGTAAAACTCGTTTCTTTCTTAAAAATTAATGTATATAATGATATTGTAGTCATTTTACTTTAATAAGAAAGAAAGAAAGAAAAAAATTAATGGAAATTCCCGTACATAAATTTGATTTTAAACTGTAAGTCGAAGAATAAATCTATAGAAATGAAATAAATTTTAATGAAGAGAATTGACTGTTTTATATTTTATTTATTTCTTATTACACATTTACAATAAAAAAAGTCTTAGTCTTCAATTTTTATTTTTTTTTTCTTGAGGAAAAATATATTTATTCATACTATATACATATATATATATATAGAACGAGGATAGGAGAGACACGAACTGCTAAATGAGAATACGTTTCTTCACGAGGAAAATAAGAAAAAAAGATCAGTTGATTTGCGAATCGAGATTTTAACAGTGTAATATTAATAGCAATACGGATCTAAGGACTGATCTACTAAATAACAACACATACACACTCTTGAACGGTCAGAGTGCCCTGAGCAATTCACCATGAACATTTGGACCTCTTGCCTATTTTTATTTTATTTAACAGCTACACAATTCCTCCATCTCCAGGAATGCCAGAGATTAAGTCAAGGCGCCTCGGATTGGTATATGCGATTCCGTGGGATATCCATGGTCAAACGACATTTTGATGATCCCATTACGTATTCCTACAGAGTTGATTCCACCGTGTCTCATCGCTACGCCATAACAAAAGTCATTTCCATCGTACATAATCCTTCCAATGTGCAGCGTGTCTATCGATTTGGACTTGTTATGCCTAAAACTGCATTTGTTTCCAATGTGACTCTGGAAAGGGGGGACTTGGTTCTTCTTTCGTCCCCTGAGCCAAGGTACGACTTTATTTATATATAAAGGTTTTTTAAGATGCATAATAATTATTATTTAAAACCATGTACATTAGCCCTTTGGTGGTTCATGTGTTATTAGTAATAAGGGGCCCCACCTTCGCATATCTATTAATAATATCAATGGAAAATAGAAAGGTTTATACATGTAGGCGTCAATATAAATACAATCTTGAACAACAAGAATTGGAGAAAATCCCTCTATATATAATTTTACTTCATATATGCATACATACAGACCAATTTTCATAGACATATTTGAGTCAATTACAGGGATTTTACAAAAAGTTTAAAAGCTTTATTTGATTTTAGAGACTTATATTGGTCTTTATAGGGGTGTATTATTCAAATTACACAGATGAACTTAGATATTGAAGAATTTCAGCTATATTTTAATACATTTATTTAATTTTAGAGACTTATGTATATAGGGGCTTATTATTCAAACTGCTTGAATGAGTGTAGACAAAGAAGAATTTTAGATAAAGTTTAAAATATTTATTTGATTCAAGATACTTTTATAGTCTCTTAGAAGGGCTTTTGATTCAATTTAATGGAGTGAGTAAAGATACTCAATAGTTTTAGCTATAGTTGTGAACCATTATTTGTTTTAAAAGACTTATTTAGATCCTTGTAGGGGCTTATTATTCAAATTACAGGGATGAAAGTAGATACCTAAGAAATGTAGCTATAATTTAAAGTCTTTATTTAATTTAAGACCCTTGAAGGGGGTTATTATTCAAATTAATGGGATGAGTATGGATACCCAAGAAATTTAGCAATAATTTAAAGCCTATATTTGATTAATATACTTACTTATATAGTGCTTTATTGTTCAAATTACTGGGATGATTGTAGATAACCAAGGATTTTAGCTATAGGTGTGAACATTTTTTTTTAATATTTAAGAGACGTACATATATTGACCCCGACATCGCCTCTTTGAGTAAACTATAAGCCTTGTATTCAAATTTGTGCCATAAGTTAAGAATCCCAATACCTGAAGCTATAGTTTAGAACCTTTATTTGATTTAAAAGGTTATATTGGGACGATTTGGCCCTTTTATGAAAAAAAAAAAAATCTATCAATTTCATTTTTTTTTTATTGTGACGATCAATTTCGACTACTTTTAGTGGATCTGCTAAAGGGTTATTAATTATAATAATTTGTAGATAGAAATTGACGATTATTCGTCGAGTAGTAGAAGGATTATCCAGACTCTCTATTTTGAGATCAGTCCTTCTAACTTGCTTTTGTGTTGACGTGCACGTATATATATATATATAGATAGATAGATAGAAAATGCTACAAATTTGCTAAAATATACAAATTAATTTTTAACATCTGCACATGTCAGTTTTGATATTTTTTCTCAGAACTATTAGATTTATATTGTAGTATTTTTGTTATGACTCTTAATCATTTTAAAATGTACATTGAGCTCCTGAGATGCACTTGTCAATTGATTAAAAAAATGCATTAGATTTATATGATTGATTTCCATTGTCCTTCAATTGACTCAAATAACAAGCTCAAATCAAAACTTGAATCAATTTAACTGAATGAAACATTTCCCTTTAAACTAGCTGGGCTCACTCTAATCATGTCAAAGATGAAGACATTGTCAAGTCTACACCTCAGAGCAATGGGGCCCATTCGCATCATCATCAACCTGCTTCTAATGGTCGAAAAAAACACGGAAACAACTACAAACTCTTTCAATCCCTACGAAAGCAACAAGATAAATTCAATTCGGATTTCTCCGACTTCCAGCAATTTATTTTACCCATCAATCTTCGTCCAAATGAAAATGTGACCATTACGTTGGTATATGAGGATCTCTTGATCCGACGCTTTGATCGTTTTACTCACACGCTTTCAGTCAATCCTGGTTCAATCGTTGAGGATTTTCAACTTACTCTCACCATTCAAGAAAATCGTCCACTCGTCAATTTGAGCGTCACTGCGCCGGTTATTGGGGACTTGAACTCATTCTTGGAGGGATCCAAGAATGACGATGCATCTATGAAACAGAATGGCATTGTTAAGTACATATTCAACATGACAAAGGTTCAGCAATTTGATTATTTTGGAAACCATGGTGTGACAGGAGAGTTCAAAGCTGAATACGATATTGAACCAGGCAAGTTACATATATAATTAGGATGGCTTGTTTTTTAACTTTTTTCGAATTTCGATTACGGCTAGTGTGCTAAAGTTGTCGTGTGTTGTAAGAAAAATACATATGCCAAATTTTGACGATTCATATATTGTGCAAATCAATTAAAAAAATAAACAATTTGAGAGAAGAAATATCAAAATTTGTTTACGATATCCTCTCTTTTTGTTCCGTAGGATGCCATTAAAATAAAACTTTAAAAAATGTATATCAAAATGTGTTTATGCACAATGAAGGATTTTTTAAATCTTTATTGACAAAGAATAAGTAGATAATTTTTGCCTTTTTTCAAAGTTTGATCGGTTCATACATATGTATGTATGAACTACAGACAATATTGTAGAATAATGACATTTTGCATGACAGCTTTTCCACTCTAGTCGTAATCTAAATTTGAAAAGAAATCCACATACTTAATAAATAGACATACTTTTTTAAAGTAAATATCTTATTTTCAAATATTTAGTGAAAGGAGACGTTCCTGACGTTGTTTTCAAGGATAACTTCTTTGTTCACTTTTACGATCACACAAAAGGGATCCTTTTGAGCATACCCAAACACGTGATTGTACTAATGGATGTCTCTGAATCAATGAGTGGCCCCAAATTAAGCCATGCAATCAAGTCCATTGATATCCTTCTCAACGATCTTGGTGAAAATGATTATGTCAATGTCCTTCTATTCAACTCCTCTGTCTATGAATGGAGTCATGAATCAGCCCGTAAAAATGAAACATTTAGAATAGATGACTCCACAAAGAGCTCCATTCGGTCATTTTTAAATACCTCCATAGTTCCTTCTGGAAAATCTGACATTATTGCAGCAGTGTCAAGAGGAATGGTATTAGATCGAATGCTTTGGCTCTCAGGAGCACTTCCTGAAAATGCTCATACCATGTTTGTCATGATAACGGATGGGAGAGCACCTGGAAATCGATCTGAAGCAAGATTCATTCGTCGCCATATCAGAAAGGAAAACATTTTATCCCAGATTCCTATTCTGATTTTGGGAATGGGCTTTGATGCAAACATGGACTTTCTTGAAAACATTGCGGAAAAGTCAAATGGCTTTGCAGAAAACATCATTGAGGATTTGGAAGTAGAGCCACAATTGAGCAGAATGAGAACCTATCTAAACGATGTTATTCTTAAAAATCTCTTACTGAATTATATCAACCCCTACGTGTTTGATAAATCCTCTCTCACTGTGTCCAAGTTTAAGTATTTCCACAAAGGAGGAGGCATTGTTGTGGGAGGGAAATTTCTGTCTTCCTCCTCTCTCAAACCTGAATTTGAAGTAGAAATAACAGGGCAATCCGCTCGTGGTCTTTATATGGAGCATCCGTATACCCTAGATTTATTCGAAAGCTGTTGTAGTGGAACAATAAAACTCTGTTCAGAGAAGAATTTAGAGGGCCGATGTATAGTCATTGACAATTCGAGAGCAAACTTAATTCAATATTCCTTCGGTAATAAAGCTGTTTCTTTAGATATACAAGGGAATTGTAGTTGGACCCTATATGATGAGGCCTACTACTCTGGTCGAAATCTTACATTCCTCCCTGGAACATACGATATCGAGGCTATTCAAAGACATGTCTCAAGTCTAACAAGGAATTGCCTTCATGATGAAAACAAAGACAATTATTTCTCAAAGTCATGTTTATTTGATCCTGATAGCTCAGTTTCAAGATTATGGGCTTTCTTAAGAATCAAGAACGTTCTTTCTTCCTTATCCGAAAGACCTGAAAGACTTGGCGTATCCAGAGTAGAACATGCTTCTGAACTAGCCTCAATGTATAATTTCCTTACTCCATTCACTGATTTGAGATTAAGATCCAAGGGTCATATCGATGAACACGTAAGCCAACAATTACTCACAGTATAATAACTGGTATCATGTCTTCTAAATCTTTCCCTTTATAATTCATAGGTAAATGGTGATGCGAAAAACTTGGTAGAACCGGATGGAGAAACATTTATTGATAACGACTTGCTTACATACAGCGACTTAAGTCCTATTTTGAGCTCCCTTAATGATCCAGTAATTGCAAGACAGTGGCAGAGCTTAGAATCCTGCCACCCTCCGGTCAAATGCATTGGAAATTTTCATATTGAGCAATTGGAAGTCCGCAAGAGTAATAGTTCGTTATCCAGCTCCTCTCCAGACTCTTGCGGTGGAAGCTTAACACTCTTCACTAAACCTGGATATGAAGGAGATAGCCTTGAGATTAGATACAGCGTTTTTCAAATTTATCATCATGTAATCTCGCAGAGATTTCGCTCTTTGGTCACGGAGGGTAGATGCTGTTGGCTTCTCTTCAATAAGAGATTCTTTGCTGGTAATGTTGAGAAAATTTGTGGAGATAATAACATGTCTCTACGAATGAAAAATATTGGGTCGATTAAACTAATAAGACCCAGTTCATCAATAATCAAATAATTATTAAAAATACATTAAATCCATATTTCATTAATTAATACTCGCGAATAATTGTTATTATAATTTTATAAACACAGAAATTACAAGTTTATGTTAATAAGTAAAAAATATTGTCTATTTTAAGAAATAACCTGTAACGCTTTGATTTTCATTCATTTCACTATTAATTTATGTACTAGAGTCAGCTTATTATATATTGAACAAACATATGCCAAAATACAGAAAATACTTTGTACTCCAATAAATTAAATATATATATATTAAAATCCACGTTGTCTGTTATTGCGAGACCTTTGGTACTAGTCAAGTTTAAAAGAAATATAAGTTTAGACCATCATGTAATCGGGCTTGTTAAAATTCTCGATTTGATATATTGCAACGACTGCTGGGCAAGACAGGCAGATTTTGACAAAACACGCAACCACTCATAGTCTATGACGTCATTATCGCTAGAATTTTCAATTTAATGTATCGGACCGACTGCTGGGCAAGGAAAACAGATTTTGACAAAACACGCAACCAATAATTTACTATGACGTCAATATTAAAAGCGTGGTGGAAGTCAAACACCAGTTGTACACGTGCCATGGTATAACCTTGTATTTCTATAAGCCTTGCTTATTAGGGAACTATGACCATTGTTAATATCAACTACCTGTTATATGATTTTAGAGGGAAAAAATGAATTACTGCTATAAAATGGATAATCTTCTAAATTTAAAATATCCTTAGTGTAGGGAAAATGTTGTAATATCATTCAAACTCATGTATATTTATTTATTTTAATAAGCATTTTTAAATCAAATTGCAACAAATATAGGCGATAAATCTTCTTTTAACTGGTGGTCCATTGAAATCTCAACGCTTACTAATTCAATGATTAATGAAGGTTGAGTGAACGAAATTAATTTGAATTTTAATATAGTAAAGTATAAACAATCATTTACAAAACAAAACAAAAAATTGAGCTCTCAACCTTGCGTACAAGTCGAGAAAATGACACTTGAACTTGATCAACAAATTTCTATTTGCGCCTTCCGAGCAATTGAGCGTCTCCAAGACTCCCGTCTACACCAACAGCAAGTCCAAAACGTTGGAGAGGAAGAAGGTCTCTGCCAAAAAGGCCAAATTGGGTCCGGAGGAGATAAGGAATGTTGCCTCTTGATGAGATGTGTAAGACACCATCTATAATATAAAGGAATCCAGGACGACCGAGAGACAGAGGAATAAGACAAAGGTTGAAATAGAAGGAACACAGATATAGTATATTCAATACATAATATAAATTACTCTACATACATAAGTGATGTCAGGCTATTTTCGCCATAAGAATAAAACATTGTAATTTATATATAGGTCATATCAAACAATACTAAGAAGGAGAATTGGGTAAGGAGAGAACAAGATCCTTTAATCCTTAGTAAATACACAACAAAGAAAGCAACCCAGGCCAATTCCCTCAAGTCCATGAGGACCCATGCAAGAGTTCTCAGGGTTTTACACCAGACTGTCCAGAAAGTTATCAAAAGAGTGGGTGGAAAGAGGTCGGAAAGGCCATTTTTGACACCAGCAATGAAAGAAATCCATCTCTTCCGTTACTTTCAAGACTTTTTTGAATGAGTCTTTTCAGTTATTTCGACACTTTTGGCGCCCCTTCAGCACTGCTGCCATCCCCATCGACTAGACATTTTGGGTGCATCTCAAGGGGAAGGCCTGCAGTGTCAGTCATCCAAACACCGAGGCCCTCAAAGTCACTGTCAGCCGGCTATGGGACGCCATGACTTAAGACTACATCTGCAGTGGACACAAGGCCTTCCACCGCCGCATGGAAGTCATCATTGCGGTTAAAGGCGGCTACATCAATGATTAAGGGAGCTCAGGCACACATTTATTTATAGTATTAATTTTGTTGAAATTCTATTGGTAATTAAAAAATTATATTTTGTTGAAAATTCAAAAGTGTTCAAATTTTAATGGACCACTCAGCACATTATAATTGAAGATCTGTTATAGTCTGATATATATTATATGTTTAGTAATCCATTAATAAAGTAACTTTCTTTTAAATAACGTACTTTGTCCGAATAACATACTTAAATAGCCTTGTTCATAATAACTATGTTATATATGATCATAAGTTATGTATTTTATGAATAGATCTTTCAGGACTGTGACCAGTATCAATTTTGTTGAAATTCTATTGGTAATTAAAAAATTAAATCTTGTTGAAGTTGAAAATTCAAAGTGCTCAGATTTTAATGGGTAACTCGGTAAAGAGAAATATAAACACCCTCATCACCTATTAATAGAGTTGAGTAGTTGGCACTGAAAAAAAAGCGCAAGGAAAAGGCGAGAGCAAGACTTATGGTACATCTGAATTAATACCTTTGTTAATATCAGCTACTTGGTGTATAATTTTGTGGAAGAAAATGAATTACTGCTTTAAGGAAGAGAACCTTCTACATTTAGAACATTATAAGTGCAGGGGTTTTAAGAACTTAAAGCTCTCAAAATGGAGTATACTTCAATTATGACGTCAGTTGAAATGCTGTATTTATATCTAATTGAAAAATTGATATTTTCCCCATCACTAATGCTATTTTAATGGTGTAAGGGTTTCCTCTTACGTGTAGTAATTCATATTGTTATAAACAATGATAAAAATCCAATGTAGAAGGTTTATATTAAAAGAAACAAAAAAAAAACCCCGAAAATCAACATCGTAACCCCAACAATTTGAAAAATGTTTTGGAGGAGATAAAGAATAATACTCATGACGTTCCATTAGATCAGCGATAATCAGCTGTGACAAGAAAGGAAGTTAAATGGGATATAAACAATGAAATATGCTAGAATTACTCAAATGTCGATCCTCAATCCTACTCTGAGTCCAAATAGGACTCTCAATAATAACTTTGCAACAAATCCTAAGGATTACACTCCGTTTTTTAAGAGCACACAAATGTTCAATCAGGGTTTAAATATAAATGAATCTATTTCGGAAAGGATGTTCCCTACTCAGGAATTAAATAATAATTACAACCGCTATGGAAAAGAAAGTTCCTTCTTTATACTACCAATTACAAATGAATGGTCCACCTAAAAAACCCACCCGATTTACATGAGTAATTCTTGCCCATGTTCTTGGTCATATCCAATGATCAAAATCCCGTGTAGAATGGGCATGTTAAAAAAAAAAAAAGAAACCAAAAGTCAACATGGTAACCCTGACAATTTGAAGAATATTTTGGTGGAGATCAGCACCAATCAGAGCTGACAAGGCAGGATGGGGAGAAGGAAATAAACAAGGAGATTGCATAAATTACTCCAATGTCGATCCTCAATACTACTCTGATTCTAAAAAGGATGTACAATTATAACTCCGTCACAAATCCTCAGGGTATTTTACGAGCATACACGAACGTTCAAACAGGTTTTGAATATCATTGAATCTGTTTAGGAAAAGATGTTCCCTACTCAGGAATTAAATAATAATGACAACTTCTAAGGAAAATAAAATTCCTACTTTATACTACAAATTATTGGGCCAGCTAAAAAAATTAACCGGATTTATATCATTAATTATAGATTATTCAACTCTACCTATTAAATAAATAAGAATAGATAGAAGAAAGAGTACACGCATCAACCGTTTTACCTTTTTTAATCGGTATACTTAGTTTTTTCTTTATACAGATCCCTTCTTTGATTATAATACAGAGTCGTAATCAGTAGTAAAAGGTGATTCAAAATGAGCGGGGTTTTCCAATAGGGATTTTTTGACAGGCGCGCGCGAGTTCTGTCAAATTCATACGTCATTTTTACTCAGTATTGTTTTACAATTCTTCGTGGAAATATATACGCCACAACAACGTGTACAAATTGTTCAATTGTACTATGAAAATCAGCGTTCTGTGAAAGAAGTTTTTCGCAAATTACGCCCAACTTATGGTCCACATAATCGATCTTCAAAATCCACCATTTGCAGAATAATCGAAAAATTTGAAGGGGCAGCAACTTGCTGGGATATCCCGTCGTCTGGGTGGCCACGTACAGCTCGCAGCGTAGAAAATATAGCGGCCGTAACCGAGAGTGTTGCCGAAGATCGTGAAGAATTGATTCGCCACCGCTCTCAACAACTTGGATTGCAACAACCTGGCGCATTTTGAAGAAAAATTTGGGTTTAAAGGCATACAAAATACAGCTCGTGCAAGAATTGAAGTCGCCGGACCTTCGTTTGCGTCGTGTGTTCAGTGAATGGGCTCTTGAACGTATCCAAGAAAATTCGTTTTTTCCGCCCCAAATTTTGTTCAGTGATGAGGCCCCTTTCTGGCTCAATAGCTACGTAAATAAGCAAAATTGCCGTATTTGGGGTGAAGAGCAACCCGAATTGTATCAAGAGCATCCATTACATCCATCGAAAACAACAGTTTTCATCGAAAATTAGCGCAAAAGAATGGACCATTTAAAGGCCAGTTGCGGCCAATATATGAAGGGGATTATTTTCTAGAGATAATTGTAAAGGATTGTTTTTTCGGTTAATAATAAAGTTTTGAACATAATATAATATTTGATGTGTTTTATTTCTACAATCCAAAAACCGCTCGTTTTGAATCACCCTTTATATGGCAGTAGTATATTTTATTGGCCTATTAATGGTTGCTTAATCTATAGTCACTCCAAGCTGATCCCTCCAAATAAAAAAAATCAGGCTTTCAATAACAAAACCCTCATTACGACTTTTGTCCAGTGATGCTAATCAGGTGCATTTTGGGCAAGTTAAAAAAAGAAACCAAAATTCAATATGGTAACCCTGACAATTCGAAGAATTTTTTAGAGAAGAGTAGCAAAGCTCTGATAACTTTTCATTAGATCAGCTGAAAGTGAATGTGACGAGAAGGGAGGAGAGAAGGAAATAAACAAGGACATTTGCAAAAATTATTCCGATGTCAATCTTCAATTCTACTATGGATCCAGCAGACTTACACTTTTAATTCTGAGACAAATACTCAAAGGTAACTCTCCGTCTTTTATGAGCTCATGACAATGCTCGTCATTGGTTTTGTAAATCTCAATGATTAGAGAGTTGACATGTTTGTTATGGAAAAGCTACCTTTGAAAATTAGGAAAGAAAAACTCTTTATTCTTTTTTCTTCTTTATTTATTAGGTCATCGTGGTGTTCACTTTTCCTGTTGATGTAAGAATTCTCCTTAGTGCTGTCAATACTATGTATTTTTTAGAATTTTGGAAAAAAAAAAAAATTGGAATTGGTAATTCTAAGAATGAATTTTCTTTTACTTAGACATTGCCATTATTATTTAACTCCTGAGTAGCGAACTTTACATTCATTTATATTCAAAATCTGATTGAGTGTGTGTGCTCTTAAAAAAACGGAGAGTCACCTTGGGGATTTTTTGTGGAGTTATACTTGTAAGTCCTTGTTGGACTGGGAGTAGAATTGAGAATCAATAATCTAAGTAACTCTTGTCAATGTCCTTGTTTATTCCCTTCTCCCCCTCCTCCCTTGTTACAGCTGATTGTAGCTGATCTATTAAAATACCATGACAGTTAAGCTGTTCTCCTCCAGCCAGAATATTATTTAAATTGTCAGGGTTACCTCCGTTTCTTTTTTTAACATGCCCAAAATACACATGATTATCATCACTGATTATGTCCTATCTTTTGTGTAAATTATTTTAAAAATTTATAAAATAATATAAATATATATGAATTTAGAGATCCCTCCACTAATCCCCCACTTTAAATATAAAAGGTTCTCCTCTTTATAGCAGTAATTTTTGACTATCCCTTCGAAATCATATAAAAGGGGGCTGATATTAATAACTTGGTCTTAATTCCGTAGTCCCATATGTCTTGCTCCGACCTTTTCCTTGTGCTCTTCTCTTCCTTTCAAAAATATCAACTCTATCAATCAAATGTTGTTAAATAGTAGAATAGGAAGTTCACTCTTCTGGAAAAACAGCTTAGGTAAAGAAAATTTGCTCTTTAGTTTGCACAGTCAAAAAACAAAAACAAAAAAATGGCCGAGCTAAAAAATGCACCCAATTTTCCTTACTATTAATATACATAGTCCTTTCACGTTTGAGTAAATCCACCATAAATCCCCTGAGAGTTTTAATTATTCACATGTATTTACGATTTATGTCCCAATTTACACATATTAGAATAATGTGTTTATTTATTTGTTTATAGTATGTCGATTAATACTCTAGAGCGTTTCCACGTGACGTCAGCATTGTTCATGTCGGCCATTTTTGGTGTCCAAACAACCAAGTTCTATTACATTATCACTAATTCATAATTAGTAAGAAAAATAAATCTTCTGGAGCTGCAGGCTTTTAAGAGAAGCTTATGAGTGGATATCATATGAGCCGCTCGAGAATTGTGGAGCAACAACTGATTTAATTTTTACAAGACTATTGTGGGAAGGCAAGATCAACGCCATTATCAGATCTTAGTATCCATTACAAATATATTATTACATCGTTATACAATCATATTTCATTGTTGTAGATAAAAATTAAGAATGACAATGGAAATAAATGGGATATTTATTTACGAATCTAGCCATTCTTAGGGATTTTAAGTACATATTAATACTTTGATTTAATTAGAAATAGCATTGTTTATCATTGACATCTATTAGCATTCAATGCAGATGTGAAGACTTTTTTTTTTTTTTCATTCTTAAAGCCATTTTATGAATATTCACTAAGATTGATTAAAATTTGTTCATTTTATGTAATAAAAAGTAGCTATTACAATGAATAGAATAAAATATTTTTCTTTAATCCTCCTACTTTGATCGTCTTTAATCAATAAAACAAATGTTCAAATTTAGACATTTCATACGGATTTGTAGTGAATATTTCTTTGATTTACTTCAAATACCACTGTTTATGATCAGCATCAATGTATATATGATAACTTTTTTTTATTTTTAAAGCCATTTGATCAAGTTCAATCAAGATTTATTGGATATTTGTCCACTTTATGTAATAAAAATATCAACTTTGATCCCTCAAAAATGGCGTCGCCTTTAATTATAATGCAATTTATGACGTCCGTCAAAATGCTCTACCGGGTGTCCATAGAATTTTGAATTTTGATATATTAATATATAAGCAATTATTGACAAAAAAAAAAAAAAAAAACTTGAGTTCTCAGGCTTACGTACAAGTCGAGAAAATGACACTTTGAAGAAGATCCTTTGATCCTTAGTACATAAATAACAAAGAAAATAGCCCAGGCCAATCCCCTCAAGACCATCACGGGCCACGCAAGAGATCTCGGGGTTTCACACCAGACTGTCCAGAAAATTATCAAAAAAGTGGGTGGAAAGAGGTCGGAAAGGCCATTTTTGACACCAGCAATGAAAGAAATCCATCTCTTCCGTTACTTTCAAGACTTTTTTGAATGAGTCTTTTCAGTTATTTCGACACTTTTGGCGCCCCTTCAGCACTGCTGCCATCCCCATCGACTACACATTTTGGGTGCATCTCAAGGGGAAGGCCTGCAGTGTCAGTCATCCAAACACCGAGGCCCTCAAAGTCACTGTCAGCCGGCTATGGGACGCCATGACTGAAGACTACATCTGCAGTGGACACAAGGCCTTCCACCGCCGCATGGAAGTCATCATTGCGGTTAAAGGCGGCTACATTAATGATTAAGGGAGCTCAGGCACACATTTATTTATAGTATTAATTTTGTTGAAATTCTATTGGTAATTAAAAAATTATATTTTGTTGAAAATTCAAAAGTGTTCAAATTTTAATGGACCACTCAGCACATTATAATTGAAGATCTGTTATAGTCTGATATATATTATATGTTTAGTAATCCATTAATAAAGTAACTTTCTTTTAAATAACGTACTTTGTCCGAATAACATACTTAAATAGCCTTGTTCATAATAACTATGTTATATATGATCATAAGTTATGTATTTTATGAATAGATCTTTCAGGACTGTGACCAATGATGTGTCACTCCCTATTTATTTGGTCCTGTCCAGTCATAGAATCCGTCCTATGCATCCTTGGGAACGGTTCTTCGTACTTTTAATACTAGAACTGATTGCAAAAGGAGAAATAAAGTTGAGTGACGTCATCAAGATCTGAACTTTATCCGTTTTAGGGCTGGTATGTGAACTGGACTGGACCGAGACTGAAATGGACTAGACTGCAGTCTTCATTCCTAAATAAGGATCGACACCACAACACTAGCTGTGTTTCTTCCCACAAAATCATATAACATGCAGCTGTTATTAACAACGGTCTTAATTCAGTAATACCACATGTACCGCTACAACTTTCCTTCCCACTCTTTTAAAATCTCATCCTTACCTATAATACTAATCGTCAATTATGAAAATCCAGTGCAGAATGGGCATGTTAAAAAAAAAGAAACCGAAAATCAATAAGGTAACCCTGACAACTTGAAAAATATTTTGAAGGAGATCAGCTACAATCAGATGTGACAAGAGAGGAAGGAGAAAAGGATATACACCAGGATATTTGCTAGAATTACTCCAATGACGACGACCAATTCTACTCTGAGTCCAAATAGGACTTACAATTATAACTCCACAACAAATCCTCTGGGTAACTCTCCGTCTTTTATGAGCACACAGGAATGTTCAAAGGTTTTGCTCTCTTACGAGTTCTCATTATAGTTTGAGATTGTTTTGATATTTTGACTTGAACATTATCTTTCACATAGACTTATGAATGTCTTTAGAGATGAGCCTAAATTTGTTTTGAGGGATTTTGTGTTAGTTCTTGGAAAGGTTTTATGAGCACATACCTATTGTTTCTTTATTGTATTAAGGTTCTCAAATTTAAATCTTCCTGATAGTTTATTAGGGGGGTCAAAGGTGAATAGAAATACAAGGTTAGACCATCATGTAATTGGGCTAGCTAGAATTTTCAATTTGATGTATCGTACTGACTGCTGGGCAAGATAGGCAGATTTTGACAAAACTCCCAACCACTTATGTATAGTCTATGCCGTCACTATTACTAGAATGTTCAATTTAATGTATCGTATCGACTGCTGGGCAAGAAAAACAGATTTTGAGAAAATAGTTTGAAGATTTGCTACTCGATTTGATCTTACAATCAAAGACTTAAACCTTGACTAAAAATCCATACTTTATTGGATTTCAAACATTTTATAGCAAGTATTTGGTCAATTTGAAGACTTGATGAAAATATTTAAGGACTTGGAATTGTGAGCATTTGACTTGGAGTTTGGGTAAGGGTTGTACAAATTTTTATTTGATGGAACATGTGCTCCTTTTAGCGAATAAAAGGTTGAAACTATTTATAAATAGTTTCTTAATCTCTTTGAACAAACAGAATTTACTATTGTAGCCGGATCCATAATTGAAACGTACTTGTAAACAGATAGTCATACAACAATTTTTTAAGCCAGGATTTCCCAAAATGTACTATGCCAAGGCCCCCTACACTAATATACTTTTAGCTGAGGCTCCCTTTATACGAAACATATATACTATGTATCTGTAAACAATCCTCAATTCCCCATCCTCCTGCACCTCCCCTAGCCTACTCCCACGGCTCCCACTTTGAAAACCATTGTCTTCATCAACTATCGTGGCCCCTTACTGGAACTTGGGGCATTACGCACTCTGCGTATAAGGTAGCTGCCGCCCTTTTTGTATCTCATACATGTTCTGGGCCCGAACTTTCTTGCAACGCCCCTTGTTTTAAATGCCTCTTACCAAAACTGAGGTTGTATAAAAAAGAACCGAGACCGGATCCGAGACTTATAAAACTGAACCAAAGCTGTTGAAATGAAATAACTGAAGGCAGGACCAATAAAACCGCTGAACCTGTACCGGGCATAGCCTTGCATATGATTAATTCTTGCTTATGTTCTTGTTTATATCCTTCTCGCCCCTCCTCCTCGCCACATCTACAAGTTTGCTGATCTAATGAAACTTTGACAGCTAAGCTGCTCTCCGCCAAAACAATCTTCAAATTGTCCGAGTAACCATGCTCATTTACGGTATCTTTTTTACAGCCCCAAAATACACACTATTTTCATCACTATACATAATAACATTGGTTGTGAGGCAGCTTATATTCTTTTTTGTACATTACAATACCAGATGGCCCTAGCAACTCCTCATTTTTACTCTCCTTCTTTCATGAGTACATGAACTAGTGTTTAGTTAACAATTAGATGTTCCCTGCTCAAGAACTAAATACTAATGATAACAGCTTTAGAAATGCTGCTCAAATTGCAACTACAATAAATATCCCCTGCTTTCTAGGTCATATTTTACACAACACTAATCATACATCTCCTTACATATGGAGTTTCTAAAATATCCATTTATAACATGTATTTAAGAATATAGTATAAGTAGTCAACTTGTAAATAATTAATAAAGATAATAATTTGTAGAATATGAAATGAATGAATGAGGAGCTTTCAAGCTCTTTGGATCTCTTTCCTCTAAATAAAGGGTAAACTTCTAAAGACTTTTTCTTCGGGGTTCTCTCTTAAGAGAGATCTTTTAATATACTCAAATAATTTTTCTCCCTGGGCCTTCCCAACTCTACATTGCAAGAGAAAGAAATGAGCTCCACAATACTATTTTTTTAAAGTTGTTTTCCCTGTAGTTCATAGTTCCTTGGCCCTTTTTTTTAGTGGATTTGGATCTGGAGAGTGACACTTTTTTAATAGTGACTCAACAATAAAGTTATAAAAGGTATGGCTCTGCTCATCCTTAGTGTTTGAAGTTCTCAACTCGATGCGTTCCCTGTTGTTCGAGTAAAGTAATATATTTTTCTAAAACTCTCATGAATATGATTTGATTATAGAGGTAATTTCTTTTTGTTTCGTATTTAATCTACTGAGGGAGGAAGAAGTCTTTATGATTTCAAATAAAACTTTCCAATTTGAAAATCAAATTAACAAATTTAATATCCTTATAACACTCATAGCTAAAAATATGCTTGACAGTCTTCAAACTAATAATGTACAAACATAATACATTAATATAAGTGGTTGAATGTTAATAGGATCTAATGCCATTTTGTTTCTAAAGAGATTCTTATTAATATTATTATTTAAATGAATTCGTCAATTTGATACAATATCCAAGTTTTAAATTACTCTAACAGGAAGTGTTCTGTTTTATAAATCAATAAAAAATGCCCTTTTAACTATCAATGGAATAATATATTTTAGATGCCCCTACACAACTAAGGTAAGTTTGGTGACCGGCATCAAGGATCACTTTGCATTCATGCCCATGGAGCTCGTCATCATGGACAACTCTCACCTCAGAGGCCGTGATTGAGGTAAAGGACAAACCTCATGACACATGACCTACAATAACTTTTTATATTTGAAATAAAAATATTAAAAATTACGGATTTTATGTTGCTTTTTGTAAATACGAGAGAGGGCACGGATTTTCTCTTCGAGTCCTGTATACATAATTTACAAAGTAAAAAAAACAACTAGGTGACTATTGACTATAGTCTATCTATAACCTTGTGGTTTTATAGTTTGTAGCTTGTTTGTTTAAAAAGTTTTGTATTTTGTAATAATTAAGTAATATAATCATTCAGGGAGTTGTATTATTTTGTCACTAGGTGATGCTACTCTTTGTCGCTTTGTTTACAAACGAAAATAAGAAAACAAATCGCATGTTCCATTGTTAATCACACTTTTACATTCGTTTTAAAATCTCTTAGTTTATCTTACCTTATATGTATTACTTTAACTAACTAAAATATTGTAAAGTCAACTGTTATAGACTATCCGTGCTCATCAAAAATAAATAATCAAATAGTATAGGATGTCTAGGTCAAATATCCATTCTGCTGCTCTCAAAATACAAATAAAGGTATTTCTTTGAACTTTTTATAATGTTAAATAACTTCGAAGAATATCTTAGAATGAATTTAAAAAAAAAAAAAAAATAGTTACTTGTGAATTGTTTAAAAACTCATCTACCTTGACTCTAATTTATGTTTATATTGAAATATACATAACTATATATTATTCAAACATATTTGATGTAATATCGAATACATATCTATACAAGAAGGAAGTTTGGTTAAGTCATAAAAGTATAGCTTGAGCTAATTCTTGAAACCTTTTGAGCAGAAGTATGTATAAAAAGGATAATTTCTTATCCAACGCCTCTAATGTTTGGCCCTGATATGGTCGTTGGAAAATAAATTTATCGCACTTTTATTGTGACCATGATTCTTTGCCACTTTTAGTGCAATCTGTGGCACTGCCAAAGGGTTAATTTGTCAGAATGATTAATTAATTGCAATTGATGATTCATTAAAATTTTATCAAATATATATAAATAAAATAAACCTATTTACTCGTATATAAGTAATTATATGATGGTGTATGTATTTTCACGCACTTGTGATCACTTTATACTTCTCTTCAATAATAATGGTAACAGGTTATGAAAAAACAACAATATATATTCATGTTGCAACTACAAAAAGCCGCTCGCTACTCGATTATCATATTATTTCACTCCATGTATTCTTGGAGCAATATAACAATCTCCCTTTTGTATAATCTATGATTATTTAAGTTATTTATGAAGAAAAATGTACGAAATAACCGTTAGATGTCTCTTTAAATGTATATTTTGTTGAATTAAAAGCCTGTCAAGAAGTAAGTAACTGAGTAGTCAGTCAAGTTTACCTAGTATTATAATTTATTAATTTAATATATTTTAATAAATAGTTAATACTATACGAATTGAAAAGAGAGTAGACGATTGAATATGTCAGATCCTCGAAGTCCATCTCCTCCAGTTCCTGGTCCTCCTAGTGGAGCTAGAGGAGTTGAGAACTTGGCCGAAGTTTTTCGTTGTTTTATATGTATGGAAAAACTTCGAAATGCACATTTGTGCCCACATTGTTCCAAACTATGCTGTTACCTTTGTATTCGCCGATGGCTCACCGAGCAAAGGTCTCAGTGTCCGCACTGCCGAGCTTCATTACATTTGCATGAATTAGTCAATTGTAGATGGGTTGAAGAAGTGACGAATCAATTGGATTCCCTCGTTTCGTCAAAAGGGAATGGTATAGGAGGGGATGGGAGCTCAAGTGAGCCTGATACACTAGAGAATTGTCATGTTCATCCAGATGAAAAGCTGAGTGTCTATTGTAAGACGTGTAGTACATGCATATGTCATCAATGTGCATTGTGGGGTGGGACATCCCACTCTGGACATACTTTTAAACCTCTAGATGAAGTCTACACTCATCAAGTAATTATACATTTTGATTCTCATGAGTTAATTATCTTATTTTTTCCCCTTACGGATAGGCACTTCAATTAAAAGTAGAGGTGACGATGCTACGTCGTCGACTTTTAGAACTCTTATCCTTTGAGCAAGAGGCTGACAGAACAGTGGAGGCTGTCAGAGCTGCTAAAGATGATCGAGTGAGGGAAATTCGAAATACAGTTGAGCTTATGATTGCTCGCTTAGACTCCCAGCTCAAGGGAAAGCTTTTGTCTATTATGGGCCAAAAGAATTCTCTCTCTCAAGAAACGGAGCAAGTCCAAAACTTATTAAGTGAAATCGATTGTTATTTGAATTCCAAAAACAAATCAGAATTTATAACAAAGTCCTCTGATTTATTAGCTCTTGTCGCAGAGATTAGTAAAAAGCCTGTAGTCCGGGTCTGTATGAATGGCTTTTCGAACGGTGGTGGGGAGTTTATTTCTGAGATTGTTCCTCAGTACAGCTCTGCTGTTTTTCGACTCAATAACTTTTCTGCTCTTCAAACTAAGGCACACCCTGTTTATAGTCCTCCCCTTAATATAAATGGTTTATCCTGGAGACTTAAAGTCTATCCAAATGGAAATGGAGTCGTCAGAGGAAATTATTTAAGCGTGTTTCTTGAATTAAGTGCTGGACTTCCAGAATCATCCAAGTATGAATACAGAGTCGAAATGATTTATCAAGGTTCTCGAGATTCCTCAAAGAATGTTGTTAGAGAGTTTTCTTCGGATTTTGAAGTTGGAGAGTGTTGGGGCTATAATAGATTTTTCCGGCTGGATCTTTTAGCTAGTGAAGGATATCTCAATGTGGAAGCGGATGTCTTAGTTCTCAGGTATATATAATCTGAAATTAATCAAAATGTGTGTAGGCCTTATGCTAATATTTTATTACGCCAGATTTGAAGTTCGACCACCTACATATTTCCAACAATGCCGCGATCAGCAATGGTACATCCATCAGCTTCAATCTCTTCAAGGTTAATTCAACAGCATCATTTATTCGATTTATATATAAAATAATTATTATTTTTAACTTTTATAGCTGGATATGCTGCTCAGATTGCTGAATTAAATGATCGATTGTCCCTCATGATGTCCCGTTCTAGGTCTCCAATTTTTCAATCTCCTGTGGATTTTATACCAGTGACATCCAGTAAGCCTAGGACAGATCGCTCTACCTCTGCAATAGACTCTATCATAAGTAACGTGCGAAAAAGGT
The DNA here is from genome assembly GCF_016086655.4 of Lepeophtheirus salmonis. Lineage (NCBI taxonomy): Eukaryota > Metazoa > Arthropoda > Copepoda > Siphonostomatoida > Caligidae > Lepeophtheirus > Lepeophtheirus salmonis. The sequence goes on along the minus strand of NC_052141.2, from coordinate 20,533,157 downwards.
GTTCCATGCATCCATATGCCTCTAAAAATCCTTCTTTAACAACTTCAAAAGTGGGGGTTTCTTCTATTGCTTCAAATGGGGCTAATCGTAATCTGTCGCCTTCTGCAAACGCAACTTTGTACAATCTTGGAATGTAAGATGAAATCCTTTTCATGAATTTATTGAAATTGATTATTTTAATTATTATTAGAAGTTCTTCTGAGTTAGAATGTGGTAATTTAAGTAGCTCATCTGAAAGTGAAGACAGTTGCGAAGAAACTGAACCAGTAGAAGAGCAATCTCTGGAAGATGTTGAAGCTGAGAATGATGTCGACGATGAGACAATATCTGTAGAAAATGATTTGGATCTTAATATCAGTCATCCATCCTTACTTTCAGACCTAGACTCATTAACAGATCAAGTAGAAGGTATGGGCTATCTTGCAGCAGTGGCTTCACTAGGAGAACATGGAGGAAGAAGTAGAAGCGTTGAAGTACCATCTTCGGGTGGAGAGCAAGGTATATTACAGAGACTGCATGATATGCATGTTACTCGAGATGGAAGTTGTGGAAGTAGTAAAAGAGATGATTCTCATCCCTCTCGAGAAGAAATTGATGTCCCATCTGTATCAAGCCGGGAGAGACTCATAGGATCTCTTCAAACTGAACCTAGATGCGGGTTATCGTCAAATCGTCGTTTGGGAGCTTCCTCCAAGTCACAGATATTCGCTTCTCCTCTTCTACTTAGTTCTCATTCTGGTATAGCTCCAAGACCAAGCATTGGAATGACATCAAACGATATTGGGTCATCCCCAGTTAGAGACCAAAAAGATTATCAACCATATAGTATTTTAAACATTTATCCCAAGCCCTTTTTTAATTATCCTGGTCTATCTACGAACTCAACTTCTTCATCAGTTCTCACTAATAATCCAAATAATGTTGAGAGCTCTTCAGTAGGAGGCTTATCCAATATTCACAATCCCTTACTTCAGGTATAGCTCTTGTTTTAGATTATAAATAAAATTGTTAATTTCTTTCCAAGAATATGGATATGGCTGAAGTGGATCAGCCCTATAGATTACTGGGGAACATATTTCCTTGTTCAAGTCAAACTGGATCTGGACACTTTAATTCTGATCCAAGTGATCAGCCTTCAAGTGACGTTGTGGTTGCACGTATGCCACGACTTCAATCCCCTAATTCATCTACTAACATGGATCTCTCTACTGGTGTCGACAAAGGTTCGTATGTTCAGTTAAAAAATTGAAGAATAATATAATTTGCTATGCATTTTAGATGATACAATCAAACCAAAGGATAATGGAAGGCCTTCGTCATAAAATACAAGAACCATTCTCGAATCTCTATCTTTTTAATTTATTACATAATACATAGGGATAATTTATTATTAAATACATCTGACTATACTTAAATAAAGTTATACAATAAAGGTATAATAATATTTTTTAGATTCCTAATACTTTGTTTACATTACATATAAGAGATGAGTTCAGTTTTAGATGTACTTTGCTCCTATTAAAGAGATCTTCAATGGACTCTGTGACTCCAGCATTCCTAAGCGTGCCCTTTGCTTTCAGACTATTGTGGCATATAGACCAGACTATTTGAAAGCAAATCTCAAGGAGCTTTGAATCATTAAGCGTTGAGGCGTTTAGAAATATGTCCCGAAGAATTAAGAGAAAATTTTTGCAGAACAACATTCTTGCACGATTGGAGGAATGAAAGGATATGTTTCTTAAAATAGCTATCGATACAATATCATTCCTATTTCTCACTAATGAAAGCAGAAGGTAGTCCATTACTCCTTGACACTTTGAAGGTACATAGATTTGACCATCTTGAAAGCTAGTTACCGTGAGAAGAAGGTCCAATGTAAGAATAAGGTATTTACTTCGTTTTTTCTTAAATCCCTTCGGATCGAGGGCCTCAAAAAGTATAGGGGAACTCTTCGAATTTTCCCCGGTTAAAAAGTTACTTTTGTAAATCATAGAACGAATCTCTGAACTATTAGCAGCAATGATTATTAATATCTTTAGTGCATATATCCCTTCTTCTGATCTATACTTAGAAGCTATGTTTACAATTCCATTAAAAAGTTGTCCATTAATAATTATAGAAGGATCTGTACCGGAGCAAAGAGTAATGATCAAACGAAGAGTGTCCAAATAGCTTAAATATTTCATCAAAATGTTGGATATATTTTCTCCTTTAAAAACAAGAATCTTTGATTCCTGACTTTGGTGGCTAAGGTTATTCAAGAGACGAATGAGGCTCTTGATCTCTAAACGACCCTCCTTTATCTTGGTAAGATACCTTAAAATAGATGTAACCCATCTTTTTCTTATTTGAGAACCAATAGAAATGGGATGAAGACAAATTGAGGCTAGAGAATAATTGACAATTAGAGTCAATTTTTCAGTTCTTAAAATTACGTTTTGATCCATCATATGGAATATAGTTATGACATTATTCAATATATCTCTTTTCAAATGAGAATACGGATCGTGATCGATTTCTTCATTGTTCATCATATGTGTAAAATTCATATAGACAGTTATCCAAGATAATACATCACAGAGTACATCTTCTGACTTATGAGCAAGCATTTGTAGCGTTGCTTCTAATAGCCCCTCTTCATATTTCTTGAAAATATTTGCAAGTTTATGTACAGATTCCGTATCCTTAGTATTTCTTAGAATTGTGAGGTACCAATTGAAGCAGTTTCGTGTAAGATGGTCCACTTCTTCACCCGCAACTTTTCTTCGAATAAACAAAGTAGACGCCAAGTGAGAATTAGCAATAAAAAGGTATTCAACAGAAAGTGTTTGAACAGGATGTTTGATATATAAGCAAATAAGGGAATCCAGATAGTATACGTAATCCATCAATGGGAAATTACTTGTAATAGATTCTAAAGCTCTATCAGATAAGTCAATTGCTGTGAATGTATCCAGTGTCTTCAATAAATTACCATCGTTGAGAGAAATACTAAGGAGAAATAGATTCAATCCTCCCATAAAAAGAGGAGTCATATCCAAGTCAAAAGAATGATTTTCTAGTCTATTACTACGACTTACGCCACAACTATCCTCCACCTCTTCACATTTTATTCTATGAATAGCCCCAAATGATTTCAAAAGACCAACCACAAATTCTTCAAAATTTGCTCTTTGTAAAAATGATGTAAGAGCAGATTCTCCATGAATAAGAACACCAGAAACATTTTCCTTTATTGTTGGACCATAGTACATGTTATGTCCCGTATAAAGGAGGTTTGTTAGAGTCTTGAGGGAACCATCCCGAACTATAAGTGCCTCTTTTTCATTCATTAATGCACTCAAACAAATTTCCCAAATGGATACAACATCAGACAGCCTCCTTGTCAAAGAATCTGCTCCAAGTTCAGAAAATGCAATCAAAGAGATTAATTGGAATGTTAAGGAACGAACAATGAAATTCTTATGAGTAAATAGATGAATGAACCATTCCATACGGCCAAATATTTCAATACTTTCAAAATCTCCCTCATCCAAGGTTTTCTCGGCAATTCTTTGAAGAGTTTTGAGCATGGCAATAAGTTGTCCGGATTTAAAGTATCCCTTTTCAGTGTGAGATTTGATACATACTTGAATATACTTGGCAACATCACAGCACTCTAACAAATTAAGATGATGAACTTGATTTTCGATAAGGTAAAATATCCATTTTAAGCTAGGACAATGTATCAACGGTTTCTCATTTATAATTCCTCGAATGATTAATGTAAACTTATGTTTGTGTCCAAACAACTTTAAAAAGTGAGAAATAACTACGATCGTAGTCATAGATATATAATCCGGATTTTCTTTGACACTCTCCCTTAAAAGTAGTTTAAAAATAGTTTGATCCGTTTTTAAAAGCTGATCAATCCATGAGGAAACGTTCGAGGCAATATTATTATAATCTTGTATGAAATGATTCAAAATCTTCACATATATCTTAAGATCTGTTCTACTATTGGGTACAAGAGTAAGAAATTTTTTAAAAATACGATCATAATCTGTTGAGATAAGCTCTTCATTGTCGTCTATAAGTTTTTGTGAGTTCATGAAATCTACTTCCTTAAGAAATGCAACTGGAGTTTGAGAATAAATTAACTTTGATGGATTTGACAAGTTTTCTTTTGAGAATGAAGCTGCTATCATGGTTCTTTCATCTTCTTGAAGGACTAATCGATTATCAAAGTTTTCACTAAATTTTGTCTGTGAGGATGAGCACATGAAGCTCAATCCCTCATAACATAAATTCCAATATACTTTCATGAGTTTGAATCCCTTCATATTTTCGGGGGATTCTTCAAACTCATTTGTTCCATCATCCATGGCTTCATAATCAAATGGTAGTGTAAACTTTTTACCAATTAAATGATCGAGGGTAATATATTCTGCGTTCTCCACGGTATAAACATGTTTAAAAAGCAAAAGAGCGGCAATCGTAGATAAATCTAACCGGGTTTGATCTAATTGAGAGAATCGTGGGGAATGTAATATAAACATACTTCTGATAATCTTAAACAATAACTTTGAACAATAGCTTGTTCTCAGAGAGTTATTTTTTACGAGTAGGACTTTCATAACTTTAAGCACTATAGGAAGTAGTTCCCCTCCATATTCCAGATTATCTTCCTTTAAAATGTTTTCCCAAATTTCGACTATTTTTTTAAATCCTCCACTCTCTATAAATTTAATATGAATTAAATTATCTTCAAGCAAAACTATCAAATGACTCAAAGATCTTTCAATCTCTAAAGAGCAAGTATCATCTGATAGGAAAAGTGTCTCCATTACTTTGATAAACTCTCCTATACTTTTTTGATTTGACTCAACAATATTTCTGAAGTTAAGAATGTCTTTGGTTCGTTTTATGAATGAATCACTGATATCACTTTCAAATATATCTGCAAATCTGGGAAGCTTTAGGCAGGAATTTTCTTCCTGTGCAACAAAAACTTTAATGTTCGCTTGGACAGCCTGTCTCAAATTAGGCGAATTATGAAACAATAAACGAAAATTAGATTCCAGAAGCTGATTTTTGTTGAGTCCTGAAAAAGTTCTCAAGTCCGAGTCTGGATTAAGAGCATTGAGTATCATTTTTCCTAATCTTGTATCCGGATTAGATAAGCACTCTAAATATACTATGTTAGGGACAAGTACCGTTGTAACTATTTGGTGCCATATCTTTTTTAATATATGCTCTGACTTTAGCAAGTAAAGTAATATTTCTTCACATGCGATTTTAAGAGAAGAAGAAGAATCCTCATCCATAATGGTCTTGCAAACTTGTTCAATGACTTTGTGGCTGCTTAATAAGAAATATATTTTTTTGCATGGATCAAACTTATTAAGAGCATGTGATATCCCCATAATATTTTGCACTAGAGAATGTAGACACAGATATATTTGAGTTTTTAAATGGGAATTTTTAATCTTAAGGAGTTGAATGATGGGATGATGAAGCTCAGGATTTCCCGTATCTGAACAAAATTGAAAAAACTTAATTAGATAAAGGTGACTTTCATGAAGAGGATAGGAAATCACAGAATGGCGGGCTGAATTGATAATATCATTTTGATTTAATGAACCTTTTAAGAAAGTGACGGCATGATGAATAGACCTCAACATAGGCTTTACTTCTATATCAAAATCCTTTCTGGAATCATCATCCAGTTGCAACAAAACATCACTGTGAAACTTAGGTTGGCTCAAGTATAATGTAGGATCATAGATACATTCCTTTAAAATATGTTTTAATTTATTGTGAACTTTTAAGTCAAGTGAGCTTGAGAAAATCCACCATTTAAGGCATAATCGAAGTAGGAGAAGGTAAGCTACTCTATGAAAGCGAAAATTCATTTTGGAACTATGATACGTATAAATATTTGAGATTGTTCTTGAAATTTCGTTTATCCTTCCACCATCTTTTTTGTGGATATCGACATTTAAGAACTCTAGAAGCTTGATGAGTTGGATTTCAAGAGTATATACCGAATTAAGGAGACGATAGCTATGATCTCCATCATTTAAGACCCATAATGATAGAGAAGCCTCAAAAGTAATCCATACGAACTCCACAGTTGAAAGACACTCCTTTTTCAAAGTCACTGCTTGAAGTCGATCCTCTATACTATTGTTCTTTGAATCCGACATGGAGTCATCCTCATCATAATAGCAGGAATGGTCCAGGTTAGACATGGCTTTACTATGAAATTCACGTGACAACTCCAGTTTATTCACTAATTTATGAATATAAACATTGAGAGACTCACAAATATGAGATTTAAGACTTATATTGTCGGTCACGTCAAGTACTTGAATGAGAGTTTTAATGAGAGCAGGTCGTTGTAAAAATACTTCGGGTGGGAAATCAATTAATAGAGAGCTACAAAAAGTTTGACAAAGTTCCCTCATTTGATCTGGATGATGAGCTATATCTGTATGGGGACGTAGATGTTCCAAATCTATTGACGAGAGAGATATCCATGGAAATGTTGGTTCAGACTCTGTAAGACTGTTGTCCAGTTGAGAAAATTGAACTTTCTTAAAATAATGTTGACGGACAGGGGAATAGGTACTGGGTTCTTCCAAAGCATCAGCTTTGGAAGGGGGGAGAAGTAAACGAAGTGGAAGGGATTTCATAGGTAAGACTCTGGGGGAGGAAATGGATGATGATGTTGTGGTTGATATTACCTCTGGACTGTTGGAGTTAAATTGAATTGCAGATATGAGATCCGCCTCATTTGCTGCTCTTAGTGGGATTGGAAGCTTTTCTTCTAAAATCTCCCAAACAAGATTTTGTAAAACCTTTTCTCCTACGTGAAGGCGCCATTGGGAGAGGATTTTCCGTACTCCAAGATCCATGCAGGCATTTTGAACTTCAGTGAATGAGAGAATGTTTCTCAAAAGTAGTAGAGCAGTCTTGGATCCTTGCAAAACATCTTTGCGAATAAACCAAAAGTCAACGAATCGTGCCAAAAAGTTATCTTTTAAAAGATCCGCTGCTGAGAGGAGTCCTTTGTCTAGCTTGGAATGAATAGAGCTCAGAGCCCGAAGACGGATTTCAGGCACTGAACTGTCAATAGGGGGAAATGTCATAATAATAATTATTATTTTTTGACATATCTTTGACTAATAACTCTAGCTATGAAATGAATCAACATTTGAATTAGAGCACAAATCGATTAATACTACTAAAAATATTTTTACTAAAGGGAAAGAGAAAAAAAAAGTGTCAAAACCACTGAACCTCGCGTACTCTATTTTTGATCTATCATTAGGATTTAGGAAGTAATACATTCCTAAATTCAACCAACCAATATATTAATTAAATTAGCTTAATATTGATGTTAATCTACTCTAAAGCTTTATTAACAAAATAACGAAACGCGCCGGTTAGCTGGAAAAGCTACATGCTGGTACATATATTTTTTCCCCCAAATGCCAATGGTTTGACGCCACATATTCACATTTTGTCATTTTCTAGCTCCCTTTTGGGTTTTGCAGTATGCAACTTCTTCCTCCAGCGAATGTACCTTGCTAATTCAATTAAAAGGGTAAATTCATGGGGGCTGCCAAGTTAGTTATAGACGGAGTAATATTCAAGTATACTCGACGTCCCCCAGCGAATAAAAAAAGTGTTGGTACGACACTATGAGCATTTTTACTCAAGTTATAAGTTGGATCATAATTGAAGAAGAGGCTAAAAGTCGATATTTTTATTACATAAATAAAAAAAGACATACTGTAGGCCTTGTATACTATTTTATACAAAGTAATATGCACTAAAATGGCCAGATTCGAACATTTTGCTTTAGGTCAATTAGGGACGAGAAAAATAGGACTATTAGAGAAAATACCTTTCAATTTTATTAAAATAATTGACTTTAATCCATTATATGAAAATAATACTGTATAACGAGGTTATAACATATTTTTAATAGATATTCGGGTCAGATATATAGTAAAAATAGGGATTAGAGGGATAGATTTTTGATAGACAGTAAGGTTGAAGACCTTTTATTTGTTGGTCCTATTTTGAGATACATGATACAATAGTCCACTATTTTAATTAATATTGTTATAAAACTTGGTTGTTTAGGCCCCAAAATGCCCGCCATTAAATTAACAATGATGAAGTTCATCAGGTGAAAATACTCTGTTACTTTGAGAAGGTTGCAAAGATTTCTGTATATGACATGCCATAAGAATAGACAACTCTGATTTAATGGGGAAGGTTGTTTATTATTAGTAAATATTATTATTGATGCTGATGTGCTCATGCTGTGCTATTTAAGTCATTAATTAATATTGGTGCAATTAAAGAATAAGAGGAATGTCAGCCTTTCAAAGAGTCCAACAATGGAGCACATTTGCTCGGAATTGGCATATTTTTGACGCAAAAAGACAAAATCCATTTGCTAGTGCAAAAGTAATAACCAAATATCTTGAAGGTAACCCATTACTCAAATAGTATTTAATATTTATAAAATAATAATAAATATCCGCCTATTTCTACTACTAGGGAAGCATAAACCAATTCACCATGCACTCAATGACTGCGGTGACCACGTTATTGTAATAAACTCTCGCCATGTTGCACTACTTGGGAGAGAATGGCAATTTCGTGTATATTTTCATCACACGGGTTTCCCTCAAAAACGTTACAACGGAGGTGCAAAATGGATACCCGCATGGCAGGTCCATGAGAGAGATCCAACATTAGTACTATGGAAAGCTTGCTATAACAATCTCTATGGCGATCTTACTCGGAAAGGTAAAATGACCCGTTTGCACGTCTTCCCCGATGAAGAGGTTCCTGACGAGCTTTTAAACAACGTTTCAGGGATGATCCCTCGAATTAAAGACGCTCCTAAAAAACTGAGTGAATACAGTGCAGAAGAAATACAAGCCTTTCCCAGTCTCTGGGATTATCCAAAGGACTTTGTTAAAGATATGGTCACAATCAATGAATAACTTTTTTTTATCGATATATATTATGTTTTAGGTAGCTTTGTGTATTTTTTCTCTACCATTCTACGGCAAAAATAAGTAAACAGTATATATTAATCTTTTTGTGAATGTACAACACAATTATAACAAATATATATTTATTCGTAGATTACTTAAAAATGTCTTGAGATCAAAGGAAAAAAAAATATTTTTATTCGAGGGCTATTATGACGGTGAAGAATCACTTCAGATTTTATCATTCCGTATCTCGACGCAAATATTTTCTTTTTGTTTTCAAGACTTCGATTTTCATTGGGCTAATGAATTAACAAGAAATTCAATGTTTTGAGTGATAAATAAAAAGGAGGGTGGCCCCCCATTTAAATTTTTCTTATTTAAATTTTTACGCTTCTTTCGTTGACTAATATATAATGAACGACGCATAAGGTATTCAAATGAGCAGTAGTAGTGTACATCAAAAATTAAACTAAAAGAGTGTAGATATGCGATTACTCTTTTTAAGCTTAGAAAGTTCTGGATGGTTGTTAATGTTGTGTGCGGTGGTGCCTATTAACACTTGCAGGTGTCTCTTCGGCTACTCTTGGGTCCTAGAATAAAAAAATAATCATGTAATTATTCCAATTTGTATATAAACGCTTAAATATTTACCGTGTATGAGGCTCCTTGAGGTTGATTGTTGGCATCTGGAGGGTCCTTGGAGTGTCCGTTCGTTGCTTGGTCCTCATTGACGACAGTAGCACGTCGATCAGGACGTACCATATCTGGTGGAGGATCCTTTGGAACATTTCCACCAAATTTAAGCATATTCCAATCGAATACATAGTCGTATGTAAAGCCTTGTTTATGAAAGAGATTACGAAATAACTGTCGCATGAAGCTAACAAAAAAAAAAGGTGAAAGACAAAAATAAAATATAGAATTATATAATGCAAACCTATAGTCTGGCTCATCCGTGAAGCCCAAGCATCTGCAATAATCCAAATACATTGCAAATTCACTCGGGGCACCCATGCATAATTTGTGAATTGGAGTAGCCATCTTTTCTTCGGATATTCCTAGTAATAATGAATAATTAGCACTCAAACGGAACATTTCCTTACACTTCCTTTCATACTTTCGTATTTCTGAAGTTTAGTGGCAGCTCTGAGACCTTGCCAAGGAAGTGTGCCAGTCACGAAGTACATGAGAATATAACCCAGGGATTCAAGGTCATCTCTTCTACTTTGTTCGGCCCCTAAGTGGGTATTTATACTAGCATATCTGGCGGTTCCAGTCAGGCTTTTATTCATCTTGTATGGAATGTGGAGGCCTCGTATGTCGCGGTATTTTTTGGCAAGACCAAAGTCTATTATATACACTAAGTTACCTCTTTTTCCTAACCCCCTGAAATAGTATACGGAATAAAGTTATTTACAGAATGGTTATACAATTATATCCACTTACATGAGAAAATTATCGGGCTTGATATCCCTATGGATGAAGCGTTTAACATGAATGAATTCTATCCTTGTTATGAGTTGATCTGCAAGGAGTAAAACTGTCTTGAGACTAAATCGACGAGAACAATAATTAAATAAGTCTTCCAAGGAGGGTCCAAGCAACTCCATAACAAGAACATTGAAGTCACCCTCAGAACCAGCCCATTTCATGACTGGAATTCCAACCCCTCCTTGTAGCAAACGGTAAAACCGAGATTCCAAATGTAACTGAGGGTGCTTGGTTTTGATACATTCTAGTTTGATTGCAACTATTAAAAAAATAAATATATACATATAGTTACTTATTATCAATATTGAATGTATTCAAAGATCATAGAAAGTTATTTCTTTCAGGGGACTCTTTCAAAATTCCATTAAAGGTCTACGTAAAATAAAAGAACATGACTTGAGGAGAGAGAGTAGATGACAATGTAGATCATTGATGCATAGTTCAACTTTTGCAGGACTAAACGACTAAAGTCAAGTCTGATGCTAATGATATATTAATATTCAACTCATGTTGACTGAATGTTAGAATTGTAATATATCATATTCGATTAATGATGGAAATAAGGTGAATACTCTGTCTAGGATGGGTATCAAGTTTAATTTATATATAGGAGTACTAAACAATTCCCAAGGGAGAGGATCATTTATGATTTTAATTAAGCGATATGTACACTGCGTTTAATTAATCAAATAATCATAGATTATTTATATTTAGGCCCATCTAGCAAATGATTCAGGAACAAAGAACTACATCCTATAACAGACCACGACATTAAATCATTGTATTTTCACAATATGCACTAAATCATTCTAGTTTAGTACTAAATCCAGTTCTCATCCAAGACAATCCTCCTCTAGTCATTGTGTTGCCCCCTGTCAAAGAAGCAGAGCAAGCTCGTAAAAGTTTTAACCTTCTTCGAATGTAGAAATATCAGTTCCAAGGTATATATCACCAAAAGATCCACTCCCAATCTTCCGCCCTAAGCGATATCTATTTCCAACACGGAGTTCCATTCTGTATTTAGCTCATTCGAGTCTTTAAAAAAGTCTTATAACTTTATAAGCGTGGAAACGGAGAAATTGGAGGATATTTATTCCAAGTTATATGTTACTAAAAAAAACACGAAATAAAGAATCTCTTTTTTTTTTTTTTTTTCACTTCTTGGTTTTGGAGCAGTGAGCCCTGAGCTAGCAGCAGTCACCTTTCTTTCTTTCTTTAATTCTTTCTTTCCTTCTACAATTCGCTCTTCAACACTTCTTCATCGTTTTCTTTCTTCCTTCTGGCCGGAGGATTAAAAAAGTCGTCTGCGCACCTCAACAGCTTCTGTTTCAGTGCTCCTTTATTTAAAAACATAAAATAGTAAGTAGTAAGATTCTTACTTAGACATAGGTAGAAATAGAAGGAAAAAGAGACAGAGTGAGTAGATACAATATTAAGTTCATATACGCATCGACAGCTCCTCCTTCTTCAAGCAAGCTTTAAAACAAAGTAGCGGAACGTAGATCACGTGATCAATATTTTTACAAATCAATGGTCGGCGTAAGGCATATTTTTTTCTCCGTTAGAAGGGTTGAGTATGACTCCACAACCAACTAGGCAGCCTCCATGAATTTAAACCTTTTAACCGAATTATCAGGGTACATTGTACCAAGGGAAGAAGAAGTTGAATACGGCAAAAGGGAAAATGACAAAAAAGAAAAAGTGACGTCGTCTGTGATATCGTAAAGAGCGACACCTTGCGTCTGAAAGAGATACAACTACGACCATCTATCTCTTACCCCTTGCAGGCGCAAAGCGCACTTTACTTCAAACTAAAAGAGCTTCCAGAGAACTCATTGATGGAGTTTCCTCTCTCTCTTACTTGGATTACTGTTCCCCCCCATTCCCAGTATGTGTGACATCATAGCTGCGATATTAATTTATACATTATGAATTGCGCCCTGTATTTCATGTGTTTAGTTATATACAGAATGCCTCCTTTCTAGAAGCAAAAGGATGTTAAGTGAAGGAAGGGAAATGGCGTAGCTTGTGACACGAGCAAAGGTGGAAGGACTTGAAAAATTAACTAAAGTTACTCCAATTAAAAGAAGTTTCAACGAGGAATCCTATGAACCTTGTGTTATGAAGAAAGATGATTGGAGGAAGGAGTGTTTGGATAGAATCCAGGATTCGGAATCAATTTTGAAGAATCTTCCTCATAATGAAGAAGAAGAGGAAGAGGTCTTGATCCTATCTGTGAAGGAACAACAAAGAATTTTGCGGGCTTTAAATACCTGTAAAAACATTATAAGATCAAGTAAGGTTCCATCTAATGAAGAGCCCTGGAAAGTGGAGTCCGGAGATGAACTGCACCTTAGTTTGAGTGAAAGTGATGAGGGAGATGAAGAAGAAGATGATGAGGAAGAGGAAGGAATGGAAGATGTTCTGAAGAGTAAAATCAAAGTGAAACATGACGAACCCACTTTACACGATCTCATTGAGCGTTTGCTTGATAATTCTAAGGGATCGGACTCCTGTTTCTCAGTTTCAGCTGAGGAGTATGGTTTGGCTCACTTGGAAGTAATGCAAGGTATGGTATACATAACTATATTCAATTCAGGCCCACTTGATTGAATTGCTTTTCATTTAAGAGGGATTTTTTGAATGGAAGAAAGAGTTGAGTTGGTCCATGTTCAGTGAGGATCGCTTCCCCAGAGATACTCCTATTTTAATCCTTGTTGAAAAATTCATGACACTTTTTGGACCTCCAGAAACAAAAGAAGGATGGGAAAGCTATATTAAAACCATGCAGTCTCGATACTTTTCTTTAGAAGACTACAAAGACCCTCAACCCTCCAAACGTCGTAAAATAACAGAACCTACATTAGTTTCTAGAAGTCCCACAGAAAAACAGTGTCTATTAAATCAACTCATTAATTGGATTGTTGAAATTCCTTATGATTATGAGTTCCATTCTGACTTTGATGTCCTTAAAAGTCTAACTCCTAGTGATTATGGACTTGTTCCTACGGATAAAGGCTCATGGAAACACCAATTACTTTGGTCCCTTTTCGAAGATGGTCGTTTTTACAATTACCATGGGACTTTTTTAACTCCACTCTTTGGTTCATCTTCACCAGGAGATGTAGGACCTTATGATGAGGATGGAGAGTCTCTTAATATTCCTTCAGCGCATACAGGAACCTGGCTCATTACTGTCAAATCTTACAAGAAACAATTTGAAAAAATTTGTAAATCTATACCAGAGAGACCCAAATGGATGCGAAGAGTGACTGAATCCTTGTCAGAAGTCAAGGATGCGACTCGCAAAGCTCGCCTTCGAGAATTGATTAATTACGTTCGTACCATATATAGTGTCTACTCTCGAATTAAAAAAACGGATTTCAGAGAAGACTTTGATGTTCTCTGTGGTAAAAGGGATACGCTTTACTACGGTCTACCAGTTGATGCATTGAGAGGCGTCAAAACAACTTCTAAATATTTTCTTTATCAAGTGCTTGTCAATTCATGTCCCGAATTAGCTGAGGCTAAGCCAGTTTTTTATTCTGGGTTGTTAAATTGTACTGTTAAGGCTCTAACAGATTTTAAAAACAATCATGCTGATGTCCTTGAAGCTTTACTACCTCGTTTGGAATCTCATGAAAGAGATCCTGAGGAAGTTATCTGTGATCCAATTGACGAGAATAATATAGATCTTGGACAAATATTCATAACTGCTGGTGAGGCGCTATCTCTTGAATGCTTTAAGGAAGGTTATATTGGTGAAATCACGGGTCAAAATTTATGTGTAACATACTCTGCCGTAACCCTGTCGCACTGTTTCTCCAAGCTTAAGGATCAATTAGTGAGGTCACCATTTGCGCTAATTGGATCAAAAAATGTGGGAAACAATTATTACGAAGGGCGGTTTCTAGTTTGTGACCATCCTGGGGGAGCAGATATTCAATTAAAGAGAGTTATGGACTTTTTAGTTCATGGTATGGGGTTTTCTCTGAACGAGTTTCATAGTCAAGTCTTCGGCTCATGGATCAAAAGAAGAAGAAAACGAAAAAACAATGAAGAAACAAACTTGTTGAATAAGCCGCAAGAAGAACTCACCCAAGAATTAGAGTTATTAAATGAGGCTTTTGCGAGACAATACGAATTTAAAACTAGTCAACCCATAGTTTTTAAGACATTTGATGAAAAACAAACGTACACTATAAGAATAATTCCTGAATTCCCATGGCATGAAGTTGAATATTTGTCACTTGTTTATGGTCACTCCTCGGAAAATCTCGTCCTTCGAAATTTCTTATCTCAAGAATCGGCGGATAAATTCAGAAATGAAGACTATATCCCTTCTAGAGGACAACGTTTCTCAAAATACTCATTCTTTAATATTTTTTGCAAAATGATCCTGGTTTCATGCAATCTCGATTGGAAAAGTCCTAAGTGTGTTGAACTGTTTTCTTATATTCCAGATTTTATATCAGAGTTTTATGATCCATTCCTTGAACTTTCAACTCGTATTCAGTTTCTTAAGAATGCTCTCTCAACGCTTACAGCGCAATGCCCTCATTGTGGACAGATAATTACTTCAGAAAGTACTAAAAGACAGAGAAACCGTCTCACAGCGCACATTCGAAAGTGTCATTTAGAAGTAACTGCTTGTGGCTGTACTGGAATAAAATTTAAAAGCTATGCTGACAAAAAGAGACACATTGCCTTTGTCCACTCAGGTAAAAAATATGTTTCATGTCGAGAATGCGACTACTACACCACTTCTGAGCAATTCATGGAAAATCATGTCAATCGTAATCATGGAAAACCTGGGGAAAGCTTTATTTGTTCTATATGCGCTGGAACATTCCGCTCACCTTATTATCTTAGTCTACATATGTTTCAACATGAACATCACAAGTGTGAGTTCTGTGGTTTAGAAATTATGGGGAGAAATAATTACAAAACCCACAGACGAAAAGTTCATGCTGCAGGATTCAAGTGCCAGTATTGTCCTAAGCTTCTTGATTCTCAATGGAGACTCGAAAAGCATATCAAAATCAGTCACAAAAGATTTCAGTACCTTTGAATCATTATTAGCCTCGTTTATAGGTATCTAGTAATGAGCCTTTCCTACTCGACTGTATCTAAAACATTCAACTAATTAATAGCATATAATTATGTACCTTGATGGATCTGGTCCATATATTATAACATATGTGCCTGTAATTAATTAAAAATAATTAATTTAGGTAATTGTTCCAATAGTGAAAATAATTCGGTTACTTTTGCGATTGTTAGGTTTTCTTGTATTTTTGTTCGTATATATTAATTTATTTTTATAAAACTCTGTAGGCCCCTAGCAAGCGTTACAATTAAATGAAGTAGCTGACTATGGTAATCTCTTCGTTATACCATTTCTTTCTCTTCTATTATTATTTTTTTAAATACGATAGCTTCTATCAATTTATACATTTTGTTACACTCATTATTCAAGATCCTTGATTCTTTGGAAATATGTTATCGAGTCAAAAAAATAAATGTATTTAATCATTGTTTATAAAATGAATTGAACATTCAAATAATAGCTTGATTAATTTACAAACACTACAAATTTAATAAGAATATAAAAACGTGTCTTAAGCTTAAAACAATTATCCTAAAGGTTCTGTCTCTCTAATTAGCCAATTAAGTGCCTCTTTAAGTCCAAGCTCTCGAAGAAGGGGTCCAACTCTATCCTTACAAAGTGTGTGATAGTCATCAATATAAGCTACTTCATCGGAAGAAAGCATGGTTGGCTCAATTAATTTTTTTTGAATAGGGACTAAAGTAAGGTTTTCAAAAGTTAGGAATTCCTTCTGACCAAAATTATTCTCAGTGTCCGCCCTTACAATTTGTACCAAGTTCTCAATACGAATACCAAAATTACCATCTTCATAGTATCCTGGTTCGATAGAGAGGACCATACCCTTTTCGAGACCGGGATCATAGGAGTTATATCGTTTAGATATACCCATGGGACCCTCATGTACATTCAAATATGATCCTACGCCGTGTCCCGTACCATGAGCATAGTCTAAACCAACTTGCCATAAAGATGATCTGGCAATTGAATCAAGTGCATATCCTTTAACTCCTTTAGGAAACACAGTCTGAGTAAGTCGAATCTGACCTTTGAGAACTCTAGTAAAACATTCTTTAATTCGATCAGATGGAGAACCAAAATGTACAGTCCTGGTTACATCAGTTGTCCCATCCTTATATTGACCACCTGAGTCTACTAAATAAATGTCATTCCGAGTTAAGACTTTGGATTTTCCGGGCTTTGGACGGTAATGAATAATGGCAGCATTGGGACCGGACCCACTAATTGTAGGAAAACTCGTACCGACGAAATCGTCCATTTCTTTTCGAAAAGAATCCAGAATTTGTGAGGCCTGGAATTCATCTACTTCCTTCTTTACGATTTCTTTCTCTAACCATGCGAAATATCTACATAGAGCCACAGCATCCCTGGAGTAAGAACCGGTATAATACATTCATTTAGTAGTATCTCTTATTTGTATATGTAAGTATATAATAATGATTAATTAATCCCTTTTCTTACCTAATATGACAATTAACAAATCCCTTCATTTCTGTTTCATTCTTTACGGCTTTTTTTTAAGGATACCGGATTTACAGATATTATTTTATTGTTTTCTTGCGGAATATTAGCAATTAAACCTCTTGAAGCATGCTCAGAAAACCATATTTTACAATCGGAAGAAGATTTAAACTCTTTAATGAATTCTCCAATGGCATTATACGGTTTAATGATGACTCCATTCAAAGGTATGTCCAAAAGTTCAGGATCCGTTAAAAACAAATAAACATCATCATATGTAATGGCAGCAAAAGAAAAGAATACTGGATTATGAGGAATATCCGATCCACGGAGATTGAATGTATATGCAATCTCTGCTAAATCACTTAAAATCAAGCATCCACACTTCTTCTTTTTCATTTCTTCACGGAAAAAAGATACTTTATCTATTAGAGACATTCCTGTATATTCAATTCCTAAGAAGAATGGTACAAAGTTAGATATATAATTTCGATAAAATAACCTAGATTGAGTTTACCAAGTGAAAGAATGGGTTGATTGGGCATTGGAGGCTGTGATTCACCCCACACCTCATCTATGACATTTCTTTCCAAAGGAATAAGTCGAAACTTCTCAGCATGAAGCTCCATTTCCAGCCTTTGGTATTGTGAATTAGATATATGGAAGGGATCTACACCAATGCGTGATCCTGGATTAAGAGTTTTGGTAATAAATTCACCGATTTGACTTGCTTCATCCTTGTGCAAAGTCCATAAGTCTGGATTCAGCTCTTTCCCAGCCTAAAGATAAAATAAAATGAAACCCTCATAACAAGGAACACAGGAATTAATGTATAATTTATCAACAAACTTGAAATATATATCGTCCATCTGTCCACAGATGAGCTGATTCTGGTTTGTTTAAGATAAGGGCTGTTCCGTTCGAGCCTGTAAAGCCAGAGATCCATTCCCTTCGTTTATCTCTCTCAGCTAAATATTCACTTTGATGAGCATCCCCATTAGGAACCAATAGTCCAGCTAGATCCAAGGACCTGAGTGCTTTTCTTACTGCACGTAACTTTACAATGGCTGGATCCATGATTCTGTGGAAACGATTGGAAAGGCCAAGGAAATAAACGTAAAAATTAATGTACACTTGTGTAACTAATTTATAGGTATGACTTATAGTTATGAGCAATTAACAGTTATAAATGGCAAATGCGTCCTACAATCAAGCGCTCTTTATTTCTATAATCTAGGGCCGGCTATGCATTTTTCTTTATTTAATTTTTATCAATGTAAATAAAAATATCACGCAACCTACTAAAGTCAAATTTGGGAATATAAGTGGCTTATTAGTTATTACTAATAGATAATTATAAAGCTTTACATGCGATGACCCTTTTTCGAAAAAAAATAATAGATACATTTGATGATGATGCATGCTAGAATACTATGTAATTATGGTTCCCATTCATGTTACTCCAATTGTAAAAGATAGAATGTTTAATTATTTACCAGAAATTGCATTGATTAAGTGTTGATTGATTAATAATTTCATTATGAGGATGGCTTAAAAGTTGGCTCAAGTCGCTATTATAATCGCTGGAACAATTGTTCATTTATAAATTAGAAAGAAATAACATCTTTAAAGAATATACGAAGTCAATCAATCTATCATTTAAGATTCAGTGGACAATGTGAATGGAGCAATCGTTTAGATGGAGTGAAGTTCTTATGTACCTGATCAAGTCCTGATTAACACGTATTCTCTATCCCGAGGTCGCCTTTGACTTTATAATTATGAATATATGTTTGTCATTGTAGTAGTCTAGTAGATAATTATCTTGTTATTGCAGCATAAATCATCATCACATATTTTTATTATTATTATAGGCAAAGTGTTATAGAACCAATCCTTTTATTTGCATTAGGTTGAAAAAAAGTTATTGACGATATTTGAAGCCATGATACTTGACAGGAAATTGGCTTGGATACCTATTGTGTAATAGTGCATATTGTACACAGGGGTGGGCATTCTGCTAATCTGCTATTTAGTGGACTAAGAAAAAAATGACAAATTAGTGCAGATTAGTAATTAGCAAAATACCTAAATTGTAAGAACGCTAATTCCATCATTAATTCTTACTTACTTAGATATCTACTGGTTTGTGAAGTTTCGCTATTATTTGACACTATAGTTTCAGCAGGGGGTCTTTTCCATTTTCAAATAGATAAATTTATAACCCTGTTGCAACGGTCATGTTGCCTTGTTGGCGCCGAGGAATAAGTCTCAAGGACTATACATACAAATGATAATTAAGACTCAATAAAGTATATAATCAGTTGGAGGTACGTCTTTATTGGTGAAATATGTATAACTATCTAATCTTATTTAAATAGTTATAAGTACACACAAAAAAAAAAAAAAAAAAAATAGACTCGGAATTATAAAAATAAATCATGTCGATAATAATATAAGGATAAAAACGTAGACATTATTGGTATTTCCACCTCATGTCTAAATAGCAATTACGCTCCACTTTTCTTCACATCACCAAGAGCATAAATTGTATTGACTTTATTACGCATAGGAATTCTTTCTGCAGCAAGACCCGAACTTGCTGCCACACACTCCATATACTTTCTAATAAAATATTTGTTATTCTCATGAACGATAGGACTCTTAACGTACTCCTCGATATCCATCCATTTCAGTTCCTGAAGCTCTTTTGAGCATATTTTTGTCTCCATAGACAAGGGACGAAGATAAGCCACAAAATATAAATCTGAATTACCATACAAGTACTTGTGAGCGTGACGGAAACCCACAAAATGAACAAACTCTGTTTCAATCCCTGTTTCTTCAAAAACCTCTCTTTTAACAGCATCTGTAAGCTCTTCCCCCGGTTCGACATAGCCTCCAGGTAATTTCCAGTGATCATCCTTACGATGTTTTTCTTTTACAGCTAATATCCTACCATTTTCGTCGGCAACTATTGCACCAACTCCAACATTGTGATGACTATATAAAGGTATGTTGCATGATTCATCTCCTCGTAGACATTTGAGCATGACTAAATCCCCACTTTTTGCGTGATGAAACTCAAAGCCATTTGCAATGAGAATGGGAACAACTTCAGAGCTCTCTTTGTTGATGTAAAACCAAACTGCATGAATTTCGTTACTTTTCCATGTCTCTAAGGAAGACTTTAAATCCTTTATAAAGTTAGAAAGTGACGCGAGTTTTGAAGTACGAACTGTAACACCCTTCACAAGAATAATTTTTGTACATTTTTATTGTTGTCTAATCATAATATTTATTTAAACCGCTCACATCGTATATATCCGTGGTGAAGGGAAAGGTTGAGGAGGGGGTCAGAACTGTATTTTGGTCCGATGCGCTCATGGTTGTCGATGTAGAAAGGAGATGACGAGGATCTGGATGTCTTCGTAGTAGTGAGCCAAAGGAATGATGTGTAACCTAAATCTTATTGAAATAAATTATATAATTATTTAAAGTAAAATGTTAAAAATACATTTAAAATTGTATTAAGCACCAGACTCTTTTAAAGCAGAAATAAATAGTTGATATACAAAATATATAAAATGGAAATGAGTAATAAAAGCTAAAAAATTCCAAGGAAAGTGTTTTTACACGCTGCAAACTGCTTGAACCATGGATAAAAATCTTTGCCAAAATAGACATGACGAAAATAGGTTCTGTAATAGTTCCTTATTCTAATACATTATAAAGCTGAAAAGAAATAAGCTGAGGGCGATCAACAAAATAAAATAAACTCATTTACTTTCGTATTTATTTATATTATGTAAGATTTGATTAAGAATTCAATTATATCATCATGCCAGTGTAAATCCTTCAGATAAACATCACGGTTAAAAATTGACACCTTAAAGTTATTTATGACATTAATTACCAATTTAAAAAATTAATAATAAACTCACTTATTTTGTAAAATAATACAATTTTTAATCTGTTAGTCGATACTAATTTTCACTTCATGAAAAATATAAATATGTTTGTTGATTCAATGCGCGCGCAAGGTTATGTAATAATAATCAAAAACTCATGACGTCATTATAATATTGCTCTTGCTTTATGATGAATGACATAATATCACTGTCATGAAACAGAAATAAACAACAAGTGGAAGAGGCGTCATGAATATCTATCAAGAATGTTTTTTTATCTCTATTTCTGATTCGTCTAAAATTTTTGTATATGTGCAATCAACTTATCTTGCACAGTTTATTGTTTTCACGTCTTTTGACTTGTAATTTAATACAAGTCAACGCTTAGGGCAAGGTTATATATTTTTCTTTAGATTTAACTGGAAACTATATTGCTCGACAAACGCTAGACCGTAAAAAACCAGTCGGGCTACATGTCTCTTTATTGTATCACGCAACCTTTACTCGCAAAATAATCGGATAAAATGGCCGAAATCATATGGTAATTAGCCAATTAAGTCAAACGTAGATATACTAATAATGATTTTTTATGTCAACCTATGTATTTTCTGAAAAGAAGCGGACTCTCCATGTATATATTGCTCCCTGGTATAGAATAACCTATTACCATGTTTATTTATCAAAAAGAATACATTATGATTTATGAATCATAAGTTTTGACTTATAACAACTCACGACGATATACATAGGGTATTTTTGTGTTAGGGCAGTAACACCATGCTTGTTTTCTCTTTCCTTTTTCGTCTCTTTAAGCAAATTGAGTAATATTCACCGACCTATGTATAAAAACTGCATACTCAATAGTCAAAGAAAAGAAGAGTCAACCGTCAGCTGATATATGAGTAATTGTTGAAGGCCAGTGCAAGCTAAGGCCTCCCATCCTTGCTCCTGAAATATTGAAGGAATGTCTATGGTAACGCCTCCGCCACCCTACAGGATAGTGAGAATATAAAGTTCAAGTTAGGCATCCTGCAAAGGGACCCCCTGTCGGGGTACCTCTCTAACTTCGTGCTAGATTGGTGCTTGGCAGAAATAAATAAAACCCCAATGAGAGGTTTTAAGGCCTATAAACTAGATAAAGAAACAATAAAATCTCTCCTCTTCGCAGATGACGCGGTCCTACTTGCGGAGGACGCTAAAAGCCTCCAGCAAATCAGTGATGTTTTCTTGGGTCAATGTAAGGAAGTAGGCCTTACCGCAAACTATAAAAAGTGTGCGTACACTTACATTGACCATAACTCCAAAAAAAATGAAACGTATAAATACCTTGGGATACATTACTCGCCGTTGGGGGTCAGCTATGCCAACATATTTGACCAGTTGAGGGATGGGATAAGAAACCTTGAGGCCAGTAAGCTCAGTGTTTTCCACAGATATCTAGGTCTAAGGGATCATCTCATCCCTCGTCGAAACTACCGACTCACCTATGCAAGATGCAGTTTTACAGATATAAAGGGGTGTGACCTCCTAATAAGGAGATCAGTAAGAGAGTGGGTAAGGCTGTACCACGATACTCCAAAAGAGTTTTACCATAGTTGGGTGCCGACGGAGGGTTGGGGCGGAGAGAGCTTCTCATCTCCAGCCGGACCCTAGCAAACGGTAGAGCTCTTTGTTTCTATCTCATTTCTTCTTCTCTCTCTTTGTTTCTATCTCTTATAATTTGGGCATACTTATTACTTATTGACTTTTATTATGAAATCAATTCAAAAATGAGTTTTATTCTTGAAAAATTGTCGTGGCCTTATCTTAAAGTGACAGCGATATAGAGTGTTTTTGGAAAGGCTCTTTTAAAAAATTAAAGATCATACTTTCAGCTATCAAATTCAATACTTCTAAACTTTTTGAATTTATTTGTCTTGAAGCTATGAGCCCCTGAATAAAAAGCATCTATTTTCCATTTTAAACAAAGATAACTCGAGTTAAAAGTATGAGGCTGAATTTAAAAAATGATGCTTTAAAATATATTTACATAATTTATTCATATCTTTAACACCAAGGGCTTAAAACTGTTTTGAACCATAAAACT
Organism: Lepeophtheirus salmonis; assembly: GCF_016086655.4. NCBI lineage: Eukaryota > Metazoa > Arthropoda > Copepoda > Siphonostomatoida > Caligidae > Lepeophtheirus > Lepeophtheirus salmonis. The sequence goes on along the minus strand of NC_052141.2, from coordinate 20,510,075 downwards.
AGTCAAAAATGACAAAAAATGTATGCCCATTTCTGAAGGTCACGAGGTTATGAGAGAAAAATAAGGCCATATTTGGAATCAAGAGATCAAATTCTATTGAATAGAGCGTATACAGGTTTTGCACCATTTTTGCCGTTGGACAGTGTTATCTTATCAATGACAAAGTATGAAATGATGAACCCTAAACGAAGGTATTAATTATAATATAAAATTATTAATTAATATAAAAATCCAATGTATTATATTGATAATAAAATAAGATGTAATATCTTTTATGAGTTTAAAATATGTAGAATCTGCTGCTTTAAATCCAAATAGGAATAGAATTAAGAGTCAATTTATGAAAATAATTAAAACAAGTGAAAGTAAAATGCTCAGTATCTTTGTTTATATCAAAAAACGAGTCATGACTAAAAGTGTGTTTAAATTAAATGAATTTTAAACAATGGCTAATATTTATATTATAAGTTATTACTCAACTTTTGCATAAAAAGTATTATACTAGATTTCATAAATAGAAATTTATTTATAATAAAACCTTCATTAAATGAAATATGAACAAGATTTATTAAAAAGTCTATATAAAGAGGCTTGGTCTTTTCTAAAAGAATGTTATTATAGAAGAAAAAAATATAACCAGAGATTCAAATAATATGAAACACTGGTATGTTAAAAATAGAAAACGAAAACCAACGTGGTCACTCTGACAATTTGAAGACTCTTTGGGAGGAGAGTAGCTTAGCTTTTATTTTAGGTTTCACTAAGTTAGAAGCTATCAGATGAAAGAAATAAACACAAACCCACCTCCGTATCTATAGGATACAAGGATGTATATAACGCAGAAATCACTCATCTCTATCATATTTATTCCATTTATAAGTTGGGGCTCGTGATATACGGTCTATACGGACAATTATATAAGCTGGACACTACAGGCTCACCCCTGATTACTTTATTACTACTGAGTCACTTGTGATTGGGAAACAAATGGAACATGATTCTAGACTGGTAAAGATAATGTGTTTGTCTTTTCCCGATATTTTGGTCTGCAAACCTTATTCTATTCTGCTATTACATAAAAATAGTTATTTGGAGCTGGTAAGTGATTATAATTTTACAAAATATACAACAGACGTCTTAACTTCTGTAGACTTATGTTGAAATATTTGAATGTCATTAAAGTTCCCAAACTGAGGAATCCTTCTCTAAACAGCCAATTTGCTTGTCACCATATTGGAATATTACTCTGGCAAGGATCTAGAATCTCAACACAGATAAATAAATTATTAAATGGTTGTCATACTATATACATAGTTATAAGTTGTTTTACTGAAAACAATGGTTAAAATGTAACAAAATAATAATACGATTGTTTTTAGTATTGATTGAAAAAATAATAAAGTATCAATGATATTCTTCAAAATTTACATTCCTTATTTATGAGTTCTCTGTTATTTTATTTTTTTATCTTATTGATTAATTTTGACCTTGTGATTGTTATCAGGCGAGTACAAATTTCAAAATCCTTCCTACTATTAGCTGTAAAACTATTATTGATATGTATTAAAAAGTATTGCAAGCAATACGAAAGTAGGAAATCCTTAAAGAATTTGATTTCCCCGAGTATTTTTCAAATATTTACTAAAATATATATCTCTTTCTGGAGAGAATTGTAAGAATAACAAGGAAACAGATGTTTATTCAATGGATCATCTTCAGTTCTGTTAGCAAGATAAACTCTACATCAACATAAATAACAAATTATGATCTTATTGCACTTTTTTTCTCAAGAGCATTTCACCTTTAGTACATGATATCCACACTTATAATTAATACATCATTTATTTCTTTGCTATACTGATGGTTTTTTTTAATATAAAACTATATTTAATATTGAGATAATGGTGTAAATCCCCTTTCTAAACCAATTTGAAAAATATGAATGATTGATATTTTGATTATGTATTAAAGAAGACGTGTATTTATAGCGGAGTGTTTAATATTATATTAAACATAGTTAAAGTGTTGTATTCTTACTTTTTCTTCGCTCTGCATAATTAATAGTAAGTGAGTTTCCTTTTTATTTGATTAATTAGCCTGTATCTATTTATTGTCTTTTGGGCTACAATTGATTGATTAATTAATAACTGTGCCGTTATGTCATCTCTTCCCTTGGCTGACGTCATTACTCTTAGGTGACCTGCTTATTCTTGACTTTGAGCTATCTTAACAGAATTTTATGGGGTAATCTATTCCTACCTTCAAAAGAACTACCCGACCAAGGTAATACCGAATACGGTAATCCCTTGCGCCCGATGGAGAAAGTTACTTTGTGAGGGATGCACACCCTTGCGCTCTTTATTCAAGAGTGTTAGGTTCTCAAGTAAATGAAAAATCCAAGGAAGAAAAATTAATATACTTGAATAGTTATAGAAGATTTATGTGGGAGACTTTTGTGTTTCTCATTGAAGATAAGGAGGGATCACCTATTGGACAAGAATATTTACGACACGACATGTCTCTGTTTATGACATTGCTATTAAATTTGGTTTTAAAAAGCACAAATTAGTTGGTGCTAACACTAGATTTGGTTTTTGACGGCTATATTTTTACTCTAAGTATCCAATAGATGTTAGAGGACGGTTGGATGACTTAAAAGAAGTACTCCCTTATTCTTTGAATCGATTAAAGAAATTTTAACAGGAAAAAGAAAATTACTATAACTTTGATTAATACTTTTAAATGTATTAATGAAATTAAGTCAGTTGAATGGTTGAAACAATTTGACTAAATAACTGTTCATTATCCCAAAAAGAATCTGCCAGACAGAGTGGTCGAGGATAAATATCAGAGGGATGGAGATTATATAGTAAAAGTTGTGGCCAACTCGGAAATGATTCCTCAGATTGTCTCTATTGATGGTTGTCTAATTAAATTAATATTTAAAAGTACTAAATTGCAGTGTCAAAACTGTTTTAGCTTTGTGCATAACAAGCTCAGCTGCGAGAAGGAAAGAATTAAAGCTCATGAGTATGATAAGGCTTTAAAAGCTTATCTGCCTTCAATGTGCATATTCGATAATATTATATTAAAGAACAGTTCTAATATGATGGATAAATCAAACCAGAATTCTTCTGAGAGAGTACAGTTGTCTTTAGTCCTGTTACTATTGAGAGTAGCTTGGAAGAAGAAAGTGCTCAAAAGGTAGTGATAATACCATTATGCCAAATAATTATTTACCAGAGAACTTGGAGACAAAGGAGCGTTTAATGGAGTCTAGTGCTGTCGATAATACTGAAAAATCAAGCATAGCCAGTTATAATGAAGTTTTTTGTGATACTGCCCCTAATGGAGTATGTTCCTCTAAAGAAGGTCTGACTAGTGATAAAGTTATAAGAGAAAATGAAAATTTTATGATTGAAAGTGAAGAAAATTATGTCGTCGTTGATCAACGCTCTTCAGATGTGAGAGTGGAAAAAGGAGGTGAGGAAGCTAATAGAAAAAAGCCGGGTAGTTTATCTAATCCATATTTAGATCCCAAGCAAATAATGAAATTTCGAACTCGTACGGAATCAGCAGGAAAGAGTAATAAACCGAACAGTGATTACTCTTCTGGAAGGCAGGAAAAATAGTTTAATTAATCATAGTGGGTCAGGAAAATTAGAGTTTTTAATCGTTGTTATTTCTATGATAACTTCATGTGCCGGTATTAAATTGTCAGAAAAAAGATTGCAAATGCTTATAACTGAATTTTTTCCTGAATTAATCTCAGATGATATAAAATCAAATCTGGGAATTAATAAGATTTTATTACTTAATACTAGGGGAAGACAGGATATAAAATGCCGATATGCATTGATGAGACATCTACTATCATTTAGTCCATACATATTTTGTCTTCGAGACCTAGGGGTTGTGGTGTCTACTTCTTGTAATGTTATTTGTCCAGTCTGCCTGCCCAAAAGATTCAAATTCAAAGAGAGGAATTTTAACTCTTCTTACAAATAAATTTAATGACAAGTCTTGCCTGAAAGAATAGTTCCAAAAAGTGACTCGCATAAAATAGGCGTTAAATTTTCACTTATAAATGTGTATGGGCCTTATGAGCGCTCTACGTTCTTCTTTCAAGCCATCATAAACAATCAAAAAATTATTTCTCTCCTCTATTAATTTAAGGAGATCTTTGCGTCAATTTAGATAATCCTTCCAAAAAATATCATAATACAGCAATATTAAATGATTTAATTGTAAGATTTAACCTTATAGACTCCATAAAGAAATTGAGTTCGCACGAAAATATTTCTTGGAGAAGAGGCAAACAATTATCTTACTTGGCTCTAGTCTCCCCTTCTCTGTTCTCTCAAATGAAACAGGCTTTTTACACACCTGAACCATCTTCAAACCATTATTTAGTGGAGCTTGAATTCCAAGTTTGCCGGAAACCAAGATATTTTAGATTCCCCCAGTACATTCCAAGTAAAGAAAAAATCAGAGAAAGGCTGAAAAGAAATTTGTTAGGTGGATTCAACCCTCTTCATTCATCTACCCAAGTGGCGTTTATGCTATGCCACATTATTCAACGAACTACTTTAGGATACGTGAGGAATCAAAGAGAAATCAACAATACGTAGGCTGCTATATATATTTCTGGCCTAGGCTACACTCAATATTGCCAGGAGCAATTTGACATTTCCTTTGGTAAGTTTGACATTTTTGTAGTATAATCGTACTCTGAATGTTTTGACGTATGCCCATCATTTGTGTGTTTAGAGTGACATGAAAAAATTAATTTGGAAAAAAAATGGAATTAAGTCGTAAACATTTTTGTGCGATCATTTTTCACAAATTTCGGCATGATTTATTATGACAAGAGTGCATTGATGAACTTAAATCTTTGTATGGCGATGAAACACGCTCTTATAGTACTGTGAAAAACGGATTTAATGAATTCAATCGTGGTCGACGCTCGCTAAAGACGAATTCCGTGAAGGTCGTCCAAAAACGGCCGTTGTGCCAGAGAACATAGATACTGAGCGTGAAGTGATAATGCAAGATCGTCATGTGACATACCTTCAAATAAAGGCATCCTTGGGCATTTCTTCCACCAGCATACATTCGATATTGCATGTACACCTAGCCGTAAAAAAGGTTTGTTCTCGTTGGATCCTGTACAATTTGACAATCGCTCTAAAGAATACTCGTGTTGATTGGTGCAAAGAAATGCTGAAATAATACGCTCGCCGTAGTTCAAAAGACGTTTATAAGATCGTCAAAGGTGACAAATCATGGGTCTATGCGTATGAACCCGAAACAAAACAACAATCGACTGTGTGGTTCCTCGTAGACGAACAAAACCTAACGAAAGTTGTTCTTGGAAGAAGCACTTCGAAGCAAATGGCGACCTATTTCTTCGGCAAAACTGGATCGTGAGGCAACTGTTCCACTTGAGTATTCTAGAGCGGTCAATTCTGAGGGGTAAATCACAGTTTTTTTGTCTGAAGTCTTCGGAGAAATTCGAAAAACGAACAAGAGAAGACGAATCATTGTTCACCATGGCAATACGAGCTCTCACACATCGGTTCAAACCAGCGCCATTTTGACCGGCCAAAACGTCGAATTGATGGGTCAGTTCAGCCCTGACTTGGCATCCAGTGACTTCTTTTTTTCCCGCACATCAAGAAAAAAATGTGTGGTCACCGATTTTCGTCCCCAGAAGATGCTGTTGAACCGTTTAAATGCCATGTTTTTGAGGTGTCTCGATCGGAAAAGAGCTTCGACAATTGGTTTGAGCGCATGCAAAAGTGTATAAATCATGCTGGAGAATACTTTGAAAAACAATAAAACTATTTTTGATGATAAATATTAGAATTTTCATTATTAGGGCAGAAATATATGTATAACAGCCTACTTATAAAAAAAAAAAAAAAAAATGATCAAATTGTTCGGGAAAGTTAATTGTTTACGCGGACTTACACTACTGACACCATCAACTCCTTCAGAATTTTAGAAGTTGCTGAAGCTGATATGGCAGAGAATGTTATTTTGGAAAATGATCCAAATAAAACAATAAAGAGGAAGGTTATTTTTCAGGCCTCTACTATGAAGAAGATCATTTATGAAGGAGAAATTATAATAAGTTTAAATTATATCCTGAATCATTTTACAAGAAAATTTCAAGAAATTGTAGACAATGAAAGTGTGAATTTTCCATTGAAACTATCATTCAAGGCTTCTTTAGATGATCAGATTTTCTACAAAAAAACCGAAATGCAAAAATGCACCTGGTCCGGATGGTATTTTTGAAAAAATTTTACTCTTTCCCCGAGGAAAGTGCACCTTATCTAGTGCACGTCAGTAAAGCTATGGAAAAGCTTGGTAAAATGCCACAATCTTTAACCAATGGAAGAATAGTCCTCATTCCTAAAAAAGGTAACGGAACTTATTCTAAGAACTGGAGACCAATAACGGTTTTTAACAGTGATGAATATTCTATGTCCTGCCGGTATGTTAAAAAAAAGAAACCAAAAATTAACTTGGTAACCCTCACACTTTGAAGAATGTTTGAGAGTAGAGCAGCTTCGCTCTCATGACGTTTCATTAAATTTACTGTGAGCAGCTCTAAGAGACATGAAAAAGAAATAAAGAAAACACAAATCATAATTATTTTCGTATGGCGCAACCTCTGAAGCTCACCTTTTCAGTTAATTATTGAAAGGATATTGATTATTACTGTTTTGATACATAGGACTTTTAATAGTACCATTAATTACATGTTTTTGACTCGTAAAAAGTAAAGGAGTCAGTTCCTGAACAACAGCAAGTCTTTGGGAGTCCTTATTTCTTCTTCAAATCACAAAGTGGATATGTTTCTTGTTCATTGTCGTCATATGGGATTCAAGATGTTTACTCCGAAACAGCACGTGTATTTCCTTAGTTATATTGTTGGAGGATATCACCCTTTTTGGGGAAGGACTTTAATGATAGGAAGATGAAAAACACCAATCTGATTCCTCATTAATTTGGAGGGGCCTTTCTGACCTAAAATTTCATCAAGGAAGGATATAATAGTCTATGTTGGTTGATACATTTTAGGATAATTAGTAAACGAGTTTTCTTAATTTACATACTACAATGTCAACAAATACAATTATGTCTACGATATCTTTATAAATGATCAATCGCGTTGCTTTTTTCGAGGAAGAGTTATCTTAATAAGCGTACGAAGAAATATCATATTCTATTCATATATAGCCTTATAAAGTTAAAGGGATTTCTCGGTGGTCCGGCGGGATAGTTTCTCTCGCCACATATGAAATAAGCCTGTCAATGACTCTTCCTAAGTCATTTTCCTTATCCTATTCATTCCAAACCTTACTTTCATTCTTTGGCCATTACTCCAAAACTTTTTTAAATGCAACGTTCATATGGTAACTCCTTTGGTGGTCGTTTCCTTTACTGTTGAGCCCATCATTTACTCACCATAAGCCTCATATCAATATATTGTTTGAGTTGGAACGTCTTGATTGGTAATCTCCTAATAATATAAATTTGTCATTTCAACTTTTTGAAATAGTATTAATAGAATTAAAGCTTAATGAAAAACGAACAATCCATTGCTGAAGGTTATTAGATTATGGTATTTGTGAGCTCCTTAAATTGGAGTATTGTATTAAGATGATTATTACATTTCAGATTTAGTGTTGCTGACATCTTCATCTAAAATAATGGACACTGTGACTTGTCAATTTAATTGCTTGCTCGGACTTCATATAGTTATTAAGAAACTTACTACGATGACTTTGCTTCACCAATAATTCAAGAAAGTTAGATGTCAATTGAGAATCCAACTACTGAGAAATATCGATACCTATTATAATCGATCGGAACAACGGGATAAAGTCCAATTAAACGAAGCGTATTGTAATTTTAAAAACGTTAATATTATATTAATTAAATTATAAACCTACTATTTACATAGTGTGTTCTAAATAGTCTCTAATTGTTTGATTTTAAACCGGAAAACCTAACCAAATTAGGCAATTAGTGAATAATATAGTGATTATTATTTTTTATAATTTCATAATACAATTTAAATAAAGGAAATATATTGTTCAAATTTCTTGTTTTGTGTTTGATAGTTATGGTATGATAAAGTTCAAATTCAAATACAACTATTTATTTATGTCATCATTCAATGTATTTATGAAGGACTACTGAAGAGTTAACATATTTTTCCTTCGTTATTATTTTTTAGAAAAAGGGGAGCTTCTGAGATTTCGTTCACTTATAAAATTTCCGTTCATCTATATATCTAGTAATTTATGTAAAATGGTAATGCTCTGAACAAAGGTATAGAGAGAGTTGATCTTATGCACAAGAAACTGCTGTTTTCAGTTTATCTATCGAAGTAATCGATACGTTTTTGTTACATAATTTGCGTTGATATCATTAATAATTTAGTTCTTCCTAATTGCAAAATTGTTATTGCCAAGAATCAGATTCAATATTATGAAGTGCACCATAAATAATTTCCATTGTCATTGTTGAGACAAACAAAATTATAAAAACGTTATTGAAATTTTTATTCATGTCAAATATTTACTCAGGTTTCTTATAAACATAAATGTAATTGTTTACTGTACTAGTTAAAAATAGACCTTATGTTAATTTAATAGTTTGTAATCTTCCTTTACGCATGTTAAAATACAAAAAATATTATCATATAATGCCACTAATACATATATTTAAAAAAAAAATCAATTGTGTTTATTCAAAGCCACTTTTTATTGTACTTGCAAGTCAAATATTAGTTATTTTTCCATTGAAGAAATTATAATTTGTTTAAGATAAAAATAAATATAACATTAATTAACAATATGGTATTTCAAAATTATTTAATATTTATATAATAGCTTTTAAAGGGTAAATGAATTGAGAAATATTATTTGATTGCTGATAATTTATGTAAAATATATAGAGTTACAACGAGGATTCTATATTTTTGTCATGCCATCTTCGTAATTATGGAACTATGGTCCAGAGAAGTAGAACAACACAGTACTTTTGACGCCAACAATGAAAGAAACACATCTCCACCGTTGCAAGGCTCTTTTGAATGAGTTTATTTGAGTTCTTTTGAACTCTTTGGCCCCTTCAGCCCTGATGCTAACCCCCTGGACTACAAATTTTAGGAGCATGTAGAAGGGAAGGCCTTCAGTGGCAGTTCTTCAAACACCGAGGCCCTCAAAGCCACTATCAGTCAGCACTGAGACACAATACTTGAGGACTACTTTGGAAGCGAGTGCCAGGACTTCCACCAGCGCCAGGAAGCCATCATCGCCGTTAAAGGAGGCTACATTATTGATTAAGAGAGTTCAGACATACATCTATTTATTGTATTAATTTTGTTGAAATTATACTCTTAATTAATAAATTATATCTTGTTGAAGTTTAAAATTTAAAGGGTTTCAAAAATACAAAATATATTGACAAAGTTTTTGCAAAACTTTTTTCACTTAATATGGCCACCTTCATTATCAATCACAGCCTTTATACGTTCCCTGAAGGCCATGCAAGAGTTGATATCAATTTTCTCTGAAAAGATGTCCCATGCTGCCACTATGGAGGATTTCAGTGAGTCCACATTTGGGTGTGAGGTCCTGTTGGTTTCCCTCTCCAATGTGCCCTTATAGAAAAGTCAATGGGTTCAAATCTGGTGAGGAAAGGGCCTTATCTCTTTGGACCAGAATCAAGCCATTTTATCTGCGCAGAAATTTGGCGGACATGTGAGAGGGGTTCCGTCCTGAGTCCACATGTAGTTACCCTTAGGGTAGTTGGTCTTCAGTCCTAACAAGACAGTGTACCTAAGCACCTTATAGTAGGCCTCTGTCCAGCCTTGAATAAGAAAGGATACATCTTCTTTCCATCAGAGGCAATAACACCGAGGACCATTGTTTGGGCCGGATATTTCGTGTGGTAAATCCCTTCGACCTCTTCTTTTGTTTTTGTTGTGCAATTGATCAACTGTGAGGGTTTTCTTGCACATCTCGAGCATCCTGGCTTTCATGCCCTCTGTCAGAAGGTCGTATGAGGTCTTTGATTGCCCTCTCTCTCATAACGTTGACCAGGTGCAAAACTTCAGAAAATAGCCTCTATTATAAAAAAAAAGATGACTTGCAAGAATTATCGGGTTAGTATGTGTTTAAAGATAAGTATTCATGCATTTTCGTATTGGAAATACCGGAGTTTACCTGTGTCACCTTTGTTTCATTTTTTTCAGGTTCAATAACCTTTATAGAATTATGTCTAGGAAATTGTAAGTTAATTATTTATTAGTACAATATTAATAAAAAGTGTGTTTTATCAAATGAAATTCTTTTTCCATCATTCTTAATTAGTAATAAATGCATTTCAAACTTAAATTTTATTTATCATTCATGTTATGTATACATTCTAATATTGTGTTAATTAAAAAAAAAGAGAGTATTTTTTCTTATGCTCAAAACATTGCAAAAAAAGTAATAGAAAATGTTATATTTCACCCCATGTCGTTCCTCAATTCTACTCTGAGTCCAACAAGGACATACAATTATAACCGCAACAAATCCTCAGGGTTACGCTTCGTCTTTTATGAACACTCACGAATATGCTGCCAGGGTTAGAATATAATTGAATCTATTTAAGAAAGGATGTTCACTAGTCTGGAATTAAATAATAATGACAACTGCTAAAGAAAAAAAAAATCATTCTTCAGAATACCAATTCCAAAAAAACAAAAACAGATCACCCTACAAAATACACACGATTTACATCATTGGTTATTAGGATATCTTTAAAAAAAGTATATTCACGAGAATTTTGATAATTTTCACATCCCTAATTGTAACATGCCTTTATATATATACAGAAAGCCCGAGAGTAAAAATAAAACTTACACTTGCCTAGTAGTTCCACAATACACATTATCCATGTTTGTAGAAAAATGAAAAACCTTTCTTCAGCATTTGAAAAAACAGCCTGTTTTGATGATCGATTGATTTAATCCCACATCAAAGGCACTATAGTAAAAATGAAGCAGTTTTCTTGAGTAACAATGTAATAAATATATGATCAATCACAATCAGTCGTTCTCTTTATTTTATCACGCAACCTTTCCTCTAAACAGGGGGGGGGGAAAGCCCGAAATCATATAGTAGTCAGGAAAATAAGTTAGTCGTACCAACCGCTATTTAGTACCAGACTATCACTGTCATAATTTTTTCACAATTTTTAAAATAAACTACATATTATTCAAATCTACATAGTATTTTATTTGATCCTATATTGTAATATTACTCAGTAATATTTGATTAAAAGAGTAGTTATGATAAATTATTATATAATTTCTATGAAGAAATAGCCAAAATTTCTTCATAGAAATAATAAAATGGCCAATATATGTATTATATAAACGACGAGGGATCAACAAGAACTTGTATTCTTGTTCTTTTGGAAACGGAGCATAATTATAGAATAACTTGTTTATTTATCAAAAGGAATACATTATGAGATACTTGACGGTTCAATGAGAGGGAATAGCCTACATAGGGTATTTTTGTGTTAGCAAGATAAAGCCGTGCCTAGTGCAGGGATGCCTTTCCTTTGTAGTTTGTAAATGTGTTTTTTTAATCAAACTTACATTTCAATTCCATAACTAACTGATCTATTTGACATACTCCGTAAAGCGCTTGCTGTCTTTTTTTTCTGATGGGACAAAACAGTATTGTATAGCTATTTCCCTTCGAATCTAAGTCAATCAAATATCTCTGTATATATACCAAGTACATAGTTAGTTTATATTTCGTGGTATTCTATATATACATTATTATTTTTTAAATAAAAAACAAGTTGATATTCAGACAAACGATGACAGATATATCGGATTCAAAATCGGAAAACCGATATATCGAGCAAAATATCCAATGTACGTATCCTAGAAAATTCATAGGAATGTTCATATTTGCTATGATATTTTATATGATGCAATCACGAAAAGGAGGGAATGGAAAAATTGTTTTTGTTTAATTTTTGTAGTCAGGGAATTCTTAATAAATAGAGTACTCCCAGTAAGATGAATAAATAAATAATGCATTTGTTATGACTAGTGATGTAAATCGTGTGTACTTTTTAGCTAGGCTGTTTTTTTGTTTTTTTTGAACTAGTAATCTAAAGAAATAATTTTATTTTCCTTAGCAGTAGTCATTATTTTTAATTCCTGTGTAGGGAACTTCCTTTCCTAAATAGATTTAATTATTTTCAAGACTTGATTAAACATTCGTATGCGCTCATTAAAGATGGAGCATTACCCTGAGGATTTGTTACCTGGGGCGTGCAAAGGGGAGGGCTGGAGGGGCTGTAGCTCCCTCCCCCAATTAAGGAATTTTTGCTTTATACTAGAAAATTTAATATTTGTACTTTTTTTTCAAAAAGTTTAACATTTGAAATTTAATTTTTCCAAGTTTTTTTTTTAAATTTAATTTATATGAATAGCTATGGATTTCTTAAATTTTATTCCAAAAAATTTAATGTTTGAAATTTACTTTTTTGAAATTTTTTTTCCAAAAATTTAAATTTCTGTGAATAGCTATGGATTTTTAATTTTTTTTTTCACAAAAATTTAATATTGCATTGAGAAATTTTTTTTTTTTTTTCAAAAATATAATTTTTGTGTATTGAAATACATTTTTGAATCTTTTTAAAAATATAAATCCCCCCCCCCCCCCTCCACTCCACACAAAAAAAATAATCCTACGAATTACAGATATGGGTAAGCTCCGTCTTTTATGAGCACATACGAAGATTCAAACAGGTTTTGAATATAATTGAATCTATTTAGGAAAGGTTGTTCACTATTTAGGAATTATATAATAATGACAACTGATAAGGAAAAAAAAATCATTCTTTATACTACCAATTACAAATTAACGGGCCCAGCTAAAAAAACACCGGATTTACATGTTTGCTTATTGCAAAGTTGGATAAAGGTTTCTTCTTTCTCCCATTGGTAAGGTTATTTGAGAGCCAGATTAGACCCTCAATTGAATTGTGTGGGCCAAAGGTAATTCAATAAATAAATTGAACCAGATTTATATTCAAAGGAAATTATTTTATTGGATTAGTGGTGTGTGGAGGAAAGCCTCAATCCATAATGGTGGTATTTCGAGATCTTGTTATTCTCAGGTCGTACACACTATAATTTTTGAGAATAACTGGATTAGAGCAATGCTTCTCAAACTTTTTTAGGCCATGGTGTATTAATAAGATAGTCCATTGCTTTTTTGCGATTGAATAAAATGTGTAGTCATGTTTACTTGTAGATAACATAAACTTTTTGGTGAACCTAGATTATCTCTTTGCTGCATTATTGAACCATGGAGTATAGACAGTGCCAGTTTAAGGGAGAGCATAGGAGGCTTCGGATCTTGCGTAGGTAAGTATATTTATAAATAGTATAACTGGCCATTAGTTTTGGATTGGTAGAAAAAGACTGAAGTCCAAATAAAATTTGTCGGCCCTAGGACTGTTCCTGATCGATCTTTGATGGTAACTACAACAACTGAAATGACGTATTTTATTAACTACGTCAAAGGAGGTGTGTACGAATTATACGTTCTAGCTGTCATTCATTCCCCACTCACGCTAAAACTGTTTCTGCATACAGCTTGAGAAATCTTAAATTAGGGCAATTATAATTATTCATGCTTAGAGCCGTACATCATAAGCCTTTGTAGGGTGCAAGTTTTGCTGCTGTTATTGGCAACCTGAACCGTGTTTTTATTTTATTTTCCAAGGCTGATATAATTATTCCTTCAGGAGATAACGTTTTAGTATAAACTGTTATCACAAAAGTGTGTGACGGAGAGTAACACTATGGAACTGTTGGGTAGTTATAAGCATAGATGAAAATAATACGACGATGGAGGAGGGCTTTTTGTAGTTGCTACCTGAATATATGGTTTAAAAAAAAAAATTCAGTAGCTGTTGTCACTATTCTTATATTCTTGAAGAGAAAATATATGAGTATAGTGCATACAAGACGAAAAGTAACACTGAGGATTTGTTAGGGAGTTATAAGTGAAAGTTTATGTAGGACTCAGTGTGGAATTGAAAAACGACGTCTGAGTAAAGCCTCGCTATATCATTGCTTGATATGAAGTGGGGGTTGTTTTTATTTCTTTAATCCCATAACTGCTCGCAGCTGATTCAATATAACGTCATGACAGCTAAGGCCTCTTCTCATTTTTTTTTTTTTAACATACTGGTGGATAACATTATTTTGATCTATAGTTATAACTAAGTGAAAGTCCTTGTTGAAATCGCTGTAGAATGGAGGATTTATTTGGAGTAATTCCTACATACAAAATGGAGCTTGTGTTCCATTTACTTACTCTTGAAACTAATCACATGAAACGCCATGGCAACTAAGCTGCTCTCTATTTGAACATTCTTCCAGTTGTCTGGGTTACCAATTTTTTTTTTTTTTAAATGCTCAAAATGCTTAGGATTTACATCCCTAGTCATGACCTAGTGAAAATTGAGACTCTTATTTATTTAGAATAGTTTATTACCAGAAAAACGAGGATATTATTTATTTTTATGTATGTATAGATATATGACTTATTCAGTCATAAAGTAACATAGCATATTGTATATAGAGTCCATGAGTCATCCGTATCATACTTATTATAATAAATAATATACTATGCGTTATGTAAAAAATGGCTTTCTCTTTCGAATTTCCGAGAGGAACACACAATTGTTCGCAGGAAATGGAGGGGGGGGGATAAGCTGAATTCTAAATATAGGTCATTTGATCAAATTTTACCGTAAAAAGCTTCCCTGATTAGTATTAAATTTGTGAATGAAGTCTTATGATCAATGATGATAATCACTTGTATTTTTTAGCTCTTTTGTTTTTATAGGAGTTTGCAAACTGAAGAGTGAGTTTTCTTTTCCTAAGCTGCTATCATTATTATTTAATTCCTGAGGAGTGAACTTCCTTTTCTACTTCATATATGTGATCATTGATAAATATGAAACCGAACTGAACATTTGCGTGTGCTCATAAAAGACGGAGAGAAACCCTGAGGATTTGTAGCATAGTTATAATGGTAAGTCCTTCTTGGATGTAGAGTAGAATTCAAGATGGATGCCGGAGTAATTTTGCTAATATTCCTGTTTATTTCCTTCTCTCTTCCTCGCTTGTCACAGCTACTTGTAGCTGCTCTCCTCCAAAACATTATTTCATGGACAACGCGCTCGGGAGAAGTTATTCTCTTGAATTCAATGTACGTTCTCGCCCCGGCGATTCCTAGAGAAGTAAATATACTTTCTGTGTATGGATTTCACGAAAAGATTCTTAGGTCAGATAGAGTCAATGCAATGCTATAATGTTTACTTATACTTAATCAGTGCAACTCCATCTAAACCAAGTCAAGGAACATTAAAAAAAACACATTCTTCATATTGACTTTGTTGATTTTCAGTTTCTTTTTATAGCATGCATACAATACAAAAAATTAGCATCACTGCTTACGTATGATAAGTAGTGATGAAAGTCATGTGTATTTCGTGCATGTTAAAAAAAGAAGCCGAAAATCAAAATGGACATTGGACAGCTCTCAATTTGAAGATTGATTTGTAGGAGAGCAGCTTAGCTGGCATAACGTTTCATTAAATCAGTTACAAGCAGCTGTGACGAGAGAGGAGAGGGGAAAAGAGATACACAAGGACATGACAGAAAATACTCTGATGTCGTTCCTCAATTCTACTCTGAGTCCATCAAGTACAAACACTTAGAACTTTGCTACAAATCCCCAAGCATAATCTTTGTCTTTTATGAGTGTTGTGTCTTGACGAGGTTGAAGAGACACAAAGTATTAAATAAAGAAATCCAGTAACACCGAGAGAAATGAGGAGAGAAGAGAGTTGGAGGAATAAGGCAACGATGTAATTTAATAGGAACACGTATATATTCTTATTAATACATAATCATGACAACTCTAACAAACATATACAATGCACGGCTATTTATAAGAAGAATAATGAGGGTAGTGCTTTGGACATATATTAAATAATAACAATAACTAAAAGATAAGAAGGTAGGAAAGAAGTCCCGAATACATAACAATGCGCATACACGAATGTTCAATCGGGGTTTGAATATAATTGAACGGAGTAGAAATGGAAGCTAACTATTATGTAGTTAAATAATAATGACAACCGCGTTGAAAAAAGAACATTGGTCAAATTTAAAAAACAAAACAACGAAAAAAACAAACAAAAAAAACGGGGAACCTATGAAATACACCGGATACCCATAACTAATGATGAGTAGTGTTGGATTGGTCTAAAAAACTTAAAAGACTGGAGTACTATCAGTCCGTACCAATTAAAAATTGTCAGTCCAAGGACCGGTCCTTATCGGTCTTTTATAAAAACTACAGCTGAAATAACGTAGTTATTACTAACTACGTCATTTGAGTGACTCAAGTTATATTCTTCAATCCTAGATAGGAGTGAAGAAATTAAAAAGCTAGCTGGGACACCAGGACTGAAAGACCGAGGTATCGGTCTTTAGGACCCTTGAAAGATAAAAAGATCGTACCGACTAAAAAAAACTAATGGGCCAATCAGTTCTAGGACTGATCCAACACTAATGATGAGTAATGTATAAAAATAACAAATAAGCTTCTGCTTTTGCATCGAACATCCGATAGAAGAAGTTTCCTATTTCATCAGAATGTAGTTTTTTAAATAATGTATACCGATGATGCGTAATTCACCATGAAGACTATGACGTCATTTCACTGAAATATTTTATATTTTCTTATCCGGTCTGGTTATGATTGTGTTGCATAAGGGAATGAAATTAAAGAATGAATTGTTTGGGAATTTCAGGCATGTGACATATTTGGGGAGATTGGAACACACTCTTTTTTTTGTACATGACGGGAGTGCAAACGAATATTCTCATATTAATTAATTGAATGCAGTCAATTGAAGCTTTAAGTAGCTCATATCTTAACCATTACAAAAAATAATTCCATTTATGTTTAAAGTAAGCTTACGCATTAAATAATTACCATTCAAAGCCATAGAATAAAATTTATCCACTTTTTATTTAATCCAATTTTATAATGAGACACATATATTATGTAGAATATTTATTACAAAATATGTATTCAAACCAATTTCTGGAAATATATAAGAGTAAATCAATTTCCTATCAAATTGAAATGGTTTCAAAAAGTGTCATTCCGTAATAATCACCTTGCTCAGTACTGCTTTTAATCAAATTGATTCAAAACTCTTCATTTTTTCGTTTTTGAAGTGTACACTCCATACAAATAAAATTATCTTCCGTGTATATATTTATACTATAAAATTGAGTAAATTAATAATATATAATACAAATTCCATGTCAATGAAATAATAATTGTTAAATACTAAAGTAATAATTTTTTGAAATGGGTAGGATATGATCTGTTCAAGCTTCAATTTCTATTCTTTACTTTATGAATAAGATAATATTCTATTGCACTCCCGTCAAAATAAGCGTACGTCATAAAAAGATATCATTCTCTACATTTTTCAGCGTTCCCTTTAATTTATATATTATACGTTGTTATTAACAGGTAGAATCTAGCTATTTAAAGCTGAGTCAAGGTGGTTCCCTTGAATTAAATTACCAAAAAAGGGGAGAAGAAGATAGAGGGAGCTGAGCAGAGTGCGAGTTAGAAGCAAGAGATTGAAAAAGAAGGGCACGCGCGTTGTATTGTCTCATCATCTCTCTCTGCTATAGTAATAAAGAGAGGGAGAGAGAGAGGGAGACCTACTTCTTATACTGTGTATGGCTAAATCCTACTTCAATTAACAGTAACACCTAACTAGAATATTATATACGTACTGGCGGTACTGCATTAAATTAAAATAACAAAGTCGATCGCGAGACTGACTCAGAGGGAATTAGTAATTACCTTAGACAGAGAGTACAGAAACGAAGTATTAAACAAAGAAGAATGGAGAAAAGCTCAGCACCTCCAATGGAGAACTCTCCCCAGCCTCAAGCCATGGAAGCACCACCCAGCTACGAACAATCCTTTCGAGACGGTCCACCTCCTCCAGGACAATATGAATACAAGGCACCCTCGGGGGGTGGAGGCTTTACAGGAGCCCCAGCGCCCGTTCCTCCTCCCCAATATCAGACCCAAGGAGCTCCTCAACCTCCAGGACAGCAACAACAAATCGTGGTTCAGTATGTGAATGCACCTAACTTTGGACCACGGAGTGTAAGAATGACGTGTCCGCAGTGTCAGAGTCATGTGCAAACGGAGACTTCCTCAGAGCCTGGACCTATGGCATGGGTCATTGCTGGTGTCCTTTGCATTGTTGGGTAATTATTTATTATTTCTCTTCTTTTCTACCCAGTCATTGATCATTCAGTAATTGTTCATGATCAAAACATGGCTTTCAAAATTCTAGGGTATTTACTCAATTAGTCTCAACTAAATGTAGAAAGATTCTAGAATATTCCTACATGTGTGAGTTAACAAATCTTTGATAGTAAAACTTACATCAACTTCATCTTGAGTAACATGTAAATAATATCCGGAGTATTTGCTTATTCTAATTGTACCTTATAATATCAACAATCATTTCTCTAAATGTCACCATGTCCTCCACTCTGGGTATAAAGGCCTTATACACCTTTATGACGTAGACGTTTGACTTATGAGCCAACTCCTTATCAACAGAGACCTTCAGGGGATCAACATTTCGGTGGGGGACTTTGCAGGCCTTGATCTCTACGTAGCCCAATGATGAGGAGCCCGGAAAGTGCTAAGTTTTTCCTTCTATCAAGCTTGAATTGTAATGACCTTATGGGTCAATAAGGGTTCGTGTAGTAAGCCATCCAACCAGGGCTTCTTTCATCACCTCCTGCTTCTCATTGGCTTCAATTTCAAAGGTCACGCCGGTCAAGAAGTATACAGTGACAATCTTTTTGTGTCCTCCACTTCCTGTCTTCATGGAGAGGCTCTTGCCGGTTTTTATGAGGACAAGCTCAACAGAGCTATTCAAAATGTCTGTGGCCTCCTTTACATAACGATTGGCTCGGAAGTGATCTGTAATCTCTTGCATTTTTTCCTCCTTTGTCGATCTTTGTTGACGTATCGCAACCCATAACTATACAGCGTATGAAAGCTGATAATTTCTGACAACAATTTCCTTTCTATAACAAAAGAACCATTGATTGCTAGTCATAATGGCTTTATGGAGCTCTAATACATTTATTAGTTTAAACAGAATCATTCCATATTCTTACTTTTTTATCCATAAACAACATGAAGTATTATTATATTTGTTGTGAACAATGATTGAATGAGTAAATATCCTTACTATTCCATATTGACATTAATGTATAACTTATTTTTTCTCGTTCCAGACTTTGGCCATGCGCTTGTGTCCCTTGTTGTATTGAGCAACTCAACTGCGTTACTCACAAATGTCCACAGTGCCAGACGTTCTTGGGAAGATATAAAGGTGGCATGTAAAAACCATTGATCTTTGAGTCAGCTTGAATTCCAAGTGCAGTAGATTGATTGTCTCTCTTATTAAAAAAAAAAAATAATAATAATAATATTTTATGAAGATGCTTGTCTCTTGTCCTAAATTTTCTTCATACACGTATCGTTATCAATGTTAAATCAGATTGTGTGTAATCAAAAACGTTGTCATTATTTCATATATTTTATTTTTTTCGGCCATAATATGGTGTAGCATTATAGTTATAATGTTTTTAGTAATTAATAGACAGCTCTCACTTTGATTCCACCTCCTATTTCTTTTTTTTTAAATTGTGAGGCACATTAACAAAACCTGTTTCTCCATTATTTTTTTTTCATGATAAATTTATGTTGACATCGTTCTACTATATGATTAATTTGTAATCTTTTTGAAAAATTATTTTTTCCTTTCCTTTTATATAGTAAAATTATAATAATCACTGTGTTTCTTATCACACACTGAATGCGTCCTGTTTTATTCTACGTTTGATATATATATATATAAATGTAATTATATTATTAATATGTACCAGTAAGTAACCCAAGCAAACAGCTATCTTTTTTTAGTCATTTCCCTCCTTTTTGGGCTTTTCTTTATTCTTTGATTTGATAAATTAAGTTACAAATAAATAATTATAAAAATATATATATATATTAAGAGTATAAAACTGAAAAAAGTTTATATTGTATAGATAAATGATTTATGTAAATATTTTAATAAACTTAAAGATTAAGTTCAGTGTTTTATTGATTCGTATACTACTCGTCATCATGTTTTATCATGTGAAATTAAGCTGTTTATGTACACGGTGATAGGAGTTTATGGTGTTTTTATATATATAATATTATCTCAAATACGCTTAACTAATTTGTGGTGTTGAAAAAATAACGTTTGCGTCGTTATTGGGATGGATTAATGTTAGTACATTTTTGATTCAGTATACTGCTTCCCACCCTTTTCCTTGTACCCCATAATTTCCCCTTAAACTATTTTCCCTCAATGATATTTCGCCTTAATATATAAATGAATTAAGTTTATACGTTGTTATTATTTATTTGTGTTGAAACCAAAATATGCAATATTTATTATAATCAAATGTATTTAATATTTGGTTTCTGTTGGAATAATGATGGAATTATACTTTGCCTCATATTATGCTTGTTCGTCAATCCATGAGTCATTTCTAGTATGAATAATCCATCATGTAATTATTCGTTTCGAATCGTTGGTGTGTTTATTTATTTATATTTTTCTTACTATACTAATTTAATTACTTTCTTTGTCTATGGTTCCAATTCATTACATAACAAGATTTTGTTGGTGTATGCATTGTAATTTTTAGGTCATAATTCCATCATTTTTCCAACAGAAAACAACCCTTTAATGCGTTTTATAGTAATTCACATTACATATTTTAATTTAAAAAATCCAAGAGAACATCAATTCGTACCAAAAATAGCAAAAAAGACGTATAAATCTCTTATTTATACATTAAGACGAAATATCCTGATAGGAAAATGGCATTAAGACAAAATGTCCTTAGGCGAAATGGTTTAAGGCAAAATTACCTAGCACCCGTCTGCTACCCACAACAACTCCTTTTCCCTAAAAGCCCGAGGGCTCAACGAAGCCCCAAAGGATTATCCCCACTAATGAATAGCTTCAATTTCTATTTATATTATATGAGGAAATGGGAAATATGCTTATTACAAATACTTTAATTATTTGTTAACCAAATCATTAGTTCTGTTTGAAGCTTTATAAGGGATTATTGAACATTAACTAATTATTCTTTATTGTTGCAGGTGCAAATAGCAACTTCTGAAAAGGATGTAGCTTATACTTCTTCCAAAGAACCCAAGCAACCAAATAATAAATTAATTATTAATTATATCATACTGCTTTAAAAAATTGGTTAAAGTTACAAATTATATGGATTTTTTTATTAAAATTATATCTAATAAAGAAAGTATTTTATAATTTGTTACACAATTAAAAGGTTTCTATGGTGACCAGTACTTTTGTCTTAAAGTCATTTTTACAACATGAAACAACTATATAATGCGTTTTATAGTAATACACATTACATATTTAAATTAGAAAATCAAAAGAAACATCAATTTTAACCAAAAATAACAAAAACGACCTATGAATCTCATTTATTTATATATTAAGGCGAAATAGTGTAAGGTCAAATTTCCTGAGGTAAAATAACCTATCGCAATTTTTTCACGTGGTTCCCAAGGGTATTTTACTCACAAATAGGGTTATGTCTGTATCAAGAAATCACTTCTAAGGTGTGACATTTTATTCTTTACGATCGAAACTCAACCATTTTGGGTTGGTTATTTGACTTTTTGGCAGGTATACGTCAAGATATGAGATGTAGCTTATAGCTATGTACACGAAATAAATCATAGAAAATTCAACGAAACTTAGATATTTTGAACACTTTTCGTGAAATTCGATTTATCAAAAGGTCGATAATAATTTGAAACGGAATAACAAATATACATGATTGAAAAAAACTGGAAAAACAAAATTAATAGAAACAATTTTATTAAATAATATTATGGTGATCTTATTTAAACTATAAAATATTTACGATACAAATGTATATCTATTAACCTTAAAAAAACACCTTTCAGTCTATATATTTTTATTTGATCAATTTTAGAATTATCCATATGAAAGTGTTTTCGATTATAAATTTGCTGAACCTGATTCCTCTTTTTATTAAAAAAAAATATCGTGAATACAGAGAACATTCCTCAGCAATGATGCTTGCTTTATTATGGAAATTAATTTGTAATTTTCTTTCAAAATTATATTCATTAAATTATCATTTGTTTAGTAATGGTAACAGAAAATAAATATTAAGTCCTTTATGAATTTATAATTAATTTTTTGGGGAATCTGGATTTTGCAATTTTCTTCATAGAAATTGCTTACAAATAGAACTAATATAGACTATAGTAAATATATAATATAATATATATTAACTAGACAATATTCCTGATGGTGGGACAGAGAAAACAATCACCTCTCTTTGATACTTTAAGGAATTCAGTATTTAATATTTCTTAGTATTTGAAGAATAAGTATAACTTTTTTGATGGTGTTCATCTATTTATGAGATTCAATGGAAACTTATGTGTCCATATATATTATCCGTTTTTTCATAGCCCGGATAACCTGTTTTACATCCCAGGGCATCAACGATTTGGAATTTTCTCAAAAATCCAAATCTAAAGTTTAATAAATTTCAAGAGTGATAGAGTTCTTAAAAATAATATATTAACTTATATATCCATTGTATCTGATTGTGCACTATAATTGGTACAAACTTGAACCTCATCCTGAACTAAATTGTGACAATTTCTTTGGTTTTATTTAATAGCATAGAGGGTAATGGGCCTCAATTCTCCCGCGGAGTAAACATTTAACTTTAGAAAGAACAATATTAATCCTACATAAATGGTCCCAGATTTAATAACATTGACTATACAGTAGGGATGTGCAGATACCAAATTTTCAGCTGATTCCGCTTCAGATTCTGATACCATCTTTATGGACAAATTCCGAATCCTTATTTTCTAAAAAGGAATTTTATAAACAAATAGCCAAATTGTTAACTTTTTTTAATGTATAACTTTTTATTAATAACAGATATGAAAAAAAAAAAAAAAGAAGATATATTTATCAATCATAATTAGTTCTTAATAAATTTTAAAAAGCTTATTAACCTCTGTACTCAGTTTTCGATAAATGTCTGGTTGATTTGTATTATGGAGTTTGACACCAATCCTTTGTTAGATATTTGTTAGTCAGCCTCCCCGCCCCTTGGTATCTGACCTAATTTCAACTGCCTCACTTAGTTTATATATATATATAAATATATTTGCGATACTGACATAGGCTATTTTCAATTACATTACTGAATTATATATGCTTTGCAATTATTCGATCTGGACCAACTGTACTAATTTGAAATTCTTAAATTACGGGGGATAAGTTGATATTAATATTTTCTCTACCACAATTAATTCAGTTGTTATTTGCGTTCAAATAATTTTGAGTCTTTCAAATTAGAAAAACACTACTTGAGGAATGAGTATTTTTTCCATTTCATTCTCTACGGTTTTTCCATCTTGACAAAAGACTAAAAATGAAAACACACGTATTTAAAAAAAAAAATTAGTCCCTCAATCTCTAGTATGGCCAAGGGAAAAACTCGAGTGTGATCTACTCATGCGCAGTGAAATAAATCATGTGTATCTTTTATCTCCCACGTTTTTTTGGAATTGGTAATCTGAAGAACGATAATTCTTTTCCTTAGAAGTTGTCATTGTTAATTTAACGCCTGAGTTATTGTACTTTTAAGTTACGTCTCTAAAACAAAATTACCCTATGTATTTTGTAATCAGCTTCGATTCCCTCATCTCCCTTGGTACGTCATGGCTATTTCATAATTTATTCTTTTTCATAAATACACAATGTAATAAGTTATTCTATAATTATGCTCCGTTTCCAAAAGAACAGGAATACAATTTCTTATTGATCCCTCGTCGGTTATATAATATATATATATTGGCCATTTTATTATTTCTATGAAGAAATTTTGGCTATTTCTTCATAGAAATTATATAATAACTACCCCTTTAATCAAATATTACTAAGTCCAATCTTTTTTACTATTCAACGGTCCTAAGGTGTTTCAGTCCTAGGGTTATTTTCTATACTCATAGCTAGGATGGAAGAATATAAGGACTAAGAAAATAATTAAGGATAGCTACAACTTATAATAATACGTTGTAGTCACACATCTCCCACAAGTTTACTGTCTCTTTGAAAGAATTTATGAATTATGATATAATTTCACTGATTCAAATGACGTAGTTAGTAGTAACTACGTAATTTCAGCTGTTGTACTTTCTAGACCTGACAAATTTTATTATGTCTGGACTAATAGGACTGCAGTCTTATGAGTTTTTTTAGACCGATCCAACACTAAAGGTTTGGGATAACATAGCCAAACAGGCTACATACAGGACACCCTGCATTAGCCCGAACTGAATTTTTACTAACCAGGGGCTAGTGTGTCTGTCGAGCATGTTTAATAGTAGAGGTGAGGAGTTGGACTCGAATCCGTCGTTTTTTGAAGACTTAAGATTTGAACTCAAAATTAAAGATTCGAAACCTAATATTTGAGACATTATTCTTTACTTTATTTTAAGTGAATTTTTTGCTCAGAAATTCATTATATATTTTCACTGAAATTAAAGCCATAGTCGGAGTTAGCGGCGGAGGAAGGGGAGAGCTGGGGTTAAGGGGCTAGTCCCTCTTTGACGCTCAAACTTTATAATATATCTAGTATGTAAAGTTAACTAATTGGGCTCCCCTAGTATTTAATTCAAACTCTGCAAATCTATAAAGTCCTCTACTCAATTTGACTTTCGCCAAGTAGCAAAATATTAAGAATGCTACTTGAGGTTGATTGTGGCCATTGTATACTCTTAATTTATTAGTAGTGTTCTATATAATTGATACTGGACTTTAAAAAAGCCGTAAGGCTCAATCAATGGTGGGCCTAGCTATTATAACGCCCTAGGCAAACCCATCCCAAAGTAATATTGACAAAAAAATCTTCATAAGATATTTATTAAAGGCACATACACAGTAAAACCTATAATACAAATACATACCCATAATCAAAACACAAATATAATAACATAAATTAGAAATAAAAACAGAATCAAATTTTCCTGAATTGTCATAATCCTTCATTTGACAAATGCCATATAATACAATACGTTAAATAACAAACACATAAACAGCACAATTGCCATCTTCATGGTCGTTCAGGTAAATCCGGACTAGTAAGGGAGAGTAACCATGATAATTTGTTGCAGAGTTGCAATTGTAAGTCTTTTTGAATTCAGAGTAGAATTGAGGATCGAGAAGGGAGTTAGTTTACTTCCTTCTTCTCCCTCGTCACAGCTGACTGTAGCTGATCTAATGAGACGTCATGACAGCTAAGTTGCTCTCCTCCAAGACATTCTTCAAATTGTCAGGATGTCCGTGATGATTTTCGTTTTCCTTTTTTCGTATGGCCAAAATATACATGATTTTCATCACTAGATATGGTCTTTGATGGCAAGTCAGGTAAGTTTTTGCGCTCCTGTACATGTTCTCTTCTGTCCAAGTCATATTTCCCCTTAAAGTGCAATATAGGCAGTGGTAATTTTTTCTATTGACGAGTTATACAAAAACTAGAAGAACTGAATGGAAAAAATAAATCTGGCTCATCTGGCATTCCGTGGTCCTCAGTAGCAGTTTCTCTGACACTGCCAGTTTCCTTGGCCTTTGGAATATCTTTACAGTTATTTTTATCAGTGCCAGCATCAACACAGACATTCACAGTTTCTTCCGTGGAACCACTTGTGCAATCAAAAACAATGCTAGTTGTTTTGTGTTGATTTGACTTATCAACACAGGTTTTACAATTTTCATCTTAGTCTATCACCTTTTTCCACAGTTTCCTCACTTTCTTGAGTTACGGATGCATTCCAAGGATCCTGAAAGTGCACCTTTCTTGTGGAAGCCACTTTTAGGGTCAAGTCAATAGCTTCAGGACTTTTCCTAACTATGTTATTTCAGATTTGGTGCGTGCGACCTTACCTCTAACACGAAGGGAGTTACATTGATATAGAGCAAGTATCTCATCACCAATGTTTCATGTGACCTTTTTGATGAAGCCGGTAAGCCTTTTATTGGTATTTTTTTCCTCTCTCATTTTTTGCCATTTCTGTTGGTGTAGCGGCGATCTCCATAGTCAGGCAACGGCTTTGTGGAGGATTCTGTATAGTATGTGTTCAGTATTTTTATTACTTTGTTCCACTCAACAAGGGAGATATGATCACCATTTTTCCGTATAATGGTGATTTCTGTGGCCTCCTTGGCAATTTCTGCATAATTTACACTAAGACTTTAATAGTGGTAACTTTTGTTGCTCAGCTGACTCCTGCTTTGAGGCCTTTTGGATGGAGTAGTTTCGTTAGAATGACACTCCCTCTCTTGTTTCTTACTTTGAGGGCTGGATTTTCAGTTTTTTTCATATGTAGAGAGTTGCGCTTTCTGATTATTATCTTTTATGGAGTTAGGCTTTTTGACTCCAAGTTTGTTTTGAGGTTCTTAAGAACCTTGTTCTCCCATCGTGGGATGGCCTCTTACCCTGTAAACCCACTTGTTGTATGTGACTGTCTCCCATTTCAGGTCGACGTCATTTCTATTTGGATATGTTTATCAGTATTATTCTCTTCACTTTCATTTTCAGCCATAGTCAAAGGTTGAGTGGCAGATGGGCAAAAATGTTCAATGAGAGAGTTGAAAATGCCCTTACTAAGAAGAAGATGAGATCATTGTGATTATCATTGTGATCATGATAATTGTCATAGCTTTCGATTGATCCATTTATTGGTGGAATGAAGATGCCTGAGGTCCAATGCTGGTTTCGAAGGGGAAGGATGTGCACTTATAACACTTTTTAGCCTAATAAAAATGTGAAAATGAACTTTAAACTCCAAGACAGAACAAGTGACGTGTTGATAGTATAAAGGTAGGAAGTCAACTCTTTTGGCTAGGGAATGAAATAGAAAAAAAGGTCCGAAATCAATTGGTAACTAGCCCATTCTTTCCAACTGTAGAATTATGATGCAATAATTCTTGGTAATTGTTCATAGCTTAAAAGTAAACAAATCTAATTCAAGAATAGGAGGAAAGATGTAGAAAAATCGACCACTGATAAGAAAATATATTTTTGTATTAGCGAGGTGTTTTATAAGCAGTGATATAAATCCTATGAATTTTTTAGCTGGCCCGTTTTTTTTTTGAATTGGTAATCTGAAGAATGAATTTTCTTTTCCTTAGCAGTTGTCATTATTATTTAATTCCAGAGAACTGAAACTCCTTTTCTAAATAGATTCAATTACATTCAAAACCTGATTGAA
This sequence comes from Lepeophtheirus salmonis, assembly GCF_016086655.4. Taxonomy (NCBI): domain Eukaryota; kingdom Metazoa; phylum Arthropoda; class Copepoda; order Siphonostomatoida; family Caligidae; genus Lepeophtheirus; species Lepeophtheirus salmonis. Next base: position 20,482,461 of record NC_052141.2, on the reverse strand, counting down.
TATTCGTGTGTGCTCGATTTTTTTTGAGTCAGAGTAGAATTGGGGATCGAAATGGAAGTAATTATAGCAAATGTCCTTGTTTATATCCTTCTCACCTTCTTGTCTAGTAACAGCTGATTGTAGCTGATCTAATGAAACTTAATGGGCATTATTCTTTCTCTCCTCGAAAACATTCTTCAAATTGTTAGGTCTACCATGTCGATTTTCGGTTTCTTTTTTTAACATACCACTTAGGCCTGTTCAAATTTTAACTCCGTTTTTTATTTATATTGAATTTTTACCTCTTCTCGAAGGTCTATATAAACTAACTTTACCAGTCATTTGGATATTGGACCGTGGCTATGCAAAAAGAAAATGTGACTCAGGTCCTACCAAGTCTGTGAGAGATGTAGCTTGAGTGATGTCTCGAAAAACTGGCTTGCCGTTTTTATTACACTCCAGCTTTTCCGTTTTTGATAGTTTGATTTCCAGCTGTTGTTTTATAGGCACTGCCATGCTCTCATGTAAAATGAATAATGTAAATGGTACTAATTCCTTTGTCAGATACCAATCGTGATTTCTTATTATCGTCAGAACAAAGGTGGCGAGTTCATTATCAATATGATGATAGTGGAGCATGTTCTTAATCAATTACAAATCATTCATATGTACGTCGGTGGCAGATTTGACTGTTATCCAGTGTTTTCCATAAAATAAAGCCAGGAATTGATTTATTCTTTCTAGTTTAGTGATGGTGTCCTTTTCGTATTTTAGTCCATTTGAAAACATTAGTATTTTCTTAGCATATATATTCTTGGCCATCCAAGAGGGTTGATGAATTACACCGGGATTGGTCCAAGGAATATATCGACTAGATTTTTTACCAAGAATCATCAGGCACAGCTTTGCTACTTCTCTGAAGTTTCTCCTTGGAGATAGCTTTTCTAGAAAATTGTTTATGTCATTAATTGTCAAGTGGAAGTTGCTGTTCTTGCCTGGTATTATGCAAATGATTATCTGTCAATCTTAGAGTCTTGTCGAATATGAATAATCCATAATGTCTAATGGTATTATAATTGATAACGGATAATTAAGTGATTAGCACTTTTTCCATTGGAACCGCTGTCGTGTTTATTTATTTTTCTTATATCGTAATATTTAGTATATTAGTGGTAGTTATTAAATCAGTTTAAAATAATCTTGCCATTTTTTCCATTTAGACACTTTTCATTTTTTTTCTCCTACCATTTTTTTCCTTGACATTTTTTCCTTGCTATTTTTTCCTAAAATCATTATGGAATCTTCATTGAGTTAATTTACCATCGTTTTTTATACCTATGCCCATAAATACTAATACATCTTAGAATCAATTATTTACTAAACCTTACTTTTTATTATTCTTCATATTTACTAAAATATTGTTCATAAATATTACTATTATTTATTTGTTTAAAGGTATTTATCAAGACTTTATCCCTTGGTATTATTAATTTTTAAATAAAATGGAAGCATTAATTGAGTCCCTTGATGATTCCTCATTAATATTGTATAAGAGAAAATTCATATGTATAAAAAAAAAAAAAAAATAAACATACTCCATATTTTACATATTTATACCTGGAAATATCATACCTTGGGAATTTTGACTCCTTTAGTAATTACAAAAATATCCATTAATTAGTGTTGTGCCGGTCCTTATTTAATACTGAAAAGTACAGTCTCGTTTACATTTAGTTCAGTCCTACATATAAGTCCTGAAAACTTATAAAGTTCAGCCCTTGATTTCGTCACTTAACTTTATATTTTCTTTTTTTATTCAGTTCTACTACCGACAGTCCTAAAGACCGATCCTTAGACTGGACTGGACTACAATCAATAAATAAGGACCGATCCAACACTACTATTTATTATTCATTTGATGATGAGTCCTTGCAAATATAATCAAGTTCGATTTGAGTTAGGTGTATAATTTCTCAACAACATACGAGTTAAATATAATACGTAATGTGATTGTTATAATGACATCACATAAAAATTAAAAATGAAGGAGTATTCTTCCGGCCCAGGATGAAAGACAAAAAAGGTGCGCGGAAGTTTTTTTTTGCCACCGGATAGAATAATTCTACATTATTACTACTCTGTATGTAGTAAATTGTAGCTTTAAAACCCTGGTAATTAATTAACATTTTTAATATATAGGTATCAAAATCCTCTCTTAGTATTATTATGTACTTTTATCTATAAAAAAAAAGTATTCTGTTCCACAAATCATACACTAATTAAACAGTATGTTGAACAATAATATATGATAATTAAGTAATAGACATGACATAACCTGACAGGAAACTATCAAAATATGAGGATACCCATTTTATTTATCACTTATTTGAAATACAATCTCACACTATAATTTCATTTCCTTAGTTGATTGACAAAACATTATGTGAATAAGGATTTTATGCCTTGTAATATGAGATTTACATTTTTGATATAAAGATTAAACTTTTGGAATGATACATAGCAAATCATATATGATAATAAATACCCTTTATGACATTCTTGTTTTAGAAAATCCTTAATTTCGTGATGTATTGACAGTTTGTAATATAGGTTAATGCAAATCAATCCAGGAATTTCCAATTAAATGCCATTGTGTTTTTGCATTCGATAATTAAATGTTAATTAAATATTCAGATACAGTGGCCTTATACATTTTGCATCACTGACTTTCAGAGAGATTAAGAGTAATTGTTTGGCATACAAATGTGTGGTTTTTTAAGAGGTTTGCAAATGGAAGATGCAATAATGTAGAGAGGGATCGTTGAATAATGATAAAAACCACATATAAACTCTGCCGAAATGTGGTTTAGATATAGTGTCCATTTAGAAGTGTTCAGTGTATTTTTCAAAACAATTTACAGTTTCTGTAAGGCTTCTTCTGAGATGATTTTTCATCTTTTGTGGGAATTTACAAAATAAAAGTAACTATTGAGTCTTAAAGACACTTAATTGTGATCCTTGAAAAGAAGATGTTTTCGCATCTTCTCTGGGAGAAAAATATAATGAAAATTAACGCTGCAATAATATATGTTAAGCCAAGTTATTTACTCAAAGAGATGGGATAAAGAAAACATGTATAATGCAATTACAAATTCAGAGTCATTCAAAAAAAAAAGTTGCTCCTTATCATATTTTTGTTTGAGAAAATCCTTAATGTCTTGCTGTATTTTTTCATTCATTTTTGATTCAAATGGACTTTTTAGTTTCATTTGATGGTTCAAAAATATTTTTTCTGTAGTTTATAATCAAAACCCATAGACAAAAAACAATTTTTGATGATTTTTTGGGCCTTTTCTGCAAATAAATACAATATTACTACATATAACATGGGATTTATTTACATTTTTCAAATATTTATTTCTTGTCAGCAAACATCGCACTCTTTTTGTGATAAGCCCTTTGTATTTTATCTCAGTTTAACATTACTAGTAGTCTCTGTCTACTAGTTACACTTGTCTGTAAATCTTTTTGATTTTGCTTGAAAAGCAAATAAAAATGAGTGAACACATTGCAGAAAATCCCCACTTAATCTCTATTGCTCAAGGATCTCACACATTTGGGAGTCAACTACTTTTTCAAATCAACAAGCCCGAACAAAATGCCGTATTTTCAAGCTACAGTGTCTCAAGTGTTATTTCCATGGCTGCACTTGGAGCTAAAGGAAATACATTTCAACAAATCAAGGATGCTCTTCGTCTTCCTGAGGATATGGAGTCTCTAAAGTCTGCTTACTCTCACATCACATCTTTAACAAAGTCAGATGACAACATTACTCTAGAGATTGCTAATTCTGTTTTTCCATCAAGTAATTTGGAATTACGGAAAGAGTATTTGAGGGATGTTAAGAAACACTTTCAATCAGACATTCAAGTCTTGAACTTTAGACAAACTGAAGAGGCAAGGCGGATCCTAAATGATTGGGTTTTGAAAGAAACAAATGGAAAAGTCAATGAATTATTTAAGCTTGGTTCTATTAGAGCAGATACGTTGAACGTTCTTGTAAATGCTATTTATTTCAAGGGAGATTGGTTGGTTAAGTTTAATCCTGGAGATACGACGGTAAGAAACTTTTATGTTTCTCCAGAAAAGACTGTCAAAGTCCCTACCATGTTTGCGTCCGATATCAAATATGCTGTAACACATAATGATGATCTTAAATGTAAGATTGTTGCATTACCATATAAAGGAGAACGGATCACAATGTATTTTTTCATTCCGGATGAAAAATTTGGGCTACGAGAGTTGGAACAAAAGTTATCGACGTCTACTTTCAATCCCTCCATCCTTGAGACATTAACTCATCGAATGAAAAACCCAATTTATTTACCAAAATTTAAATTGGAGTCCTATTATGATCTAGAAGGAGCTTGCAAGTCTCTTGGATTGACGGATATGTTTAATAAAAACTCTGACTTTTCAGGTATGGTTGGAGAACCTGGAGATCTCTATGTTTCTAAGATTGTGCAAATGGCTGTCATTGAAGTTAATGAAGAGGGATGTGAGGCTGCAGGGGCTACAGGGATGGTTGGGTTTGGAAGTTCAATGCCTCAACCTCTCGTTATTAATCATCCTTTCATTTTTATGATCAAAGACAAAGCTTCGGGGTTAGTATTATTCTCTGGAAGAGTAGTAAATCCCTTAAATACATAATTTCATTTTATAATAAAGTTTATTTAAAAAAAAAGTATGTTTGTCTTCAGCAAAAAAGAATTAGCTTTGTTTGGGTAAATAATAACTTTAAAAAGGTATTAATAAATAGTTTAATACAATAATTATATTATCTTTTTTTTTTAAACGGAACTTTTTCGAGGAAAAAATTATTAATAACGCAACCTTCTAGTTAAAAAATACAAAGATGTTCTGAAAAGTTTCTGACCTCAACGTAAAGGTTGCAGCACTTGTAAATAAAAGCTTGTCACATCTATCTAGCATTTGTTATGTAACAGTTGTATGAGTGAGTTGATGTCACTGTCTTGTGAAGATGTACAAAATAGGGGATTGAGCTGTCATTTTTTTTTTTGAAAGTGCATTCTTTAGATAGATTCAAACTAAAGCAGACATATAAAGGCTTGTTGTATTAAAATTTGACACTTCTCAGTCAATTCAACTTTGAGTAATTGAGCTAAAAGAAAAGTGTCTTGTGAACAATTATTTTTGCTGAGAAAAATGCCAAGTAATATTTCGACGGATTACAGAGATGGGAGCATTGCTGATAGAGATGTGTAGAGTTGCAAGGAGACTATGTTTAAAAATATAACTTCAGAAAAAATTTAAGTCAGAATCTTTTCAGATCCCCTCGTAAATCTATTGTTCTAAAAAGGTGTTCCATTGATAAAAGAATACTACTGTAGTTGATATATTTGTAAAGATAACCCTACCTTCAAAAATTAGAAAAGAAAAAACTGTTTTAGCGTGTGCTCTTAATCCTTTTGTGCTCCTTATTCAATAGACCGTCTTGTTGACAACTTTTCCCTCTGAACTCAGCATTTTCATCTATCCTTTCTGTAAATTGTTTTAGAAATGCATCATAAAAACTATATATAGATTTAAGTATAATTACAACATTATCCCTCCACTAATTGATAATTAATTAATGGATGGAAACCATTTTAATTCTGACTATAGATAGGTATACATTTTTTGGGGATACTGATATCGCATGAGTTCACGTCAACTGTTATGATACATAAATACATACATAGCACAATTCTCCCAAACAACAGTTGACGTGAACTTAAGCTTCAACAGGGTCCTCAAGAAATACTTATTCACTTTAGGTAAACATTCATGGCTCGCTGTTTGAAATAAACAAAGATGTAGTGAATTTTCCTTTCATCAGTTTTAATTAATTCTCATAAATAGATTATTGCATGATTTAAAGGAGCTAATTCTGCGTATTATGATCTCAAAAAAGGTATTACATAGGATTTTGATTTTTATATTAAGGTATATCAATTAAGGGCCTTTGTTTAAAATTTGGGTCTTTTTATATTCTGTCATTGATACGTATTTTAATAAAATGATCAATAATAAAGGGTGATTCAAAACGAGCGGTTTTTTGCAGTAGGGTCAAATTCATACGTCATTTTTACTTAGTATTGTTTTACAATTCTTCATGGAAAGATATACGTCACAACAACGTGTACCAAGTGTTCAATTGTACTATGAAAATCAGCGTTCTGTGAAAGAATTTTTTCGCAAATTACGTCCAACTTATGGTCCACATAATCGACCTTCAGAATCCACAATTCGCAGAATAATCGAAAAATTTGAAGGGGCAGCAACTGGGGCAACAGTGGGCTGGGGGAATCATCGGTCCATATTTTTTTCAAAAACGCTGCCGGCCAACACGTTACCGTCAACGGCGAACGTTATCGCGCCATGGTAACATACTTTTTGGTACCTCAAATTGAAGCACATGGTCTCCACGATATTTGGTTCCAACAAGACGGTGCCACTTACCAGACAGCGCGCAAAACAATGGACTAATTGGGACATCCTTTTGGTGAGCAATTAATTTCACGTTTTGGCCCGGTGAATTGGCCACCAAGATCGTGTGATATCACACCTTTGTACTTTTTTCTTTGGGGCTACGTAAAAGCAAAAGTCTATGTGAATAAACCAGCGACGATTGAAGCATTGGAAGCAAATATTGAGTGAGTTATTCGTAAGATATCGGTCACAATGCTCGAACGCGTCATCGAAAATTGGCACGAAAGAATGGACCATTTAAAGGCCAGTTGCGGCCAATATATGAAGGGGATTATTCTCTAGAAATAATTGTGAAGGATTGTTTTTTCGGTTCATAATAATGTTTTGACCATAATATAATGTTTTATGTGTTTTATTTCTACAATCCAAAAACCGCTCGTTTTGAATCACCCTCCAGTTCCAGGCTCTTAATTAGTTTTGTCTATCATTTGGTACATTTTTTGGAATCTTTTGAAGAACAGAACCTCGGTAGTTTGTACCAAGGAAAATAAAGAAAAAATAACAAGAAAACATAAATGTTTTGTTTTTTAATTTTCTTTTTCCTTTCGACAGTTTAGGTTGAGAGTGGATACAAAAAACTAGTCGTGTTTCTGTATGGTTCTGACTAGAATTGTATTGGTCCTTTTCATGTTGTCCTGTCCAAACTTCGGACGGGTCTTATTTGTATATGAGACCACCTTTTCTGAATACAGGTCAAGTCCGAGTGTTCATGCTCTGTATATTTCTTGCGCCATGTCCAAATCCTCATGCTTCAGATCCATGAAAAAAAAAATAGTTATGTGCGGAATAATGTCAGTATTCACTCCCATGGAATATTCCGAAGATTAATGTAATAATTAGTAATTAATATTCACTACTTAATTATATTTCGAATCTCAATAATGTCATCATCTTTGGTACCAAATGAATGAATGGATCCGAACTGAACTCCTTTAAGATAAATAGTGAAAGTAACTTTTCATTACGCACCCTACCGAACAAATCAATCACTTCGAAGTCAATTAGTTATGTCTCTCCTTCTATTCTGTTCTAGTTAATTTAGCCGCTGGTTATTTTTTCTCGAAGGGATTTTGTATCTCGATCAGATTAATTTCATAGCTAGGAAAAAAAGTAAATTATATTAATATGATTGACTTTTCATTGATCAACCATTGATTAATGAGTTTTATTGTAAGCCTTGTTCTTCTTGTATTTTGAATTATATACCTTCAGTGGATCCATCATTTTTGGGACTTCAAATATTATCCAAAAAATGGAAGAGCTTTTTTAAATACCACGTGATAGTGATATAAAATTCCAACTACGAAAAAATATTATAGGTTTATAACTGTACAAAGTTCATATGAGTTGACCAAGTAGAATTTCTCATCAGAAATGATGCTTTTCACTAAAGGAAGCTGCTGGATTGGAGCCTCTGATCGTCCAAATAGTATTACAACTCATTGACTATTCCTTCTTCATTATATAATTTATTAATTATTTCATCATAATTTTCCTTATTTCTTATTCTATATAAAAAATCTGATTGATATACAATAGTAAAACTCGCATCCATAATATAAAATGGTAGTTAACATGTCATGCGGTAAAATCTCCTCTAGCCAAAATCGCTGGAGGAAAAATGTTGGCAAAATCAACGCTCACGTTCTATTCCACCCTTCACTCGTTCTTCAGAAGAATAGGGGCTAGTTCTAAGCACGAGGGTGGGAGTGATGTCATGAAAGAAAGGTTGTTGTTTAAAAATGAGCGATCTGGAGGGAGGGATGTATTTGAAACTTTGATATTCAAAACAGAAGCACGAGAAGAAAAGTAAGAGTAACTAAAGTCTCAATGCTGAATTCCAGGGTTATGGGGACCCGCCTTAACATTTCAAGAGGACATCTATACAGAAACTAGAATAGAAATCTGTTAGAGCGCAAAATCTCCACCTAAAATCTAATTGATTAATGTATCGCAATTTGTTCAATAGTTCTGATAGATGAAGGCTTTTTTTACGTGTTGTGTTACTCTGATCTTGAGATCTCAAAATTTAATGTCTTCTTACTCTGAAAGTATATAATCTTTGTACCAAGTTTTATCAAAATCGATCGTAACTTTGGCCATAATCCTGGAGAGTAACAAAATACAAAACAAACTAACAAACAAACAACAGGTGCAAAATCTTCGTTGCCATACCGGGTGGAAACTTGAAACATATTTGAATATTTTAAATCGGAAGAAAAATGTCATCGCAGTGAGATTCAAGGCTTAGGGCATCAACTACTCTTCGTGTGGGTCACACTCCAACAGAAGTATTTAAGCTGACGGGAATGGCTCGTAAGACAATCTGCTATGCTAAGTAGAAGCTAGACCATAACAAGATCATAGACAAGAAGCCTAGTGCCATGGCACGAGGCATTGTTGCCTCCAACTGTACATTTACAACGACGTTTTTGAGGTCAAACTACTACTCTGGGTGCGGGCAAATTTCCCAGATGGGAGCGGGTTTTTTTCTGCATGAAGAAACACTGTGAAAATTACTCAGACCTTATAAGCCAGCAATATCGCTTTCGGGGAGAAGAAAATGTGGTCACCATACACCCAGATGCCAATCTCTTCGACTTTTCTTTGTGGGTGCTCATCGAGTGTAGGGCCTGTAGCATCGGTCATCCGAACGTTGAAGCCATGAAGGCCTATGCCAATAGGGAGTGGGTATTCATGAAACCGAGTTTTTTTTGCAAGAGGCTTGTTGCAATTTGTGAGCCCAATGGGAAACTTTAGATTGTTAAAGATTTTTGTTAAATGTATAATTAAAGATTTTTCTTTTCTTTCCAAGAGTGTAAGTTTCCCATCCCGTAGATTATTAGAAGGAGATATCATAATTCACATTTCTATCTATCCCGTTCTTTAAAATAAGGTCTTTCAATATTTTTAAACACCATCACCATTTCCTATATCATATCATTAATCAGAGCTCATTGATCTTTGAGTCTATACTGTAACGTGTATTGTTTATACTTTCAAGTTCTGTTTATCATGTGTGTTTTTTTTGTACATTAAAAGCTACACTAAAGCATTTATTTATATTATAAATTCTTATATACTTAATTTTGAGACCTACAACGTAAGAGATAAGAGGACATTTTGTAAACAAATCGTTTGTGGAGGTAGTTAATTAAAAATACTCATGGATTGACAAACAAACATAATTTGAGACAAGAGCATAATTCCATCATTATTTCTAGAGAATACAAGCATTAAATTATTTTTATAGTAATAAACATTAGATATTTTGATTTAAAAATTGAAAGGAAACAGTAATTTTAACCAAAAATACTAAATCTGAGGAGCATACTTTCATGAACATAGCCTTCAGGGTTGCCAAGATGTTGAAGTCTAAACTTTTTTCAAATTTAAAATCCTTTTGTAAGGTAAAGTAGTGGGGTCATTTCGTACACAAGCTATTTTTGGTATTAAAATAGGTCGAGATTTTTTTATACAAACATTATTTTCAAAATATTAAATATTCATCAAAATTGGTAAACGAATGGGTTATATATTTAAAAAGACGGAGATTTTTATTGTTTAATGATATAACAATTACACCGTACGTAAGATGTCGGTGTGGGAGACTTTAAACACTTTTTTAATAAATAATTTGGAATGAAAACCAATGATGTTACACAACATATACCGGGTGAAAGCTTGAAGCTTGAAAGTTTGAAAGAAAATAATTCTATTCGACCACCATTGGCCTCAAAGATGGCGATAAGCCTCTTGCAAAAATAGTTTGGTTTCATAACAGGGCACTCCTCGTCGACAAAGGCCTTCATGGCTTCAAAGGTCGTGTGACAGATTCGACTGGCCCTCTTCTTGATGTGTGGTCAGAAAGAAAAGTCGGAGGTATTGACATCCGGATTGTATGGCGACAACATTCTTTTTCCCCAGAAAACGTTATTTTAGCTAAGAAGGTCTGGGTAATTTTTGCAGTGTGAGCGGAGGCCCCTACTTGCTAAAAGAAGAGGCTGACGTCTGGAAAATTTTCCTGGACATTGGGAGTAGGAGAGCTTTGAAAACGTTTATATACATAGCTGCCGAAAGCCTGTAATCCTTCGGGAATCAGATTATGGGCGTAATTGAGGGCTCACGCATTAATTATGACTTTTTTTTTTTTTCGTTGTGGTCTAACCTTTCTTAGTATTATATATGGTTTTACGAGCCATTCCCGTCAGCCTGACCATCTCTGTTGGAGTGTGTCCTGGACGAATAAGAGTTGATGCCTAACATTGAATCGGGCTCCAATGACGTTTTTCGTCCGGCATATAAAAATCAAAAAGCAGCAGGTACTTGATATACATGGCTATAAACAGTTCTAGTTTCCCTCACACAGAACCTCTCAAATCAATATAATACAAGTGTGTAAGTTTCAAGTTTCCTCATGGTATTTCGTGATTAAATGTAGCCAAATAACTCTTCTTTAATATCCCCCAACTGTTTATACAGTTTGATGATTTTGTTTTACTAATTACATAGAGGTCTTACAAATAAAATTGGGAATGACTTTAACTGCATCCAGGTCAATTACGAGATCATTTATATATCCTTTTAATGTACCATTTGAAAGGTTATGTTATTATATTTTGATTGAGTCCGTTTTTAATGTGATCAGACAATAAGTAACGATGGAGCAGCGAAGAAGGTCAACAATTGTCGAACTTGCTCACAGATGGAACTCTTGCTATTATGAAGGCGACTGCCTAACCTAAGTCAACTTTTTACCAGGTGTACAAAGGCTGGAAGGAAAGGTCCAGGGGAAGACACAGAGTCCTAGTAGTAATCAAAAGAGCACAACGAGTTTTGTGACAGGGGGCAGAAGATGTCAGTGGATGCATCTCCTTGGACATCAATGTTAACCTTGGCCTAGAAGAGGAATATGAACATCTATCATTTCCAGGGGCATCAATATGGATTTAGGGATGACTTCCTACAGGCTTTTTACCCATCATATCCTTACCATGACCACGAGGGGGCCAAGGATGGAGAACAGGAAAAAAAGCAAAACAAAAAAAGGAGCCAGGGCCTTCTTAACAGCAATAAAATCACTTTTTGGAGCCCTTATTCCTGGGCCCCAACTCCCCTGATATGAACCCCTCGGACGTCCATTTCTAGATGAAGTTAGAGATACAGGTTTGTGTTACCAGCCACAACAGCATCAATGCCTTAAAGTCCTATATTATCAAGCAATGGACGGCTATTGATTCTGCAGAAGTTGTCAAGGCATACAAGGCCTTCAGGCCAAGAATCCAGAGAATGATTACCAAAAATATAACAATATTGGCAATAAAATAAAGAATAAATTGAATCATAACACTTTTATTGATCTAGAAGCAGTTAAATTCAGTCCCTTTTTATCTGCAAGACCCTGTATATTACATAAAGAATGCTTATCTAGTGTTGTGTTTTTCCCTATTTAGGACTGAAGAGTCCAGTTCAGTTTCGGTCCGGTCCGGTTCACTTCTGCATATACGTTCTAAAACTTATAACGTTTTTTCCTTGATGAATTCAGTCAACTTTATTTCTCCCTTTTAAAATAAGTTCAAGTGGTGATCTCCCAAAGACTAATAAGACTGACTGGTTCTAAGACTGGAATGTACCAAATAAATAAGGACTAACCCAACACTATGTTTTAAAAAAGTTACTTCCTCATCTTCACTTTCTTTATTTACCTGTCAATTCAAGTGTTAATTGTCTGGGTGTGAATCTATTTACAGCTCTTACATCAACAACATACATAAAAGTTCCAAAAAATAAACACTGATAAACATAACGTTATTCATGCCCTATTTCATCAGAGGAGGGAGGCTCAAATCAACGTTTCCTCTCAAAATCTACATTCATACATAATCAATATTCTATATCAAAACAGTTTCTGATAGGAAGATAAATATGTACGCATGATATTCCATTGCTTCTGTCTATGTTTGAGTTTAGGTTATATAAAAACAAAAATACAGTAGCTTGAGACTAAAATTTAAATACGATGGTGGTCTGAAAAGTTTCCTGACTAAAAAAGATACAATACAATTTTGCTGAATTTATATTCTCAACATAGTCTCTTTGTAACTGTACGCACTTCTCCCATCCATGCTCCTATCTCTGCAACTCGTCCAAACACTACTCGGCGTTTTTCCCTGCAAAATAATTGCTCACAAGACAACTTTTGTTTTTGGCTCAATTACTCCGGGTTGGATTCACTTAGACGCGTTTTAATACAACAACCCTTTATGTTTGAATCTACAGGGTGTCCACGATAAATTGGAACTACTTTAAACTTCATCCAGATCCGTAATGTGGATATTCGGGGTTAAATCATACTAATATAAAAGGTTGCTTGAACAATACACTATAACTTCCACCACAATTGCTTTGACAACAAACAATAGTCATCATGGAACAAGCAAGGAGAGACGCCATCCTCGAATTGGCTCGCGCGGGACACAAGCCCTCTGCTATCTACAAGCTTCTTAACTACCCCAAGACCACGGTTTACCGGGTCTTCAATGCCTGGGAGGTTGAGGGGAAAGTCTGCTGCAAGGCCCAGAACATGAGAAGTGACCGAATCCGCACTCCCCGCTTCCTTGAATGCCTCCGGAAGTTCGTCAAGGCTTCGCCAGGGACTTCCTTGCCCAGGTTGGCCAAGAACCGTGGAGTGAGTAAGCAGCTGGTCTCCAAGGCTGTGAATGAGGACCTCGGGTACAGGTCATACCGAATGGCCAAACAACACATCCTTACGGCATCCATGAAGGACAACAGGCTCACCAACGGTAAGCGTCTCCTCAATGACCTGAAGAGAATCCTCTTCTTCTCCGACGAGAAGAACTAGACTGTCGACAGAAGCTACAACGTCCAGAATGACATGTGGCTTGCCAAGGAGAGAGAAGAGGTCCCTGCGGTCTTCACCACAAAGTTCCCGGATCTGTGATGACCCTGGGTGTCATCTGCAGCACCGATGAGGTGATGCCTCCTTTCTTCTTCAATCCCAAGGAAAGGGTTAACGCGATAAGGTACTGCGAAGTCATGGAGGAGTTCGTCATCCCCTGGAGGAAGGATACGGCCCCTGGGAGGGAATTTATATTCCAACAAGACTCAGTGCCCGCACACATCGCCATGAGAACCACTAACCTCTTCAACTCCCACGACATCACTTTCTGGGATCGCAACACCTGGCCCTCCAACTCACCCGACCTCAATCCGTGTGATTACTACTGATAGGGGAAGTTAGGGACGGAGGTGTGCAAGGTCAGCAACAAGAGCATCGCGGCCCTGAAGGGCTCCATTACGAGGGAGTGGAATGCTGTCGATTCCGCGGAAGTCATCAGGGCATGCAAACCCTTTAGGGGCAGGATGGAGAAGATGGTGGCTGCTGAGGGAGGACATGTTGAATAAATTTATTGTTTAATATCATGTCTAACTTTTTCATAGTTGCAAATACACTCCAAATTCCATTTTTATCAAGCAGGTTGAATTTTAAGATAGTTCCAATTTATCGTGGACACCCTGTATTTAAAGATTACACTTAAATATATATATATATTGAACGTCAGCTCAAACTTTGATTTTGTCCATTTTCACAAAAACACTGACTCACATCAACTCAATCAAACAACTGTTCCTAACAATATTACTAGCATTTATGTACAAGTGCTACCAACTTCACGTCGAGGTAGGAAACCTTTCAGAACACCCTTGTAATATGTAACGTACCATTATGCTGAAGGTCTAAGGTACAATCGCGTGTATTAGAAAAAAAAGAAACCACAAGTCAACATGTGCAAGAATGTTTTAGAAGAGAGCTGTCATGGAATTTCCTTAGATTAGCTATAATCTGTTGTAACAAGCAAGGAGAGGCAGAAGAAAATAAACAAGGACAGGGGCGCTAATTAAGATGATGTCAATCCTCAATTCTGCGATGAGTCCAACAAGGACATACAATTTATAACTCTGCGAAAAATCCTACAGGTTACTCCATGTCTTTTATGAGCACAAACGAATGTTCAATACGGTTTTGTAAATAGTTGAGTTTAGTGGAAAAGGAAATGCACTTTCAGAGGTAAAGTAATAATGACAACAGCTGAGGAAAATAAAATTTATTCTTCAGATTACCAATTACAAGAAAAGGGGAACATAAAAATACACCTGATTTTTATCATTATATACTATGAATATTAAAAAAAAAACCAAAAAAAAAACTTATGTCAAGGATGCTTCAATTCTTCTTTGTAGGACCTGAATTTATGGTTTTTTTTTTTTCTTTTCCCAAGCTGTTATCTTTATTCCATTATTCTTAAAGAGATAGCAGTAAGTGCATTAAAGACGAAGAGTAACCATGATGATTTGTTGTGTAAAATCGAGGATCGACGTCGGAGTAATTCCAGCCTATATGGCATTACTATATAAGGAGTGGGATTTGTGTTTATTTTCTTTTTCTTATTGCTGCTCTTAGGCTAATTTAATAAAACATGATAACTTGTTGATTTTACTCTTGCTGTTATTAGACGTAGCTTTTATCTTTTGATTGTTTTTAAAGAATGGCTCATACCAAGTAAACTACACCTAAGTGTACTGGAGGAAAGGCTCCTCGGAAGCAATTGGTAGCTAAGGCAGCTCGTAAATCAGCACTTGCCACTGGATTTATAAGGAAGCATCATCTTTATCGTCTAGGAACCGTGTAGCCTTGAGATAAATTCAAAGTTATCACAAATTAACTGAGTTATTGATTCGTAAACTTTCATTTCAAAGACTCTGAGGATTGCAAATATATATATATATATTGACCATACAAAAAACAAAAACAAAAAAACAAATGTTTATTTCCTACATCTCATAGCTGCTTGCAGCTAATTTAATGAAACATCATGACAGCTAAGCTACTCTCCTTTCAAACATTCTTCAAGGGTTAGGCTGAATACGTTACTATTATATATTTGTTAACATTTCGCCGTTTCATATTATTTGAATCTCTAGTTACCATTATGCTTTCAATATACGGAGAGAACAACATCTAAGTATAAACTTATAAGTACCGGGGCTCCATTGAAATCTGAAAACTTACTAATTCAATAATTAATGAAGGTTGAGTGATTGAAATTAATTCATTCTTCGATATATTAAAGTATAAACAATTAGTTACAAAACAAAACAAACCTTAGTTCTTTAGCTTAAATAAAAGTCGAGGAAATTATACTTGAACGTGATCAACGAATTTCTGTTTGCGCACTCCAAGCAGTTGGGCGTATCCAGGAATACCGCCTACGCCGTCAGCAAGTCTGAGACGTTGGAAAGGAAGAAGGCTCTGTCAAAACAGTCAAACTGGACCCAGAGGAGTTAAAGAAAATAGCCCAGGCCAATCCCCTCAAGTCCATGTGGGCACATGCAAGAGATCTCGAGGTTTCACACCAGACTGCCCAGAGAGCTATAAAAAGTAGTTAGAAAGAGCCTTGTGAGAGTGGAGAGGCCACTTATGACACCAGTAGTTAAAGAAACCCATTTCCTTCTTTGCAAAACTCTTTTGAATGAGTTTTTTGAACTATTTTTGTGACTTTTTGCCCTATGTTTTTTAATATACTAAAGCTGTTCTCCTTATTCTTTCATTCATGAGGAGAGAACATATTATACGTATAAACTTTAAAGTGTAACCACAACTGGGTCTGCTCATGAATGACGGAGAGTTATAAGTGTAAGCCCGAGTTGGACTCAGAGTAGAATTGAGGATTGAAAACGGAGTAATTCTTGTTTATATCCATGCTAAATACGGTTTGTGTTTATTTCCTTTGTCTAACGGTTACTTGCAGCTGATCCAATATAAACTTCATGAGATATAAGCTGCTCTTCTGCCCAACATTCTTCAAACTGTAAGGCTTATAAGTCGACCACTGGGGATTATTCAAAGGATTATAGAAAAGGATCTACAAAAATTTGAAGAAATGACTTTATTGGGTCGAATCTTATTAGTATTAAGTTAGATTTATTTTAGAGGGAAGGAGAGATTGCCCCTATAGAGTAGGTAGAATGTACATGCATCAACAAATAATAATAAACGAAAGGACAACTCAATAAACCTTAATTAACGTGATCGAAACTAATAAGGAAATGGTATGGGATAAAACCTACTACAACAACAAATATATTAAGAAAAGGGAAAAAATAATACTTTTCTCGTCAAAACAAATAAATAAACAGAGCATGCTATAATTAAGTATACCCTAGGTTAGGATAACAACATAATTTACCTTCAATTGAGGACCTAGGGTGGAAATTTGAGTGGGACGGAGGAGGAGTTGAGTAAGCTGAGTCATCAGTTATTATTTTTCTCCATTGTACTTTTTTTTTCTTTTCCTTTTTTTGTCTTGAACAAATAGAGAAATGCAAGTCCGTAGTAGATAGCAGGGCTTTGGAGTACGAGTCGTTGTCGTAGGATTTTATTCTCTCCCTTCTACTTTTTTTTCTTTTCCTCATCTTGTCTGAGACAAATGATGAAATGCATGTCTGCAGTAGTTACCTCTATTGGATAACGCAACCTTTCCTCCGAAAAGGAAACATACAAAACCCATGGGAGTTAGCCTATTTCATGAAATTGTTATTCAATAATTGGTGGGAGTTGTTCACAGCTGAGCAAGACTCAACTAATCAACGTTCAGAACATGGATTATGAGAAACGAAGCAGAAACCTCATCAGCTGACACTAAAATACAATTATACTGTAATGATTGGTTCACGGTGGATATAAGAAAATGTTGAAGGGATTTACTTAATGAGATGTGACTGCTCCGGACTCATCCCTCAGTCCATGGATCGACCCCACTCCCCCATAATACTTCATCAAATACAAAGTCTCAGCCTCATAACTAATGGGACCTTCCATTTACTATTTTCATGATCCTCGGAAGTACAAATTGTCGGAATATCTGGAAAAAGTCGAGATTCCCACTCCTCCTACTCCAATAGTATAGTCTTTGCTTTGCAAAGCTATTTCCTTAGTATTTAAAGGTCGCGATAATTGAATTTCAACTATCTGCTGTCGCTGTTTCCAATTTGGAGATTGAAAGAAAATGATGGCGTGGAGGGAAACTTATACATTAGGATGTGATGTGTCTAATGGAAAAAACTAAGTATAGAGATTAGAAAAGGGAAAACCAAGTGTCTCACTCCTGCATTCTCTTCGCACTCCTACACAAATCCCATTTCTACTTATACAATATACCTCTTACTTTGAAATATAAATATCATCCATGTATTTTTGAATGAAAAATATAAAAAGATTCTGGAAAATGAATCAGCATTTTCCCCCTTCTATTCTCTACAGAGTTTTTGTTTTGTTAAATATGTATTGGTGCACATATTTTTACATAATAAGTAGCTTTGTTAAGGTCTTTTTATAGAAAATCAAAGGGTACTTGCCCTGAAAAAGTACTATCATTTCTCCAAAATAAAAAAATCCTTTTTTTTTTCTGAATTTCTATTTAATTTAATTTTTACAAATGGTTCCATTTGTAAAAAAAGTTTTTGTCTGCTTTTTTTTAATATAATATGTATGTAAGGTTTAATTTGTTTTATTCATATTTATGTGTTCTAGCCACTTCCTGATGATATCTACACTCATTTGTAAACATCATCCCTCCGAGACTGCAATAGTTGTATATATTTGATTAAATACACCGAAAAAAAAGTAACCTGCGAGTCTGGTCTGAAAATTTTCCAACATCAATTGAAGAGGGTAGCAATCCTAAATAAAAACTAGTTACATCTATCTAGCATCTATTGACAGTTACTTACTAAATTTTCAGCCATTTTGTATTGAGTGAGTTGTTACTTACAAGTATTGAGTTGTTATTGAAATTTGTTTTCAATAGCCATTTTTTGTACGCCAAAAACAAAAAAATGGTAATTTTTGTTTCAGTGAGTTGATGGGAGTACATGTTGAAAAATAAATATTGAGAAAAAATGTTTTGTTTCTTTTTTGAAAATAGACAAAATCATTCGAGTAGCTGTCTTTGGTTTTGAGTTGTTGGATCTTGAATATTTGTCGTTTGAAAGTGTAAACATAGTATTTCAAATACAAGATCCCACGACAATATGCAGATATATCCAATGCTTGATTAATGTTAAGATTTAAGTGAGCCTTAAGACAATGTCAATCCAACGGGGACGTCAAAATATACATTTTTTCACTTTTTTATTGAAAATCAAAAAAAAAATGAGGTAAGCCAACGATATAATCATTTTGTATCAATAAAAAGCAGGCTCAATTTGGTCCATGTTGCCGAATACATGGAGAGGCTGGCCTTGGTGCTATGGGGAGGGTATGTCTCTCAACATAGCCCCAGACAAAATAGTCCAAAGTATTAAGGTGTTAGGAGGCCACCCGGATGGAGTTTTGAGAGTTGCCACACCCACAGTCCCTTATTGTTTTCTCAGACCCATGTTGAAAAATAAATCATTGTCGACAAAATGTTTTGTTTCCTGTCGGCGCCCTTTTGGATGCCCTCTTTATGGTGGCATTAACATACCAGGTGTCCTCTAGCTTCTTACGGATACGCTGAACAGTCTTTAAATTCATCCTAAGGTTGAAGCAATCGTTGAATTGGAGATTTCACCTCCATTATTAACCAATGCCATGACTACGGCGGACCTCGAAAGCTCCTCGTTCCACTTATAGCTCTTTATCTCCTCATATGATGACGGCATGATGCTAACTGAACTACGTATCGTCAGCTGACAAGAATAGAAACCATTTGGTAACCGGTTTTTATTTGATAATGTTGTCTTAAGTTATCAACGTTTAAAGTAGGCGAAAATTTGATCCCCGCTGTAGAGTAGACAAAACATCATTATGAATTGATAAAAGTATTGGGCGTGAGTGTACTAATGGAAAACAGAAAGTAACACTAAGGATTTCTTGGGGATCTATCTTCTATATTATTAAGGTCAAATTTGTTTCTTAGCCTCCGCTTATTTACTCTGGACAATGCCGGGTACAACTGTTAGTATATTATATGACTTAATATGATATTTCTAAGTACCCTGATTACAAATTGATTGAATGAAAAACAAAAGACTACTCAACTTAAAAAAGATATTAATTAACCTTGCAGTATTTATAGTTCAATGATCTTACTAAATATATTATGAACATGTAAAATATCTGCACATAGGTGCAATTTTTGTAGAAATTGGCTCATGTCCTAGGTAGGGAATGTTTATTTAATATGACTAATCAAGTCTACTTACATACTGTATGTATATGTTGCTTATGTAAACAAGAGTAAAAATATCTAGTTTGTACGTTTCTATAGGTACAGGGCGGGGATTTTTATTCTGTAACAAGTTTAGATACCAATATCTTAGCAACTCTGAGATCTATGTGCATGAAAGTGAGCTCATCCTATTTAACTGACGAAACTATATTCCAAAAAGTACAAAACCTTTGAGATGTCTTCCGAATGAAAACCCCGTTCCTCCGTGCCGGTCTCTGTGAGCATGATGGCTGTGAATAGGGTTGTCAAAGACTTAGGCTTCCCCTCTTATGTCTAGGGCCAGGCTCACATATTCCAGTCCCTAACCAAAACACCTGGAGTGATGTACAAAGATCGTGAGGTAGTTAAAGATTGGGCAAGTTACTTACTCTCCTAAGTTTTCAACTCCGACACTAACAGAAACAGGAGTAAGGCTAGGTGAACCGCTGAGAGCAAGGGCGAGGTCGTACTTAAACAAAAAAGTAAGCATTCTCCCTCCATCATGATCATGGTCGTCGTCTCGAGTGAGAACGACTTTATGGCGCGCTTATTTTTCCAGACAAAGCAAAAGCTCACTAAGAAGGCTCTTTCAAGGGTATATTAACGAGTGCTGTAACTTATATGTTGCTGTTAATACGTCCCCGTAAGAAACTTTTAGCTTGGTCATCGGATTACTGACTCATGTGCTAAACAGCACACTGTATGACAATAGCACCCCTCTCCAACAAAACATGGAGAATACAATAATGTCGTTCCGTGGATGAACAAGGTCGCAGCCGAGCGCCCTTATTTGTTTTAATATGACTCTTTACAAGTACACGGCGCTAAAATTGTCCAAAATGGGTTGCAAGCCATTGTTCCTGCTTTCTTGGACGTCAAGACCTGGGCCTTCTCCCCCGACAAAAACTAATGGACTTCAACTTCTGGGGGGGGGGGAGTTAGAGTGCCTAGTGCCACCCCTCCCTGGAGGCCTTAAATGGCAGCATCATACGTGAGGACAAGAAGTTTGATCCTACTAGTGTCGAAAACACCCATGCCAGCTTCAAGTACAGGATCCAATGTATGATGACGACCGACGGTGGACGAATCGAATCAAACGTCAAAAGCCATAGGCCATGTTACTCTGGTTCTGTTACTTCTGTCGTTTGTTTAAAATTTCAAATTTAGCAGTCAGATCGTTAGAAATTCCTGAGAGCCGTGAAGCATTCTCAGAAAGTACCACTGAGCTAGAGCATTCAGATCAGTGTGTCCTAAAATTGAACTATTCAATTAGCAAACTAGAGGAAAAATACTCTGAATTAAATTGGGATTGATGGACTTAGCCGTAATTTCTATACGATAAAGTCCAACTTCAAAGATTTTACGGAAATTTGCTGAGTCAAGATGGAACTTTATCCTTAAGATTACTACAGATCAATCCTAATCCCACTTAAATACAAAGAAAATAAGAATTACACTACAAAAAAATAAAAAAAAAATCAGGTGCCATGGGTTATAGTCCTCATCTGATCTACAAGTAGTGTCAATAGATTTAAAAGATAGAGAGAGAGAGGGCGGGCCTTGGACTTACGGTATAAGTAAACTTGTATCATTCGAAAAGATCCGAGACTCGAGCTGGTTTTGGTACTCTAACTTTTACTATTATAAAAGAAGGCTGGTGGGATTTTCCAGATCTTAAAAAACATACAGCATTGTTTAATACTTAATCCAAATTTGAAGCAAAATTTATTATCAATATCGAACGTACACTTAATATACTTTGATTATTGCTTGGAGTGACATCTACATAAACCATTGTATCGCATGGTTAATCCCATGGCTTAACTTATATCATTTATCACTACTTTTCATCCGAAGAGAAACACAAAAAAAAACCTTAAATCAGTTGGCTGTTAGCCAATTCCTTCCAACTATTGAACCATTCCTCAATGATTGCTGTGAATTGTTCACAGTTTAAAAGGAACTAATTCTAATTCAAACAATCAACGTTCAGAACACTGATTCATAGAAAAAAAGCAAAAAAATTGACAGCTGACACGAAAATACTGATTATATTTTTGGTTTAGTGAGGTAACGCCGTCCTCTCAAAATCAAAAACATTCATAACTAATTTTGAGCCTTTATATCTTTTTTTCAGAGGATAATTTGTGAGATGCAAAAAAGGTAACGACGGGTTCAACGTTATTGTAACAATAGTTTCAATAATAACGAACAATTTATTTATCATAGTAATAAAATTGGGTTATTTATTGTTTCAGGATCAGTGTTGAATCAGCAAAAATGTAACAATTTAATGAATGTAAAAAAAAAAAGCAGAAACAATCACAAAGTGGAGACGCAAAACTTGCAGTAACATTTAATGCAAAAAAAAAAAAAAAAGTTACCAGGTTATGTTTTTATCCCATGTCTCTAGGTGATAAAATATTGGACCGTTTACAATAAAGGCTCTGTGCTGGTCTCTGTGTCGAAAAGGCTGCAAAGATCATTGGCTTTCCCATCCAGACTGTCTACAGCATCAAAAAGTTAATTATAACCCCATATAGCCAAGAATAACCAAAATTTTGGAGCAACAATGTGGATAACTTCTGGCCTGCCTCCAAACCTAATCTAAGCCCCCTAGACTTTACATGTCACGGAAAGCCGTACCTCTTCTCCAAATTTGTATTTGCTACAAGTTGCCATCATGATAGCTTGGTACACCATTGCCACGGTCTTCATCGTCAAGAGCTGTCAATCTGTTCACTGACGTGTCGAAACTCTTTTAATGCTTGTGACGGAGGATATGCTGAATGAAAATATACACAACTATAGTACTTAAACATATTACAAATGGGCTTTGACTTGTCTATTCTTGATTCAATAAAAATCACGTCTTTTGCAATTTAAGTTTTGAGTGCACACTCTGTTTGGACATATTTTTTACAGCCATATAATACGAACTAATATTTGGTGTACTCTTCTTATTTCGTCTCGGTAGAGGATCCGTTTTAATTCATTAACTCTATGTTTCATTCGTGTTTAAAATAAAAACGTATGGAAATGTTGGTAAATATACGATTTAAGAGGGGCCACCACCCCTGAGTGTTCATAAAATGTGTCAATTTTGGCAAGGGAATATATTTTTCTCTTAGAACCGGTAGAGAGTTCTGGGAAAAGTTTGAGAAACACTGTTTTAGAGAATAGTCCAAAGAGTAATTTTTAATTTAATATATTTTTCCATTGTTAAAAATAAACTCTCCCCAAACAAATTAACGGACAAAATTTGCTTTATTAATATACGAGGTGTGTTCAAACAGTAAGGTGACTTTTCCAATTTCGTGGGCAACGTAAATTTGGTATACTTCAAAATTGATTAATTTTTTTATGTTAATAGATTCGAAAAAGAACATATATTTATTGTTTAAAGCTATTTTGTATATGTAATATTGTTTAGTTTGAGAGCTATAATGGTAAGAAGTATATTGTGTATTCCACGATTATTTGAGAAATGAAATTAAGTACTCTAAAATAGTTTTACTGTATGCCATTGTCAACATTTCAAGTGAAAAAAAGAAAAGGTTTATAAGTGGTAGAAACTCTTGAAAGATGGTTGAAAGATGCAAATGACGAGCCTTGCTCTGAACGCCCAAGCACGTTGAAAACGTTGAAGAAGTGAAGAAAATTGTTTTTGAAAATAGCCAAATCAATATTAAAGAATTTGTTGAGGATATTGATATATTGATGCTGGCTCGTGCCATGAAATATTTACGGAATTTTTAGGCACCAGATGAATGTCAGAGAATTTTGTTCCGAAACTGCTTAATTTTGACAAAAAGTATCGTCGCATGAGGATCGCTAATGAGCTGTTGATAGACGTCATAATCATGGGTAATTAAAAAAAAAGAAAGAAAGAGATGTATATAAAATAATTGATAACACCCAGCTTACAAATTAATAATATGATATAGAGCTTCAAATGAGAAATATATATTCTTTTCGAGTGTACTAACATAAAAAAATCTAACTTACTAAATATACGTTGACCACAAAATTTGAACAGGAGCATTACTTTTTGAAAACACTTTGTAAATAGTACTTTAAATGTGTTCCTTAAATATGGAACTTGAGTTATTTAATAGGATATAAGGAATATCTTTCATACCTGAAGCATTCAATCCCTCTGTTTCATCTCTCACTCAATATTCTTATCATATACATATATGTAGATTCGTTTCCTTATTTAACTGTTATTGGATTAAATTTAGAAGCTTTTACAATTCTTCACTTCTTTTACTCCTCTTCATATATATTATTAGATATATAGTCCTGATTCCAAAAAAATGAAAATAAAACATTTAAAAAGAGTAAATAATCCTAATGATATAAAAACTGGATCAAATAGAAATAAAAACCTTATAAAAGGAAAATAATCCGGTAGGGAGATTCATTTCAAGATAACTTATTTCATATCAACATTATTGATATTTTCCTCTCTTTATGACGGTAATTAACTCTCTTTCTTTCTATCGCATGTTTACATAGGGATGTAAATCCCATACATTTTTTAGTGTGTAAATTGTGTAACTGCTGTTCTTGGATTCTTGTTTATTGAGGATAATAGAATGAGTTTGAAGCAGTCGCAAGTACGTGAAAGTCGAAAAGTAACTCTGAGGATTTATTGCCGTGGTTCTGCCATTAAATCCTTTGCCGTTATCTATAAATCCAATTAAACATATTGGTCATGAAGTGATCCCTCAAAACTTTGCTCAATTTGAACTTTTAAGGACAAATTGCTTAATTTGCCCTGTTTTATGTCATTTTTCAAGACTGAAGTGACATAAATGGAAGAAAACTGGATTATATTATTTAGATTAGACAACTGCTTTTGAAGATTCTTTGAAGATTTTTTTGTAAAGAAAAATCCATCTACAAAACTTTTTGTGCACAACCAAATGGAGATTTCAAACCGAGAGGCTCAATTGTGACTGATATCCCAATATGGACTCTGCAAAAAAATTGGCAGGCATTTCTGGAGACTAATGATCCCAGATCCCTCATCAACCGCAAAAAAAAGTAATCCAGGAGAGTCTAGACAGTCCGAATTCATCCAAAAAGTTCAGACCATGATCGATAAAGCGCTGGTTCCATTGTTGAGGAGTTTTGGACCAGCAAAATGACCGTGAGAGCCAACGTATTGGAGGACCTGAGATGCAAGGGCTACATGGAAGAAATATTGACCCCAGTATTCCGAATATTAATCCGGTGTCTGGGCTTCGTTGAATCTAAAAAAAAATGAACATTTCATACCATTTAGGAGAAAATGACAAACACTACCTGGTCAACACATGCTAGTGTTTCAGAGGCAACGATCCAGATCGTGGTGATTGATGCTTAAGGCAAATAAATCAAATGATGTCTTTTTCAAGATTCATACCTAGGATTCAAGTCAACTTTGAAGTAAATCCACCGAAAAAAAAAATGACAGAAAGTAACGTCAATATCCAAAGGTTTTCTTAATGAAAAATCCCAGGGAGTGTCATCTTTTGTACTACAGCTGATATATGTATTTATCATTCTTCTATTTCCCTGTGAAAAAGTGTGATACTCTATTATTTTTCGTACTAAAGATGTGGCTTTCAGTGGGCATTATTGTAGCTTACATTACATATATGTAATACTAGACATGAGAATACATAATAATAACAAAGCACTTATTATAACTAATGGGATATTAAATGCAAACATACATATGACGATAAGGAGACATTTTATATAGAGGGTAGACCGAAACAGTTTTAGTGTGGCTAATCAAAATTCTTCTTCTCCTACTCCAATAATATGTCTACTCTTTTTCATTTCAACCGGCCCGGATAGAAAGAGAAAGTATGATGCCCGGGTAACCGGCTATAATGTACTCCTTAACTATGACAATTCAAATTTTTGGGTCCTCTATTCCTTCTTTTTTGAGGGCGTCAATGACTTCTTCCCATCCTCACTCTCTGTATTTGATCTCTTTGTTTGCAACATTTCCTTTTTTCAAACATCAAAAAAACCTACAGTCATAAAATTTACATCACAACTGTAGAATAAATACAATACAAATTAATATGAAAATATAGTCAATCATTTTTAGCAACTTTTCTACGAATTTTTGAATAATTTATTTTGTAATAATGCAGTACGTTTTCAGGTAAGGGCTTTCATTCGAATCGTTGACTATTAGGTTATTATTTGATATAATATTGTCAAAATAAAAAACTCACTCAGTGCGTTGACATTTGAAACATTACAACGCTCAGTACAGAGGGGGAGTTGAAACAAATTTTTGCTATTCTAATTGCATTGCGTATTCTTCTTCATTTTTTAACTAGCAGTAGTACTTGGCAATTCCCAGAGTAATTTGGGGTCGATAAACAATTAAATTTGGAAGAAAAAGACGAATAAGTCCATGGGATTTAGATCTGACAAAAGTTGAGGCCAAACATTCAACAAAGTCAAATAAAACAATTCTGACAACACGATCAGAGTTTTAATAAGACTGTTGATTCATAATCACTTTAGTTCCTGCCTGACTCTCCTGACACATAGGACAGTTTGCAATCTCAAAATATTCTCGCCTTGTGCGGATCCCCCTCCACAATTATGGGATAAATACTTCATTAATCGATGCCATTTATTTAACTTACGTCAAAGACATCGAACTAGCCTCAAACAACGTTCTAACTGCGCATGTACAGCTGTTATATGCGCTCAAAGTTCATCGTTCAACAACAAATAGACGCTGTATAATCACACTTCACATCAAGCATTGTTTGTTAGCCAGAGTAGAGCTCTATAGAGAGTTGTATTAGTTCATTTCTACGAGCTATATACTTGGTCTGTGATCTATAATATAGGGCTTATATTATTGCATTTTAATTTCATAATTTATCATGATGAAAAGATTAGTTATTTACCTTCCTACGGAAACAGTTGCATTCAGATGGAACGTGTGGAAAAACTATTGAGTAATATATCATTTATTTATATTCAAATAACAGGAGTAATAATTTAGTATACAGTGTTCGAATTTGGTGAGTCCAAATCAAACCAGCTTGGAGTAATTGAGTCAAAAAAGAAAAAGAAGAATTAACTATCTCAGTCTCCCCTAAATATTGATGCTATATTATACCATTATGAATACAATTGTAGACTCTATATATGCCTTGTAATCAAGATGGACCCGGCAAATAAAAAGGCAGGCCTTTGAATAATGATATATGAATAACGATATTTTTTTATATACACTTCAAACATAATAGATAAGTCCTTAATATGAGTGAGTGAGTAGTTTTAAATGTCATATTATCTCTTTCCTCTTTGGAGAGAAACATACGGTAAAAGAGTCATAAAAATATAATTAATACTATTAAAGAGTTATTATGGGAGTCATTGTACTTTTTATTCTACATAAAACATATTCTTTTAATTATATTTAGGGTCGAACAGATAAATCCGGAGAAAGTTTATCGTCATCAAGATCAATAACGAGAGTCTACGCCCTTTACTTCAAAATATAAGCATAAAAATAACATTTTAATCGATTCAGTCGCCGTCACCACGTGCTCGATCCTGTACTTAGAGCCGGATCAGGTATTTCTTACGTAAGCAGGATCCAGCTCAGGCTCTATAGAACATCTTAGACGGTGGTGGTAGTGGGATACTCGATGAAGTGACAGAGTTGGGGCTAGGTTTAAACGTTCAAGAAAGTTGGGAATTGGGTCTATTTCTCTATGGGAAACACATTATTCGTGAGGATGATTTCCCTGTTCTTTGAAATATACGTGTCCTTGAGCCTAGAAACAGGGGCACCGTCGTTCTGGGCTGCATAGTCTGAAGACAATGACAAGCGATGAATCTTATTGAAGTATCCTGTGTTAATCTCAGTCTGTTATGAACATGGGTTCCTAACTCTTTTACTTCATGACAACCTTGGTCTTGTTCCTGGCGATTCACTTGTTACAATGGGCGTCGAATTTGAAACTATTTGAGTAACACTACCTCATGATCTTAATGTAAGGCTCCAGATGATTGGATTTGACAGTGGCCGAGAGAGGAGATCCGTGTCCTTATTTTCACATCAATAAAGAGAGTATGTTTATATCTTTTTAATGTACCATTGAGAGTCTACGTTGTTATGTTTTGATTGATCCCATTTTGAATTTAATCAGACAATAAGTAGACAGAATAAGATATTTTTCTCTAGTTAGCCTACTTTTTTCGTCCCTAATCGATCCAAAAATTAAATTAATTATACAAATCCATCTATTTCATATGAATTTTCAGTTTATATTAATTAGATTTTATTTAAATGAATTTTGTATGAAGTTTCCACAATATTTATAGGAAATTTGAGGATTTTATTTAGTAAAAATATCAACTATGAGACAAGAGATAGCATCGCCTTTAATTATGAGGCCATTTATGACGTCAGTGAAAATCCTTTATATAACTATTTTATTGTTATACTAGCACGAACACACTATCTTAAAGATAGCTCATGAAAAATTAAAAAAAAATTGTTTATATATAGTTTGCTTATGTTAAAATTCTAAACCAAAACGATCTGCTATAAACTATAATTATAAAATATGTAAATTTCTATTGTAACACCTCCTTGTATATAGATTTTTGTGTTGTTTCCGTCCATTTGATGTAAATATAATCAAGCTTACACTTTCTTTTGACACTCTTGAAAATGCAAGATATAATTGACCATGTGAAAATGCTGATTTTGGTAAATATAAAGGAATTTTTTCAAATGGTTGACCTTGTGATTTATTTATTGTCATTGTTAACTTGTCATGTTCCTTCTTCAAACAAAATGAAGATAAATACACCGATGAACTGTCTCATCTTTGTCCTAACTACCTTTTTAATTCGTTCTCCCTTTGTTTGTTTTTACAATGATTGATTTTTTGGAGTTTTAATTTTTTTGCCTCATTTTCGAACCAACAACCCATACCTTCAAAAAACTTGGAGACACAGAGAATGGATCTTGTTTAATTAAAAAAAAATTAAAACAAAGCTTGACGTACGTAACTTAAAATTTTGAACAACTTTTATTTTATGTCTAAAGGTTGTATCTCTCTCCGTTTTTGAAATAATTGTATTTTTATCATGATTTTTCTATGCGGGACTGACATCACAGTCACATAAATTATTTATATAAGATGTAAAATAAAAAATAATAGAGTATTGTAAAAATGTTGTTTTATAGTAGTACCTAGTGTAGACACAGACAATTTAGCTTTAAAATTGTATTCATGTATTGAACTATAAAGTCAAACTTAAATTAAAGAAAAAAAAAAGTTAGTATGACTAACTTAAAATTTTTTCTTTCTTCTTAAAGTATATAAAGAAATACTTAAATTTCATAGATTTTATTATCTATTTATTCTGATATTCCCGGAATCTATTTCGAAGACAATTTGCCACTAAGTTAGAAACCCAAAGTAAAGTATTCACAAAAATCTACCTATGATACATTTCGAATGATCAAGTTTGTCCCCTTATCGGTCTAGCTATTCCGGTTCTTGAACTGAGGCCCCCTTTATATTAAACACTTGTACTATGGATGTTTAGACTGATAGTAATCCTCATTTTTCCATCATCCTACGCCCCCTGAGCCTCCCCTCACGGCTCACTTTAAAAGCCATTGTCTTAAGCAATCTTAGTTTTTAGGGGCCCCTGCTGGAACTTGGGCACTATGCACTCTGCGTATAAGGTAGATGCAGCCCTGTTTGTATCTAATATCAATTTCTGGGCCTGAATTTTCTTGCGACACCCCTTGTTTTAAGTGACTGTTACCAAACTGAGCCTATATAAAAATAGAACCAGGACCGAAGACCAGAACGGAGACCAAATAAAAGTGAACCGAGACCAAAACCGTTGAAATGGAAAAATCGGGACCGGGATAGAACTGATGAACCCAAACTTGGCAGATCCTTGCGAATGAGGTCATTGAATAAACGTGTAATATATATACTATATTACCTCGTTACTACCAACATTGTATCTCACAACCTTTCCTCCGGAAAAAATACAGGGAAAAGGACTCAAATCAATTGTTAATATTTCTCTTCCAATAACTCTTCTCAACATTGGAATTATAATAATTATTAAGAATCGTTTGCAGCACCTTAACAAGAACTCATTCCAATTAACGTTCACAACAATCATCAGAGAAATTTATAATTAGAAAAATCGACAGTTGACAAGAAAATAAAAATTCTTTTGTTAGTGAGGTAACTCTGTGCCATATGTATATATATAGATTGTGTAAACTTTGATCATAGATGAAAATGATATTATAATGCAGGAGGAAGCGGCCGTTTGTAAGTGGCGCCTTAATAATTTTTTTTTTTTTTTCCAAAGCAGTTATCTTTATGTTTTTAATTTTATATTACTAGTACGTGAAATACGAAAAAAACCACTGAGGGGTTTTTGCAAAGTTCTAAGTGTAAGGCCTAGTTGGACTTAGAGGAGTAGAATTGAGGATCTAGGTTAGAGTAATTCCTGCTTATATCTCAAAGCTGCTGACTGATAATGAAAAGAAACTTCATAGCAGCTAAGCTTCTCTTTTCCCAAACATTCTTCAAATTGTCAGTTTGACAATTTTAATTTTTGGATTTATTTATTATGGAAGATCATATTTTTTAAAACTTTTTTTTGAACTTTCTTTTAAAAAAAATAAAAAAAGAACAACGATCTTTAATCCTTGTACAATATTTTAAATTTCGTTTATTTTTACAAAATAATTACACATGTACAATAAGAGATTAAAGTGAGGGATCCACTACTCGACCCGACATTAATATCATCCCAGTAGCCTTGTCTTTAATCATAAATACAAAGGGATGATCCACAACAAATGGGTCTGAAAATATTGCAGACTCAACCATAGCTATGATTCCTGAGGCAGAGGCTGCCTCACTTCCCTCTTCAGATACTTCAATCACGGCCTTTTGAACTATTTTTGAAACAAAGAGCCCTCCCGGTTCACCTCCAATTCCAGAAAGATCCGCTTTTGGATCAAATAGATCCTCTATTCCTAGAGAGTTGCAAGCTTCCACGAGATCATGTGTTGATTCTAATTTGAATTTTGGTAATTGAATAAGGCTGTGAACTGAATTTGAGGCTTTTTCTAGAATGGTGGGATCAAATTCCTCGGATACTAATTTAGCTTCCAGCTCTGGAAGACCGAATGGCTCCTTTGGGACGAGCAAGTACATTACAATCCGTTCTCCTTTGAACGGTATCGCGGCAATCGTACATTTTAAAAGATCCACGCTCTTGGTAGCAAATTTCAATTTAGGAGCAAACATGGTTGGAACAGTTACTATCTTGTCAGGAGTCACATGGAACTCCTTCTCCGTCGTTAGGGTTGGGTCAAATTTGGATGCCCAGTCATTTTTAAAATATATAGCGTTTACTAATATATTACTTGTATCCACTTCAATGGTGCCCTTTTCGAAAAGCTCCGGGATTTTATCATTCGTATTTTTAGAGACCCATTCGTTAATACTATTTCTAGCTTCTTCATTTTTCGTATAGTCAAGAGATTGAACTTCAGAGCCAAAACACTTCACTACATCCTCTAAATATTCATCACAGACTTTTAATGTATTGGATGGGAAGATAGAATTGGCCACCTCCAAACAAACATTTTCATCAGATTTTGTTAGTGAAGTAATATCAGAATAAGTTGACTTGAGGGACTCAACATCCTCTGGCAAATTAAGGGCATGCTTTAGTTGTTCATATGTATCCCCTTTGGCTCCAAGGGAGGTCATACATAGAACATTAGAAATGCTGTAGCTTGAAAACACAGCATTTTCTTCTGGTCCTTTGCTTTTGAGAATAAGTTCTGTTCCAAATTTATGAAAGTTTTTGGCAAGGGCTTTGACTCCTGGAGTTTTAGCAATATCGCTACTCATATTGAATTTCTTTAAAAAATAATGATACACTTGCGAAAACTTATGGGATGTATTAGATACTAATGGGCCAATATGAAAAACACCTTCTCTAAAAATAATAACTTGTAAACGCCTATTACAGATGTTTCATTCCTCTACGTATGTGTGCAAATATATTAGGGTGTCTCTTATTGTGAGTTTTAGGAAAATTGCACAATTTTATTTTTTTTGCTCAATGACATTTTGTTGAATACCATTTAACTAAAGGACAATTTGTAGAACGGACATTTTGCAGAGGGACTAATAGGTTATTTGGGCGAAAAATATATTAAATATATATATAAAAAGATGAAAAGGTATTGTTTGTATGCTTTACATATTTAGTGATGTAAATTGTATAAAGTTTTTAGCAGGCCCGTTTTTTTGGAATTGGTAATCGAAAAGAATGAATTTTCTTT
Source organism: Lepeophtheirus salmonis (assembly GCF_016086655.4). Classification (NCBI taxonomy): domain Eukaryota; kingdom Metazoa; phylum Arthropoda; class Copepoda; order Siphonostomatoida; family Caligidae; genus Lepeophtheirus; species Lepeophtheirus salmonis. Next base: position 20,450,265 of record NC_052141.2, on the reverse strand, counting down.
TCCTTAGAAGTTGTCATTATTATTCAATTCCTTCTGTTAGTGAACTTCCTATTCTTCTAAAAACACACAATTATATTCAAAACCTGATTGGACATTCGTGTGAGGCCATAGTAGATGGTGAGTAACCTTGATGAATTGTTGCAGAGTTATAGTTGTAACTCCTTGTTACACTCAGAGTAGAATTGAAGATCAACCTCGGAGTAATTCTTGCCCATGTCTTTGTTTGTTTCTTTCTTCCCCTTCTTCCTTGTCTCAATTGTTTATAGCTGATCTCCTCCAAAACTTCCTTCAAATTGTAAGAGTTACCATGTCGATTTTTGTTTTCTTTTTAATTAACATACCCATTATATACAAAATTGAAATCAGTATCTATATATGTCATATAAGGTAAATCGATATACAAACATGATATCGATTTGAATGGAAGAAGTGCTCTTGCCTGATATTATGATTGTTCTGAATCCATGTATTATATTTTTTAACATGAATTATCCTTCATCTCGAATCATAACTTATTAATAAGAGAGAAGTGTTAAGCACTTCTTCCATTCGAATCGATGTAATGTTTGTTTATTGTTTAATTTATATTAAGTTCTACAACGGTAAAGATTCGAACTAAATTCGAACCAAATATTACTGCGTTAAATTTATATAATGATCATTAATGACTATGATAAAAAAATAAACATTTTCTACAAAAGAACATCCACTAGTTTACCTAATATGACATAGGAACAATACCGATTCCCCCAAAGTTTGGGGGTAAAAATAGTCCCTCAAAAACTAGGACAATAGCCTGGAATAATCATAGGAATGCTTGAGCTACCCACCTCGTAAATCGTAGTCGTAAATGTAGCTTTTATCACCATGTTAGAGGGAAATATTATTGAATACTCTCAAACACCCCCAAGATCCCTAATAAATTATCATTTTGAGGGCCTTTTCTGATATAATTAACTTTTTATGTAGGGGAAAAAAATCCACGAAATTGAGATGATACTGGCACATACACGCAATCCCAACTAGGGGCTCTTGAGTAGTCAATATAAGAATATTAGTACATCATATCTAAGAGTAAAGTTTCCTCTTTAAATATCATAAATGGATACATTTCATGGCGCAGTCGGATTACGAACTATAGTAAACTTAATTTATATTGGTCGATCTTTATCAATATAATCCTCCTTTATTATATCATCAATAATGTATAAAAAATCATTTCTCGGAGATTTTCTAAAAATGGACCTAGCAACAACATCCGTCACTATTCAGAAAAAGTCGAATTTCTTAAGAATGAAGGATCCACCTCAGCTATCACAAAACGGTGTGATAATTTAAAAACAACGATTGAATCATGCAAGGAATTACCTTCATCAGTACCATTTAAAATTGTCAAACAAGCCGATTAAAAGAAGCTTGTAATATAGTTTATGAACGTTACGTTACACTTTATGTGAGATTTTTCCTGGCGAAAGTGACTCATAAGTAGATACATGCCTCTCAATGTCAACCAGGATCCATTGTTAATAAAGGTATTTGAATTGGTATAATAAATATTTATCCTTAGAGACAAGGATGGTATTCTACATAGTATTGTGTTATTCCTTATTTAGGACTGAAAACTGATTTCCTGCCTAGTTCACTCTCAATCCGGTCCAGTTCAGTCCTACAAACTCTTATAAAGTTGGGTCCTTTGACTTCATTACTTAACTTTATTTTTTCTTTTTGAATCAGTTGTAGTACTGACAGTCTTTGGGATAGGTCCCAAAGACTGATGGGACCGGTTCTAAGACTGAACTGAATAAATAAGGACCACCACCACCACCCTAGTTTTACATAGTTTTATGTTATTAGGAAAAAATTGAATATATACCATTTTTCAATATGGTGCTAAATATTTTGAAGGGCGTCACCAAAATATTCATTAAGGTCAAAATATTTTGCAGAGTGAACTTTTACAATGGAGGAAATAATATGGAAGGGTTAGACTTGAGTTAAATTAAAACATGGATTTTATGAACCACCCTAATCGACATATATATGTACAAATGTTTATTAAATAGATGAAAAAATATGTTCATATTTGAACTCTTTATTGTAGAAATACGACTATCTTCGTATATATGTCTGCCTGTCTGCCGTATTCCACCTGCCTACTTAATTACAAACAGGATTCATAAGTAATCGCTTGATTTCACAGATGCAAATCCTGTTTCAACTGGCGATTTGTTGATTTTAAGAACTCTGATTGGTTAACAGGCTCTGGGAACCGTTTTTCGAGAGTAGAAGGGTTGTAATCATGTGTACTTTGAAGGTTTTTTTTGGAATTTACACCTAACTTCTTTAAAACAACATAGATTTAGTGTTTTTTCCCTGTAGGTGTTTTAATTATTTTTCACAAGTTGACACTTGTAGGGGTTAAAACTTTACTTACTATGAACTCAAAAAAAGTATTCCATAAGATTTTGAGTTTTACATTAATTTATATGAATCAAGTTTAGAATTTTGTTTAGAATTTGTGTCATTAATTCAATGTATATAAAACTTAATAAATATCCTCTAAAAATAACAATTGGGAACAAGAAAAATACATAAGTCTGGCTAACATATAAATATTTTTTTTTTTCAAATGTTTTCTTCCACTTTTGACAGTTAAGGTTGCGAATGGATAAAAAAAGCTAAACGTGATTCATAATTTGAAGAATGAATTTCTTTTTATTAGGAGTGGTCATTATGATTTAACTCCTGATTAGGGAATTTTTTTTCCAACTACATTCAATTATATTCAAAACCTGATTGAACATTCGTATGTGGCCATAAAAGATGCCCGCATTGGTGAAGTGATTAGCACTTTTTCCTTTCGAATCGAGAAAACACCAAAGTTGTAGGTGAAAATAGATGCGATCTCAGGTCGGATTAATACCTTATCTATTCTGGCCTGGGCTATACTTTGGACAATGTTCAGATATATTTTAGGGATTAATATTGAATTATACCAATTTTAATAAAAGTAAGAAGTTGTCAAATTGTCAGGGTTACCATGTTGATTTACACTTTGTTTTTGTTTAACATGGCCAAAATACTGTTGATTTTCATCACTTGATGTAAATCCGGAGCACTTTTTAGCAGACGAGCTTTGTTGTCGTTGATAACCTTAGCAGTGTGTTATATTTTATAAAGTTGAGATTTTTTTTTTTCATTCTTGATGAGAATACATGTAAGTATAAAGTATAACCACGAGTGTAATGATGATGATTTGTTGGGGACTTAAGACTAGTGTTGTGACGGTCATTATTTATTCGGTCAAGTCCAGTCTTAGGACTAGTCCTATATGACAGAGAGAAAAGCATTATGGAGTTATAAGTATAAGTACTTGATTGACTTCCCAATCAAAATGGCCGCGATTCTTCCAAGGCCGGTGATTAGGGGAGGGGAATAAAACAAAAAAGGAAGGCAGTATGTCCCAGAACAAAGTTTGGCAACAAGACAGTAGATGGGGAAGCATGGCGGATTTAATAAATACATTTCTCTCTCTTTCTAATTCTGGTGACATCATTGGGACAACTCTTCCTTACAAGTAGTACATAAACTTGAGAAGTAAAAAATTTAATACAAGTTATCATTTTCATAGAAGTGATTGATTAATATTACTAAATATAATGGCAAATTATTTTTTATGTAGTATTAATAACCGCGAGTGTTCCAATGACGTCACCAGAAATAGAAAGATAGAGAAATTTATTGAATAAATCTGCCGTACTTCCCCAGATATTTTCTTGTTACCTAACTTTGTTCTAGTAACATTGGTATGTCCGACAATTCTTTTGCTAGCTAGTCACCAAATATTCTATATCCTTCAATATGGCGGAGTTTTCTCTTCTTCTCGCCCACCCACAATAGCTAGGAGTCGAGGGGGGGGGGGTATGTGATATGATAAATATCGCCTTGTACATATCAAAATATTTTAATCTGTATATATTAGCATTTTATGAATCAATAATTGGGGGGGGGGAAGAATTTCAAGATGAGTATACTCTGAAGTTTTCGTCATAAACAAGTCATTTTTCAATTACTCCAGTGTTTAACCACGTGTCATAGGATACAACTTCATCCCATATAGCAAGCACTACTGACAATGCTCGTCCCGGATCCTGCTCAAACCTAAACAATTGAATTGAGGATGGTCATTTCTGTCTAAATATGACGTTGCTAGAACAAGAGAAGAACTTGTCCTCATTGCCTTCCTCTCATAGATGCTCGGAGCCAAATTTGATAAAGTATCATGACAGCTAAACTGCTCTTCTTTTAAACATTCTACAAATTGTCGTTTTTTTATAGCTTTAATCAGAAGGACAACTAAAACTTAAATACGTTATTTGTAATTTTAATGATATTGTTGTCAGTTCGCTCTCATAATAAAAGTGATGTCGTTTTAAATGACAGGCAGGATATTGCAAATGAGATGCTACTATTATAATGAATAGGTTTCAAAGTAGGTGTGGACAACGATCATATATTTCAACTGAGTGATATGTACATGGTTGTATAACTACGTATATCTTAACTCCTTGAATAGCTAGGCAACAAAGGAACAATAACACAAGTGTTTTCTATTTTAAATATACTTTTACATAGCATAGACGGAATAGTATATTTATAATGTTTCAATCTGTAGAGGAGACATTAATGGAAATAATATATTTATAACTGCAGGTATGTTAAAGGATTAAATAAAAAATAGATTTGTGGGCGAAATGTTATTTGATGTAGCCTTTTCTTTTGATTTCAGTGATGCTAAAATTTCTTATATTCATTCGAGAGCGACGGAGTAATCTGGAATGTTCGACAAAAATTACTCCTTTATTTTATTTGATATTATATCTCGCAAAATCATAATCCAGAATTAATTAAGCAGAGAAAATACATAAATTTATAACTACTGAGTATATTACTTTATATATTATCGAGAACGAAATGAGTACCCCCTACAACTTTTTTTTGCATGCCTACATATATATTAGTGTTGAAAGGAAAGCCGGCCCACTACCGATTTTTATAAGGTTTGGTCTGAAGTGAATTATTTTTTACAGATTTGGACTAATATTTCGGATATAAATTGTGATCTCAGACCGTAAACTGAAATTTAATTGTTTTCAAATCGTGGACCTATTTTTTTGTTCTCGATCAATGAACTAATTCTACCCATTCTTGATGTATACGTTGTACAAATATGACTTATTCAACACTTTTAACTTCATATGACATTAATGTAGGTCAATGTTCACATTTTTGAAGCACTCATGACGACATCAACAATTCTTCTATAGCCATAGAATCGGTCTAGACCAAAAAAAAAAAAAAAAAAAAAGACCGATCTAGAACAAATGAGTTCGGCCCAATAAAAATCAATATGGTCTCAGATTGGTCTAGAAACACAACACAAAGTTATTATTTACATATGTGCAAACATTGATTTTTGCATAAGTTTTGAGAGTTTGATTGTTAAATACTTGCGATTGTCGTAATTATGTAAAGGGATTTTCACAAAACTTGTGGCTAACTAGGGGTGGGGAGGCTAAGTAAGATCTAAAATTACGCATGAGTAGGCAGAAATGACGTCATAGGAAAGGAGGGAGTAAAATTTAACAAAGTATTAAAATTTATTTTTCTTGAAAAAAGGCTACTTTTCGTAAAATGGAGGAAAATCTTTCTAAAATACCTAAAGAAGACCTAAAGAAAAAGTTCAATTAGGAATAAAATAAAAAAAAAACCATTTTTTTAGGGAGGAGGGTTGTCAAAAAAACACACTTTGTGCTAGGGGAGGAAAGAAAATAACCACGTAAGAGTCATGATGTGTGTTGGGGAGTAAAAAAAAAATGTGAAGAATAGACCACGTAGTTCATGAATGGGCTCTAACTAGAGATGTTAACGGCCATTTTAAAATTTCAACGAGTAGTCAGAAAAAACGTGTCCAACCGTGCTCAACGGTTATTAATACATAGGGATGGGCATTTTGTAGAGTGCAAGGAAAAAAGGGAAGTTGGTATGGTACTACAGAATTAATACCCTTATGACATCCGTTGATCCTGTGATTTAGGAGGGAAAAAATGTATTACTGCGATCGAAAGGGACACCTTCAACATTCAAATGCCAACCCCCCAAATGCAAGGATTTGGTTGTTTTCTTGAAAGTATTTACTAATGACAACAAACAAGATTCATTTTAACATACCCGCGTAACCCTTTAAGTATAACATTAATATATTGTATATTGAAAATGCAGATAAATTATGAACTATATACAATAACAAACAGAAAAGTTCGCCTTTTTACATGAACACGCCTGCAATATTTAATTAATACGACTACACTATTATCTTTTAGATCAAAAATATTTATATGATTTACATCAGGGAGCACTGTATAAACACATGTATACGGATAAATTGTGTAAATCTTTAGAGGCTTATAACGAAACGAATTATTATTTGAACGCTTCATTTAATGGTAGTTAACCATGACCTAATTTAAGCTAATTTACCATTTTTAAATATCAATAAATTGGATAACTTAAATTTTAGCTCTTTAACGGTGGCATTGCTCAGAGAGTTATTTGCGTTCAAATTATTTTGAAAATTTCCCAATATGAAAATGAATTAAAAAAACTCCAAAAAAAAACCCCAATTTGTTTTGTTTATTATAAATTGAAGAAATTAACTCATTTTCATAACAAACTCAGGAGCAAATTTTGATGTATGCCCAATACAATTTTGTTCCATAGTATGAGACCTATTAAATTAGTCTGTCTCGAACTAAGTATCAACAATAGCTATTGATAAGGGTCACTCACCCATATTATAGAACAATTTGGTAGCAATCAACAATAAAACAATATTTGACATGGTAGTCAGATCAATGATATATCAGTCCTTATTTAGGACTGAAGACCAGGGGCGTGGCTAACTTTCATCATTTGTTTTATTCACAGGTAAGGACAGTTTTGAGGAATTTGTAGATATTTTACAATTTTTTTACTAATGATCATCTGGGGTGTAAAAACGATTTATGTCATCAAAAAAGTATTAAACCACGTGTTACAAATAAAATGACCAAAAAAAAATCAAGTTTCTTAAAATTTAAATGGTCAAAGTGGGGACCACCCAAAACTGGAAGTAGTTTTTAAATACTATTTTATCTCGGATAGCTGAAACAAATCAAAACAATTTTTTGTTTCTATACCATGTCACAATGCATGTACGATCTCTTCAGCATCGGCGTCCCTCCCGAGAAAGCTGGAGAGACTGTTGGTATCTCCATACTGCCTACAACATTGAAAAGTCTATTAAAGAGTGCCCAAGATTGCAGCAACAATAATAATTACTTTTCACCTGGCTCCCCGTGGCTCTTTTCCAGCCCTGACGACAATCCCTTTCACTTTGCAGTTTGAGATGTCTTGGAAGAGAATGTCAGCTATACCTTCCCTCCAGAGTTAGATTTGTTCTGTTCTCATTATGCAAGCAAACAATAGTTGAAACAGTAAATAAAAGTTTTTTTACCCCATGTCTCGACGTGCCGTTTTCAGTGCCAACAAGGCTACAGAAACCGTTGGCATTTCTATTTAGACTGCCCCTACAACATCAAGAAGTCCATCATAGCCCCATGCAGCCAAGAATAATCAAAACAATATGATGACTTCTGGCCTGCTTTTATGTGGCCCTTATCAGCCCTTAACCTCAATTTCTTGGACTTACCAGTTTGAGACGACTTGGAGAAAATTGTTGGGGGAGGGGGCCTAGTCCCAAAAATTATCAACTTTGTAGTGCAACCACTTGTTTAAACCGGTTATTGATTGAGCCGCCAAAGAGGCTAGCCATGTTGAAGACTACAATCCCGTCCAGTTCAGTCCTGCATATCAAGCCTAAAACTGATAAAGTTTGGTCTTTGATAACCTCAATTAACTTTATTTATTTCTTTTTTTATAATGAGTTTTAGTATTACTGGCAGTCCGAAGGGCCCCCTGTCTTAAGGACCGGTCATAAGACTGGACATAGCCGAATGAAGAAGAACTGATAAAACAGAAAATAAAATTCTTTGAGCCTTTCATAAAGAGGTCCCAGACATGTTCAACTTAATCTTAGGGAAATCCAATTATTTAATCTATATATATAACTGAAGACTCAGTCAGCCATTGATGGCTGGCTTTAATCTAATAAAAAGTGTAGGACTCTTAAGACGTCTGAAATAGTTACATATATATCTATGGCGTGTCAATATATAAACAATATTGACCAGAAATAAAGAAGTGGAGGAAATCCCTATTGATTTTTTTCCTTCTAATATACATTCTGCCAATATTTCTTAGACAGATTTGAGTCAATCATTGACTGTGTACACAAACTACTGGGATAAGTTAATACACCCAATGATTTTAATATTACTTTCGAACAGTGTTTCCCAACATTTTGAACCATTTGAGAAGAGGCCATCAGGAAATTACTCCAATTTATAAAATATTTTCTACCAAATACATTCAAGAATCTGACATATATTGCGATTATGAATGAATGATCATTTATTTTTAAAGCAACTGCATATTCTGCTAATTCTTCATCAGAGAAGCATATCACCCCTCCCTTCAACATGCTGCTTGAGGTTGCATAGAAGACCCTACAACGCTTCACGGAATTGGTGATGCTTTTGAGTCTCTCCTCAAATCTCTATGACCTTCTCAGCAGCACCCTTGACACCCATTGACATGGTATTTTAACTTTTCTTATAACAAATCTAGCAATTAAATGAATTTATTTGAGCCAGATGCTTCCCAATTTGATTCAATCTACCCGGATATCGACTAACTCCGCAACACTGGTGGGAGAAACAACATATGGATGGTGTGAAAATAACAAAATAGAGACTAGACATGTTCAATAGAGGCTGAGACGTTGTGTTGAGTGATCTAAGGAGCTGCTACATTTGGTTTCATAGTATAAATTTATATTTTACATGGGATGAAAAGTACCGGGTTTTTGTCCTTCAAAATTAACATTATTCGTCAATAATATCTCTACGTGAGTGCAACACAATCATTGTAGTGCTTTGTATGTGCAATGCCACTTTTATAAATCACTTTATCTTTTGCTTTAAAATAGTCCTCAGTTTCAGCAACAACCTATTTCTTGGAGAAAAGTTTCTTACCTGCAAGGATCTTTTAAGGTCTGTAAACAGCCATTAGTCGCTGAGAGGCAAATCTTGAGAGTAAAGTGAATGCGGAAGCAATTCTAAGTTCAATTAATGTAGGTTTGCCATTGTTTTGATTGACTTTTAACACGGTGCCTTGTTCCTGTGAAACAATACTTTCTTCTTATTCAAATGGGCCTGCTTTTCCATTATTTCGTCTTTCGAAAACTCTGGTAACTGTATATAATATCCACTCTGGACGATATTTCCCTTCTCAAGTTAGTCTTTGAATATTATGACATACGCAACCCAAAATGCCAAGTTGGGGATTTTGGGCTCTTTGGACGAGGTTAACGTGTTGCTGTCCGTTCAGATGATGATCGTTCCGATTCTAGAGTCTAGTGATGGACCCATGTTTTATCCATTATGACCCACCCAAGTAAAAATTTCTATTTTTTAAGTTTAAACATGGCCAAACACTACCTAGAATCATCAGCAGACTTTTGTTTTTGGTCAACAGTGAGCAACAGCGGCAACGACTTTGAACAGAGGTTTCTCATGGATAAATTGGCACTCTTGCAATATTAAGGAAACATGTTCTTTTGATATTTTTATGTTGTAACTAACTCTGACATGTTCATTTTCCGACTATTCAAAACAATTTTGTGAGGTTTTTTTAATGTTTTCTGTACTTGCCACCTCATTTGGAGGGCCATTACTTAGTCAGAACAGCTCGTCATCAAATTTTGAATTTAAAGAAAAAAAAATAGAATGTGAAGCCCTGTACTTTTCCTCCTTTGTGCTAAATGCTTCAATATGTTTTTCACTGTATTTGATATATTTAATACATTCACCTTAAAATCAATTAGCAACCCCTAGGCGTTGGTCGGAGCTCAAAAGTTGGGAACCACTAGTTTAGAGCCTTTATTTGATTTAAAGGACTTCGATTCGCAACATGGCATTTTCCAAATAGATTAGATTACTCTAAAAATACTTTTGAATACTACCGCTTTTCCTGCCTACTAAAAAATACTACCACAAATATTATTCATCTTCACTTATGTACTTATATTTTCACTTCATTCTAATTAAAACACATAAATAAGTTCAATAGAGGTACAATTTTCACTATTAACACTACTACGTGTTAAAAGCATGTAGTTTTGTTTTCTCATACAAGTAATAATATATTTTTCAAAGATGGAAAATTGATTTGATACTTCAGATCTGATTTGCAGTACAATTGTTATTAAGGGAGTGGGGAAAAAAACAGTAATTTCATTATGAAAAATATGTTTTTTCATGTTCAAAAGCGTCATTATCTAAGAAAGTTAAGTGTTTTGTTTACGTTGAGAGATTTAGCCTAAAAAATAAAAAAATATCGTAGTACACATTTTTTGTATTACTCTTATAGTAGCGGGTGTACCTAGGATTCTTCATAGTTATTCAGGGTCGACGAACAGACAAAATAAAGCGTTATTACTATTAATATTCACCAACGACTTAACTTGGTTGTAGACTAGGGGGAATGGGGGTTATAAGTGACAATTCCTTCTACATAAAGAGTATAATTGAGGATCGACATCGGTTTCATTCTTGCATATGTCCCTGCTAGAATTCTAGGACTATTGACACAAAATTGATAGTTAATATATTCTGTCATTTTTGTATATCCTTTTATTTATTTAGAGTGCTACAACGGTAAAGGATTCGAAGTACATATTACTGTTTTGTGTTTATATAAGTATACTGAATGAATATTATTTTTTTTCTGTAAAATAAAACTAATTAATTTACCATCATGGGATATACATATATTTAGCATATGAACAATACCTATTTTTCATAGCATCATTTTAAATTAAATTAAAATATAAAATCACCTATATCAATAATAGGTGATGTAAAAACGTCTGAGGGTTTTTCGCTTTCGTTTGACAATTAAAAAAAACAAAAACAACAACATAATATCCCTGTTCAACTTGACAATTTCCATTAATTCATTGACGTTTTTGGTGACTGGCCTACCAGATCGTTCTTCATCTTCGACGTTCATATTACCAGAAATGAATCCTTGGAACAACTGTTTTTTTTTTTTAAATCTTCCTTTTTATTGGTTAGATGGAGTTGCCCTGATTCAGTATAAGTAAATATTATAGTATTACATTTACTCCATCAAACCTTGGAATCTTTTGTGATATCCATATATACTAACTATATTCTTTCGATAGAAATGTCTAGAGGACTGAGCTACGCACATTGATTTCAAGAGAATGCTTTATCCCGAGGGCGATGTCCATGATCTACGTCAATTCCATGAACCACCCCTTTGCTCTTTCATTCTATACTGTAATGGTTTCATACACTGTATCCATTTTTTGACCCCTTGCTCCACCTTTTTAGCTTGATTATAGACATACTGAAGAATGTATCGAATTTTCACTTTTTTTACGTCCATTTTGGAAAGCTGTAACACAAAACTGGATTCACCAAACACAAAACTATAGATGCGCTTTTTTAAAGGTCTGATATTGGTTTCTAAAATAAACAAAAACACATTTTGAACTATAGCTAAAAATCTTGTTAAATTCTAACTCAGTTTAAATAAGCCGATCAGAGTAGAAACTTGTAGAGCTATTTTAATAGAATCCTCAGAAAGATACCAAGTGGTCCATTGAAAGTGAAACACTTACTAGTTCAATAATGAAGGCTCAGAGATTAAAATTAATTCATATTTGATTTATTAAATTATAAGCAATAAGTTAAAACAAAAAAAACCCCAAAAACATGGCTTCTCTAGCTTACGTATAAGTAGAAAAAATGACGAATTTCCAAGCAATTGGGCATCTACCACTGTATAGACAATCAGCAAGTCTGAAACGTTGGAGACGAAGAAGGGCTCTTGTCAAAAAGGCCAACCTGGATCCGGAGGAGATAAAAAAGAGCAAAAGACAATCCCTCAAGTCAATTAGGGCTTATGCAAGAGATCTCATCATACTCTCTGAATCAGACCCTCATTCGGATAATTTAAAACTTACTCTTAGTATTGACGGAGTGCATCATTGTCCTTCAAAAATATTATAGCTCTAAATATTTTATCACTGTATTTTGATGTTAACTTTTTAAATATTCAGAGTAATTATCTGATTATTTTTAATAATTCCTTGAATTTTTTTATGGATAGATCAGTTCTTTTAAATTTTTCAATTTCGTTCAGTGAAAACGTTAAACTTTTTTGAATTTGTCTAAAATTGAGACATAACAAGAGAGTGGAAGAATTGGTTTATCTCTGGAGGTCTAATGTTCATCTAAAATCTAATTTAATGTATGAATTTTTACACTTCTTTTTTATGAGAAAAAATACCCCTTTCAAGCTAAGAAATGGCTTGAAAAGTACTATGAGGACTCCACTCCTCGAAGCAAATAATTAAATGATAAGAAAAATATGTTTTCTTTATTAAGCCTAGGACTATGCAGCCCATGTGTTATGTCTAGTGATGAAAATCGTGTGTATTTTGGGCATGTTAAATACAAAGAAACAGAAAATCAACATGCTAATCCTAACAATTTAAAGAATGATTTGGAGGAGATCAACTACCATCAGCTGCAACAAGGAAGACTTGCTTCGATGTAGATCCTCAATTATACTCTGAGTCCAGCAATGACTTCAATTTTAACTCTGCAACCAATCCTAGGAATTACTTTCCCTCTATTATGAACCCACACGAATGTTCAATCAGGTTTTGAATATAATTGAGTGTGTACACGAAAAGAAAGTTCACTACTCAGTAAATAAATTCATTCATTAGAGTGCCCATTGCAAAAAAACAGCCCCAGCTATAAGTTCACAGGATTGACCAAATTACTTATCAGCTATCACTGAGCAATATCAGACTTTTAAGTCGTAATTTTTTGTTGTTGCACAAATGAAACATAGCAAAAAAATACCTATTTAATATAATATTTAAAAAAAAAGTGTCAAACTGCAAGAATTCTGTTTGTAAGTGAGTAGATATTTGAATGGTATTTATGTTGTATCAGCATGCGCGTAAAGAAAATAATTAGTCATTAAAAAAATATTTTTACTTACTTAAGCTCTATGAAACATTCTTCATTTGATAAAAAATTTTCAAGCAAAAAAAACAAACAAACAAAAAACGACAACAACAAAAATTTATGATCATAGCTTTTTTTATATCCAATGCAGAATAATTGTGACAATTTCTTTTGTTCTAGAATTCGTAACTTCTATAAATCAATCAAATTAAAGAAAATCATCATTTTGTATCATAATTTAACTATCATATACGAATGATCAACATTTTTCAAAAAGTTACTAAGTTATTAAAAATAGCTCTAAATAGATAGTTCAATTCAAGTCTTTTACAGGTTTCCGATCCAATTTCTAAGTGAAAAAAATCCAAAAGTTTATACATTAAACCTTAATGATAGAGATAATCTTTGGTTATTTGGCATTTAAGAATGATGAATAATTCTACATTAAAGTAAGGCAACAGAGTGATGAAAGACCACCCAAAATGATCCGTCCCAACTCTCATGAAGCCATCTTCTAAAAAGAACAAAATACATATAGTTTTGAATCAGGTCAAAAATGCATAATGGATGAATTGTTTAATATCAAAACATTGGACAACAAAATAGGAAATACATTCCTCCAACTCCAAGAGAATCCATTGATGGAAGGGTTTGAATGCCATCCCACTCAATATGTTTTGAAAATTCATCCCTCTACAGAAGCTGACAAACTTAGTTTTAAATAGAAACTACCAATAATTGACTCAAATATGGCTGTAAGTGTAATATATAGAGATTATACACACATATATAAAATAAACAAATTAATTGAGGTTCCCCTATTTTTTTTATTCCAGACTGTTTTTATGTTGACGCATGACATATTTCTTCCTTTTTGTTTCCACACACCCCCCACTCAATTTACATTTCTTTTCCTTTTTTTCTTCTTCTTCTCTGCGTGTATCGTCTACACGGCCTTTTACTAGTCTTCCACATTTTTTCAAAAAAATTACGTTTCGCGCTTTATAAGGATAGGAAGGAAGGGTGCTCTTTTTTCACCAATATATATATTTTACTCAGTAAAGTGTTGAACCTCTTCACATCGGGAGGTTCAGTAGGTTGCAAGACTTATTTGTGTACAAACTTATTTATTGTAGTATTCACTTTTTTTTTTTGAAACATAATCACCGAAGCATATCTAATTCTCCAATTCGAAATCCTTAGAATGAGGATTCAATCACATTAAATAGGTAAGTGAACACATGTTCAGAATTTTTAGATATTACAAACTATTCCCTCTCCTAAGTTACAAAGTAATTCAAACCCATTAGTCTTGTAGTTACATATGTAGTCATAATGGAAATGTTTCATAGGGGGAAAAAATGATGCTCAATACGTTAATTCCCCGAAGGGAAGGGATCCAATATAAATCTTGCAAAGTAATCCAATTTGCGTATGTCCATTATTTCTATAGAATGTCTTAGAAAGGATCAAACTTCCTTGTATATCCTCGGAGGACACTATCTATATTCTACCGCGTGGCCCAGTTAAATATGAACGCTTTAAATTTTAAACTTCAACAAAATATTAACTCACCAGAAAATTTCAACAAAATTAATTCTATAAATAGATACATGTCTCAGATCTCTTAGTCATTAATCTAAACACCCTTAGCGGCAATGATAGTTTCCCGGAAGGGCCAAATGGCCTAATACCTGCTACGAACGTACCCCTTTTTGATGGCATCTCAGTGCTGTCTGACAGTGGCTTTGAGATCCTCGGAGTTTGGATGACGGATACATGCACCCAAAAGGTGTAGTTGGTGGGGTGGCATCTGGCTCGTAGGGGCTAAAGTGTCAAAACCGAGTTCAAAAGAACTTGAAAGACTCATTCAATAGTGTCTTGCAACATAGGAGATGGGGTTCTATATTTGCTGTTGTCCAAAGTGGCCTCACCACCAACACAAGGCTCTTTTGACTGACTTTTCAGAAGGCTTTCTGGTGTGAAACCCTGAGATCTCTTAAATGGACCCTCATTGACTTGAGAGGATTGGGCTGGATGTTTTATTTAACTCCTACGGGTCCAGTTTGGCCTTTTTGGACATAGTCTTTCTTCCTCTCCAACTTTTTGGACTTACTGACGGCGTAGACGGTGGTTCGTTGATCACTTTCATGTGCCATTTTCTCGACTTTTACGTGAGCTACAGAGCTCAAATTTGTTATGTTTTGTAGCTAATTGTTTATGCTTTAATATATCGAACTATGAATTAATTTCAATCACTCAACCTTCATTAATGATTGAGTTAGTAAGTGTTCAAATTTCAATGGACCACTCCGTACAGTAATGACCTGTCTTATTTACTTATAAGACAAAATGTTTCTCCATTTTGTTCAACAAACAGTATTACAAATAATATGACAAACAGTATGTTAAAACCAAAAAAAGTTAAAATGACGTATCATTAAATTAGCTGTGAGCAGATATAAAATGTAGGAAAAAAGAAGAAATCCTACCCCATATTCAGCAATGATGTTTTTAGGATGTTTTGCTTTCATATATATATCATAGTAAAAATAATATATATCTTCTTACATATAATTTAATGTTTATAATGGGTCTCCCTCCATTTGAAGTAATTTGTTAAGCATTCATTAGCATAAAATGAGCTCAATTAATTCAATTTTAATATATTTAAAATAGAAAATATCAAACATGAAGGTTCCACCTTTTTAGAATGCGTTCAAACCGACAAATAGCTAAGTAGCTGAATATTAAAGTTGAAGACCCTGTCTTAATTCAACTTCTTCCCATTTTTCTCGGTAAAAAATACGGTTCGAATCCACCATAATAAGAAACAACATTAGTTTAATATGAATGCTCTACATCCAAATTGGAATTAAAATGCCCTCGCTTTAAGTTATTCCATGTACTTCTATGACAGAAGTGAAGGAAGACCAATTTTAGCTAAAAAAATAAGCACAATGAATACATTTATGATATCATATATATATATACGAGGGCCAAAAGTCCTTGGGCGAATCTTCCCCCATAAATCAGCAATGATCAGCATATATAGGGAGTAATTACCTCGATGTGGATCTGCAAGTCAAACAAGGCCTTATATTTAATTCAAGTCATATAAATCGTTTGTTTTTTTAGCAGCTCCTTAGAAGGAATTTTCTTCTCCTACCATGTTGTCATTATTATTTAAATCCTGAGTAGTGAACTTCCTTTCCTATTTCATTCAACTATATTTAAAACCGGATAGAACTTATATGTTTGCTCAATTAAGACAGAGAGGAGAGAGTGCCCTAGAGAATTTGTTTCAGAGTTATAATTGATACCCCTTTTGGGAGTAGAATTGAGGATCGACATCGGAGACATTCTTGCCAATGTCATTGGTTATTTCTTTCTCACCCTCCAACCTTGCCATAGATGATCTAATAAAACCTCCTGACAGCTAAACTTCTCTCCTATAAAACATTCTTCAAATTGTCAGGGGTACCATGTTTGATTTTTGATTGTTTTATTTTAACTAGCCCAAAATAAACAGCATTTTCATCACAAAAGTATGAATTGTACTTGGAGATCCGGATATTTTCTCTATCTATGTACAATGTAAAAACTTTTCAAAGTTGTACACTTGAACAAAATATGTGAAATTGATATAGGAATGATCTTAGATGCCAAGTCAATAAATTGGGATATTCGATGCAAAAATTACAATAAATAATATGTAAAAAGTTTTATAAATCGGTCCATGACCGATTTCCCCTTTTTTTTCATAATTTATTTTTCTAGAACGATTTGAACCAACTTTTCGATTTCACTCTATGAACTTATTTTCTCCTGATTTTTCATCCATAACTTCGATTTATACTTTATTTTGAATTAGACTAATGAAGATTCATTATTTTGTGGCCTCTATATAGATCGACTTTTTATTTGGGATCGATCCAGATCATTGTTTTACGAGCACATTAGTTCTTAATCACAATTAGTTCATTGTAACAAATAATTGGTCAAATCCCGAGATATTGCAATTTTTTTTTTAAATAGTTAAAGTCATGTAATTTAACTCTATAAATTTTCGAATCCCTATGGGATTCAAAAATACAGTTTTTCGATGAATCTATGACATCTTGTCCCTTTTTTTTTTTGCAAACAGTATATCATTGCCTAATATTTTTTATAAAAATTGCATTTTGACTATTAATTATGGGTCATTTGATTTTCCTAATGCTTAATTTATAATCCTTTTTATTGGGGAGGGGTGTTTTGCAGTCATGCGTCACTCTCAAAAATGAGAATATGACTCAGGCCAAATGGATATGAGTGAGCATCATTGACTGACTCATAATGCCTTTTCTTTTTTCTTACAAACTCATAATGACTAAAATAACTTTTCTTCAATTCCAAGGTAGAGTAAGTGAGAGTATAAGAATATTTGCAACCCTAGATTTTAAAGATTGAATTCTTTCTCTTTTTTTTTCATCGCTCATTAAAAAAAAACAACAAATTTACATGTATACTCCTGTTGCCAACAAGTCTGTAGGCTCATTGAAGCTTTTTATATTCACAAATAACGAAACTTACTTCCTCTCTAAATTTCATTGTTATAATCACCTTAGATGAGTGCAAAACTTTTTGTAGTTGTAAACTAAACAGGGTTTATTATGTTTCATAGCTGTTATTATTATTCTTGAGGAGGGAACATCTGAGTATAAAGTGGTCTTGGATAATGAAAAACAACACTGAAGATCGGTTGGGGAGTTGTAAGTGAGAGTCCTTGTTGGACTCGGAGTATAATACAAAAAAACAAACATCGTAGTAATTTCTGACTATATCCTTTCTATATATATTAAATAGTTAATTGAAGCTTTCTCATTTTGGTCTTAAGGTGGATTAACTTATCTATCTGGTCTGTACACGCATACCTGTTTAGATAATTTATTTATAAACACTTTGCATATTATAATCTACAAACCTCAACAAATCTCCCTATCAAAATAAAGAGGTTGTGTGTTTTAAAATATGTCGTGTTTCTAGGAGTTAAATATCCCGATAAAGTATATTTTGGAAGTACAAACATGATTCATTTTCTCTTACCCAAACCAGAAATATTTTAAATCACAAAAAGGGAGAGTTGTTGAAGTTTTAAGATTATAATACGTAAAGTTCTTAGACAATAATTGTGTCTACACCCAAGATAGCTGTGTTAAACCTGGCTATACCCGCAAATTATAATATATTGTCAAACCAATTAATGACGCAGCAAGAACACGTTCCAATATCAATTTAGTGTAGTACTGTTTTAAAAGAATACTGAAGGTCTAATCTATTGTGATCCAAATTGCGTGTATTTTGGGCATGTTAAAACAAAAGAAATCGGAAATCAACATGGTAACCCAGACAATTGAAAGAATGTTTGGAGGAAAGCTGTTTAGCTGTGATGACGTTTAATTAGATCAGCTCCAATCACCAAATCCTCAATTCTACTCGAAGTCCAACAAGGACTACCAATTATGACTCTGCGACCAATCCTCTAGGTTACTCTCCGTCTTTTCTGAGCACACACGAATGTTCAAGTTTGGATTATAATAGAATGTAGTAGGGAAGGAAGTTCACTATTTTTTTAAAACAAGTAAAAGATTGAAAAAAATCTGATTAAACATTTTGCTTGTAAAATAACTTTTACAAGCAAACTGTACAAATTAAGAGAAGGCCTTAATTTTCACACACTAAATGCGCTCATTTTATCTTTTCCAATAATAAGTTTCCTATTGGATTCATATTCATTTATAACAAGCTCAGATGAAGCAGATATCTTCTTCGTGTGTACACAAAACTTTTAGAATCCGAATAAAATATATCTTATTTGACATTTACATTAACTATTTAGTGGATAATTTTTCAGAAGATATATTTTTATAAGCGGATGATACGAAAATCATTTAAACTATGTCAGTGATATTTACACAAATTTTCTTAACTGGTGTGTTACTGGGAGAATGCCTATAAATGTTGTTAATATATTCTTCCTTTTTCCAAAAAAGAGTTCATCCACCCAAGTCTGAATGTGGTAGATGATAACTTAGACTGAAGAATTTAAATCTCTCATGATCTGAGATTTAAAAAACATATAAACTAAATTTTAGGAAGGTCAAATTACATTTGGGAGTCATTAAAATAAGTTTCAAAACTCGTAAACCTTCGTTTCTGGTAAAAATTCATGTCCCCCAGATCTTAATGTACGGAGCTGAGATCTGGAATTATTCAAGAAAGTACTTAATTAAGTCCTTGGACAAGGTGCTATCTAGGTTTGTCTCGTTTTTTTTCTCATTGGGAGATACCGACAACTTTGAATACAAAATCAAAAGAACTCTCTTTCATAGTTCACGATGTTATTATGCTCCACTATGTGCTAGTCTTTGGAACTATATACAACTTTGCTTTCGCTAGGGAAGTGAGGTTAACTTCCACCGATTTTTAGTCAATGCTTTTTTTGTGTGTGACATATTTATATATATTTTTTTATTTGCACAAATACGTGACTTTTTAAACTTTAATATTCTTATTATAAATGTATTACTTTTTGATTAACATTAAATAAAAGTTGACAATTATTGGCTTTGATTATCCCTACCGGTCGAAAATAAATACATACAACAACGGAGCCGGTTCTACAAAAATATCTAAAGGCCGTACAACTATATAAAGAAGAGTACATTTTCCTTTAAAATCCAAGATACCTAGCATACATTCAAATAAATGAAGTAAAATAAATTTGATATGAGATGCATCAAGTTTTTTTTTTTTTTACTTGACAACTTTTGACATGTTTATAAACTTTAATTTTAGTTAATGTCTTTTTTGTCCCTAAATGTATACTATTACAATATTCTAACTAATGTTTATGATGTAGGCTATATAGTTTTTGAATAAGGGGGGGGGATGACTCTTCTTATTTTCGGGTTGTCATGCTGATGATGAGGCTACTAGAAAATGCAAAAGGTGTATAACTGCACCCCCAAATGCTGTTATTACTATTTTTTGTGTTTGTCATTAAATAAACTTTTACTCATCATTTCTTTTTTGCACTGAGAGAAAAAATATTAATTAGATTTAAGCCTTTTTAATCAGGATATTATATTTATATTATATCTCAAACATTTTTGCAGTAAATAATTAATATTAATTATTATTATCATTTATTAAGGAATTACTAATTTAATTTATACTGAATGATCATATTATCTTGGTGTAATATGTAGGGGGTGTTTTATGGGTTGTTGAACACTTTGGAATTTGTTAAAACAATGAATAATATACAAGGAATAGTCGCTGTGGGGGAATCTTTCGCTCACCAATAAATATAATCGAACAAAGTAATGAGTTATAGAGTTGCATGTATGAAATCCTTAAGCTTCTACATTTTGATAAAAAACATCTTTCCTTTAATGTCGTCAATATCCAAGATCTTGGGATATAAACCAAGCGGAGTGGACCCTCTGCTTGTCACACTTATTATGCATGTTTTTGATGTTACCAATAGTACACTTATGCATACATATGCGGCTGGTAATGCCACTAGAGTACGCATGCACTTTTCCCGTACTTTTCCCATTTTAAAACGGTGGCGATGTTGTTTATTTTATAGGGGGACACTTTGCTCTCATAAAATATATGCAATCGATTTGTATTATTCATCCATGACCTCTTATAAAGCCATAACTTTATATTTTTGAAAAGAGTTCTACGACTAATAATGACGTACCTAGTACATTGTATGCTCATATAATTTGATTACACTTGTAATAATACCATAACAACCATTTCATAAATTATTAATGGTTATATTATTTTGAAAAAAATATATAAATTGAGTATAGGAGGTTCATCAATCACTGTTCAACAGTCATACATACAGTAGTGTATGTTATTGTAACTGTCAGGATTTTCCGTCATTGAATGAATGGTGGCTGGATAAATGATTTCTTTCTTCACACTCACAAAGAACCCTTAATAATTATTCAATATGTGTATAAATGTTTTTTATTTACTGTAGGAAAATGTCCTTTAGTGAGATCTTGGGATTTCAGGATGTCATAGTACATATATGATAAATACTGTGAAATTGAAGTTATTTATTTTAGAACAGGTGGAGTATCTGGCATTGCTCGGATTGATTCGGTATAAATGAAATTTGCTGAAATATTTACTCTCATTCTTTTTGAAATCCTTAAAGGATTAATTTATTTTCCAATCCCTGTCAATTTCTTTGGTGGAACTTATTCTAAAAAATAACTACTCCTGGTAGCCCTGATTCTGGAGAGGGGTGGAAAAGCTTAGTTTAATAGAATATTTTCTTCTATATAAATACCAAATTTGACTACTAAAATTGAAGAAATGTAACGAAAGTAATAAATTGATAGATAATTTTTTTTTGTTAGAAAAGACAATTTGAAAACATTCTTATGATTAAATTTTCAATAATAATTTTTTTTTTATATAGACTTTAAGACAAAAATTAAATTTTAAGCTTTTGAGACAAATACAAAAATTATTAATTCATATCTCTAGGATAGAAAGTGGAATTTTTATAATATGATATTCAGTTTGGTGTTTGACCCGTGGTTCACTGCGATTTTTTTTTTTTTTTGAGGGAGAATTTCATTTGAAGCACGTATATATTTTTTAAGTTCAATTTTTTTTTTTTTTTTTTAAACTTTTTTGAGGGCTTTTTTTAGGAAATGTATTTTTTGACTATTACTTTTTTGAATGATAATTCCCTAGGAAATCATCCCTAATCACAATTTTGAAGAAGGGATGTTGTATTATGTCTTTGCTTCAAACCCGGCTCACGGGATAAAAGTGGTCTAAAATGAGTCTCAAAACTTTGGAAAATTGGGAATACAAAAAAATATATATATTTTTTTAAATTTGATATTTTAATTTTTTTTCAAAAAGAGGATATCTTTTTTGATCATTTTGACCCCTATTTTTTTTTTTTTTTTTAAACAATACACAATTTTGAATTCATAACATTAGCCTCTAGTGCATTTTGTAATCAGGGGGCCTTGTCTCAAGAGCTTTGAGCTCAATTACAAACAATACATGATATACACCACTTACCTACTTACATATTATTATTCTCCGAAATTATGGCTTCGTCTTTAATTTGAATGGAAAAATCAGGTTAGTGTAAAGAATCCGCATTTAGATTGCTTTTTAAAGGCTATTTTACATTCTTATTCTTCTTTATGTAAGCCATTGACAAAGAAAAAAAAAAAGAAGACGAATCACTTACTTTTTAAAGTACACCTACTTTTTAGTAAGGGCCTGTTAATATTGCAGATAACTATTTATATATATTTATTAACTACATATATATTTGTAACTACTATCAAGGTCTTACTTCACTAACACAAAAATATACTTTACTCTCAGCTGCCGATAGTTGAGAATTGTCTAAATACCACATGATTTTTTTGCCTTGTTTTGGTTTCTTTTAAAATGAGAGGTTGTATGATGCAATAAAGATACCTACGTGATATAAATATCTAAGTTCCAACGTTTAAAAACCCTAAGGGGTTTTAGAAAGTACAATTTGACATTCCTTTTTCGAACATAGTATACCTACCTACATATCGGTGTTTCCTCTCTAGCACAAAAATACAGGAAGTATTTTGTTATCTGCTATTAAAGTTTTTGTTTCTATTGTCTCAACAGTATTCTGAATGTTAATTTGTTGAATTAGAATAATTACTTTTGAAGCTGTTGGGAAGAGGAATGTTGGAGCTATCAAGTGTTTTGGACCTTTTTTTAATGTTTCTTTTAGAAGTAGAGGTTCTCTGACACAATAAGGGTAACCACACGCTATATTTAGGATACCTTGGGATCATATACCTAAAAATTTGTTAGAGAACACGGCGTAAAACCACTAACAAAAAAAAAAAAAAAAAAAGGCTCTAAATTGTGGTCAACTGTCGATTTTTCTCCTTATTTTCTCCTAATTAGTGTACTGAGACTTGATTGGTTGAATTTGAATAAGTTATTGTTAAGTGTTCAAAATTGTTACAACTATAGAATAATAATTTAAAAAAGAATTGGACTACTACCAACTGCTTTTGGGATCTAAAACAGATTCATTCCTGCTTATGGTTTGCTAGATATAGAGTGGAATTATCTTCACCTCATAGATAATTTAATGAAACGGCATGACAGCTTAGCTATTCTCCTCTAAAACATTCTTCAAATTGTCATGATTACCATGATGATTTTGAGTTTTTTTTTTTTATATGTCCCCAAAAAGCCTAATCATTATCTATATTTGTCAAAATATATTATGAGAAAATATTCAATGCCCATTGTAAAATCTACTTTATAAAAAGGTATGCAAGACATTTTTAAACTTCTTCATTTTGAAAAATGTGGAGGTGGGGGAGATTTGCTCTTCCTTCTTTGGCAAGACATACAATATATGGACAATGACTCTTTTGACATACAAGGTATGCACCTATGAAATGAGACTTTAAAAAAAAAAAAAAATAATCAACGTTTAATGTCAAAAAATGGTTTCAAATTTAATTTTCAAAGTATGTGTCTTCGCAAGTGAAACATTTTCCCCCTCTTTCCGGCAATTTATGGATGCTTTTCCAAAAAAAAAAAAAGAAAAAAGTGTTCGTCTTTGTTTACAAACCAGCCATCAATCCATTTTTTGGCTTCAGCGTGAGGATCGAAGCGTAAATCATTGAGTGGGAGGGCCATCGATGCAAACAAGTGATAATCGGAATGCGTCAGGTCTAGTGAGTAAGCCACATGAGCAAGAGGTTCCCAATTGTACGATTCAACATGCTGGTGTGCGGCTGTAGAGCGATGTGGTGGTGCGTATTCATCAAGGAAAATTACCCTGTGTTGCCTGGCTTCATATTTTGTGAAAATTTAGCGTATAGCATGGTTCAAATCGGCCAATTGTTGTTGGTAGCAATCACCATTAACGGTTTGACTGGGTTGTAGAAGGTCATACCTCTTTGGTCCCAGAACACACACAGCATTGCCTTCTTTCCGAAGTGATTTGGCCTTGCCACCATGGTCAATGGTTTTCGTTTCGGATTATTGAAATAGACCCGCTTTTCATCGCCATTGTCGATTCGATGCAAGAAAGACATCCTTTTGTACTGGGTGAGCAACATTTCAAAAGTGATATTCAGTTTAATTGCTGCCTTTCATTCAGTTCAATTTTCCCTATTGCTTTTAAATGTTTTCCAACGGTTCGACAGTCAACAAGCAATTGTTTTGCGAGCTGTTCCTGCGTTAGGCCATCATCTTTATCGAGCAATGCTTGCAATTCGACGTCATCAAACTTTTTCAGTGGGAGGAATTTTTGAAGCAACCTGAATCACTGTGCTCTGCTTAAAACATGTCCACCGTATGCCTCCACAAGTATTTGATGGGCTTGAGAAGCGTTTTTCTTCCAATGGTAACAGAGGATCAATGATGTCCGGCCCATCGTAGTTTGGGGACACAAAATTAGACCTTTTTATGAGTTCCAAAGTGCGTTGTTGAATGAAACTATACAAACAATGAATTAAATATCGTTGGCACACGTCGAAATAAGCATTTAGATTTTTGGACCGGTTTATAATGTCTAATTGGCGACCCCCAGGGACCAATCCCCGAAAGTCTCATTTCATAGGTGCATACTTAGTAATTGTTGCTAAATTTACTTGTTGTTATCAAAATGAATCAATCATAAACCCAGAAATAAAATTAAGAAAAGTAATTGTCTTGAATTGTATATGAATAGTTTTGATACTCGATCGTTCCATGAGTCTGAAATATACTTTATGTTGTATATGGACTTCAAAAACAATTCCTGGGCTAGATGGAGTCATTTTAAAATTAATAGGTTCCAGTTTACATAGAGTTGACATGTTTGTAATGAAAACTACCTTGTTTAGAATTGGAAAAAGAACAATGGTCGTTACGTGAGCTATTTCTTTATTTTTGCCCATTATTTAATTGGTTGTCGGGGTGTTAACTTATCCCTCTGATATAAACATTCTGGCTTATCTTTGGTGTAAATTTTTATAAATCTATAATAATATAAATATATATTAATTTATATCTAATTACAATACTTTCATTGCAGTATTTAAATGAAGAATGTTCTTCTCTTTATAGCTCAGTAATTTATGTTCTCTCCCAAAAATACCATTAAAGGTAGCTGATATTTACAAGGGTCTTAATTCAGTAGAACCATAATCTCACTCCCGCCTTTGACCTCCTGCTCTTAAATTGTCAAATTGCAAAAGTTTTTAAATATACATTATAAAAATACGTCACTTCAGATCGATAAAAAAAAGCAAAAACATATCCTCTCTTACGCCTATAATCAAAAACATGGGCCTGTCAGAGAGTGGACATGTTCCTGCGTGATTTGAGTTAACCCCAAAAATGCTCTTTCCATATCTTACAACTCTTTTTAGTAAAAATATCCTAAATATACCCCAGCCGCAGGGTACTGCGAATACTGTATTAGACGCCCTTTCTCTCCTAACCTCCGATTTGGTTCACCCCTCTAATAATGTCCATATTCACTACAAATACACACTCTTAAAAAAGTTATGTTAAGTTCAATGCTCATGTTATTAATTAAATAGAATATTACGATATTCTATTCGTCAATGAGAATCAACAAATTTAAGTTAATAAATCATTTTCATTATTATGAGTCTAGTACAATGATACTAGAGTTAGTTTTTTTTTCACACCAACAACATAAGTTTTATTTTCAGAATAAAAAGAAGAGTTATATATAGTAGTGTTGAGACTTGGTCCGAGAGTGAACTTTTTTTCGGGTTCGGTCTGAATTTTTTCTGCATGGATTTGGACCGATATTTCGGAACAGATCGGGATCTCAGACTATAGATCGAAATTTAATCGTTTTGTTATTGGAGAAGGGCCTCGTTGGAGTGAGTAGGTTCACAATAGAGCGTAAGGAAACGAAAAAAAAAACCCCCACCATTCTCTGAAAAGGTAGTGTGTCAGTCTATAGCTTATTGCTTCAACTAATACCCTATAAACATGGGGGTGTAAGAAGAATTTTAATGGCCCCATCTATGTGAGTAACATACCCATCTATTTTATATTGAATAATACTATCATTCAGGGAGTTGTATTATTTTCCCGCAAGAGGGGGTTACTCTCTATCACTTTGTATACAAACTATTATGAGAAAACGACACTGCTGCCTCCTTAACAGAACGATAAATACTAAAAACTGAAATTACAGCCCTGCATTTAACTTCATATGACGATATTAGGGCATGATGACACAACTTTGAAGTTTAAATAACGTTCTCAACAATTTATACATGCAGATAATTTCACTGACGTCTTAACTTGCTGTAAATGGACAAATTTAAAATGAATGTTGATTAAACTATGTACATCAAATGGCTTTAAGAATGATGAAAGACTCCATAGCCTCATTGAATATCCTGATATTTAAGTAATATGTACTAAAAATGGCTAGATTTGTACTATTTTTTTTTTTTTTTTTTGATCAATTAGGGCCGAAAAATTACATTGTAATAATGGTTAATTTATTTTCTACAATATGGACAACAGATTGTATATTATAACATATCTTAAATACATATCAGGGTCTGATATACAATAAAACCAGGCAAAAAAGTTATGTTCTTTTGTTTGTTGGCCTCATTTTAACATACCATGATTGGCAAGTTCTCCTTCGTTATTACTGAAAACAGTGTTTTAATCGTTATAAGACTGTATTGTTTAGGTCTACAAAATAGCTGGTATCAACAATGATAATTGGGGTTTCCCCATTTTTTTGTAAGAATGGTCCTGATCGAATGTTTCTCGTGGTCCAGTACGAACCAAGCTTCTTTAAAGGGTCGATTGACTTCTGTCCCCTTAAAGTCATAACCGTCTTAGTCCGGTCTAAGTTTTTCAGACTAAGAGCCAACTCTATTGATTATATTATTGGGGAATGCGAGAAGTGTGTGTGTGTGGGGGGAGGGGGATTTGGGGAAGCGTGTCTTCGTACTCTATTCCTCGTATTGATGATATTGATGACTAGGCAGGAAATAGAATGCGTGTAAAACACATAGCTTCTTCTTTGCCTTCTTGTTGCTGATTCAATGGAAAAAATAAATAAATATTAATTTCATTAGTGATTCATTGAGTATAAAGGAAGGGGGGAGGGGGGTATGAAATCCCTTTTCGATCTATTGAGGATGGAAGAGAAACATATTAGCTCTATACATACATCATTAAAGAGCTAATCATTTGGTTTTATAAGTAGGGTAGTATTGTTAATAGGGTTATTATGGAGAGTTATGTATTATGTACCGGGTTTGGAGGGAAATTAGGACATTCATGTTCTGTAGCCTGGTTTGTTTTTCAACTTTTTCGAATTTCGATTATGGAAAAGATGGGATTTGGTAAAAAAAAATAACCTATGCAAAATTTCATATCGTTTTAATATCGATATTCACAAAGTAAAGAGTTTATCCCTTTTTTCATAATTTGATCAAGATGTGCAACATAAAAATGAGCTCGTAGGACTAGGAAATTTAGCATAAGACTCTGCCTTGTGCCTCAAGAGCAAAAAAAGTGAAAAGGGATGTGAAGATAACTTAATGAATTTATACCAGACTGCAATCCTTTTTGGACTGTGAGATCTGGGGCACCATCGAGAGGAAGACTTGTACTACATTCTATGTGAAGTCCTTAAAGACTATCGTGGAGACGAAGTGAGCTGAAATGTCGGAGGAATAAAAGGTTTTAGACTTAGGATCAATGCCATGGTAGAAGTCAAGGGTGGCCACTTTGACATTTAATTGGTTATATAAAGTAAAATAACTATAAAAAGTATCATTGTCTTACTTTTTGAGAATCTTCGAAGGGACACACTGTATATGTTGAGTAAATTATGATTGGGAAGTGTTATAATTTCCATGCAACACCCCGTGAGTAGGTTTGAGGTACCGTATCATGCAAAGAGACCATAAACTTTACTTATATGTACATAAATAGGTATATAAAAGGCAAACTTGATTAAATAAACAGCAGACTACGAGTTCTAGTACTTCGCAATTCAATTTTATATCCCCCCCAACCTCAATTCTTCTTGTTTTCCTGCGTTTTCGTTGCCTATAATATGTAATATGGAATAATATGTTTATATGTATTTGTGTTAATAATTGAAAAGGAACGAGGTTTGAGCCCTTTTTTCTAACCACAAAATAACCTAGTGGTACTCTGAATACTCATTTTTCTGGATTACATATTATTTGGTTTTTATCATATTTTATGAAGGGGGCAATGACTTGTATAATTAGAGTTGTGTAAAATATTACCTACCCTTAAAATAAAAGAAACTGAAAAATTACATGACCACTATGAAAATTTGTAGAATGTTTGGAGAAGAGTACATGTTTGGGATGCAAAAACGAGGACTGTTGATAAATGTTAACTTTTTCTTTAACATTTAACTTTGGAAATCAAAATGCTTTTACTAAATTTACTATCAAATAAAACCTAAAAATTCGTACCTGTGCAATTGTTCAGGGTATGGAGGAGGTCAAGGATTGATCCAATACCTGGATGAACCTTTTTTCCTGTCACAACATTTGAATTGCGTAAAATAGATACAAATATACATAGATATGTTCCTTTAATGAAGGTAATTATTACATAATTAATTGATGTGTCTCTTTCCTCTTGAATTCCTCTTTAGAAATAGCTCCTACAATGTATTATTTGAGGGGTTATTGTTAAAGTAATCATCCTATATGATGATTACTCAACAGAGTAATTTAGTTAGGGGAATATTGTTCCGTGCTCACTTTTTGGTAAATGATTCGAATCAAATGAGGGATAATCAGAGGTTAAAAAATATAAAATTAGAAGATCGAGCTCTTTTTGTCATTGCAATATATACATATGTAGGAGTTCGACTTGTTTAGATGATATTAAATATTCATCATAGTACCTTGTATTCTTTTTCCTTTTTATTTTCGTAAAAAGGAAGGATCAATTTTACTCAGTTGGAATAAATATATTTAAATCTTAGCATTGGTGACCCGGACGTGATATCATTCTTAAAAAAAGTTCATTCTGATGGTCAAGACCATGCAGAATTTAGGACAGTGTCCCTATCAGATCAAACAGAAAAAAGTACGAAGTGGAAGAGTTCAGCAACTTTATTTTTTAACTCTTGTCATATTAGCAGAACTACGTCTACCAAAATTTAAAAAAATGAATTACATAAACACTTATAGATTTTTTATAATATTAAAATCCTACAAGGGGTACTTGAGATTTTGAAAGAATATTGTACAAGTGGTACATAACATACAGGAGGGGGTCTGGAGGGGCATAAGTCCCGCAAATTAATGATTTTTTTCTTTTACTGAAAAATTTAATGTTTGACATATTTTTTTAAACTTAACATTTGAATTAAATTAAATTTATTTTTTCGTAAATAGCCGAGAATTTTTAAATTTTTCTCCAAAATGCTTAATATTTGAATTTTTTTTCTAAAATTTTTTTGTCAAGAGCTGTGGATTTTGAATTTCTTGAGAATAGATATGGTTTTTTAATTTTTTTCTAATTTTTTTGAATTTAAATATGCTTTACACTGGTAAGGGAGTACCTAAATTAAATAAATATTCTACAAGTGGTACATCATTACAAAAAGGTTGAGAATCCCTGGTAGATGCTAGTTAAAATTACTTTATAAAAATAATAAGATGGCCTAAATATGTATATATATATATAGGCCATTCCAAGAGAAATTTTCACAATGAAACAGATTTGACTAAAATTGGGTAGGTGGTATTGTTAGAGTAGACCAGTTTCGAAATCACATTCCCTTCATCTCTGAGTTCTGATGCCCTAAAGATGAAGATATTAATATTGAGGAAAATTTGGTGTGTGATATGTCGTACTCAAAGTATCAGGGTGAGAACTTTCATTTTCTTTTTTTCTTAGCATACCATATTATTTGAATCTTTGTGGATATTCATAGATAAACATTTGACGTGTCAGCATAAAAGCAAACTGTCGTACAAAATAAGTAATTGAGAAAAAAAGCTTTTTCTTTTCCTAGCTATTTATCTTGAGAGGAAAGGATCATGATTTATTAACGGAAAATGTTATTTGTTAGTATTGGGTTGTTATAAGTATGCCTTTGAACCTTTTCATGATGTCCCTGATTTATAATTTAAGGCTTTAGAGCTTGCTGTTTTGAGTACGATCAGTTTGTATGCTTAACATTGTATATTAAATTTTGGTAACACGTAATCAAACAGTAAAAAACCAGGGCTTTCACCCGGAGAATAAAAAAAACAAAAATTGTTGATACAATTTAAAGAAGAGAGTTTAATCGATTATTTTAGCCCCCTCATCGATTTTGACTACAAACAATTAGAGGCTGCTTTTATGTTGACAACGTTACATATATGTGCCTGTATACCTTCATACACGCATTAATGTTCCCTGAATATGGATAAAGAAATTGGGAACGAGGATGTTTTGTGTCAGTTTGATATGGAATTTATTCATGATTGTCAGTCCTTCCCTTCTGCCAGGATTTAAGGACTTTTTTCTTCATCCCTCACTCACGTGACTGCACACAATAAACATTAGAACGATAATGTGAGACAGAGCTGTCAAAAATTATTAATTTTATATCCTTATATGAATGTGTGTAGAGTCCATTATGTGACACGTCCGTCTAGACGTCAAAATCCATCATCATTTTAGGGGGGGAGAAGACAAAATATGATGAGGTAAAATGAATGCTGAATAAACTACTCAAAAAATATCTTTTTACTCTTTCTTTCTTTTTTGGTATAAACAGTGATGTGAATGGGATCATTTTGGGCATATTAAGAAAACGAAAAAAACCCCGACAATTAACATGGACACGCACACAATTTGAAGAATTTTTTGGAGGAGAGTAGCTTAGCTACTATTATTTTGCATTAAATCAGCAGCTGAAAGCAGCAGTAAGAGGAGAGAAATAAATACTAATCCCACTCCGTATACCGGGTGTGTCAAAATAATATTTAATTTTTTTTGCAAAATAAATCAAGGTTTTTGTGAATGTGCTAAAATTGTTACAGTAACATACTAAAAAAAACAAAAACAATAAAACAACAACAAACATTTCGTTAGACAAGAAAAAATGCCATTTGAACATGGCCAACAATTTTGGTCCGTGCACTTTTGGACGCTGGCAAGGAACCCACGGAGGAGAAGTTGTTACCATGAGTACGTACCAACTACCCGGACTTGAATGTGGTATTTCAGCAGAATGGTGCGCCAGCACACACGTCCAAAAATGCCCAAAAGTGGTTAGGGGACAACTTGCCATCCTGGCCAAAGAACACAGTCAACCAGCACTGGGATGTTATGTTTGAGGGCTACATCTGCAATGGGGACAATGCCTTCTGTGGCTGCCTGGAGCCATCATTGCTACCACGGGGGCTATATCGATGATTAGGGTAGCCAACACATTATATTAGTTATTTTTATATCATTGACATACCCTATTACAACTGGTTGCTGAAATACATCTTGATAAAGTTCTAGATTGAAACTGAAAAGATTTCTTCGCCGTATCCAGTATAAAAAGGACATTTGTTTTGGAATTACTGGGATGTCGATCCTCAATTCTACTGTGAGTTTAGCAAAGACTTGTACTTATAACTACCGAGCAAACCCTTAACGCTAGTCTCCATCTGTCATGACCACAATCACTTTTAATGATTGATTTTGTAAATAGTGACAAGATCCTTCTGAGTAATCAATATATATTTAAAAAAAAAGTATATGTTGCTTATTAATTAGTTCTTCATATTTTGAAGATTCAAACGTAATAGAAAGTAAGGAGTACTATACTTTATTTAGTAATAATTGTCAGTAGATATGTTGTCTATCAAAGTTGCCAACGTAGACTTTTCTTTTTGATTTATACTCACGAGGATCTGAATGATTTTTAATCTTTGGTATAGATGTTCTGTTTTCAAGAATTAAATAATAATGAAACAGCTTGGGAAAGTCAAAAGCCTGTTTAGATAAGCAGATAGAAAAAACCGCTCCCGCTTTCTAGGACATGTTTTTTACATCTTTACGCAAAAGGAAATTTATCAATTCAAAACCATCAAAATAATTGGGCCAGTCTATCATATGATACTTTGTCAAGTATCGATATATCCTACTAAGAATGATTCAATACCTAATATACGTCATGATAGAGCATAGATTCTTGTGACAGTCATATTATTTTCAATTCAAATAAGTTTTTGTGTCTAAAAACATTTTAAAAAAAGGAGATGTTTTTCCTTTTTAATCAAAGCCATTAAAAAATCCTGGGGTTGTAACCTTTCAAAATGTATTTTCTCAGGATTGTATGACAAATATTCATAAATAACAATCCTTTATTGTTAATCTCCAACTTTCATTAGCACACTTTATGGAGGAGCTGTCATGACGTTTCATTAGATCAGCTACAATCAGCTGTGACGAGGGAGGAGATGAAAAAGGAAATACACAAGGGCATTGTCAAGAATTACTTCAATTATACTCTGAGTCTAAGCAAGGACATGCAATTATAACTCTGTAACTAATCCTTAAGGCCTCTCTCCGTCTTATATGAGCGCCCACGAATGTTTCATCAGGTTTTAAATATAATTGAGTGTAGTAGAAAAGGATGTAAGGAGTGAAATAATAATGGCAAAGTTTAAAGGAAAGAAAATTATTTCCTCAGTCTAAAAAGACCATCTATAAAATACACACGATTTATATAACTAGTCATGTGTATAATATTATTTAAGCAGTGATGTCATGTTCGTTCCCATTCGAGTAGTGGAAATTATAATCCTTCTGTCGGCAAAAATCATTTGCAGACATCACAACAAAGCCCCTGCTCAATCTCCCTTCCTTTCATCTAGAAAATTCATTTCTAAAATCTTTCAACACGAAATAGACTCCTGATGACGGTGAGTCCCTCATTCGAAAAGAGGATTATATCATTGCATGATGATATATTGATACTGTAAAAAAACAACTAACTAACTTAGGGACTCTGCATATATTATATTCGTCACACTGGATATGGATTTTGCGATTTGAAAAATAAAAACAAAGGGAAATTGAAGGGATCCAAGTGTCAGAAACATATGGCTCCCCTGTTGAATGCAATCCTTTCCTTGTTGTTATTGCAATATATTTCGTTGTTATTATTTTCATAAACAAAATGACATAATAAATTCTATAAGTGAATCCATTAGATTTCGTGGGGGAGGAGGGTGGATCACCCACCCTCATATACTCTACCCCGTAGCTGGATAGAAAGAAAGAGAGAAAGAAGGGTGAATCGTGGTACCATATGGGTGATCATCTGAAAAATAAAAAAGAGGAGGAAGGGATGGGAGTTCATCATCTCACTCCTCTTTGTTCTTGGAATAATAACTCTTTCAATTAATAGAGTCCTTTTCTTTTCTTTTTCAACCATCATTAAGTTATTCTGGCATCCAAATAATAACTAAATATCGGGCAGCTCCCCATAAAAACAATCTTGAACAAGATTCAAGAGAAGGAGAAACTCTCAGTTGATTTGTTTACTTCACATATATGTACATTAGACGGTGGCCGGAAGTTTGGGCCTTATATATTAAAGCATAAATATACCTTCACACTTATTTTTTCGGGCTTAAAATACCTCTTTTTTTTTTTTAAAATAAAGTGTCTTGTAATTCACTTTTTCAACTCCCATTATAGTAAAAAGATTTGGCAAAAACCTTTATCAAAGCTTAAAGTTTGTGAGGTCGAATCAAAGTTAAAAAACCACACTTCAGACTCAGGGGTTTCTTCGGGATCACATATCTCTGAAGTGATTGCAACTTTGGATAAAACCACTTTCCCTTTATTATCGAGTACTTTGGGCTTGCCAAGGAATATACGATATTGACGACAAAAAAATCACCAAGTACCTACCTCCCATTCCGACTAGGCAGAGTTCATATTTAATTCCACCGAATATACTTTGCTAGCCAAAAAAGATAACTTTTTGATATTTGACATTGGGCAATTCGATGATAATGGTATATGAATTTTTAGAGCAGAAAGTGGGATAATCGACATTGTTAATTAGAAGTATTTGGCTTGCGACAGAACTTTGAAATGCTCCCTGAGCATAATTTATCAGCTCTTTACAATAATTGCCCTTATAGGACAAGCATGTATATTTAGTCTTTTTGCGTTACTTCCATCTATCATGATGAGCCCCCCCAAATGATTAATGCACTTATTAGGAGCAGCCTTTATTTTCAAGGATTCCTGAAGTTTGTCTTGATAGTTCTGAGCTCTGGAAGTTGAAGTTTGTGTGTGGTTCCGTTTTATATATCATTATACAATATTCCTAACCAAAGAGGGGAGAAAATCTACTCAACGAGTTGTACTAAATAAACTTCATAACTTGAAGTTCTAAAAAATTTATGCCCATCACTACTTTTTATTATTGGATGTTTCGAGAGATGAAACTAATACTGATACAAAGTTGTACAATTTGTTAGATAAATGCAATATTTGTAGATTTGATAAACACCTCATTTCACTTTAGTCTGTAACGTATATCCCTTCCATTTGTTCATGCAGCTTCATATCCGTACCATATTATGGTTCCGTATCCATACGGAAGTGCTGTTTTGATACAGAATTAGAGTTTGCCAAAATGAAAAAGTTTGGACGTTAGTATGGCAGTATATTTTTTCTTATGCCTTTTATTCATCTAAACAAGAAAACTATCATCAAAAGTCCAAACAAAAGGTTCTTCCTTGATTTGAAATTCTTTTAAACATAGAAAAAAATGATTTTTGTTACCTGACAGAATAATTGAGTCGAATTGAGATACATACGGATTTAGAAAATGATGTTTCGTATATTACAAATATATATTTAAAAAATAATTTAACACTTCATTGCTCTAATTTGTCTCGCCTTATGAGTATTTAAATCCTAAAGATGTCTCAATTAAATAAATATACTCTTGTATGACATATGCCGAAACAATGAATACTCAATGTTATTACTATCTCAGAACATAATTATTGTTATAATCACATTATACCTATATTGAATCTCGCAACCTATCCCCCCCCACAAAAAAAGACTCAATAATATTTGATGATTCGTCACAGCTCAATAAGAACTACTTCGAATCCAACACATCCATGTTAAGAATACGGATGAGAGGAAGAGTATTTGAAACATCGACAGCTGACAGCCAAATACTCTTTACATATTTGTTTTATTGAGTTATGGGCGTGTGGAATAACAACGCATTGTTACTGCTTATCTATTTATGTAAAGAAAATAATTAGACGGAGTAGTGATGTAAATCCTATGCATTTTTGAGCGCGCCAATTTTTTTGGAATTATTAATCTAAAGAATTAATTAGCATCACTGTAAATAAAGACCACCAATATATCATTTTCCATGACCAATTTAAGAGTATATAAAAGCATGCTCCGCTGAATGAAGTAGAAATCTCTAATATGTTATAGGCCACTGCTTTCTAAATCATTCCGACTTTCACTTGGCGAATTAGACAGTGAATAATGATTTGTTATTTGTAAAGTGTAATTACTTCTTTCCTGATCGTCGTACAGATATAATATATATTGTGCATAATAGATGTTGTCATTCATGTTGTTTTTCTCTGCCTTCTCTAGGGATTAATTCGATTCCTCATTTACATAGATACATGTGTACACCGTATTGTCAATGCATGTAAGATGTGTACATACAGTGGACAAGAGGAAGGGAAAGAGAATCCATCACTTTTCTCATTTCTTTGGACAGGTCCTCAAGAATTATTTTGCTTTTATGTTTTTTTCCTTCCATGTTTTTTTTTCTCAATGGAAGATATTTATATGTTATCCATCATTAATTATCAAAAAGTAGATACATACATATAAATAATATCTTGTGGTACTCAATATTTGTTATCTTTGACTCTATTTTTTTTTGATCATTTAAAAAAAAACATAAAAAAAAAAACACTTTTCATGCTGGACCCTTCCTTTTCCTTGAGAGTTGCACTTTTTTTTTAAAGAAGAGAAACAAAATTACATTCGTGACAGTGTTGCAGTTTTTTCATTGACATAATTATTGGAATACGTTTTCAAAATGAGACAAAATAGAACATCATGTTATTATTTGAATTATAAAATTAATATAATTTAGTTCTTCCTGCTTTTTTCTTCAAATTTCTTTATTCCTCATCGTTTTTGTCATAGAGTAGGGATAGAAAAGTAATATTCTTCAATAAAAAATTAAACTGTAAACACACAGGATCCCTGTGGTTCAAGCTCTTGTTGATACACATATAATAATGAATTAGACTCTGAATGAATTAAGTGATTGTGGAATTACTCGATTTGATTTAAAATGTCGTCCCTCGAGCCAAAGACATTGTTTGTATGCTTCTTCACAGTCAATAAATTGGGGATCTGGATGCGCAACCAATTGTCCTACGATGAGAAGATAGTCACGAAGAAGAGGAAGTGCTTTGCCAATGTCCAGTCGTATAAGATGGTCCATTCCCTCGGCATATGCGCTCGCCTGTCGGTTAACTTCTGTAAGAACATTTGCCGTGATCTGGAGAATGGAAGGAGTTAATACTTTTATTTACCATACCCATAATGGGAGGAGGGGGGTGTAAAGAATTTCAAGAAAGTCTATACATGTTACAACTTGTATAAGTGCATTGTGCAAGTTGCAATTTTTGTATCTTGAAATGCATTATTTAATTAGAGCATGGGTCATTCCAATTACCGACCATACCCTGATACAATCATTTCATTTGTATTAAAATAGTCAAAAATGACAGCATTGATAAGTTTACTGGAGTGTTTACAAATTGTATTATTCTCATCCCATGTACTGAAAATCCCTGCTTTAAAATTATTCATGTCATTTATTCCTTGCAACTTGTACACAAGGTATAAACTCATATATATAAGTAATTCTATTGGGGTGTGTAAATAATTGAAAGCTAGCATAGGGCCTGCCCCCAAGAATGAATAAATGTCTAGTGATACTTACTTTGACCTTATATTCCCGTGATCTGGACATGAAATCATCATACGTGGGCCAGTCGTTGACGCAGGCAACACAGGAACAGTGGAAGTAGTACTGAGAGTTGGCTCTAGCCTGTCGTTTCTCAATGGGGTTCGCATAGAAGTCAAATCCGTAGTCGATATTAATCTCTTCTCCTCTCAAAATGGGTCGTACCACACGTATAACTTGAAAGTTTTGATAGCCCAAACGAAGACAATTTGGATAGCAGCTATGGTTAAAAAAAGACATGGTCGGAAAAATGGCTCCTCCGACGGGTATAATGTCGAATTTTGTAATGTCATTGTTTTTAAGAATGCACTCCGCCATTTCTAGTCCATTTGTGGATGCAATTTGCAAATGACGAAGTAATAAACTTGAGACAAAGACTTCCGCTCGATGTACTTCCTCTGGAGAGCCCTCTCCAAAGAATCCATTGAATTTAAGGCACTTTTCTGTGAATATGGCTTGTACAGTCTTTTTAATCAGATCTTCAAAGGTTCTTTTATCCGCATTGGTGGCTAAATTGTGGACGGAACGATATGAAGTTGGATCAAAGTGGGATGATTGTTGTTGTGAACCTCCCCCTGCTCCCTGAGGGCTATTTCCTTCTTTGGCAATGGGGATCATGGCGGACATTGAATGTTGAATCAGGTTCTGCATCCCTGTTTTGGTCACGATTCTGTAAAGAAAAGGGAAAAGAGGGGGAAGACTTTGTTACATTTTGACTTCCTATTTCAATTGCTGGGAAAGGGTTTTTTTTTATTTATATTCAGTCTACTCTCATTTATTTTGTTATTTAAAAAGAAAAAAAAATATATATATTTCTTGGCTCGAAATTTCATTGACGTCATTTCTAATTTTGCCAGATTATCATTCCATGAATTATAATTTGATTGATATTTTAAGTAGTAGATCTATTTGAGAGGGAGGATTTATATATACATAAATGACAGGGTTACCTTAGAGCTAAATGAGGCATTTTCCCTAGGAATCTAGAGGGCTCTAGATATCTTAGGATACCACATTCAATCTTATGATATTCATTCCAACTTAAATCCCGACATGTTTCTCCGCAATATTGAACCTGTCAGAAAATCAAGAATCATTACTTTACTTTCCATCTATTAGAGACGTGTGAGGGGAGAAGGAAATGAGTAGGAAGGGTAAATATTGTGTGGTGTGTTATTGAGATTCATTTCAAGAATAAGGGGGGACAAAGAATGAAGGATTGCGCAGAAGTCAAATAAATTTATTGACTTACCGTTGAGCATTCACAACAAGGTATGGGAGTTGGCGTTTTCTTAAGACAATGAGCACAATGATTGGATCGGAACACGGACTCTAGTACAGCAGCATAGGGTTCTTCTCGAAGTATCACATCTCCTTAAATGTTACATAAAACGTTTCACAATCAAAAAGAAGTTGTGTTTTTGAGTTAGAGACACACTTACCTGGTGTTAAATCCCGATTAGCCACAAAATATCGCCCTTTTTCCGGCGAAAATCGAAGGTCAATGACAATGGAAGCGGATGGCATTCGAGGATTGGATCCATAAGTAAGCTCTGGCACTTCTACGTCTGGTTTATTTGCTGTGACTGATGCAGACAAGTTGGATATCGACAGTTGACTCGTTGTTTTTTCGAGGGGCTTTGAGATTTCATTTCCATTGTTATGCATGGTTCCTCCAGGTCCTAGAGTTGGCGAAGATGGGACTGACATTTTTTTATCACGGGGCTTATCGGATTTAAGGCGCAAACTCAATGAGCGATCCGGTTTGACGGGATCCTTCTTTTTTTTTTCCTTTTTTTCATCTGGAACAAAAACTAAAGGGCCTGTGGCTCCCATCAGAATCTCTTCTTGAGGAGATGAGAGTCGGAGGAGCTCCTCTGGGGAAGCATTATTTGGATTCTCCCCCATTTGCATCATGAAGTGTGTATTTCTCCATTCCTTTAGAAGAACTTGAAGCTCTTGTGACTTTGCTTGTTTTTGTGGATCAGAGAGACCAGACTCTTTGAGACAGGCGAGTGACTGACGAATACATTTGGATGCAAGCTCAAACTTTTTCAATCCTAGAAAGGTGGAAAAGATTTACAGATTTACTTCCCTCAGTGTGAAAGAGTGGGAAAGGATATTTAACTGTACCTTGGTAGCACTTTCCCTTTCGTTCCCACAATTTGTAGAGATTTTCTCGTGGGTAACCAAAACGTGCCGCTCGCGCGATATCCTTGAGGCTATCCTCATACTGACACAATTTCCGAAGAGCTGCAGAACGATTCGCATAACAAAGGCTCAAAGATTCATACTTTGCTGGTGCTTGAACCCTCTCATCCGAGAACTTGACTTTTCCTTTGATCAGCTTATCTGGAATTACTTTCTCTTTGGGATTCAGTGTTTCTTCAATGGAAGGATGAGGGGCGATAGATATGGCTTTATTATAGTAGATAATGGCCTGCATGGACTGATCATTTTGAAACAATTTATTTCCGTCCTCACGGAACTTATCTGACTTTTCCTTGGACTTGAGTCCACACTTTTCCGTGATTTGAAAGTCACGCAGAAAGGAACTGACCTGGAGAAGGTAGTCCACACGCTCAATGTCAGTGGTTTTTGATATAAACTCATCAGAGATGTGCCTGGGAAAGGAGTAGTCCTCTTCGGAAGAAGCATTGTTTTTCATTAAACTATTGAGGAACTCCTCGTAGAAGAAGTCAAAGAGGGATGTATTCTGTACCGGTAGCTCATTGTTTGCCATGGTGACACTCCTGTTTATGGGATCCTGTTTTTTTCTCTCCTATATACTTTGGCTATTAATCTATTACATATCACGGAGAAAGACACTTTCAAATAATAGATAGAAAAGGAGAGATGGAACACAGAGAAGGATACACTATAATAACAATCTATGCATAGGAAAAACACTCGAATAAGTAGAAATACGTTGCTGCCTCTCTCAAACAAAAAATCACATTTTTTCTGTCATTTAGCAAGATGATAAAAAAAAACTAATCAGTAGAAAAGAGTACTAATAAGACACATATGCTCAAAGAGGAGGAGGAGAGAGAGAAAAGTCGCCACATCCCTCAATACTATCTCACGCTGCTCTTTAGGTGAAGTTAGTTTGCAAGGAGACAAAAGCATTTGAAAAAATGTACCCGTACGTTCTTAGGCAATAGTACTTTTTTTCTATACAACTATTTCAACTTTCTTGGCCCAAAGTGTTTTTATTATTGTTATTGTGTGTGTGTGTGTGTAACAAGAAGTCATTGTTGGCATCAGAGGAGACAACACACGTGCTGCTATCCCTGCCTCTCTTCTCCTTTTCTACAACTGCTCCTTCCTTATTATACTTTACACTCTCCATATGACTTTCGAATCGCGTCTATAAATATCTGATTGTTGTTCTTGCTTTAACTATTATGTCTATGGGTAGTCATAGTCCGTTATAGGTCCTCACCATTCACCTATGATGTACCTATTAGGGAAATAAAACCCTTTGTTAATTGACTATTTATTTGTAAGATATACCAATTGAAGGAAACATATTTTACAAATTATAATATTATATATTGTAATTCCCCTTGAGTGCTTTCACCGCAATATTTCCGTCTTCCATATCTTTCTCTCCCTCCCTCCCCACATCATCATTGTTTCGGACTATTGCAACAACATATATGTGTCCTGTTTCTTATATCACACACTCACACACACACAAAGCGCTGTAGTCTGAAGATCATTTTCTTCTTCATCCGATTTGATTACTTTTTCTAATTTCCTTATTATTTATTTTGTAGCTAATTCATGAATTATGCATTGGATTTGAGTCTCTTGAATAAGATTGAAAAGAGTCTTTGACGGCTCTTGATGACATCCAACCCTTTCTGTTCTGCTACCCCCTTCTTCTTTTGATGATGGGGAAGGAATAGGAAAAAGTTTTTTAATCAAGATGAAAATGAGGTGGGGAAGACATGATGAAAAAAAAAAATTGAGTTGCATTTCTTTTCCCGTATTTTGTTTATATCAGTAAAAATACATGTACAACTGTCAGATACGTCATCGTGTCCATAATCTCTTTTAGAAGATCGAACGTCGTTTGTTTGTTAGTTTTGACAACTTACAAGATCATATCTCAAAGAGTGTCATTTACCTCTCTGATGGGAAAGAAACTAATTTTCTAATTTATAATTTAATTGTAAATTATTGGTGCATATGTCGTCAACAAAATTAAGCAATATCAGCCATATATATGATAACAGGTTAGACATCTTTTGGTGTAACCCAAAAATTTTCTCACATTGAAAAAATAAATGCTAAGAAAAAATCAATTTAGGGAAACATTTTTTTAATTTTTTGAAGGATTTCAATTTTTCAAAATTTAGTGTTTGGTAAAAAAAAAAATTAAAACTATTTCAAAAGAATAAACAATATTTCAAAAGTTTTTAAATTATTGAATTTTTTCTTTCCATTTTCACAAAGTACAGCAAAAGACGTCTAATCCTTTTATCTGTCAAAAACAGACTAACAATGCAAATGTTTTACCAACATCCTTATCTAAATGTATAGAGAATTGAATGAGGATTGAATTTTAATTTCCTAATAACGTACTTGTATACATATATGTGGTATTGAAATATGTAAAAATAACCCCGAACATTGACATGGCAACTGAGACAATTTGAAGAATGTTTGTAGGTAGAACAGCTTAGCTGTCATGACGTTTCAATTGGAAGAAATAAAGACAAGCCCCACTCTGTCTCAAGCAAGGACATAGGCAGGAAGGACTCCATTTTTGAACCTCAATTTTACTTTGAGTCACACTCATATTTATAATACCTCAACTATTTATAAACCATTTATGAGCAAAAGTACTTGGGGATATACTTCAAAAATAGATATTTCCTCTTACAAAAAATATAACAATAATTGCCATAGGTTCTTTCCCCTTAAACTATTTGGCCTTAAGACATTTCACTGTATAGCCATTTTGCCTCAAGAATATTCGCCTTAAAATATAAATAAATGAGGTTTATAGGCCGTGACCATTTATTTTTGGTCTTTGAACTTTTTAATCAAAATATGTATTGTCTAACAAACGCAATAAATGATTACTGTACGTTCGAATAATGATGTAGTTATCCTCCAAAGTTTTCAATGCATACTTACTATCAAAATTTCACTAGTTAGTGAGTTCGAACCAGGAACAAGATAGGTAATAAAATTAATATAATAAGATAAATAATGACTCGCCCATTATTAATTATCATTAGAAATGATGGATTATTCAAGTACCTAAGCCATATAGTTTGCAGATAAAGGTTACATGTTTACTGATGCAGAAACAATGAATAACTCAATGATATTACTATTATAAAATAATTATTAGTTATTACAAGAACTACATTGTCCATGACGTTAAAATCAATTGGTAGTTGGCCAATACTTCTAACTATGGGCTGCTCTTTAATAATAGTTGATAATTGTTCATAGCTTCATAAGAACTCATGCGTATCTAACAAATCAATGTTAATAACACTAATTTGAGAAAAAGAAAAAGAAAACTCGATAGGTGACAACCAAATACATTGTATAAATTTATATATGCTACGTTCGACATCGATAATATCTTTTTCCTATAACAAGGATGAAGTATTAACAATACAATAAGTAGTGATGTATATCTTGTGGAGTTTTTAGCTGGTAAGTTTTTTTTTTTTTTTGGAATTGATAACCTGGTAATTGCTAATTCTTTTTTATCAGTATAGTTGTTATATGTACATGGGTGGGTGGGTTGTAAATTGTAAGACTTTCGCGATGTAAAAAAAACCCCGAAATTGACATGGAAATCCTGGCAATTTGACAAATGCTAGTGGGAAGAGCAGCTTAGCTGTTATGACAGTTTATGAAAGGAAGTATAAATGTAAATATTTGATTCAATTTTGGGTACCCCAACTTTTGGATCCAGATATTAGTTAGGACCGAAATCAAATAGTATCCGGATTAAGGTTATATTTTTACTGATGATCATAACTTATTACTGGTAATTATTGTGACAATATCATTGGAAAAGTCCTTAGCTTTATTATATCTCGCAACCTATTTTTTAATATAAACAGGAAACGGTCTAAAATCAGTCCTCAGTTAGCTAATTCGATGGTATTATTAATCTATTTGATAACGATTAACAGCTAAACTGCTCAGTGTTAATAGCACCGATGAGAGGAAAGGAAGGAGAAACATCCTCAGCTGACAACCAAATACACTCAACTTTTTTGTATTAGTGAGGTAACAGAGTGCAGAATAACCGTGCGATGTGGTTTTAAGGCCTAATCAAGATGAATAGAGATGCATTGTCTATCATCTATTCTATCTCTACTCCTGGAAT
Source organism: Lepeophtheirus salmonis (assembly GCF_016086655.4). Lineage (NCBI taxonomy): Eukaryota > Metazoa > Arthropoda > Copepoda > Siphonostomatoida > Caligidae > Lepeophtheirus > Lepeophtheirus salmonis. The sequence continues at coordinate 20,406,509 of NC_052141.2, read as the reverse complement.
TACAAACAATTGCCTACCCTGTAAATCCTACTCACTACATACATACATAAGTTATTGTTAATTAAACGAGTCGTTTTCTCTGGTATTTCAGGTATTTTTTTTTTTTTTACCCAATATCTTTTGTATTTTCCCGTCTTTTTAGTTTTATTATCGATTAATGGCAATTGCAGTTATTTAATTATAAACAATTTATTAATTAACATACATTTATGGTACGTTAGTGTGGCTTTTGGTGTGTACAAGAATAATTTGAATGCAGATCAGGCACAACATATCTGCAACAACAGCTACCTTGCCTTCAAGGTGGATGAGTTCCCCAATCAATTCTACAAAAATCTCACTAGCGACCTGGAATTACCACTGGTATTAAATAATCTAATTCATCACGTTAAAAAGGATTGAAGATTGGGTTTGTAAATAGCTTTATGTTATTAGCAAAACAATGAAGATATTCATTTTTCCCGGTTAATTTTTCAATATGAATGAAAGTCATAAATATTTTGCTCCGCAAAGTTGTTAAGGGAAAAAAATGAAAAAGCGAGACAGGTGAAAGGAATAGATTGATTTCTAAGGGCTACCTTAAATTTACACATATATATATATATAGGGAATTGCGTGTAAAAGTCTACACTACGTAGTATACTTTACATTTTTTGAGTAGAATGTCTTATCCCCGTCTCCTATTTAGAAATAGACACATACACACACTCAAATAGGCCGTATACACTTTTACTTTCTAGTTCATTTCATTAGAGCATTGATTTGTCGAGAAAACAAATACAACATTCAGTGCGTCAACATAAAAACAATCATGACCAAAAATAAATCCCAGTTTATTTTGTTACTTCAATTATAGGATGGGGATTTAAAATCCGGAACAAGTTACAAACTATATATCTATGTTATGAAAATGTGCTACTTAGATTTAGGTGACAAAAAAATAAAAACAGAAAAGATATAGAATCCTCGAGATGCCCTCCTAATATGAACGCTGTGCCGTCATTAATCCATGCCTTCATGCAAGGCGCACACACAAGACGCAACTAACTCCATAGATAATGATGTGTGAGACCTTAAATGGATGTTAGGGGATCCGATGTCATGTTAGAATTTTAAAGGATTGTAGTTTGTCCAAATCTGGTAATTGAAAGCGGATTTATTCGAGAGAAAACCAACATTTTTAGGAAGTTAATATTTTGGCTCATGGAAATGTGGCTTCCTATATATTTGATCTATAGATCTTAACCCCTTGGATTACTATGTGTGGGACATCTTGGAAAGATAGTCCAATAAATGTAAAAATCACACTATTATTGACTCCTTGCGGGCTTACATTATCGAGGCAGTAGCAAACATGGACAAAGAGTTCCTCGTCAAGGATTGTGTCAGGTTCAAGGCCAGGTTGGAGGCTGTGGTTGAAACTGAGGGTGGTTGGCTTGACTTAACTATGAACTCTATCATGTAAGAATAAAACATTTTTGAATTACTGAATTAATTCTCGGAAAAAAATTGTAATATACGTTTTCCTTAAATTTTTGGGATTTAAAATCCCCAGATTGTATAAATACATGCCTTTATTTCATGGACATATTTGAGTCAATTATAGCCTTATCATTCAATTTATTGGGATGAGTTACGATACAAAAGAATTTTAAGGATATATATATATATATTTTAATGTTCCTTCAATTGGTTAGATTGAGTTGCACTGATTAAGTATAAGTGAACATTATAGTATTACATTTACTCCATCTAACCTAAGAATCTTTTGTTGAAATAAATATACATAAAGTATATTTATTCTTTTATTGTGAGGATCAATTTTTGGGTACTTTAATGGAATTTACGACACACTCAAAGAGTTAATAAAAATCATTCGTCAAAAAATATAAAAATAATCCATACTCTATTTTTCTAGATTGCTTTTATGATAAAGATCAACATATTTACTACCAAATCGGCTATTTTCCATAGTAATGGAATCGGTTATTCAAATTGCCTACAAATTATACAAATAAACCAAATGTTACTCTGTCAAAAAGGTTTTAAATTCTATTGAATAAGGTTTTCATAATTGAAAAACTGGGGCGTAATTCTATTTCCTACAAAAATGTTGTTTGAATGACTGCATATATAATGCAAGCTAATATGTATTTTGCGTGACTAATACCTAGACATGGGTACGAGTTAATTCGTTCATAGAACGATTTGTTAGTAAAAAAAAAATACTCATAGGTCAAAGTAATTTATAACATAAGAATTAACAATAAGAAAATTGCTCATAATGCGGTTCCAACTTTCGACCTCCCTTGTATTTCAATGCCGTAAGTCAATCCAAACTTTTGCCTAGAATATCCACCTCGTGTCACAAAAAACCCGTCTCTCAAGATATTACATACTGTACTGTTATTCCGGAGTAGGATTTGATCCAATTTTGATGATACGATAATTTAGAAAGAGTTACAGTTTACAAGAAGGGTTCACAGGCGATGTGCGTGGAGGGGTGAACCTACATTACTTTGCAGCTGAAACCCTTTCTCTTTGAATCCTGCCTCCCCTCACATGGCTCTCTCCATTGTGTTTGAAAATGAACTCATGGAAATATCAGCAGCCTGTAGATTATGTTCCCTCATGTCGGATTTGCTTCATTCTGTATACTGGCTGCCTGCTAATATCCCTCTCTGTCAAAAACGGATATCAAGGTTATGCTGCTATTTACCGACTCCTATTTATATTGCCCAAGTTTTTACATAGTGACCGTCACGGAATCAGAGACAAGGAACAAATTAAAAGCAAGTTTTATTGCTACTCTGCATCTCAGTATCTCATCCATCTCACTTCGACTTGCCCACGTGCGTCACTGTGGTTAGGGATCGTATGCATTTTTGTCATTACAGCTGAAAATGACATCATATATATCTGTTGATTAACCCTGTTAGGTTTTTTTACTTATTTATTTGAGAAGGTCATCCTTCGAAATGTTTTGACATTTCCATGTGTGCCTTCTATTATCAAAAGGTTGAGAGCTGTTGGTGCACAATGTATAATGTGCTTATAAACTTTAGAATTTGAGGAGGACATCAACAGTCTGAGATCATGTTTTTATCTTCCTTTTTCTCTTAAAAGGGTAAAAACGCAATTACTAGTCCTAGTATAAGTATTAAATGATCAATTAAAGACTATATTAGTAATAATTAGCCTTGCAGAAATGATAGAATGCTTTCCAAGGCGCATGCCTTGCTAACCATACGTAGTTATGTATACATTCGATATATGAACATTGTAGGGAAGCCCGAGCAGAGTTGGATCATTTTTTATTTCGTGCCTCAATTACTCAGAGCTGGGTTGACTTTAGAAGACTTATGTTTGTTATAGTTTGAATAAATGTATATTTAACTCGGAGTGGATTTGAGTATTGGTGGATGTGGCAAAGATACAAAAAAAATGTCTTGGTGTCTTAGATAATGAGATGTGATTTCCTTTGGTCTCATCCCTTGGACTACGTATCGACTCCTAGTCCTTATCCCGCCTGTGCGTTAAAATATCTCAAATTTCTCATGACTCTCTAAGTTTTGTGCTAATATTAAATTATAATAGCAAAATGATTAATTATTCAAATGACATTAACTACACCCAAAATATTGAACAACTGACTTTATTTCTCTAAAAAGAATGATTCTCAAATTAAATTACCTCTAAACCTCAAAAACAGTTTTTATTCAATAATAATTTGTATTATATTTATAAGTAGGTTTTTTGATGTTCAAGGAAAAGGGAGAGTTGAAACTATTCCCGTCTTTCCTAGACATATATTTCTAATCATTTGAAGGAATCACAGCAGGTGTGGTCTACAGTTACATCATATTAGTAACTTTTTTTTAGGAAGAGGGCAAGCTCTTATTATTCTTTTTTGTTTGTTTGCTTATTTTCATCTGAAATTGTGCTGTCTCAACATAAAAACAAACTTGAACAAAAATCAAGAAAATTAGAAAATCCCATTGTATTTTTATCTTCATATACATATATGACGTACGTAAGCAAATCAAACCGCACAAAATGAGCGCTATTAGGATATTATTACATGTAATCTATATTATAATTTGTAAAATAAACTGTTTCAAAGTTTATCAGCTTTCATACCCTCTATAACTTTTGGTTGTAATACCTCCACTAAGAGCGACAATAAAGGCATAAAATCAACTGATTGTAGATCTTTTCTACGCCCATCACTCTGTATAGGGGCTCACAGACCTTGTGAATGACTCTTTTGAGCTTGTCTGTAAGGTCTGGATGCTCATAAACAGGGGCGAAAGCCTCTCCATATGATAATAGGAAGTGAAGGACAAAACAAGATTATCAATGAAGACTTGAAAGATCTCATGGTGGGAGCCAAGGTGTACAAGGAGGTGAGGAAAGATGTTGTGAAGCCTTGGTTTGATGCCCATGAAGGGGAGTATTGTTGGCATCAAGACTCAGCACCGCTTCTTAAGGCCATAACAACTCAAGCTTGGTTCCTCCCTCATCCCCGGACTACTGGACCATGGAATATGGCATCATACTATGTACAGTATGTTTCTTGATGAAGTTGATTTAAATTTTACTATCAAAGATGGAGTCAATTATATGCTTATTATTCAAATTTGTAGGATGAGCTCAGATATTCAAAGGTTTCAGCTATTATGTTACAAACTTTATTTGATTTAAGAAACTTGGATTGCCCACTTTATGAAACCCTTCAATTAGAGTCAATCCATTTAGTATATTAGTTTATTCAGAATAAGTTATTTTTAGAAATTTAGGATACCTGTGGAAAAGTGGATATTTGATGCTTCGAAATAAAAACAATCTTGACCAAAAATCGATAATATAAGTTAATACCATTTAACATTAAGTGATTGATTACACTATGTATCCTTAGGAAAGATTTGTGAATTGCTGAATTAATTATGTGTGATAAATAGTAAAACACCGTATCCTTAAATTTCCCAGATTTAAATTCCCATTCTTCTTACAATTAGCCAAATAATTCATATACATATTTATGCCAATTATAGCCTTGTTATTCAAATTTCTAGTATATGTTAAGATATCTAAGAATTTCAACAATAGTTTAAAACCTTTATTTGCATTGAGGGACTAATATTGACCCTTATATTTTCCTTTCATTTCTGAAATTGTTCAATTTTTTCATTCCTTTATTTTGTGACAATCAATTTTGACTGATTTTTTAAATATAAATTGACGAATATTCATATGAAAATACAAATATAATCCATTCTCATGGTTGTTTTTGTGTTGATGGGACACAAATGTTGTAACTTTTTTTTAAAAGAAGTAAATAGTGAAATTGCTGCCTCTCTACAACAAATAAATGAAATATTTTTTAAAGTCATGGAATATTTTTATGGACTTAATATATGTATTAAAATATCAATTACCCATATCATTTCTTGACGTTGTTTTTTCGTATGCGTGTGTGTCTCATAATGTCCTTTATAAGTATGCATACTATTTTTGCAAAAACTTAACTAGGTATTAGATGCAGGAATGTTTAGGGATACATTATTACTCATGTTTGGTCCAGTAACGTTCTAAACTTAAAGACGCATTCGAAACTCTCCCATAGAAGGGCGGTTTGAGTGTGAGGTACACATGGGCAAATCTTAACAAAATACGAAATTTAAAAATCCCTCTGTTTTTGTAAGTGCTATCTGGACATATTTTTTTAATATAACAATGCTGTCTTGATAATTCTATATTCTTGAAGAGATAACAATAAGTAATAAGTAATCACTTGTAATCCTTGTTGGACTCGGAGTAGAATTGAGGATCAATATTCCTGTAATTCATTCCTATATCATTGATAGAGACGGTATAAGATTTTTTTTTGTTGCTTTCATTTAATAGCAGCTTATTTAATGTAACGTTATAACAGCTAAGCTGCTCTCCTGCACTACATTCTTTAAATTTTCTGAATGAATTTTCATTTTTTAGAAGATAAACATAACATGGATGCAAATAATATGACTTGCCGGAATGTTAAAAAAAAGAAACTGCCTATTAATGGAATAATCCACTCAATTAAAAAAAAATGCTTAGCTGTCTTGACGTTTCATTAGATCACGTTAACCTTTATTTTGTTTTTTAAACAATGCTCATTAAATGCGTGTTTTTGAGAAGATAATATTTTCTCTTATTTGTTTAAGGTTTTTTAGAGAAGATCAAGACCGTTTATGGACTTTTTAATACATTCTGTTCATTTTTCAAATTAAAAAAACTAATAATATTTTTTTTTATTGTTTCAATTATCTTTTTTTCAAAGAAAAGGGTCAAAATAATTTGTTTTTCATATTTTCATGGTCTTTTTATAAAATTAAATATAACACAGAGAAAAAAGGCCCTAGGACAAGTGCCCCTTCCTAAAGCTATTATCATTACGCATGGGCGGAAAAATCCCTGGCTTAACAAAGGAACCACCTCATATTTCGATCAAAATTGTATTCTTTAAATTATTATTATGCACTTTTTTGAGAAGAATCCCCAATATATTTTTCAAGCCATTGCATCGCTGAAACAATTTTTTTGAAATATTAATAATAATAAAAGTAAAGTGAAAACAGGAAATGGTTTTTGATGCATTGTTTTTAAAATATCAAAAGTAGCATATCACTTAGCTCAATAAATCAAAAGCTAAATAACAGATTGGTATGAAATTTTGTCCATTGTCTTTCGAAGGCTGATACTAACTGAAAAGGAGGTGAATTATATATATATATATATAAATAGTTCCATCTATGTGTGAAATCGGGACTTTTTACCCCATGTGTTAGATATCACCCAGTGACGTAATCATCAATCAATCTTTACAAATTTATATAAACATGCTTAATTAGGCATAGATTACGTCTAATGGGAAATTATTTTCGTGCAAAACTTCACTCAACTAATTAATCCAATGATAAATTGAGGTACTTTAGTATTATATTAATAAAAAGGATGCTTTCTAGAGGGTACACTCAAATTTGAGACGTTTTTTAAGGACTCATTACAAGGATGGGATTCAACTTACGTTCATTATTATTGACGGATATAACTATAGTTGTAAAAAATATGTTAAAAAGTTATGCAAGACTAACGTGGTCATCTTGACAATTTGAAGAATACTTGAAAGAAAAACAGTTTAGCTGTCATGATGTTTATTAGATCAGCTGTAAGCAGCTGCGAGAAAAAGAAAATAAACACATACCCCTCTCTGTATATAGCAAGGACATATAGGCTGGAATTACTCAGATGTCGATCATTAATTCTACATTTCAATAGGAATTCTATTCATCTTTTGACGTAATTAAAAAACAAAACAAAAAACAACACTGGTCCAATATATTAGGGCCAACTTTGAACGGTCCTAGAACGATCTTGGCGAGTCAAACAACAGTAATATTTCACAAACTTTATTATTTCATATCGAAAAGCCAGCTGACGAAAAATCATCAAAAAAAATGATGATCATGCCATAAATTGCAAAAAAGTATTGTACACTTGACGTGGAATGCCCCTGCAAAGAAATAAAGAATGGAATTTCTCCAATGGTGATCCTCATTTCTACTTTAAGTCCAACAAGGACTTGCACTTATAATGCCCGAGTAAACCTTCATTGTTAATTTTCACCTTTTACGAACACTAGTGATTACTTTATACGTTAATGTTCCCTTGTCAAGAATTAAGTGACCAGGGTAACAGTTTTGGAACATTAAAAAACCCGGTTAAACCCCAAACAAACAAACTTTACTCTAATAATGTAGAAGTTTCCAAAACTTTAGTTTATTATTTTAGATTAGTTAATACATAAGTAAGACATGGAAACGGGAATGGATAGAGGACACAATGCATTTATCATAGTTATAAATTGCTTCATTATAGGACATATTTCGATAAGGGAGGATCTAAAGAACGTAAGAATGGTGGAAGATGCATCACGCAGACTGTGCAGAGTACAACAGATACTAATTCCTTTATGGGCAGATGCTTTGTGATGCCCTGGATAGTATAAGGTTGTGACTATGGAAAACTATGCATAATAAAAAACAAAACTTACTCTTTATTGAAGCTGTTATTTTTAATTACTTTTTTTTTTTTGAGTATTGTTTTGCTCTTACAAATTATTATTGTAATAAATATGATTTTATTAGAGAAAAATATATCCATAACGAACACACGCTAAAAATTAGTTAAAGTCAGGTAAGATATATAAAAACCACACTAGGAATAATAAAATATTTGCACAAACAATTTATAGAATCGAGGTTTCGTTGATTTCTAAAAATTGTTCCGAAGGATTAATTAGTGAAATAATTTCTCCAAAAATAAACACTCCATGAATCTCAATACTTTCTCTGGCAAAGGACTTCTTTAAACATAAATTCACTTATGGCGACCTGGGCAATTTATCTTAAGATATAGCATCCCAATGATACTCTCTTCGCCACCATCGTCTGGAACTTTGCCACTCCTTTGAATGTTATGTACAAAGTCACATTTTTGCTGTTTGGCAAAAAGTAGTTCGTTCTGGGTTGGTGCTCTCCTAATATTATTTTTTTTGAATACCCTCCGCATGGACTCCCATCGCTTTCCCCAGTCTTTTGCACTCCCTGAAGTCGTTATCTAATGTCGGTGTCTCTTTAGAGTGACCTATCGTGAAATACTATCGACGTGAAGTGGCTTTATTTAATTGGGATTTTCATGGCTTTAGGGGGAGGTGGCTATCCCGGCCATGCATCCTTAACGTGGATATTAAAAAAATATATAGATTTCCTTTATTAACTGAGATTGAAATAATATAAAATGCTGGTAGTTAATAACCCGAAAATTTACCTGGTCAACCTGACAATTTAAAGACACTTTTCTGTTATAGATTTTAATTAGCACAGCTTCAAGCTGCCGTGTGAGGACGGGCATACACACAAAACCCATTTCTTATTTAGTAAAGATCTGGACAGGAAGGCCTACTATATTGATTCTTAATTCTACTTTGAGTTAGTCCATCAAGGACTTATATAACTTTATAACTCACTAACCAATCCTCAGTGCTACTCTACATTTTCCATCAGCTTAATACTTGTTGATGCTCTGTTCTTACCTAAAGATACCATCAATATATTAATATTCATTCTTGTCACCGATCCAACGTCTAAAAGGAATATAAAAGAGGTGACTCCGTACGAAGTATAGTTCAAAAAGAGCATATTATATGGATGTACTTTAATCCACGACTAAAATGCATCAGAGGTAGGTAAAATACAGGGAAGTGACATGACCAACGGGTAAAAAGGGTGTGACAATATGAAAATGTATAAACTTGAATAGATAAAATATTTAAAGGTATACAATGATAATTAATATATAAAAAGGACTGACAAGACACCACAGTACCACGCAGACGAGGACGAAATTGATTGATTTTTCTTTTCGTCACAACGTTGCCAATCTTCACTGACCAAAATGAATTTTTTGTTGCAGTTTTTCCTTGGATCCATTTAGTTTTCTTAAAATTTCGGGACACAACATCCATATCACAAATAAGCTTTCTCAAACTGGGCTCATAAAAATAAAGTTTGTGGGATGGGTACTAAGTGCAATTTAGTGTTGTCCAGAGAGGAAGAGCGAACAAAGGTAGGGCACGTAACTTTCTTCCAGCCAAAGGTGTAGAACGATATGGCAATAGGAGTTCTTCTAAGGGTATGCCGCGATTCTTCTGAATCATTTCTTTCAACATAAGATCCCCCCTCTCATCTTGTCCATTCGATTGTGGTTGAGATGGGGAAGAGAAAGAGTTCGTGCTATCCCCCATACGGTGTAAATTGAGGTTTAATCCCTATTATAAAAAAGATATTATCTATATCAAACCTAGCATCTCTATTAATCTTGATTATTGGTTTGAACGATATCTATACAAACAGTTATTCCCATGCTATTATAACAATCATTCAAATAATAAGTAGTAATTAATTTTTAATATTAATAACATTAGGTTATTTATTGTTTCGGTGGGAGTTAGCAGTAAAAATGTAACTTTAATCCGGATCCTAACATCTGGTAAAATACTTATAAAATTATTAACCGTCTAATTTTAATTTTGGACAATGGATACAAAAGTTTGGGTACCTAAATTTACTCAAATATTACGTTTAAAGGACCCAGATCTGTCCTTTTTATAGTACAACTACAAAAATTATCACCCTCGTCTCAGGTCATATCTTTTACAACTATATATATATGTATAGGTGTATATCAAGTGATTCTTCTAGAAACTGTAGTCCCGGCCCCCTCCCCCCAAAAAAAATTACATCATTTTTGCCGTGTACTAGAAAATTTAATTTTTGAATTTTTTTCCCAATTTTTCCAAAGAATTTATTTTTCTATAAATATCTATAGATTTAAAAGAATTGTCTCCAAAAAATTAAAATTGAAATTTAATTTTTAGTAACAACTATGGATTTTTGATTTTTTTCCGAAAATTTAATTTTTGAAACTTATTCATTAGATTTTTTTTGAAAAATTCAATCTTCCGAAAATAACTATTAATTTTTTTTTTAAATTTAATGTTAAATTAAATTTCGAAATTTTTTTTAACAGCTGTGAATTTATAAAAGAAACTTCCAAAAATTAATTTTTGAATTTTTTGAAAAAAAAATTCAAAAAAACAAAACCCCCACCACCCCAAAAAAAAAAAAAAATATAATCTTGTGTACTCCCCGGTATATATATATATTTCCTACCAAATTTTTAATCCTTTTGTGATATCCTTTCAAAATTATGACTTTATTGTTCATCGACTGTTCTTTTAAGTATATATTGTATTTTTTTTTATTATTATTATAAAAGAAGAATCAAGAGGTTAAAAAACTTTTATCTCATTACACGGAAAATGAATTTAAATAAGCGTAAATTTTTTTAAGGTATTATTTATTTTAATTTATTTACTTCGTTGTCTTTTATTTTATTTTTTAGAATGAGTAAGAAAATTGAAAAGACTTATATAGGTGCTTAGTGCCTCCTGCATACTTGTTTTTAGAAAGCATCTATAAAGAATTATAATAAAGGGGAAAAAATATATTTTCCTTATAATATAATTCATAAATTTTGTTTTATCTATCATTTTAACCTTGAAACAACTTATTGGCAGAATAACTTTATAAAATGAAGGGATAAACACAAATAAATAAATTTAAAATACTGTTAGTGAATTTATTAACCCTCCTTGTATAGAGATAGGATGAGTCTTGGACTGTGATCCGGGTCCGGTATAAGTAAACTTGAATTACAAAAAGATCCGAGCCCGTTTCAGGTACCTGAAACTTTTACAGGTCATAACAAAGATCCGAGGGATTTACTGAATACGGAATCCTAGTTATTTAAAAAAAAGATTTTACTTATATCGAACATAGTTTTTATTTATCATGATTAGTGATTCGAGTTGCTGAACGGTTGCCTTGCATGTTTATTCTACACAGTGGTCTCTCACACATTGTTATCTCTATTGTATCACGCTACTTTCTCACCTAAAAGAAACGGGAAAAAGGTCAAACATCTGTTGGTAGTAAGTCTATGAAACAATAATTCTTGATAATTGTTCGCAGTTTAAAAGGAACTAATTATAATTCTACTAATGAACGATCAAAATGCTGATCTGGAGAGAAGAAGTAAAAAACTACAGCTGATAAATACACAGTATATTCATGTGTTTGCAATGTGAGGCTGTGCTCCCAAACAAAGAAATGTACACTTTATTTGGTTATCAACTAACAAAGTTTTTTTTTTCTTCTCCTTGAATCAGTGTTCTTCAAATTGATTGGTTGGATATGAATTATTAGTTTTTATTTAGCTGTGAGCAAGTATCAACTCCTATTCAATAATCCTTCCAAAGGTGGAGTCATTGCCCGATTACCAAAGTTGAATTTGGGGCTTCTTCTGTGTGCGTGTGTGTTTTTTTTTTTTTTTTTGAGATGAGAGGTTACGAGATATAATCAAGGGAATGACGTCGTGTCCAATGTTATTATTACAATATTTCTAACTAATAATTATAACATCATTGGGTTATTTATTGTTGCAGTATGAGTAATGAGTACTCGGTTATAGATCCGAAAGTTTTTCTGCCTGAAATTTACCGGAATATTTAGATATATAGATCCGAACCAACCCGGATCCGAGAAAATTTGGATCCGTGCTATCTCTAATCATCTACTACATTATAGGTGTATATATATATATGTACCGATTAAATTATTCAACTCAATAAGCCTTAGACAGATAATAAATCAATTATCTCTAACGAATATGCAACATTAATAATAAGCAAATAGTTCATAAGTCATGTGCAATCATATGTGTGGCTCTTCAACACAAAAGCAAACTGGAATGATTTGTCTCAGAATTTTTTTATTTTTATACGAATATTTGTCTATTTCCATGAACAAATTCGTATTATTAAGCCTTAGGGTGTGACGCAAGCTGAAATTGATTTGTATTGGTTTTGTTACACCAAAAAAATGGAAAAGGCAGGATTCTAAGGTGGAAGGGGCCCATATCGGAGCAAATAAAATTATATTAAATTAATTGAATGCTTTCAACTAAGGGTCTACCGATGTATCGCTGCCGGAATATTCAAGAATCGGTGTTTGTTAAGTAGCAGGATCGGCTCAGTAATACTGATTCCATCAATACCTCTGCTTACTAAACTATATTCATTATGATGCATGGAAAAAATTATAATTTTGGTATTTCAAATGGTCATCCAATAACAGTCAAGTGAATACTTGTTTAAGACAAGGAACTGTAGGGGCCTCGGATAAAATGATTTTTTCTTTTTACGTTTCAGCAAATAATAGATGCAATAACAAAAGACCTCCCTGTCAAAAATCAGGTCCATCCATTAAAAATGTAAGTCCATTCCGGAAGTGCAAGTAATATATATTAACCAACCAGGAATAAATAGACTCCTGAGCTCAGAGAGGAACTAACTTTTAAATCGTGTTAGTTTTAAATTATTTACAGATCACTATAATTATAATTATGATTGATATATTTACGTCTTTTCTCGTCAAGCCCTAATTAATCAAAAGTGAAACATATAAAAAACAAATCACTTTGTTATTTGTTAATGTAATTCCTTTAGAAATAATACAAATAAATAATCGGAAGCGGCTGAAAATTCTTTAAAACATAGCTAAAATTATTGGCCATATTCACTCATCCCAATCATTTGAGTGTGTAAAGTATATAATCCACTCAAATATGCATATGAAATGTTGGGATCCATGTTTACAGGAAGTAAAAATATATATGTACATTCGAATTATCTACTCTTCTTATTTTTGTTCAAGATTGTTTTATGTTGCCGCACCACATTTCAGAATTACCCGACTAACATATAAAATATTTAAACTATAACTGAGGCCACATTTTTCGGTAGATTGAATTGAAATTTTGCTTGAACTGTACTCATAATTGTTAAAAAATTTAATATATCTCTCTCCAGCATCAATCACAGCCTGGATCCGAGCCCAGAAGGAGGAAAAACGGTTGAATAGATAGTTCCTTGGTATGTTAGTTGTTGTTTCGTTGATGTAGGCAATCCAAGAGTCCTGAATGGTATGAGATGTTCGATTTGTTTTAGATTCAACAAAACTCCATACAAAATAAGCCATTAGATTCAGATTAGGACTGCTGGGGCCATATTTCCTTCCCTACGAAGTCATAGCTGTGCTCATTCAGCCACTTTAGCAACCTGTCTGAGACATGGCAAGGTCATGAGTCTTTGTTGCCAGGCACAAGGCTGATCTCCATCTGTTTGCTAGATCCAAGATAGCACAATTTAATTTTTTTTTGTGGACAAAAATCTTTGTGACGGGGAAGATTTGTTCCTCCTCTGTGAATTCAATCTTCTTTCGTCATGGTGGCCAAAACTTCGCTTAAGTCTGCTGATACAAAAACGTTTCTGTAGACAAAAAAGAGATAGCATCCAACAGCTGCATCATAATCAAATTGCTGGTGCATGCAAGCACTCATTGGATATTCACGCCCTGAATTATATTGTAACGTATTGCAAAATGTTAAAGTAGTCCATCACCACCTTGCAACAACGGGTTTAATTACATTGTTTGTTGTGGGCACTTTTCGCTATGGAATTACAGGATAAATATGTCAGTTTGTTGTATTATAAACAATGATATGACTAATTCAAAAAAATAATATTACATCATCTCATCCTTATTTAAAATATAAATATATATATATACGGATACAAAATGAAATAAAATCGATCACAAGAACTAACAAAGCAAATATGTTTTCAACTTTTGAGTCATTTTGCAAACTTTTTTACTTGCATGCTATGTTTTGCCGATTAGGCTTTCGTATGAATATTTATGTTCGTTATTAAAGTTGATATAACTAATTAAGAGGTATGTATTTGTTCATAAATATGAACTGTTTTGCATATTTCAAATTACTTGTCCTATTTTAAAATAGCGTTAATTTACATACATATACAGTGTGGTTCACCCGAAATGTTACAAAATAAGTTTTGGGGGTGTTTGCTTACATAACTCATATTTTCTATAAAGAAAATATGTTGAAATTTAATGTATACAAAGGGTTTTTAGATCTTATTTTTTTAAAGGGTCACCATTGGCCTCTAAACACAATTCCCAACTCCTCCTGATGCCAGAGCTGGACGTACTCTGGACAAAGTACTTGGACATAGTCTCTCCTTCAGATCCACAGCATCCTTCAGGGAATTTACAGTTTGGTAGGGGACCCGTCCAACCTTTCCGACAATGGTCCATAGATACCATAGTCAATAGGGTTGATATCTTTTGCCCTCACATGACGGGGTGAAGTAAATCACTCAAACAAACGTCCTACAGCTTCAACCACAGTCTCCTGAACCTGGCACATGCTTTGATGAAGAATTCCTTGTCCATGTTAGCAACTGTCTCGGGAATGGAAGCCTGTAAGTAGTCAACAGTATTATGTGCTCGTTTTTTGGACTATCTTTCCAAACGACCCACACATAGTAGTCCAAGGGGTTCAGATAAGGTAGGAGAACACATTTTCTTGACGTAAGATATAACGGTCTTAAATATATGTATTTTTTTTTGGAATAAATCCGGTTCCAATTACCCGATTTGGACAAAGTGCAGCAATTTACAATTCTAGGATGACACCGGATAGGTTAACAACAATTTAATCTCCCTAGCATAATTTCCAATTGAGTTATTTGCGTCCTTGGGCATGATCCCAGAACCGAGGCACAGAATAATGGCCGCACAGCGTTGGTATTTGGAGATATCCCAAGGGTTTTGTATAAAGTACGCTTTCCCCATAAGGAATAAGAAAATTGAAAAAATATATAAATAATTAACTTAATCCATTTTTTATTTAAGCTTATTGGTGGATTTTCACGAAAAATATTCCAGTCTGTTTTGAAGTTGACACGTCAATAAGGTACATAAATATATACTTATGTATGTATTGTGTAGCATATCTCAAATAACATTTCATTTTAAAATGACTTGCATACATATATATATATGAATTGAAATGGATGAAGTCAGGCAATTATTTGTTTATATTTTATTGCATAGCGGGTGTTGCATGGATATTAGGATATTTTTCCCTAATAATTTCAATAACATATACATCTAAATATAACAGATTGGTTGAGGTTAAAAATGGACATGTTGAGCTGTTTATAAGTCCTTTATATCGATGGAGAAGCTCTATTTTCATACTGGGTGTGATCAAAGGCCTGTCTTTCATCACAAGTGACTACCTCTCTCCCTCTTGGCCATCGTGGACACTGTAGACTTCGAGGTGCGAATTGGCTTGAATGGCCTCCTTCATGGCTTTCACTTCAACCCTTTTCCTGATCCCTACTCCTGTTTTTATAAAATAAAAACATAAAATGTGTAACAGTTTAAAAGTCAATTGAGTCCATATCTGAAAATTGTTGTGTTTAAGCCTTCAGTAAGAGGAGCCCTTTTTGATCTGCATGTATAAATTATCGTGAGAGTCTTTGCTATTATCGTCTTGAGCATCTTTGCTATTATCGTCTTCACTTTAAAGTAATATTCTCTTATCATTGAAGAGCAATGAGCTAATACTACACCTGGAGACTTTTCCCGAACCTATGGTTAACGATACTCTCCAACATAGATAATAGAGGTATCAGTTGATCACAAAAATGAAATATATGGAAAGATGATTTTACTGCTTATGTGTAGAAAAATCATCTACGGTCCATTTTGTTCGACTTGCTGGTGTATATCGAGGAAGTTGCCAACCTATAACGAAACTACTTTTGTGACCATATAGTAAAGGGGTTTGAGTGAATTATTCTTTGGCTCATTGCTTCTTCTTCCATATTAAGGTTCTTCCAGCACTACATATGCAACCAACAAACTTGGTTATAAATATTTATATATTTTTTTATTCATGATTTTTTTTTTTTTTTTTCTTTTCCATTGAACCAATTTCTCTAAAGAAGGGGACTGGATGGCCTGGTTGTAGGAAATTAGGAGCAATAAGTCAAGGAAGTGACTCCTGGTTAGTCCAATCGGTGATGCTTCCTGTGAATCTTTTCAGCTCGCTTGTTGATGTTAAGCTTCATCTTTATTCTCGCTGCTTCTTGACAAGGTAGATTCTATTCTTGAACCTGTCATCAATTTCTCTGGCAGTTATTTCCGCCCAGAGATGGGTAGATATCTTTATCTGAACGTCCCTTTCTGAGCTCAATTTTATCGCGTGAGTGATGTGTGAACTAACTTTTATATTCAGCAGTTTCTAACGCATTTTCAAGCCTTGAAATGTGTTCACATTTGTGAATTGGAATTTACTAATTACAAGACTACACCAAGGGTGTACACAGGGGTGGGCTGTAGGCTGTAGCCCCACTCAAATGAATAAATTTATACTTTTTCCTAGAATTTTTTTTTTCCAAACATTTAATAATTGAAATTCAATTTAATTTTTTTTCATAAAATTAAATTATATTTTTTTTCATAAATTTAACTTAATTAAAAAAAAAAGTTATATTCTGCGAATAGCTATGGATTTTTGAAATTTTTTTCGAAAAACTTAATATTAGAAATTTTTTTCCAAAAATTTATTTTTTGGATAGAAGTTACGAGTTTTAGAATTTGTTTATAAAAAAATTAACATTTTTTGAATTTTTGAATTTTTTTCCAAAAAATTTAACATTTTGTAAAATAATTGTGAACTATTGATTTTTTTTTCGAAAAATTAAATATATAAAATTAAATTTTTAAATTTTTTCCGTAATAATTTTAATTTTTGATTTTTTTTGAAAGAAAAAAATCTCAAAATTAAGACCCACCCCAATTATAATCCTAGAGACGCCCCTATACACCCTGTACTCCAATGCTGTTTTTTTATGTATATTATTGTGTGTGTTGGAAACAAGTTAATATCTTTATTAGTATTCATAATAATATGTAAACACTCATATATAAATAATTATATTAAAGTTTTAATAGAGGTAAACGCTTTGTGAAGTATATCTACATATTTTTGCATAGGGTCATAAACCTAAATTATACCTTTAGTTAAAAACAGTATTGCGGCTTTATTTTTGCATAAGGAGAGCCTTTTATTATTATTACCTCTCCTTTACTTCCTTCACCACATAATTTCTTTGAAAGTTGGGACATGCAGACTACAAAGGTAATAAGGTAATTAGTGTTGTAAAAATATAGCTTTAGACGAGGGCAATACTTTTTTTAGTAGACAAACTGAAAAGTTGTTTTTGTAAATTTTCCAAATTTGTTGTCTTTAAAAGCTATTTAAAGTAATATTAACTAAATACTGAATGTTACTTCATGATTAACAACAAACCCTGAATGGGAGGCTTTTTTTAATAGAATGCACAATATATAATTTACAAAGGGAAGGAAAAGTGATTAAAAATGATACTTTGAGATCATCTGCGCAATACCCCAAAATACTACAAGATTTTACTTCATATATTCACACAGCTTAGGGGATTTTCTCCAAATATTTTACTTCATATATTCACACAGCTTAGGGGTGGCACTCTACGCTGTTGAACCGTGATTCGGTTCGTTACGTATTTATATAATTACAAGTTATTTATTTGGATAATATAGAATCTTAGCGTTTTTTATAATTAACAGATTTAGAAAGTGAGGTAAGATTTGAATCCATCAGCATATGTACTTTTATACTTTTATTTGTTCATAAGATAATGACTTAAAAATGAAAAAAAAAATAAAATACATTCCAATTGATGAAAAACTAGTTGTACAGCGAAGGGATCATTTGAAAAATTTCCACAATGTTTCCATGTTAGCTTCACGATACCTCGTAACTACAAGTTCATCCGTATCAAGCGAAATATTTTTTTTGGCAGCTGGATATATTGTGACTGCTTACGTTCTGGGTTATTACAGGAAAATGGAGACAAACTCATCTTATTATTAAAAAATATATATAAATTTTTGAATAATAGTTTTATATAACCTGTGTATATTTTATATCTATCTTTGTTTTTTATATATCTTTTGGAATGATTCATTTATACGGAAAACAAAATATCCAGGATAAAATATCAAAAGAAATTGAAAAACTTTATTAATTCTATTTAAAAAAACACACACACTCAGATTTACTATTCTACCGTACTGAACCGCGATTTGTGAATGTTGTACCGCGGTTTGTACCGAACTGTGGGCTTCGTGTACCGTGCCAGCCTTAACCCACCCTAATAGTTTATTAATATATTAGGGTCATTTATAGAAACTTCGTGCTAATACTTGTGGGATGAGTTAAAATAAGCAATAATTTAAACAATAGTTCAGATACCTTCAAGAGATTTAATTGACTTACATTGGCCTTATATAGATATTTTCCAATATTATTTCTTTATTCTTTTTTGTGAAGATTAACTTCAGGTGTATTAAGTCCAACTTACCAGACACCCAAATGGTTAATAAAAATAATTGGTTGGTAGAAATAGATGATTATTGAAGAATACAAATGCAATCCAGGCTTAGATGAAAGAAATCATTCTTGCTTGTTTTTGAGTTGCATGACCAAATATTAATTTTTTATTTCACTGTTATTATATATCTTAAATGATATGCCGACGCACACTGACATGCATGCAAAGTAGTTCATGAGTAAATGGTACACACTTAATTGTGAGAAAAATCATTCTAGCTTGCTTTTTTGTTGATTGGACACATGTCACATATTTATCTTTTTTGTGGTGTATCCTAAGGTTTGAAGATTTTCTCTCCAAATCTATATTTTGAATTTGTTAAAACATATGAAAGGTTGCGATATTAGTACTACGCAAGCCTTCTAATAAAATGTCCATCTGTTATTAATTGTCTTTTTTTTTTCTTTTGATTTCAGGTAACGTGTGAAGAGAATATTTAATGGAACATTTAAAAACCCCTCCAAAGATTGAATTGACAGATAGTCGATTATTCTGACATACAAATGTATTTATTTTTTCATCTTAAGGTCTACTACTAAAATGTTTCTATTTTTCGGTACTTGTCATGAGAATATTATGTTGTACGAGAGAAAGAAATCACAAAATTGATTTTTTGAAATGTTCGAGCCTACTAGTGTACCGAACTAATTCGGTCCATTAGAGAATTTGTGTTTGGAACTCTCTCAAAGAAAAAGTTGCTCTAGATTAATCATAAAAAAAAAGTTGGTCTCATTTAAAATTTGGGTTAGAACAATTCTATTTATGAGTTTTATTTTTAACAAAAAATACTGCATTTTTAATGATTTGCTTTATGAAAAAAAAAAAAAAGTTATAATAAACAGTCTAAAGACTTCTATTAAGTAATATACATAAATGGATATATTTGATGGGACCGTACGTTAAAAGTCGTAGAATCGATACATTCCTAATTTAGCAAGGACAACAAATAAACACTAAAATATTCTATTAAAAATCTTTATCACGTGATTATCTACTCACTCTCTGAATGAATCTTAAACGTTAATCATTTGTAACAAATTATGTCGAATTATAAAAATAAGTTGTTTAAAATACACAACAACTCTGGTATAAGGGGGAAGGACCTGACAACAAAACACAATGTAATTTTTTTTTGTATATAAGAAGTGAGGTAACGCTATGACGAGGGGGTTGTACGAATATATAATTATACTTAAAACATAAACAAATTCAAGATTTTTTCCTCATATTACCCATGTCTGAAACAGATTCAATCTAACTTTGAAGAGCAATTTATTAACATCAAACAATGTATGGAAGTATGGGGATGGGGTAGACAAGCTTACGAGGGGGGAGACGGGGGGGGGTGAAAACAACAACAAATAATTTCCTACAAAAGGTAATCATTCGTGTGTGCAAAATAAATTAATTCATAGTCCCATGATTTGCGTAGGAAACAAAGAAAAATGACCTCAAGGAATTTGTAAATGCATTGTAAAACTCAACCTACCAAAAAAATATATCAAGGTTTACAAAACAATAGCTTTTATCATTCAGATTAGACTTGTGTAAAATATGATCTTTTCGCGTGTGCTATATTTTTCTAGTTGCCAATCTGAAAAGAGTGTTAATTCATTTTAAATCGCTGTTATCGTTATTTTTTTAATTCTTAAAGAGTGGATATTTAAATATAAAGTACTCACTTGTGTCTGTGCTCATGAAGGACCGAAAGTAACACTTAGGATTGGTTTGGGAGGTAAAAGTGTAATTTATTGTTGGACTCGCTGTAAAATTGAGGATCAGGATTGTTGTACTTACTACTTATATTATTTCTAGATAGGGAGTGGGATTTGCTTTTATTTCAACTGATCTAATTAAACACGACCTGCCTAAATGTAAAAGTAAGAAAACGAAAATGAACTTGGTAATCCAGACGGTTTGAATAATGTTCAGAAGCAGAGCAGCTTAGCTATCATGCTGTTTTATTATACCAGCTGCAAGCAGCCGTAAGAGAATAAGAGAAAGGAAATAAACACACATCCCACCCCATATATAACGGGTGCCCCATCTAGCGGTTGCATTTTAAACTACCACTTTTTGACATCTGACAGCTGTAGTAACATTCTCATTGTGTCTAATATTGTGTAAAAGGTCCCCGGTTTACGAAATGGTTAAGTTTACGCTTAAAAAAGTTGGGAAATACCGCAGACTTACTTCCAAAAAATAGAGTCTTCAAACGAAACGGCAAGAAAAATTACGTTGGTTGAAATAACATTCTTACTTTGAGCCTTGATCTTGCATTGTCAGACATATTTGATACACTTCTTGTTAGAAGTCAAAAAAATTTTTTATTTTTCAAAGCTGTTATCATTATTCTTGAAGAGAGAACAATAAGTATGAAGTAATCACTCCTGCATGAAAGAAGAAGAGTAAATCTAGGAATTGGTGGGGTGAGTTATAAGTTTACTCCGAGTAGTTTTGAAAATCGAAATTGGAGTCATTCTTGTTAAGGTACTTGTTTATTTCCTTTCCCTCCTTTTTGCAGCTGCTTCTAGCTGACCTAATAAAGCCCCATGACAACTAAGCTGTAAATTTTATATTTAACAAAGCTGTCATGACTATTCCTTTATTCTTTAAGAGAGAATAATTAGTGTAAAATAGTCATTAGTGCGTTAAGGACAAAAAAGTAACCATGATGATTGAGTTATTTATTAGAGTAAGATGAATTGAAGATCACACATAGATACGAAGTGGGAGACGGTTTTATTTCCTTCCTCTCACAGCTAAGAAGTTTTTTCTTACATACCCTTAGGTCATATTTTTTACGACTCTAACTATGCATCTATATTATAGAAAGTTACTTATTAACTAATATTGAGTCTGAAAATCAAATAATAATGAGCAACACTTACTCTTTTTGTTACGTATCATTGACTCTTTAACGTCTTGTAGCTTTTTTTTTTTTTTTTTTTTTGATTTATTGAATTTATTTTCGATTCTTTGTTTGCACCATTTACGAAGTAGATGGGCTTTTTGCGTGCAAATTGATGTTTAACCTGCATTTGACATGAAATATTAGATTAATTTACTTGATTCTTTGTTCATGTATTTTGCATTTGAATGTAGTAGGTTGGGAAGTTCATTCCTCTGGAATGAAATAATATTAATAAGAGTATAGGAAAAGAATGCTCATTCTTCAGTTTGGCAACTCCAACAAAAAAAAAAAAACGGTCGAGAAAAAACATACACCGGGGTTTCATCTCTAATTATGGTCAATAGTGGATAAGTCTTGTCTAGCCCATTATGTACAAATAAAAGATACCAAAAAGGAATGGTTTAATTCTAACAATATGAATAATATTTGGGAGAAAATCAGCTTGGCTATCAAATTTTTTTTATAACATCCGCTGCAAGCACCTGAGAGATGAATGGAGTAAATACAAATATCTTTATATCAGGGGCTCTCAAATGGGGGTACAAGTGGCCCTTCGGGTACTTGGAGGCACTCAGGGGTACTTGAAATTTTGAACGAATATTTTACTAGTGATACATAACTCAGGGTCTCTGCAGGTGATATATATATTTCATTTCAACTAGAAAATTTAATTTTTGATATTTTTTTTTCAAAAAATTTAATTTTTGATATTTTTTTTTTCAAAAATTTAATATTGAAAATTAATTATCCGTGAATAGCTTTGGATTTTTAAATTTTTCACCAAAAAATGTAACATTTAATTGGTGTTTTTTTGAACAGCTGTTTTGAAATTGGTTTACAAAAAAATTAATTTTTGTGTCCGGCTGAGGATTTTGAATTTTTTTCCTATTACTTTAATTTTTTGAGAATATATATGGATTTGTTCTAATTTTTTTCGAAATTTTTTTATTTTTTTGTGAATGGTTTTGGATTTTTTCCCTGAAAAATTTAATTTTTTGATGTTTCCAAAAAGTATTAATTTTTTTCTTTCTTTAAAAAAAAAAATATCCTAAAACCAAGAAAATGACTGATTCTCAGAAGCTTTTGTACTGGTAAGTGAGTATTTGGGTTAAATACATATTATACAAGTGCTACATGACTAAAAAAGCTTGAGAATCCCTGCTCTATATAATAAGAATATACTCTTATACTCGGAATTACACTGATATCGATCCTCCATTATAGTCAGAGCACAACAATGCCTTACACTTATAACAGTACAATAACACCTCATTGTTACTCTCCGTCTTTAATGAAGATGTGGACTAGTTATTACTCTATACTTAGATGTTCTGTCTTCAAGAATTAAATAATAATGATAGGAGCTTCGCTTGGATTGTCAACTAAAAAAACAGGTGTTTTTTTTTTTACTTTTTTAAACTTAAAATTAAATATTTACTAATACTATCAGCTTTTAAATGGTAAAAGCTCAAGTTCCCAAAGGCTGTTTGGACTTTGGATAACATAAATTTTCTTGTACTGTATTCGAGTTCCACGGCTCCGGATGTAAGACACGTTTTATCTTTATAAAGCAGTATTGTAAGTTTTTATGCTACAAAAAATCCCTCAAATATTTTTTTAAGTTCCGTACAAGTTTGAGGTCCCTAAGTCTGTCTCGATATCGGCTCTCGAATAATACAAATTTAACTATAAAGTACCCGAGAACTTTATATTTGGATCAAAACCTATCTTATCTTTATTAGCAATACTATGTTGTATAATCTTTTTAATATCTGAAAAATCCCTTTAATCTTTTTTAAGATACACTACTTAAAAGTTCAAGTATCCAAAACTGGATTGTGTTTCGGATCTCTTAGGATAGTACAAGTTTTCATCCGGATCTAAAACCCTTCTTATTTTGGTTAAGCAATCCTAGAAGCTTATTAAGATCCAGAAAATCCTTCGCTTTATGTTTACGATCCGTAGAAGTTCAAGTTCTAAATCTCGGCTCAGGTCTCGATCATCAGATCTTTCTATATGAAATAAGTTTACTTATAGCATATTCGAGTAATTCAGATCCCGTCCATCTCTACCTCCAACTCAATCCCTTAAGGCAGCCAAGAATGAAGGAGTGGAACTCATAACCAATTTAAAAATGGTCAAGGCCTCTCATAGTTTCCTACACCGTGTTGAAGCCGTGATTGATGCAGGGTGCTCTTTTATTGAATTTAAAAAGTAATTTAGTATATGTACAATAATCCAAAGTTTCATTGAAATTTAATGAATTTATCAAAAATTGATTAATGGTCCAATATTTTATTAATTGACTCGGACATTTTTGATCGTACACCCTGTATACTAGACTGGTTTGATTTTCAAATTTTGTAAAAGTTGTCATAGGGAATAAAAATTACGTATGCAAAATTGAATTGTCCTACGATGTTATCCTTAGTCCGCACATTTCGATCAAATAATGGAAAAGGCAAACACTTGTTAACATTTTAAGTTATTTGTTACAAATAGATTAGTTGTACATTATTGTAATCTATAAAAAGTGTATCATAAGTTTTTTTTTCTAAAATTGTTGTATAGAACAAAAGAAGATATAAAAAGGGGTGGACAATTTGAAGATCCGCGTATAGCGCGCATCTTCTCAAAAGGAAGATTAAAATATTTTATGATAATATTTATTTTAGCTTCATATGGTCGCTTTACAAAAAAACTTTATCAAAATTTTTTGTAGGTTTCAACAATGTGTATCATAGTTCATGAATGCGAAATAATGATTAATGCGCTGTTTTAACCTTTATTCACAAAATAAATATTTTTTTCTCCTTTCAAACTTTGAATAAGATGTGCTACTTAAAGATGACATTCTACGGCAATGAATGTTTGCCTAGGTTAATTTTTTTTTAGCTGTAATCAAAATTTGAAATAAGTTAAAAAAAAACCAGCCTACTGTTCTCTTCTCTAGCCAAATCATAGATTATTTAGCAAATGGTCATTGGTCATAAAATGACAAATTTTGATGGTACAGCCCACTGGTAATGAAGAACCGATTAAATAAATAAATAATGAATGCAAGATAATTATTGCAGGAGTATTATTTTCCCTCATAAAATAATCATTAATTGATAGAGAATATAAATTTCTTCTATATAATTTATTACACACTAATGAGAATCAAATAAAGACTCATTTATCAAACAAAAAACAAAGAAGAATAATAAAATAATCTTCCATTAAAGATCATTTAAGACGATAAATTCCAAGTCCATTAAGACTTAATAGTATTACATAAAGATGAGTACTCAAAGCCTTGCAATTAATCATAAGCTGGATTTACTAATAAATATACTACACATTCTATTCAAATAAATAGTTTGACCTTTTCAAAATAACACTCTACTTTAAGAATAGTATTAATTTTATCTTTACAACATTTTCAAAAGTCCAAATGGAAGGAAATCTAAAATGTTACTCTTCACATTCAAATCATAAAAAAAGTACTTTTCAAATACTAGTTAAATAAATTTTACTAAAAAATAGAAATGTAAATACTAAGAATTAGGATTTGAAGAATAATTTATTAATATAATTAATCATAATTTGATCAAAAACTACAAATGGTGTGCATCAATATAAAAAGAATCATGAACAAAAATCAATTAAGTTTTTGACAAATATATTTGAGTCAATTATAGGCCTATTATTCAAAACTGTGGGATGAGTTAAGATATAAAATAATTGTAGTTATCTTTTAGAACCTAAATTTGACTTAATATACTTATATAGGGCCCAACATCATCCTATTCTTCATAAAAGATATCAACTTCCCCTTATTTTTAGCGTCTTTCAGTCCTTGGGGAAGATAAACCCCCCCAGAAAAGTAATGTAGGGTTTGTAGTTCTTCATTTTTGATTATGTGTTTCCTGTAAAATTATATTTGCAATTTATATGAGTTATTTTTTGTTTTTTGTTTGAGTAATCACTCAAAAAATAGCAGAGCCAAAAAAAAAAAAAAACTCATTAAATTTCTTGTCAAATTGGAAAATAATAAATAAAATTTAATTTAAAAAAGTATGAAAAAAAAGAGCATATAGTCATTGATGCAATTTTTTCCCCTGCTTCCCCCTTCCCCAACTTCTTTCATCTCGTTTTCATGTTTGTGGTATATTAAATATTTAAATAGACCTGGATATTCCATGCAATTCTATTATCGAAAAATAGATGTTTGGTCGTTATATATTATGGTTCATAAAGTCTCTTACCTATTTTTTATTACGTATACCTTCATATTTTGTACAGGGTTGAGCTGAGAAACGTGTACTGGAGAATTATAATAAAACTTCTAAGCAAGGCCTTTACAAACTTGGTTACTCAATATGGCCACCTTCAGTATTAATCACAGCCTTTACACGTCGCTGGAAGGCCTTGCAGGAATTGATGACAAACTTATAAGACAATTTGTACAACGTAGCTACTATGGCGACCTTTATTGAGTCCATGTTTGGGTGTAGAGTTTAGTTGGTGCCCCTCTCCAAAGTGCACCACAAAGTTTCAAATCTGGACAAATCTCTTTTGAACAAATCCTTTGCAAACTTGGTCACTCAATATGACCACCTTCAATATTAGCCTTTACATGTCATTGGAAGACCTTCCAGGAGTTGATGACAAAATCCTCAGACAAGTTCTTCCACGTTAGCCAACATTAGGTTGTTGAGTTTTGTTGGTTTTCCTCTCCGAAGTATCCCATACACCAAAGTCTTGTGATGAAGGATTTTTAAACAAGGCCTTTGCAAACTTGGTAACTCAATAGGATCACTTTTTTTTATTAATCACAGCCTTTACAAGTCATTGGTAGGCCTTGCAGAAGATCAACTCCTCAGACAAGTTGTCCCAGGTAGCCAAATGTTTTTCCTCCCCAAAGTGCCCCGCACAACAAAGTCCAGCGTGTTCAAATTTGGAGTAGAAGGGGGCATCTCTTGTGACCAGAATATTATCGGTACAGAGCTTTTCGCACTTGGCAGATGTGTGAAAGGGTGTGCGATCCTGAGTCCACACGTATTTACCCTCCGAGTAGTTGGCCTTCAGCCATGGTAAGATGGTGTACCCGATCACTTTGTATTAGGTCTTCTGGACGATTTTTTCCCAAGCCTTGAAAAAGAACAGATGATTCTTCTTGCCATAAGAGGCCACGATGCCAAGAACCATTGCTTGTGCAAGATATTTGTTCCTACTTTTGTTTTTCAAAGCAAACGGTTCAAAGCCAGGCTCTGGAAATACTTCACAATGTCTATAATCTAGCAGATCTTAGATGCACTACCTTTTGGCATTTTGCTCTCTTATGATGACGAGATGACGAAACTTTTATACTCAAAGGATGTCTGAACCATAATGTCAAAGTATAATAACTAAACCTTCTTATATTAACGTGAAAATTAACATTAATTAACAGTCCACGTTTTGCTGGATAACCCTGTATAATATTTAGGAATTTCTTCTTTTTTGGATATACATAATATTATTATCTGTTTGGATTTTATTCGTAATGAAATATTTATTTCCCTAAATTTATGTGTATTTAATATTTATTCATTAAAAGGAGTAAAACTCTTCTATTTTTCCCTGTGATAAGGAGGGAGGGAAAATATACGAAGGATTTTGGCAGAAAAATATATTAATTTTCTCTTATCTCAACATAAAAATAGTCGTTTAATAATTTCTTTGATGTTTTCTTTCCCATCGCAAATCCTATTTAAGTCTCTTTCTCTCTCCCCCCTCCACTTTTTCTTTACAGAAAGGGAGGGGGGTTGAACAACGCTGTTGTTTGAGGCAATTTTTATTAGGTAGTAGTAATTAGTGTTGGATTTTGCGCTCAAAATCCCAGACCGGTCTGAGACTGTTATACTTTTAAGGGGACTCAACTAATTTGGTCCTTTAAATAAGTTCGATCCAGACTGAAATCAACGAAAAAATGGGAAAAAAGAAAGAAAAAAGTTTGGTCTAGAGTTGTGAACATCCACCAACGATAACTTCATAATCAAAACAAAAATATTTTTGGCATGAAAAGTGCAATACTCTTAATTCAAGCCTCAAATATCTTATGAAGATTAATAAATCATCGATATTTTTAGGGAAAATTCCGAGGACCGAGGTTCTTAACTACCAACAGTTAATGACTGGTCACAAGGACTCTTACGGACCGATTGGACCAATGCTAAGAGATGAATAAATTTGGACCAACACTCCACTAGTTGAGGAATACTAAGTCTGACTCAGGCTCCTCCCTCTAAAATGCAACACTTTTTGAAAATAACTAAAATGGTTTTATTTATTAAAAAAAATCCAATTTGGAAAATTTAATTTATAATTACAATCACCAGACTACTTGTTTACATCCTTTATCAGTAAAGTCGCCTTTTCCCTTAATGTGGAACTTTGCACAGCAGCTCTTTATGTTCCTTGGTTGTGTATCGGACTCCCAAAAACTCCCCTTGATGTGCCCAGAATTTACAAATTCCAGGGGAAACAGTCATGCTTTTCATGCTTGTTGAGAAGGATTTTGCACCGGGTCCTAGGCTTTACTTGATCCAAAGACTTCAAATCCTGACCAGGAGTTATTTTTGAGGCATGATGGTTTAAGTCTTTCTTCAAACCAAGGGACACAGGGTGGTCTGGCTTCTGTCAAATTCTGCCTTCAACAATACCTTTAATAACATCAATCAATTATTTTGACACTTACATAGACCTTACAGAAGCCTTTGGTGTGCCTCGTACGGTCATGCGGTACACTGTAGAGTGGTTACAAACTGACACTTTAGAGATATCTGATGTTGATTTTCCACGCGCGGATCGTTCCAGAATTGCAGCTCTGCGTTGCTCCATGTTTTTGTTTGTTTCTTGGTTGGCTTGCTTATCTGTTGTTTACGGATTGTTTCGACAGTTGGATATAATCACCCGTAAGGATTTAACATTGAAATATAAAAAATAGGACAATTGTGGGCAATTTTAGACGGAGTGACCTGTACTGAAGAGATAAACAGCATTGGGTATGATTGACTTATTCGGCTAACCATCAGAGTATGAATTTGGACCCTTTGTTCTTTCTCGGTTTGGAAGAAAAGGTTTGGAGATACAATAAAACTATCAAAAAATTCATATCATGATTCTCCTTATTTAGAAGAAAGACTGATAGTTACAATAAAACTATCATAATTAGTCAAGGAACGATTCCAAATCAAGCATTATTTTTCCGATAATAATTATGATGCCAGAGAAAATACCCGATTCCGATTACTCTTTCAATCGCTAACCAGTTAGTTCCTTCTGGTTCATCTTTGGACTAAAGAGTAGTTGGATTGAGTAACAAGATTTTGAAAAGAGAAGAAACTACAACGCGGAGATGCAATGTATGATTTAACTATGATAAGGCTTATGACATGTGTCAGGTCTTTGACAATTTTTCAATCAATATTTTTTGCATTGTTGTACTTTTTATTTCGATGTATACATAGAATGTAGAAACTCAATCCATAGGACTCAAATTGTCAGTGTCATAAAAGAGATAAACGTCAATAACTGTATCTATGTTTAATATGTATACTAGTGGTAGGAATCGGTCCGAAACCGAATTATTTTTCTGTTTGATTTAAGTGATTTTGTCTAGAACGATTAGGAAGCTGGAAATTTTGGTCCAAACGGACTTCTTAGACCCTATGCCTAAAGATAATCGTTTTCAAATCGTGAACTGACTTTTTCGGTCTCAATCTATGGATCAATTTTCTACTCTATCCTGATCTAAATATTATACTTCATCCGACATTATTGTTGGTCTGTGTTCACAATTTTGAAACACAACTGTCCTCATCAACAGTTTATCTTTAGAATTGCTATGGACCGACTGCACTTCTTTTAAGAATAAAATTATTTTGGCACTATCAAAATCATAACGGTCTTCTTTTTCTTCTCTACGAGGGTCCCAAAAACATCTTCCACTCCAAGAGGTGAAAGAAAACTTTATTTCATAAATACTAAATGCCTTTGACTAAATAAATATTTCAATTCGATATTTTCTTTATGTATAATGAGTTCAAAGGCCGTTCCTAGTCAGATGGAGTAAGCTTAATATTATGTTATTTAATTATGCTTGATCGCCGCAACTCCATCGGATCGACGCTATAAGCCTTAACCTTAAATCAACTCCATTTTTTCACCTATCATGAATTATAGGTTTGTCTAAATATGATTTAGGAACACATTTACATTCGTATGATGTTATTATATTTAGTACAATGTTCATCATTTTTAGACACCCCTGACATTATTTACTATTCATCTATAGTATGGGACTAGACCGAATTTTAAATAAGAGCGATCTAAATTAAACTTTTCTTTCGGACCGATATAGCACGTCCTTAATATTATTATATTACAAAAATTTTCTTTAGAATAGTTTCCACTAAAAAAACACAAAAACAAACAAACAACCGGTAATCAATTGGTAGTTTTAAACCAATTCTTCCAAATTAGGGAAGTATTATTTCACTAGGAATTGGCCTCAGCTAATATGGAGTTAATTCTAATTCAACCAATCAATGTTCAGAACACCGATTTGCAAAAAAGAAGCAAAAAATCGACAGCTGACAACAAAGTACGTTCTATATTTTTGGTTTAGCGTGACATTTAAATAGATTTGTAAATTCTTAACATTGGCGGTATAAAAAAGAACTAGAAAAGTGATAAGTTTACTTTGAAAATTTTGGAGATAATTTGGGATTATGTTTTGTTAGATTGGCTTCAAGGAAATAAACATCGATTTTTTCCCCGTTTGGTCTTAAATGATTTTTTCTAGACTGATTTGGAAATTCCATATTTTCGTCCAGAACGCAATTTTAGACCACAGATCTCAATATAATCGTTTTTATATTCTGGATCAATTTTTTTTTGATCTCAATAGTATGGAACAATATTATCCAATTCTTTAACACAATTAACTTCATATGACCTTATTGTAGGTTTATGTTCACAATTTTGGAATATAACTTTAGACCAAATTTTTAATCAAACCAATCCAAGGCAAAACTTTCTTTGATACTGATATAGCACGTCATTACTAATGATGTATCACTCAACCTTTATTCTACAAATAATCATTATGAGAATAATCATATTTATTGTTGGGAAGGATTCACAACAGCACTGAATCTTATTCGAGGTCAATCAATCAATGCTCAGAAAACTGATTAGGAAAAAAGAAGCAGAAATATTGACAGCTGACTACATAATTGACCGTATGTTTTTGTCTTGGTCACGTAACGCTAGGCCATATCAAACTTTTTGTAGATACTGAAAAAACACTAATTTTCTATAAAAGACCGTTTGAGTTCGATCTGCTAAAAATCATAACGGTTTCAGACGAATCTAAGATTGTCAGACTGAAGCTCAACACTACTACATACTTACAGTTAAATATATAGTGATGTAGAACATTATTGTTGGTCGTCAATATGAACACGAAACAGTCAACTGTAAGTATTATATACAATGTAAATGAATATTTTTTTAATGAAACGACAAAGGAATTACTAATGCGCAAATAAGATATCTAAATGAATTAGATACATAAATATAATTGACCGTTTTAGGGTCAAAATAAAAAATAAATAATGAATTAGTGGCCATAGAATGAAGATGACGCATTTTCTATAAGTCAAATATCATCTGAGAATAATTTCTAGCGTGAAGAGAACAAAACTGTAGTTACTATCTGCAAAAAAATATTTCTTAATAATGATACAAGTGACGAAAGATGAACTTAGCACTAGACATTTTTTTAGAATATAATTAAAGTTGACAATTTTTTGTAAATTTGATATACTTCTGCCTTCATTTTTCTTTTAAAGCCGAAAGAAATATCTTGTATTCTAAATAATACATTTTCTAAATCTACGAAAAAGTTTAATCATTCTATTTACAAACATTAATAGTGATGTAAAATGTGTGTTAATTTTTTAGCTGGTCCGTTTTTTGGGGGAATTGAATTTTCTTATCTTTAACAGCTGTCATTATCATTTAATTTCAGAGTAGTGAACTTCCTCGCATAAATTGATTCAAATATATTCAAAAACCAGATTGAACATTTGTGTGTGCTCATAAACCTTGATGATTTGATGTGGAGTTATAATTGTAAGCCCTTGTTGAACTCAGAGTCGAATTTCGGGATCACCATCGGTGTAATTCTTGCCTCGTTCGTGTAGATTTTCCTCTCCCCTTCCTCTCAGTTACTTGTTGCCGATCTAATTAAACGTCATGAAAGCTAAGCTCCTCTTCTTCATAACATTATTCAAATTGTCAGGGTTTCATGCTGATATTCAGTTACTTTTCTTTTAACATAACCAAGATGTTACTACTAATAAGGCTCTTAATTGAGTCAAATCACAATTTTTGCTCCTGCATATATCATATACGAATACAGTGGTGGATCACAATTCACCGCGGTTTTCTATATTTTACAGGACTCATATATTTCCGGAGTTATATCGGATGTATCCCATCGCCTGAATTCCCTGCGCTGAATCCACTTATGTTTGCTCCCCTCTGAATCTTCTGCACGTCCCCCATTCATAGTTACAACTTAAACGAAACCTTCCTGCAAAAGCCCATTGTATGTAAAATCAGCTAATATAAAAGCTGTACAAGTACGGTAACTTTCAGGGGTAGATACAGCATTTGTTATCCATGCCAATAGTGAACGCCCTCTGTAAACTCATCACTAAAAACACGGGTTTAATTCTTACTAAAAGGACATGGCATGTATAGAGATAGATTAGAACTTGGTCATTATATCTAATAACATCATTATTTGTGAATCTACTGCCATTTTGGCTCGTAGTATCATCAACCAGTCAATGTACCATCTGTTTATACAGATGGTACATATATATAGGTTGCATTGGGATCCATTCTCCCGAGGGATCACTAATGACCACATCTTGGCTTGATGTTCTTTTCTTTTAAATACGTCTTTATAATATATTTCCCTTTCTAAAAAATGTATGTATTTTTTTGTTAAATCACTAATTTCCTTAGAAATATACTGTCCTCATTTATCAATTTCTAAAAAAGTCATTCATCTTGATTAGCAATGTATGTATGTATGTAGAGGCAAAAACAACAATAACAAAATTCTTGGGTCAGTTGATTTCTTCTTCGTTTATTCGAAGGAATGTATTTATTCTTCTTCTTCTACAAGTTAATGTAGATGCGTAGGGAAGACGTAGGAGGTTTGTTTCCCAATGACTCCGAGCTGGTTTGATTGATTCCCTCCAAATTCCCTCCAATTTTATCATTGTTTATGTCGGCCATTTTGGTTTTATAACAGTGAAAATATATGATTGATATTTAGGAAATTAGTAAACTATTGGATTATGTCAATAGTATGGGAATGACAAATAAATGGACTTATTGTCCATCAAAATTGTATCCCTCTGTTGCTTAGTTTGATTATATATATGACCCCTAATTGTATTAAAAATATGTTTTACTTATTTGAAGTCAAATGTTACAACTTTCCTGGTTGCACTTTATATTCTTGTCTCAATTACTCCGAGTTGGTTTGACTTAAACTCGGCAAATTTTAACTCAAGATCCCTAAATATATCTGCTTTGGCTGGAATTTATTTAAAGTCAAATTTTGCAACTATCATCATAGCTTGGGAAAAAATCCAACACTTGTTTTTTTGTCTTACTTCCTGGTTTACTTTATACCTGTTAAATTTCAACTCAACATACTCCAATATATATTTGCTATTGTTTGAATATATTTAAAGGGAAATGTTGCAATTATCCCTACAGCTATGATTAGTTGCATTACTCCAAGCTTGTTTTACTTAAACTTGCCAAATTTTAACTCAAATTAACTACACATATTTTCTGTTGTTTGGATATATTTAAGTCAATTGTTGCAATTGTCACCACTGGCAGGGTTAGTTACAACACTTGTTTTTTTGCTCCCATTACTCGAAGCTGGGTGGAAAACTCGCCAAATTTCAAATCTACATCCCTCAATATTAGGATTGTGAGGGTACGCTAAGCCCACGGTTTGGTACGGTATAATAAATAGTTATAAAAGCAATTATCCCTATAGCTAGGCTCAGTTGTAACACTTTTTTTTTTCTCAATTACTACGAGCTGGTTTGACTTAGAATCGAGAGCTGGTAATCAAATACATAGGCTATTTTTGCGTTAGTTAGGTAACACCGTGATAAATAACTTAACTTTTTTGTAGTAGCTAAGCTATAACATTAAAATGTATTATAGTAGACTAACATAAAATATTAAAAAGGTCACCAAACTATGGTCCTAAAAAATACTCGGTGAGTCAAAGACCAAATATATTGAGCTCTATAACTCAACAGGTTTAACATAGCCAACGATCCACTATGCAACACTTCCTCCTCACCTTTGCCATCAACCATCTCTTTTTTTGAACCACACTCCCCATTGAATATACAACACTTATACCATATAGACAAA
This sequence comes from Lepeophtheirus salmonis, assembly GCF_016086655.4. NCBI lineage: Eukaryota > Metazoa > Arthropoda > Copepoda > Siphonostomatoida > Caligidae > Lepeophtheirus > Lepeophtheirus salmonis. Next base: position 20,372,040 of record NC_052141.2, on the reverse strand, counting down.
TCAAAAGAACAAGATTCCCAGGTCACAAAGTACCCTAACCTATGGTGAAATTCAGTTTGAAATTTCTACGAATCTTTACTCCAAAAAACAACGTAGCAAAGTTAAGAAAAGCCAGTAGAAAACTGCTGTCAACTCAAAATTGGGCATGTCTAACAAAAATCTTGAGAAATATCGGTTATTATCTTCTAATTTGATCAAATTCAAAATATTTAAAGGATAATTAATATATTATGTGCCTTGTATTATTGCGTTCTAATTATGTCAGTATAATGGCATCAAACATTATGCATTCTTGCCATATCTATAAACTATCCAATCGTGTAATTACCTAGATATTTATATTATAGTAAAAATTCAGCTTTTCATACGTATTTTTGTTTTGAAATATGAGGTCAACTTACTTTAAAAAATAATAACTCAATTGATACTAGAAAAAAAGTGAAAAAAGAACTGCCTTATGAAAAAAAAAAATTAATCCTTTAAAACTGATTGTTCTAATATCTCGGAAATAATATAGTAATAAATTATTGATTTTACCGCCAAAATAATCTACATTATGCAGGCTGCAGCAACATAAAACCCATATTCCAAAAGGTAATAAAACAAGTTTTATTTTGGTTACACATTTAAAGTGTTGTTTGATACAGTTTTGACAATTATATCAGACAAGTGACGTTCCCCATTGTCCAACGACTGAACTTGTGTATTTTATTACCGAATGACTTTTTCATTTTTTAGTTTCTCATTATACAAATTATCATTGAGAGGTCATGACGTCACCTCCTTGCTAACACAAAAATATCGCATGTATTTTTTGTCAGCTGTCGATTCCATCGTCACGCTTGAAACGGCATCACTATTTCATAATTTATTCTTTTTTTATAGTATACATATGCTCCGTTTCCAAAAAGATAGGAATACAATTTATTATTGATCCCTCATATATATCTTATGTATATATAGGGTCCAGTTTTACAATTAAGAATTTTCGAGACCCTGACAAAAAACCTTTTTATTTCTTAAATTAGTAGAGATATTTACAAATCCATTTGTATACAAACATAGGGCCTTCTGTATATCTAACTATTCAATCCAAACATTCTCAGCCTCAACCATTGCCTCTAACCTGGCATGGAACCTACTACACGCCTTGCTCAGGTGATTTTTATTTATATTGTTCACAGCCACAATAATGGAGGCTCTCAGAGAAGCCAAATTTTTGTGACAATGCTTGTTGGACTCCCTCTCCAAAACCTGCTGACCATTGATGAGAAAGCTACTACATTTGAACATAGTAAAAGTCCTTAAAAAAAAATGAGTTATTAGAACAAACATAATAAGGTCATATCCTCCAAGTTTGAGTAACACCCCTGCTAAAATTGTTGAACCCATTAGTGGGGCTTCTATGTGTAGTCATATGTGTAAGAAAAATTGGCAGCTTCACGAGAAAAGCTAGAGATGGTATAAAAAGTACTGTTAAGGAGGGGTAGGCAGTCTGGGCTATAAAAGTGACAGCGAAGGAAGATAAGTCAGCGGCTCAGATAATAGTGAGGACTAAAGGTAGGGAGCCTAGCAAGGTGTATATAATTATCAACTTTTTTGCAAAAATTTATTGCGGCTGGAAGCCTCACCCCTAAGATAATTTAAAAAAATTGAACAAGATCTCATAACGAAAAAGTCCACTGGATTGCAGTCCGAGGAGCTAGGGGGCCACATTTCTTTAGACCAAAACATCTCCAAATTGTCCGAAAGCCAATTTTGTATGCAAATCGATCTACCTTTTTCCTTGATGGTATTCCCATCCCTCCAGACTCCTTGAACTCCTTAGCGACTTTGTACTCGGTGGCGTAGGACAAATCAAAAAGTCAAGGATCTCATTGGACGCACGGGCTGCACTGAGGGTGACAATGATCGCTGCACGGCGGTCGTACTCGGAGGACATTTTCAACGCTTTGTAGATAGAACTTATTGTAAATTGTCTGCTGAATCTGATAGATTGGGGACCCCCATACCCCCCCATCTGGTTTTAAAGCTGTAGGACTAAGGGTTCCCAAGAAAAATCCGTTTAAAAAAATTTTTAAGTGTAAAACCGCACCCTGTATATATTGGATATTCCATTTATTCTATAAAGACATTTTGGCGTTCATAAAGATATATAAATGTATCGGTGCGCTCTTAATAAAATATGTAAAGACTATTTTAATACAGTATGGAATCAAATACTTTGTTGGATTGATTTATTTGACGACCTACTAGATGATTTCTGACCTTTTTCTGTTCCTTTTTAGGAAAGGTTTGCGTGATACAATAAAGGTACCTTAAGTTTTACAGTGATAATTACTTTATAAAAAAGATGATTAGTTGATCAATTGACAATTTGGCAATAAGTATTCAAAATGTTTATGGTTCCAAAATAAATCAGGTGTCAATTACCCGATTTGAATAAACCCCTCTATTTTAAAATTATTGTACAACACCTGATCTGATTAAATCAATTTTAGCCTGATTATCTTTGAAGTTATTTGCGTTCAAAGAATTTCACAAATTTCAAATTATGAAAATGAATTGAAAAAAATCGGTTTTTTTTTCTATTGAAGGAATTAACTGATTTTTATAACTCGTACCAATAAAAACTCTGGAGCTCAATTGTATTTTGTTCAAATTGATAAGATATTATGTCAAAACTTTTTTATACAATATTTATTTTCTACAGGAAACGCTTGTTCCTCACTACTCCTAGGCATGATTGCAACGTACTGTATTCCCATGAACTTATAGAATTTGAACAACTAGAATCAAACCTTACCCACCACTTCTACTTCTACAGAATGAAAGCCAAACATTTTTAGAAATGGCGATGTAAATTTTAAAGGTACATTACTTTTTTGATGTTTGAGAAAAATTGACTTTTACAGCCTTATGCTGTTCCAGCACTTATTTAAGTCCAGTTATATAACAAAGTAAAAATACTACATTAAATTATAATGAAATCCAGAATATTTTTTGTAAGATATGTGATTATATATTATTTGGCATATTAAACTATGAACATTTTTATAAAAAAAAAATCCAAGGACCAGAGTCCTAAGACTACACTGAACTGGTCCGAATAAATAAAAGGTGCGATCTCTATTTAGCAACCAACACGATATTTATTTTAAAATGGATTTTCTCCTTAACTAATCCTCTGATTTTAATAAAAATCAATGTCAAATGTCAGATAGATATATTAAAAAAAAATTAATATTCAGTATAATCGTCTTTGGCATCAATAAATCCCACAACTCCACCTCGAAAACAGGAGCAGGTCTTGATGACAATCTTCTTAGGCAGATTCGGTAGTTCCTACTGGATTCTGGAAATCAGCACTGTTTTTGTGTTTTTAAGGAGGATTGTTTTGTGAATCAGTCAAGTGCACCCCTCTTAAGGAAGTTCATGTGATTGAGATGCATTGATCCAACAATGTAAAAAAAAAAATATATATATATATGAAAACCTGGTCAATGTTTTTGTGATGAGCACGCTTTCTATTTGATTCATAATTACCTCTAGACTCTTCCAGTTCAGCCTTCCAGAGAAAATACCTATACAAACAACGTCGTTGTTAAGCTAGACTCTAGTTGCAACTCTACCCGGTCTACCCTACTTATATTAGAAAATAAAATAAAACTACAAGGATAATTTGGGAAATCAATATTTCAGTAATTTAATCACCATGAATTTTAATACAATACAACTACGCATTAATTCACATCCAATTTTCATACGAAAAAGAAAGAAGAAACTAGTGTCATTATATATTTAGAGGTAATGCACCTTACCTGTATACACATATACATAAAGGGTGGGGATTTTAAGATCTGAAAATTGAAAGATAATGTATATTATAATTTATCTCCCGAAATTAATTTGATAATTCACAAATCACAAGGACAAGGTCTATAGTGAAGTCAATCACACTTTTACCAACCACCTCCAGCCAGGGCTAGAGGCAGGATTGTCGGGGCCAGTAACAACTTTGGCTTGGGAACCCCCCTTGCTTCATGAGATTACCCCCCCCCCCTGAGATCAACATACATCTGCTTGAACGACGCCCCCTACATCATGATCTTGCAAAAGTAAACAATATAACTTTGTACGATAATCTGTTTTTATCTGATCGAAATTTCTCAGAATCCCAGCGTAAATCAAGACCTCTTTCATTTTTATAAAAGTAGAGCATCCAAAGTTATCTTAAGAATTTGTCGCCACCAACTGGCCTGATGAGCATCCAATTTATTAAATAGATTGTCAATACTTAAAGTGTGTTTAAGCTGCATTTCCAACTCACGCCATTTGAAAATTACAATTTAAAATTTTTCCATCTTTGCATACAATCGTTTCTATTCAAAGATATTTAGTGAACCATCTCGTAACACCTTTATCCCTTTTACCTGCAGCTTTAACCATATTCCCAACCTGTCTCTTAACCTGGCGCAGGCCTTTATAAGGAACTCCTTTTCCATGTTGGCCACTGTCTCGAGAATGGAAGCCTGCTAGTATAATAGTCACGTTTATTGGTCTCTCTCCCCAATACTTTTCATAGATTCATAGTCCAAAGGGTTCAAATCTGGGTAGGTAGGAGCTCTAAAATTCTCTCTCTCCAATACTTTTCATAGATAGTAGTCCAAAGGGTTCAAATCTGGGTAGGTAGGAGCTCTAAAATATAATGGTCTTAAAAATTATGGCTGTTCCAGAATACATTGGGTTCCATTTACTCGATTCCAGCAAGCTGCATCAGTTTAAGATCAGTTGGAGATCTCTAACATCAATATCTATAGAATTATTTGTGTCCTTGGGCGTACCCCGGCCCGGACGTTGTTCGTAGTCGGAATACATTTAGACAATTTTGTACTTTTTCTCAAAATATATTATGGGCTAAATCTGATGCACATACTTTCATAAACTTAAATCCAAGGGTTGCCAACATGTTAAGGTATAAACTTGTTCCCCACCCTGGATCTCTTACTTCATCAGGTAATTGTTGAAAAACAAGATGTTATCTATATATATGTATATATTCAAAAAAATTGACAGGAAATTAATTGAATTATAATTGAAATGATGTACTATGGAGCATATTTAAGTTTTGCTTTATTTTTGCTCCCTAAAGTTCATTTGTTGAGATAGAGAGGAAGACATTGGATTTATTAAGCCGTATTGTTTGTTCAATTTGATCATAAACTGTTTTTTTTTAATGTTGTGTTTATATCCATTTGGATGGACTCCAATAAGACCGAAGTGAATAACACGCTCCTTGAGAAAAAAAAAATAATATCTTGAACATTAATGTAAATAAGTTGTTTTGAATCAGGGATAACTTGGATTTACAAAATAGTTCATTGGAACGGGAGAGGGGCAGGGGTATATAGGTCAAGTCCTTTTTGATTTATTATTAGATAATAGTATTCAAAGTAGTGGAGGGGGACTCTTATCGAACTTGAGACCATATTTTGAAGACTTAAAATTGATTGAGACTCAAAAGGCATTTTAAATAGTCACTGGATAAAAACTTATCCTTACGGTTTATTTCATTTTCTGAGGACTAGAACTGGACTCCATGAGAGTATTCAAGGACTTGGAGTTAAGAGCAAAGCCTGTGGAATTTATCCCACCTTCAAAAAGCATTGGAAAAATATGAATTTATGCACTTTTCAAACGTTATTTGTAGCATTAATTATTAAAATATAAATGATCAATTTTAGGATCACTTAAATTCCTGAAATGTGATGGACTCCTACCAGCTTTGAGGGTTTACCGAATAAATTGATACTTTAATGAATTGTTTATGTTTCATAAACATCTCATTTTAGCGAACTAAATTTTTTACGCCTGAGTAGTGTTGGATCGGTATTAGAACTGATTCCAAAATCAGTCTTTTCCTCCCCTTTTTGTCCTTTTTTCTATCAGTCCAATCTTTTTTACTTTTCTATGGACCAAAGGACCGAATAGTCGGTCGTTCAGTCCTACTGTCCTAGCTAGAATTAAAGAATGTAAAAACAAAAAGAATAATGAAAGATAGCTAGAATCTATAGTAACAAGTTCTAGCCACACGCAAGTATCTTATCTCTTTAAAAGAGGTTAGGATGAAACTTCTCCTACTCAAATGATGTAATGAGTAACTATGTCATTTCAGCTATTGTAGTTAACATAAAAGCCCAATTAGGACACGTCCTAGGACTGAATAATTTTATTAAGACCACAGTCTTTGTAGTTGATTTTTTTAGACCGGCCCAACACTGGCTCTGACTGATGTCTTTTAAATGAAAAAACCATCTCAGTCTTTGATAGTTGAGTAAAATATTCTCTCTTTCAAAATGCGGGCTATACCGACCAGTTTCAAATATAACAAAATTGTGTCCCAAATGTGTACTACGTGCACAAAGCAAGGTTTCCCTCCGTCCTCACAAATCAAATGCATGGATTCATGTCACAAAATTGTAATCTTAATGTAAATATACACACATATTTATTTATGTCATCTTATATTTGCTCTAATGACGTCATAAGGCTATCACATGTTTTCTAAATTCATGTACCTCGCCCTAACAACTAGTGCATGCCTAAAATATTGATGGATGATCCAGTGTGTTGCTATATGCGCTTAGGTCTATCCTTACCAGGGATTATTTATACTTCATTTCATCATGGATGCGTTTGTTTTTCTCTTAATATCTTATTAGGGATCAGGGTCTTTAATCAACGCATCTTCAACCTCCCAGCTGTTTATTCGCTTACTGGGAATATATATTAGATATAATAGCTATATTTACAGTTGTTTAACATATGACTTTAACGCGTGATAAATTTTTTTCTAGTTGGCAATCTGAAAAGTGTTTTTTTTCTCTCTCAGCTGCTATAATTATTCTTTTAATTTGAGAAGAGTACATCTAAGTAACCACTAGTGTGTGTTCCGCTCATGAAAAATGAAGAGTAACACTAATGATTTGTTGTGGAGTTATAATTGTAAGTCCCTGTTGGATTCAGAGTAGAATTGAGGATCGACATTTGAGGTTTGCCTGCCCATGTTCTTGCTATATACAGAGAAGGATTTGTGTCCTTTTTTGGATGACTACGTGGTGCTGATTTTATAAAACATCAATGCAACTACACTGCTTTACTTCAAATTATTCTTCAAATTGTCGGGCTTGTTTTTTTAGCGTACCGGTAGCTCATATTTTATACAACTTAGGACATATTGTCATACAAATATCCTATGACTTTTAAGAAATTCGACAAGGTTGTTGTACGCTATCAGCTTTTTTATCGATACTTTTGCATCTACGATGTTTCGTTAAAAATTTCAAATGTGTTCCTCTGTCCCAATAAGTACTTATACACTCACATTAAAAACCGGTTTCTATCATTGCATGGAGTGTAGTTGGCTCTAACAGCACAAATATCACTTCCTTTTTATATTCCTTATGGGATTCAGATCAACAAATGGACTTTCTCATACATGAGGTACTCCAGGAAGAATTTTCAGGGACTCCAATCTTGTTGTTATAGTCAACAATGATCTATTTATGACAGCTGCTGTTACGTTTTGGTATGATACTCCACAAATAAACGCCAGCTGCACTATAGCTTATGATCATAGCTTAAAGCTGTGATCCGTTCGGAAGGAGAGCATATGTAGAAAGAAAATAAAAATAAACAGTAATTGACAGATTGTCTCTGATTGAATACCCTTGATCTAAATCTACATAGGTCTTCATGACAAATCCGGCTTGGAGTATATTTCAAAATAGATCTTTCTTGAGTGAGGCATTTTATTATTAATTTATGACCTCAAGTTACTTTAATACCTAACTGCGTATGCTGTATAAATTACTCCTTAATTACTTTATCCTAATTAAGACAAATAATAACTTCAGAAATAAATTAAATCCACAAAAAAAGAAGAAGAAGAAAAAAAAAGGATTAAGTCCTAACCGCAATTATATAAAAAGTTTCCCTTGCATTAAATCAAGTAGATTTGAAGAAATATATATGACATAAATACTAGTGATGAAACTTGGTACGAGCCGACTTTTCGGTCTAAACGGCAGTCTTCGACCCTAAACCAAGATTTAATCTGTTTCAATAAATGGGACAACTTTTTTTGTTTCAATCAATGGACATATTTTCTCCCAATGTTTATGGAAAGTACAAATATGATTTATTGCAAGACATTTAACTTCATATGACGTCATTGAAACACAGCTGACGTCATCTAAAGAATCAATATAGACCGAATTTTAAATTCGAGCTATGATTAGGAGATAAGAAGGAGAAACATCGACAAGTGACAACCAAATAACCTGTTTATCTATGTATTAGTGAGGTAATGTCATGCTAAATCGTTTTTTTTGTTGATACCAGTCCAAACCGAACTTCTTTCAAGGGACCACATTATTTCAGTGCACTAAAAGCAGACCAAACCCCAATAAAAAATGCCTCAAAGAACAATGTTGTTCGATGCTTATAATTTTGAAATACAATTGTCGTCAGCAATAGTTCATCCATAGAATCTGTCTAGATCAAATTCTAAACGGAATTGATCATTTTTTTGTAAGACTGATATAGCAAATCCTTACCTTTATTGTATCACGCAACTTTTCAATACTTATATAAATTCATATGACTTGTTCAGCTGTTTTCAAAAATAGTTAATATTTTTGGGATAAGTGAGGTGTATTTAAGTCTTAAGAGTGCTCACTAGTTAAAAAAACAAAATTCATGTTAATTTACAAACATTTGTATTTATTTCAATTCTTAACATGCTGAAAACGCAGACGAATTATGATATTTATACAAGACCAATAAGAAAAACAAAACAGAAATAATAAATGCACACCCCTGCAATATTTCATCATTCAAATTACCTTGCTATTTCTTATATCAAAAATATGTATAAGCCACACATCAGGGAGCACTTTAACAATGCACCCTGTATATACGTTTGATGCTAAATGTACACATCTGCTTTATTTCATTAATACGACAACCTATACAGTTATTTCTTACATCCAAATATGTATATTATATTATCATGGAGCATTGTATACAAGTCACCCAATGACTCGTTTTAATAACATATATTCATACGGACATTCAGACACACAGGGCTTGCTTTATTAATATAGATTATTGTTAGATATCATTCTTAGCTTATAAAAAGATCAGTCTAACTCATCTAATCAACGTTTACAACACTTTTTAAGAAGAAAGAAGCAAAAAGATCGACAGTCGTACATTTTTGTGTTAATGAGATAACACCGTCATTTATGGATGAAGTAGTAAATTCTAAGCACTATAACAAAGAAATCGAATTTTTGGTTGTCCAGAACGAAATGTTGAGAGTCTGAGACCGAATCCCCAACACCAATAATATATACAAAGTTAATTAAGGCATTGAATCCTATTTATAAAGATAGGAGGAATATAAATTATACTTATAGAAATGTAAAAATGATATTTTGAACCATTTCTTCTTGAATGAAATAGTGATTCAAAAATTACCTATATACTTTTGAATAGTAAAAAATCTTAAATTGAGAAAGGGAGAGGTTGAATACAAACATAGTACATTCATTGAAGGGAGGAATTTTTTTTGATTCCTTGCTCATAAATTTTGATTTCTATTCCCCTTTCTCCTGAATTTTTTTTTTTTTTTTTTTTTCATAAATAAATAAACATAAATAAAAAATGGAATATTATAATAAAGAATTAGGATATCAAATCAGGGAATTGGGAAAAGTTGAAATGATATCTCATAGGGTACATATTAGAGATGGAGTTTGGTCTAAAAACTCTAGACCGGTCCAAGACCATTATGTTTTTTAGTTGACGAATTTGATACGAATGTGAATATTATTTAGCGTGAAGTTGTTGAGCTACTGCGAACGTTGTACATGTGTAGATTTAGCGTCAGTTCACAAAAAGATAATGGATCAACGAAGTATGTATCTACCCATCGTAGAAAAGGCCTTGTTGCGATCCGCACCGTGCGGTACATTGTTTAAATTGCAAGCTTCGAATTTGAATATTATATTTGGTGCGTCCGCCGATTAACAACGAAATTTGAGCGCCTGTAACAACTCTACATGCGCAGGTAGAACGTTGTTTGTTGTTTGGCGGCTGGTCTGAAGTGTTTGGCGTCGTTATAAAGAAAACGGCATCAATCAACTTAGTATTTATTTCACAATCGTGGAAGAGGCAGAGTGTCCTTGTTGCGATCTGTGTTGGAAGAGACAATGTTGATATTGCAAACTTATTAAGCCTGGGGGTGACAGCAAGAATCTCCTCCATGCTGTTCCCAACCCATGGGTCTTCACACAAAAAGGTCGTTTATTGAGTTTGGGATTAATGTGAATATTATATAGCGTGCGGCCGTTGTTCAACAAAGACCTTTATGCGCCTGTCTTACGGAAGGCATTGTTTCTTGTTTACCCAGAACTGTTTTTTTTTTTCATTTTTAAAACAAAAGTGGCATCGATCAAAGATGTATTTATTTCACAATCGTGGGAAAGGTAGAGTGTCTTTGTTGGGACCTGTGTCGGACGAGATAACGTTTAAATTGTAAACTACTTCAATCTGGACAAGTTCTTTGTCTGGAGAGTTAGGCAGGAACTGGCAGAGGTGGTTATGCTCTGATCCATGCTTTACCGCAAAGAAAAGCATTAAGTTGGTTGTCAGATTTCTTTTGGACTTTGTGCTCGCACTACAAGCTTAAATGGGACTCAAGCCCATGAACTTCTTTCTGTGCACAGATCCTTGTGCAACAAAAAATCTGAGCTGATGTACAGGATCTAAGATAAGCTTTCCAAATCTCCGAAAGGAGACTGTCATCAAGGCATGCTCCCGTTATTCACGTATGATTTAAAAACGATTACACTGTCTGAGATCACAGTATGAATCGATTTATTTGTACAAATTAGTCCATAAAAATTCATTAAAGATAGATGCAGACAAAAATCGGTTTTGGATCAAGTCTCAACACTAGTAAATATATATTCATATTAGTATAATCTATGTAACTTGGTTATTACTAAACTTCTTTGACCTAATAGTGAGGTATTTGATTCAACCCTCTCATACTCCTCAGAGGATAAAAATAACCTTTGAATCCATGAATAATAACAAATATGTACCTATACATATATATAAATCATATTTGGAATTTGACGATTTTCAATTTCAAATATTAAAATAAATATTGTGACCTCATTTTTATATTGTATTGTTAGTAATCGTAGGGAAGACTGGACACAGTTTCAACTGAAACAGCTTTTCTAGGGCATCAAAAAAGCTACAGCCATCAAATTTAAATAACAGTTGTATGATGTAATGTGAATTATTGTTAAAGCCATTTTGCCTCAAGGATATTTCGTGTTAGTATTTAAATAAATGATATTTTACGTCGTTATTGTTTTTTCAAAAATTTAAATTAACATTCCCTTTGAATGTTAAAATCCAAATGTGTTATGTATATTACAATAAAAAGCAGGTAATGGTTGTTGTCTGAATTATGCTCTTTCCTCATACTTTACATTTAGTCCAACCACATTATCAAAATTTCACTTTTTATTGAGTTCAAATTAAAGACAAATAAATAAACACAAAAGCAGTTTGAATGGAAAAGTGCTAATTACATGAAGGATTATTATTACGAACAAGTCTAATATGAGGCAGGTGATTTACACTCCTTTATGATTCAGGATGTGTCTGAAGAAAAGGCAGCTGTTAATTTTGGCACAACCTGAATTTTCTCAGGGATTTGCCTTACTACAGTCAGCTTCTGATACATTCTATATCATGATAAAGTGGAAACATCTACTCTTTCTTTTATAAAATAATAAACATTACATATTTTAATTTAAAAATTCAAAGAAAACGTCTATTTATAACAAAAATAAAGATTAACAACGTATAAATCTTATTCAGTTGTACATTATTTCGAAATATCCTTGAGGCAAAATGGGCTCAATGAGATTGTCCCAAGGCAAAATGGTTTAAAGAAAAATGTTCTGAGTTAAAATAATGTAAGGGGAGATTACCATTCACACATTTGAATGAATGATTATTTATTTTTAATGTTCCTTTAATTGGGTAGATGGAGTTGCACTGATAAGTAAACATTATAGTATTACATTTACTCCAACTAAACTAGAAATATTTTTTGGTAAAATCCATATGCATAAAGTAATTTTCTTTCAATAGGAACCACCTGTGCGCGAACGTACACACATTGAATTCAAGGGAATAACTTCTTTCGAGCGGGCTGTCCATAACCTACGGCGATTCCATACCCATTTGAATGATTGATTGTTTTACTGTTTGCTGGTATAATGTTGTCAATACTCAAAACTCACTGAGTGAGGAGAAATTTGAGATATTGTAACGCTCAATACAAAGGCAACAGTTGCAACAAGTGCTCCAATTTTCCTTGCATTGTTTATCCTTTTTTTAAATTTAATACAATTACACTTCACATCAAACATATTTTTGTACAAAACAGGGCCTCAAAAGTTTTTTAATAGTGAATTTCTATTATTTAGAATGAAAATTTAGGGATCTGTCTAATAAAAAAACTGTTTTTCCTTTTGTAATCGCTACACTTAGTTTTTTCTTTACAGATATCCCCCCCCCCTTTATTAATACCATATATCTCACTCTTGCCTTCTCCTTGTACTCTTACAAAAATCCCATCTCTTTGCAACACGGATCAGTGATCTATTACAAATATCTTCATCTACGAAATTTTGTTGAAATGATATCAGTCAATATTTAAATAAGTAAAAATAACATAAATAAAACATAAACAGCTTGGAACTAATCTTATGAAACGTAATAGCTGCTCTCCTTCTAAAAATTCTTCAAATTGTACGGTATTTACCATTTTTTTTTAAATTTTGTTAATTATATTATTTTAATCTATGGATATGTAAGTGGATTTTGCTAAATTTTACAGTCATACCAATAGGAAAAAGTGTTCCAAGTCTTCCCTAAATAAATACGTACTTTAAAGGTTCATTTTGTCTTTTTAGTAAGGGATTAAGTGTGACCTAATGCCTGAATAAACAATATTTTATTATAAATAATACCTCAGTACATTTGTTTATTCAGGAATAGGAGAGGTTCTGTGTGGGATTTATTTTACCAACTTTCTCTTAAGGTTATTGTCTTTCTTTTTTCCCGCCTCTCTTTGTTTTCTTTTTCTTTTCTTACTTACATATACTTCTGTAATCAAAGAGGATATTGTATTTTTTTTATAAATAAAATAAAAATACGGAGAATAAAGATATCATTAGAAAAATAAAATAAAAACTATATATATATATATATGTACTAAATTACAAAGGAAAGTTTGGAAAAGCGTATAAGGGAATTCAATAAGTTTGTTAGCAACTTGCTAATTTAGTTATAACATATATTATATATATATTTTTTTTTCATAGTGCACACCTGTGAAAAGATATTAATTTAATGATAATAAAATAGAGAGCTGTTTATTTCTTTGAGCTTTTTATCAACTCTCATTAGAAATGAGAGTTGAATTATACATTGTACACTGATTTGCAGTGGAGTTTATGTAGTGATAACGCCTAAAAACTAAATTTAGGCGTTAGTAAAAATACTATACAAACAAAAGGTATTCCCGGAACTCGAAGGGCTTCTTCTGGTCAAAACATCCGGCCAGTAATAAAGCTCCTCCAAAAATGATCAAAATCGGATGGGGAAAAAATTTATTCTTAAAAGAGGGTATGAAAAGAAAAACTTATCTTATAAAAAATCTCGGTTATTTAGTTAAATAACATCTTCATTTAGTTAATTCATTTATGGAGCTCATCTACCGTAGTAAATAATTAATAGAGCTCGCGGTGTGAACAATTGTTTATTCCTTCATTATCTCTCTTGTTATTTAAAACAAAAATGGAACGATGTAGCTCAATGGACAACGTGTACAGGATAAATTATTCTCTTGAACTCAATGAGCATTGGTTCGGCCCCAAGAAATTAAAATATACTCTACGTTATGTATGGACTTTAAAGAAGATCCCTAGTTTAGATGGAGTAAATGTAATATCATAGTGTTTCTTATAATGAATCAGTGCAACTCCATCAAACCAATTAAAGGAACATTAAAAAAAACAATGAAACTAATTACAAATTGAAGTTCGCCATATGAATTGTATTTTCTATTTAAAATTCTGACGGTTATTACTTATAACTTAATTCATGAATTATTTTAATTGAAATGAATATATATATATAATGAATGAATTGAACTAGAGTAAGGGTTTACTCAGCTTGAGATATGATTATAAAGTCTGAATTTTGAAGATTCGGTCTATTTTGTCAATTTAATTTTCTTCTAAAGTTATTTTCGTTGTTCCCTTCCCATTTTTCAATCTGTTTCACAAATTATGTCACTTTCCAACTCTGGGAGAATTCTTTACTTAATAGAAGGGATATGTTTACGACCTGACAGGATTTAATGCAAGTAAACAAATCAATGCAAGACACTTACAAAAAGGTAGACTATACTAATCTAAAAAAACAACACGTAGATTGTAAATTTTCATGTTAGTGAGAATATAACGTGACGAGAGACAAGACACAGAAACAACAGCTCAATAAAATACATTCTACAAATAATTGACAAGATTATGAGTATATTTTCCCCAAAGAATGACTGTTTTGGAAGCTGTTTGTTATTGTCTCGAACAGCAATAGTCCACCTTTCAATTATGAGATTCAATATCATATGTTAATGATGACCTAATTTATATATGTATGTTAGATACGTTTGACCTTATTCTTATTTTATTAGTTGGCTAACATGGACTTCAAATAGATTACTAAGCTTCCATACTTGCCAATGAATGGTTTTGTTAGAAAGTAAAAAAGATTATATTTTGATAAGGAGTAATTTATTTACGTTCTATATACTATATGACTTGCCTACATATTTCTTCAATATTCTCAATTATTTCTTAGTGATTAAGTATGTACATATGGGTTCAAGTTTAGGTTGTTCATGCATTTACGTCCGGTACGATTTTACGAAGTGCAATGAGATAGATCAAATATTGATATTTAGGGGTGAAACTTAAGATGAACACGGTAACCTTGACAATTTAAATAAGGTTTGTGAGCTTATCTGTTGTAGTGCTCCATTAAATTAGCTGTGAGATGAAATAAATCCACACAACTCTCAAAGAAACAAGGACATAGGCAGGAAATACTTCCATCTCAATCCTCAACACTACTTTGGGTCCAAAAAGTACTTCTATTTATAACTTCAAAGAAGACCCTCCTCATTACTTTATGTCTTTACTGAGGACGCAAGCTAGTTATTACTCTATAATTAAATGTCCACTCTTCAGATTGCCAACTAGGAAAAGCTGTTCCCAATTTCTAAGACAGATTTTATACACCTCTGATAATAACATATTCTGTCGTCTTCTATTAGAAAAATACATACACAGGCAGTACGCAAATGGGTTGTATTTTTTAGGTCACCCGTTTTTTGGAGTTGGCTACCTGAAGAGTGAATTTTCTTTTCATAAGCATCTATCATTGTGGATGAAAATAATTTAACGACTCTTTTGTTAAACAAAACAAAAAACCCCTGAAATTGATGTAGTCGCCCTGTCAATTTTGGGAGAATGTTGGAAGGAAAACATATTAGCTGACGTTTCATAGCATAAACCTTACTTTGCAATGATATAGAGAGGAATGTCGATACTTTGATTGCTACAAGGATTCACACATATATCTCAGCAACAACAAATGCTAGGCTGTTATTATGTTTTATTAGATCCTTAGAACTGAACTTGATCTTCAACTACATACAATTATATAAGAAACTGGATTGAGTACTTGCATGTTCTGATGAGCAAATTAGCCGGAGGATTTGTTGCAGATTTGTAATTGTAAGTCCTATTTGGACTCAAAGTAGAATTGGGGATCGACATCCCTGTTATTCCAACCTATGTCTTTGTTTATTTCCTTTAAGATGAATACAATGCAAATAAATATATTTATCCTTCGAAATTAAACTCTGAGTTTTAGTCATTTCAGTACTATTTACTTTACACCCATGATAAATTGGGGGTATCTACCTGTACTGTTTTGTATTGTGCCACTAATTTCGAATTATTTTTACGAATATTCTTCATAGTATATAAATAATTTATGTGTCTGAGTGATGTACGTCCCACTTAGAAAAACAATGATAAAAACCCATTTATTTCAAAAACGGAGACAGATATAGACTTCAGACATAAAATAAAAATTGTTCAAAATTCTGAGGTACGTATGTAAGACAATGAGGACATTATGATCAGACCAATTCTTGGGCTCTGGAGGGTTAGTTTGATTTTTTTGGTAATAAGTTGATTTTTTATACATAAACAAGATCAATTCCTCGTGTCTTAGAGTTTTTTAAAAGGTAAAGGTCGTCGATTTGAAAATGCACCAAAAAAAAAAATTAAATAGCAAAAAAACGAATTATTGTACTAACAGAAAAAAGGAGAACGTATACTCAATACGAATTAAAAAGGGGAAATTAAGAAGAAGATGAACGAGTTAATCTTAGCATGTTTCTTATATCTTCATTATGGCTGAAGAAGGAACATGTCAAGTTGGCAATGTCAATAAATAAACCACAGGATCAAACATTTGAAAAAATTCCTTTATATTTACCAAAAACAGTATTTTCAGATGGTCAATCATATGTTGCATTTTCAAGAGTGTCAAAAGAAAGTGTAGGCTTGATTATATTTACATCGAATGGACGGAAACAACACAAAAATCTTTATACAAGCAGTTCTTACAATAGAAATTTACCTATTATATAATTATAGTTTATAGTAGATCATTCTTATTTAGAATTTTAACACTAACAAGTTAAATATATACGTCGTATCGCATTTTTTTACGCTTAAAATCACTGTATTTTTTTTCCTGTCTTATAGAAGTAAGAAAATACTTTTCTTTTCTTTCCTTCCACCTTCAGTTCCTATTGTTGACTTGTTATTTTACACACACATATATATATTACAACGAAATATTTATAACTTTTGTTGTTGATTTCAACATTGAAAAATTACTAAAAAGTTTTATTTTTCTTAAATAACAAATTACACAAATTTTTGTTCAGATATTTTCAACGGAAATACAACTCCTCGTCACCCTATAATATGATACACATTATATATATATTTGTGGTGCTTCAACATAAAAACAATATAGAAGAAATGTCAAAAAAGGAGAAAAATATCCAATTATTCATACAGATATATGAGTAGATGTGTATCAAACATGTTCTACGTCTTGTTGTCCAACCCTTTAACAAAAAATTGCAACTTCTATACTACATATAAGAAGAAGGATGTATTACTCGAGTTGGGAAAAAGGGAAAACAAAATGGCGTCAATAGATTTTCATGCTTTTAAAATTCAATTCCAAATCCTTGCTGACTTTTTGAACATCATTGGTTTTTATTTTTTTTATATCCTACATGGCAATGTCCGAGGGCTAGGGGTTACAATCGGGAGGAGAAGTCATCAATGGTCAAAAATTGCCTAAAGTGTATGATTTTTAATAATTAATTTTAGATTTTCTAATGTATGTTTTTGAAATAGAAATAAAAGTCCCTTAAGAAACAAAATCCCATCCCAAGATTCTTTCTAAAAATTGAAAAAAGAATAACCATGCTGTTCTCAGGTCGAGTATCAAAGTTGTACTTGACCTCCTTTCCCTAGTCTTTTTTTTGAATTATCTTGTCAAAAATGCTTCTCCCACTAGCTACGCCTTCCTTTTATTTACTCGTATTTAAATGTATAAAGGTATATGTATGAACAATAAAAAGACATATGTACCATGTATTAAAACATTTAAATATATATTAATTAGTGTTAAGATCCAGATCGAATTTTATTTGGTTCGGTTCTAAGGAATTTTTTCTGTAGCGGTTTTGACCGATATTTTGGTACACAACGCAATTTCAAACCATAGACTGAAATTTAATGTTGATCATATCGTAGACCGATTTTTTTCAAGCTCAATCTATACACCAATTTTCACTCCTATCCTGAATGATGAGTTGTAAAATTATGATTTTTGCAATATATGTACCTTTTTTTAAATGGTCCTTCAATTCGTCGGATGTACAGGGTGTCCACGATAAATTGGAACTATCTTACAATTCAACCTGCTTGATAAAAATGGAATTCGGAGTGTATTTGTTAATATGAAAAAGTTAGACATGATATTAAGCAATAAATTTAATCAACATGTCTTCCCTCAGCAGCCACCATCTTCTTCATCCTGCCCCTAAAGGATTTGCATGCCCTGATGACTTCCGCGGAATCGACATTCCACTCCTTCGTAATGGAACCCTTCAGGGCCGTGATGCTCTTGTGGCTGACCTCCCTCTCCAACTTCCCCTACCAGTAGTAATCACACGGATTGAGGTCGGGAAAGTTGGAGGGCCCTCCCAGAAAGTGATGTCGTGGGAGTTGAAGAGGTTAGTGGTCCTCATGGCGATGTGTGCGGGCGCTGAGTCTTGTTGGAATATGAACTCCCTCCCAGCGGCCGTATCCTTCATCCAGGGACGACGAACTCCTCCATGACTTTGTAGTACCTTATCACATTAACCCTTTCCTTGGGATTGAAGAAGAAAGGAGGCATCACCTCACCGGTGCTGGAGATGATACCCAGGGTCATCACGGAGGCCGGGAACTTTGTGGTGAAGACCGCAGGGACCTCTTCTCTCTCCTTGGCAAGCCACCTGTCATTCTGGACGTTGTAGCTTCTGTCGACAGTCCAGTTCTTCTCGTCGGAGAAGAAGATGATTCTTCCTCTATGGCTCTTCAGGTCATTGAGGAGACGCTTACCGTTGGTGAGCCTGGTGGCCTTCATGGATGCCGTGAAGATGTGTTGTTTGGCCATTTGGTATGACCTGTACCCCAGGTCTTCATTCCCAGCCTTGGAGACCAGCTGCTTGCTCACTCCACGGTTCTTGGCCAACCAGGACAAGGAAGTCCCCGGCGAAACCTTGATGGACTTCCGGAGGCCTTCAAGGAAGCGGGGAGTGTGGATTCGGTCACTTCTCATGTTGTGGGCCTTGCAGCAGACCTTCCCCTCAACCTCCCAGGCATTGAAGACCCGTTATACCGTGGTCTTGGGGTAGTTAAGAAGCTTGTAGATAGCAGAGGGCTTGTGTCCGGCGCGTGCCAATTCGAGGATGGCGTCTCTCCTTGCTTGCTTGTTCCATGATGACTATTGTTTGTTGTGCAAACAATTGTGGTGAAAGTTATAGTGGATTGTTCACGCAACCTTTTATATTAGTATGATTTAACCCCGAATATCCCCATTATGGATCTGGATGAAGTTTAAAGTAGTTCCAATTTATCTTGGACACCCTGTATGTGTTGGCTCTTATTTAAAACTGAAGACTACAGTCCCATCCGGTTCAGTCTAAGTCTGGTCCAGTTCAACCATACAACTTATAAAGTTTGGTCCTTAATGGGTACCTTTTACTTTTTTCCTAAATCAATTCTAGTACTGACAGACCGAAGGACCGGTCCAAGGACTAAACTGGACCGAATAAATAAAGACTGCCACACCTGTAGTCTCTCTAAACAAACACAACGGACGTAATGAAAAATATATCTTTTGAATTGTCCTATACCCAATTTAAATGAAACCAATGCAGACCGATTTTTTCTTATCCTAGCTAGGAGTCAAGAAAATAAAAAGATAGCTGGGTCCGAAGGAATAAAGGACCGTCTCATCGGTAATTATGAAGGTTAAAGGGAGAAAAAGATTGGGCTGATAAATAAGACGGAAGGGAAACCTGAAAATTTTTCTTTGGGGCTGGTTCAGATTTTATTTTCTTTGTCACGGCTTGAAACTAAGTTTTTCTTTTGGAGTAATCTAGAATTAATTTTTCTTTGGGACTGATATAGGTCAAATTTTTCTTTGAGACCGACCCTGTCCAAACTTCTTCAAAGGAGGGAATTAGTTCGTTCCTCTCGAAATCATTAGTGTCTGGGATGAGTCTTAAGACTTTCAGACCGAAACCCAACACTAATTTATTTACATATATAATATACTTCTAAATCAAATTAACCCCCTCCCGTAGTATAAATATATAAATTTTCCCTTAAACAATTTTAATTAAAAAAACACACTTGGTTTATTTTTCAATTTTCTTTTTTGATAATAGAAATAGTTTTTTTGTGTACATATATATATATAATTTAAAACATCCAACATATTTTTCGTGATTATCATTGTTTTTTTTTTTGTTTTTTCAGAGTAATAATTATAAAGATGAAGAGAAGAACGGGTACTAAGTGGTTTTCATTGTGGTTTACCCTGGTTGTAATTGAGAATCTATGTGTTATGCACGTCCTTACGTTGGATTTAGGTGAGTGGAAATATTATAAAAAATAAAATATTAAAAAACAAAACTTTTTTAATTATATATAACAAAAAAAAAAGAAGAAAAAAAAAAGTACTCTCAAGTGGTTATTGTTGTTCGCTAATTCCGTAAAGTGGGACGTGATACATGAAAATCATAGAGATAGAAGAAAGTTTGATGAATTATAATTTTAAATATGTGGTCCGTCAGTAAATCCCAAGTTATCTTTTTACTTCAATTAATAATTATGTTTCTTGACTATTCATTCAAATTATAATTAGTGTTGGTATCCAGTCTTCATTTGAAATTTTCTTAATACAGAGTTTTTTGCTTGCCCACATACAGCTTTATAAAATGAATCAATGCACTCATATTCAAAACTTGATCCCTTCAAATGCCACATTAATTTATATTCAAGTTAATTTTCCATAAGTTCTTTAAAGAATTTTCCCCATTCATCTCGATTGACATGGCATGTTCTATCTTATCCAGCATTTCCGGTCAGCACAATGACTTAACAAATGCTTTTTTTGTCTTTTCATTCTGATCCCAAAACCAACATTATCCCATAAGGTCTTCCAATTTACATATACTTTATAGTCTACGTGTTCCTCAAGCTGAGATGGAGATTTCATTCGAATTTTTATTTCTTGATTTATTTTCGTGAGACTTTCTTCCTCCAAAGGTTGCTCCTCTATTTTGCCATTATTTTTGCAATTAAATCCTTTAAACAGTTTTTCCACCATTTCACGTTGTTGTTCACCTCTTTTGATGGACTTTTCACGAGCTCGCTTTTGCTCTTCCATCAAGATCTGTGGCATAATCGGATCATCCTTCTTAATTCCATCGACTGATGTCAGATTTCCTTCTAACATCTTGAGCTTCTCTATCAAAATTCGATTATCTTCGATTTACTTTTTGTAGGCATTCTTGAATCTTGTCATTATCTCGATCTTCAATTTCCTACCGACTGCGTCATGTTATATTTAGAACGTTCCAGTAATGATGACGACTGATTATTATCTTTATGTAGACAATTATATTAAGTTATTGATTGATTAATAAGCAATACATTATACTATACTCAACGTCATGCTCAACATCATATTAATAATGATTTTTCTGTCAAGTACCTTGTGCTAGAAGGAGCAATGTTCCAACCGGTATGAGTTAATAATATTCAATACTTTTAGCTATATTTTAAAGCCTTTATTCAATTTAAATGACTTATATTCTATCGTGCTTCTTTGTTGATGACCCACTTTTGTGGATTCATATGCATTCATCCTTTCATTGAATGAATTACACAAACGAGGAATATATTATGAAATAATTTAATTAGAGATTTCTACAAGAAATCCCCGAGGGATACACCCAAAATGGTGGAATGACGCCAACATTCTTATAAAATTGTAAACTAGGAAAACTGCCCTGCGTAAAATTGCTAGTAGAAGTTTGCCCTGGAGAAAATTGCCATGGGTGAAAATTACCATTCAGCAAATTGCCTGTATTTTTTCAATGATCTTCAAGTACCTTCAAGTATGAGTAATATTAATGCAGCAATATAGGAGGAAGAAGAAGGGGGGAAATAAAAGTCGCTTCTTAAAATATGGTTGAATACTCACTGCCCCCATATTGGGGGCAGGTTCCGGGGGTAGTGTGTGATCGTTAAAAACTACCACTAAAGCATCACATGTATCCAAAAGATCCTTGTAATATTAAAACATTGTTCCATGCCCTCGAGTTGTCCGGGGGTACTTGAAGCTACTCCTGGATCCTTAAAAACCACTGCCATACCGGGCCGTGCTGAATTATTTACCGATTTTGTTCAGAACATATCGCGGACAATAATGACATTTCGAATGACTTGGGAAACAATTATTCATACATTTTTAGAATAATAAAATAGTTTGTGATCAAATTTAATCAATGTAGCCACCATTTGACTCAATGACACTGGTCAGGCGACGTTTGAAGCTGCCACAGACTTGCTGGATGTAATCGGCGTCCATGGAGGCCCAAGTCTTGTTGACAATAGCCTTTAAGGAATTTATGTTCTTGTGTCGTTTTTTGCAGGCCTTGGTCTCCACGTGTGCCTAGATAGAGATGTCTAGTGGGTTCAGATCTGGGCTCTGAGGGGCCAGTAGTCCTTGAGCCAAAAGTCCATGTTGTCCTTCAGCCACTCCTGAGCTTTCTTGGAAGCGTGGGCGGGTGCTCCATCTT
The DNA here is from genome assembly GCF_016086655.4 of Lepeophtheirus salmonis. Taxonomy (NCBI): domain Eukaryota; kingdom Metazoa; phylum Arthropoda; class Copepoda; order Siphonostomatoida; family Caligidae; genus Lepeophtheirus; species Lepeophtheirus salmonis. The sequence goes on along the minus strand of NC_052141.2, from coordinate 20,349,356 downwards.
GTTGAAAAACCCAAGGAGAGTTGCCGACTATGGATTTGATCCACGGAAGGACCTTGGTTTCATGGCCTTCCCGTTGGAGGCCACGAGACCCAACATCATCACCGAAGCAGGGTGCTTTGTTGTTGCCACATAGCAGTGCTTATCTTGCACATATCCAAAGCTCACAACACGGTCATTTTGCCTGTTGAAAATAGGATCGACCGTAAAAGTTTTCTCATCTGAAAAAATGATGATGCGTCCAGATGAGCTCTTGATATCATTCAAGATTTTCTGGCACGCTCAAGTCTGACTTCTCGCTGACGTTCAGTTAGCAGAGGGCGTTCAGTACGCCTCAGGGACTTTCCTCCAGCCCTTTTCAATGCCCTTGAAACAGTTGATCTCGACGTTCCCATCTTTCTGGCCATGTCGGCAATGGACCTGTTGGGAGGCCTCTTGAACACTACCTTTACTTGCCTTGTTGAGACAGTGGGCTTCCTGCCAGCCCCAGGGGAATGCTTGAGATCACCCCCAGCCTCCAAGGGCTTGGAAACGTTGTAAATTGTCTTCAACGAGGCCCCAACCTGTTCCTTAATGTTGTTATGAAGCACTCCCACTCGGAGGAGGGCTGCAATTTCGATCCTCTTTGTTTCCTGATTGGACATGGTCTCACGTGTGGAAGTTGTTATGCTCTCACAGGAAGGATTTTTGTTTATTTTAACAGTAACAATACGAAACAATCAGATTGGTTGCCACCAAACCTCTTAAAAAGTTTATTTACATCATCGGTAAATAATTCTGCACGGCCCGGTATTAGAGGGGTTCATTGTAAGTATGTGATGCTTTGACCGTGGTTTTTATCAATCTTACACTAATCCCGCCCCAATCTGCGGTTGGAGGGTATTCACCCATATTTTAAGAGGCCCTAAGCAATTCATTCACCCCTCTATAGTCCTCTTAATCAATTTCTTAGAAGGTTGAATTCGATTTTTAAACATTCAAGGACATTGTTTTGCAATAATATTACTCACACTTGAAGGTACCCCTTTGGGATGAAAAACAAATATGTTTAGATATTTATAATAAAATTAAAAACGATTTTACTCTATAACAATTTTCTTCAGGGCAATCTACCAAAGGCAATTACTTTACTCTATGACAGTTTTCCGCGAACGGTATAAAATATCTCGATCGACTCTTGAAAGCTCTTTTACATTACTTTTTCCTTTATATTATCTTTATAAGAACATTTGCAATATATACTCGTACAGAAAGTATCAAATATATATGTGTGCATGTATGTATTAGTTTTGGGATACGGTCCGAAAATTCTAGACTAGTCCTAGACCATTATAATATTAAGTGGGCATAACTACGAGTCCTTTAAGGAAGATCAATCTGAGCATGTCTCAAAGAATAATCGGATTTGAGCAAGTTTGTGAAACTTGGATTTTCATGCATACAAGGATCAGATTAGGCACGTTCACCAAGGATACGACGAGCAAGACGGATTGGGCATAATACTGATAGACTTGGCGTGGACGCTGCATAAGTTGAAACCTTTGAAAAGACCCCACTCCAAAAGCATCAAAACTATCATCCAAAGAGTCTTGAATGTTGTAAAGGGCTGGAAACGCAGGTCAGTCTTGAAGTCCTGAGTGATCTCACAAACTAAACGTTGGAAGTTCATTTACGGATGGGAAGCTCTGTAAACTTTTGCCATCTGCAGATTTCAGAGAGAGTTACATTTTCGGTTCTATATATGTGGGAGTTCTATATTTGAATTCTTGATGATTTCAGACGTGTTTTGAAATTGTGAATATTGGCCTACCATGACTGGTATCAAAGAAATATTGGGTCTACTTCGATTCTATAAAACATAATTGGTCTTTTATATCAAAATTGCAAACATTTACATACAATGACGTCATATGCAGTTAAATGTGGTGGATAAATCATATCTTTACAGGTCATGTATCATGAGTGTGGAGAAAATTGGTTCATAGCTGTTTTAGAAAGTAAATATACCACTTCCATAAGCTTCAAAATAAACCCCAGCCCCCTAGGTTGATTAAGACTAAGATAGGGCCACCAAGCAGGTTAAACCACCGCCAACACTTCTCAAAGAATTTAATCTCATTTTAAAGTATTCAGAACCAAATGCTTTGTGAAGTGGTGATGGTCGTTTTTAACCTGCTTGATGGCTCTACCATTGCACAAATCAAGTTTTGTTCCTAATGTATATTTTTCACACTGGCAATTTTCTCCAGGGCAATTTTGTAGCAATACCTTGACCTCATACATGTATTTTTGCATTTTCATTCATTTTAAAAAGTAGAAAATTGGCACAATATTTTGGAACAAACTTAAGAACTTTAATAGTGAAACTTTGAGTCTATGTCAACTAGATATGGTGTGTTAACAGAAAATAGGTTCCTTAATGAATGATTAATACCAAATCCGATAAAAATTTGATTTTGGACCGTGTCCCAACACTAGTATGTATGTATATACCAGGAAATACACACTCAGCAATAAATGTATATTACATTTATTCTACGAAGATACACTAATGTTTCGCTAAGGCCATTAGAAATATGATGAAGACCAAAAAAGTATAATAAATATCTTATGGAAGTAGAGAAAATTTTTTTTTTTTTTTTTTTTTCAACAGGCGAACAGTATTATCAATGAGCCTAATGGAGTAGAAACGAGGTTACAAATGTATATATTTACAATCTACATTCATTGACTATAAGAAAATAAAAATATATTGTTTCATTTCCGGACCCCTTAGGCTCCGGATATACCCCTTGATATGAATAAGGCTGATCGTATTGTATCCTACCTACGTAAACAGATTAGCATTGTTCGGTAATGTCGACTATGTTGTAGCCAGAGTACTGAATTATTTAAAACAGTACTCTACCAAATTGCTATTGGAACCAGTTTTTGCAGGTTCATTGCAAAATAGCTTAGTATGTTGTGCACTTGGTAGAGAGAAAATCTCCACCTATAATCAATTTGTTCCAAAGTTATTGTCGATTGCGCATTTTTTTACGTTTTTTGTTACCTTGAACTTTGACCTCTCAAAATTTAATGGCCTCTTACTATGACCATATACTCCTATAATCTTTGTACCAACTTTGCTGTAATCCTGGTGACTAACAAACATAGGTAATTCCTACCTAAATAACACTTTGGCTAAAAAAATACTTGGTTTAACAAAGAAAACTCATTTTTTCTCATCCAAAATTGACTTTAAACAAAATATATATTATGCGCTTGATGGAACAGAGTCCTATAACACTTTTAAAGCAATTCCGTAGCTTTAACTGCTTTTTTTTCCCTCCACGAAGTAGTGTATAATTAAAACACAAACCTATTATTGAGCCATTGTTTTGGAAATAACAAAAGTTGCATGGCAATTAGCACAATAACTCACAAACTAAAGAACACATTGTCAATAAACTTTGACAGCTGTGCTTTGAAGGTTTGACCTAACTGAAAATGAGGGGAATTAAAAAGAATACTGTCATCTATGAGTGAATCCTGAGAAATTTTATTCACATGTGTTAAATAAATATCATGTAACTACGTAGCTCAAAGAACAACGCATTTCGGAGAGAAAAAAATATCGTGAGCTCACTGTGCGTGGGTTCGATACTAGAAAATGAAATATTATAATTAATGAATAAGTTGTGTACAAAGCTGAGAGGTCTGTAGAAGTTACAACTTTTATAGTTCAAATTGTACAAGTGGAAATTTCTTCGTTTTTAAATGTATTATTTAATTACAACATTGACCATTCTCTTGACCAACTATTTATTAATATCATCATTTCATTTTGATCAATTAAAACTAAATACATGGTTATTATGTATTTATCAGTAGTATAACTTTGGGCCTTTGAACTTTATAATGTGCCTCAAAGTACTTATATTGTAGTCATTAGTATTATAATGCCATCATTAATATATGGATTCAATTATTTTATGATTCTCATCCCAAATACTGTAAATCCTTCATCTAAAATTATTAATTACATTTTTTTGGTTGCAACTTGTAGAATTTGCTTGTTCAAGTTACAACTTGTACAAAAACTCCACTTGTACAGAACATATATAAACTTAAAAAAAAATGCATAGGTGGGTTGGTGTATTTGTAACTTTAAGGTAATAAATCATAAGTGCGTGAGTTGTTTTTTTTGCAATCTAAAGCGTGTTTTTGTTTTCTTAATCGTTTATCATTATTCTTGAGGAGAGGATATCCAAGTAGTCCCAAGTATTTTTGCTCACAAATGGCGGTGAGTAGCACGGAGGAATTGTTCTCACATTATATACAGCTCTACCAATAGTCATTTTGCTACATGAAAGTTCAGCCTTCTCCAGACAGTTGGAAGAATGTTTGGGATATGAGTAGCTTAGTCGATATTAAGTATTATTACACCCTTGCAAGTAGCTGTAAAAGGTGTAATAAATCAACTCAAATCAAACTCCTTACATAGAAAGGATCTAAACACTGGAATTTCTTCAATGTCGAGGCTCATTTTATACTCCGATTCCTAGATGAACTTACATAATTATGACGATTTGAAACTTTTTTAAATTCAAATGTGTATTTGTAAAAGCCATTCGTAACGTTGTATAAAATATGTCTTGGAAATTGGGAGTAAGTTTTTTTAGTTCCAAATATGAAGAGGGTTTTTGGATACTCATTGGCAGAACATCAAAGTGGGTGTGCTCATAAAAAAGGAGACCAAGAATGAGATTTTGCTCAGGAGTTATATGTATGTAGTTGATTTTTTTCGAATCGGCAGATTTTGTCCTTGCACCCTGTATTTGTAAAATATATAGACTTAAACGGAGACAATACTTTTTGTAGGTGCAGCCTAAACGGGGGTTCATACTTTCCAAAGCTGTTATCATCTGTTAATTCTTGGGACAAGAACATCTAAATATAATGTGTAGTTGTTCATTAAAGAAGGATTAAGGATTACTCAGAATTGGTTGAGGAATAATAAGTGTGAGTGCTTGTTCGACTCGGGGTAGAATTGAAGATCTCATAGATAATCCTATGATAGCAATGCAACTATTCTTACAAATATTCTTCAAATTGTCAAGTTTATCATGCTTTTTTTCGCTTTCTTTAATTTTTAGATTCAGGATAATCGCATCATCGCAAGGAGGAAGTGTCAAAGTAGTACACTTTCTTTCAATATGTCATTCCCCGGTTTATATCTTATATATATTGCATGAATGATATTCATGCATACATGTTTTTACATAAACAGCTGTCAAAATGTCAAAAACAACAGATCTTGATATTTATCAACTAGCGGCATTTAAACACAATAAACGCCTGGGTTGACAAATGAGACATCTAATTGATTTATGTATATATTTATAGCTACGTAGATACTCGTGTTTAGTCTTGTGTTGGTCCTGATTGGTTCGGTTTAGTGCAGTCCAGTCTTAAGATCGGTCCTTAGAGCTGGTAGTACTATCTCTTATTTTAGTAAAAAAGCAATGGAATCTTCATTCAACTTATTTTATTAGTTGATCAAGTGACACCTATAACATCCATGTTGGAGAGTATCATAGCCTATGCGTATAAGTATCAAGACGTCAGATTAGCTCATTTATCTGACAATGAAAGGACAAAATGATTTCAAAATGGAGGGGATAGTATGAAAAACTCTTAGGATGATATATGTCTGCAGATCAAAACGAACCCCTCTTCCTGTAGTTTTGAATAAAACAATCGTCATACACATGGACTCAATAGACTTTTCAAAAGTCCATTCCATTCTTGGAACAGGTCCCATTGGTCCTTATGACTTGACTTCAGACTTTTGGTTCTTAGAACAGTCAGTACTAGAACTGACTAAATAAACCCAACAAGAAATACAATTAAATTACGTCATCAAGGACTGAACGTAATAAGTTTTTATGAGTGAACTCGACTGCATCAAACCGTTGTGTCTTGGGACAGTCTGTACTAGAAATGACTAAATAAAATTGGAAATACAGCTGAATTACGTCATGAAGGACCGAACTACATAAGTTTTTAGGACTTAACTGGACCTTATCGTAGCAAGACTCAACATAAATGGACTGCAGTCCTCGGTCTTAAGTAAAGTACTTATATATTTGCTTCAGTCTAGTCACGTTTTAGGACCAGTCCTCAGAACTGTCGGTTTTTCGGACTGTCAATACTCTGAACTGATTGATTTGCAGGACCAAGACTGATCTAATAGTCTTCAGTCCTAAATAAGTAACAAAGGAATTTCTAACTACTTATATATAAATTAAGAAAATACCTCTGCAGTCTCTAATCATGTTATTATATCTATTGTCTGATAATTGAATTAATGCAGCTGATGGATTAGGCTTTCCATTGCATATTCATTTACATATATAAGTATGTAAAAACGAGGTCATGACTAATTGACTCCACTTGTCAATAAGGCACTTAATATGTACATAATATATGTATTTCCTTTTAGGATCATAAATTTCTCTTTACAAAAAAAAAAAAAAAAAAAATAGGAGTCTGTATTTACAAGGGACATACTTTGGAAGTAGGAGAGAGAGAGAGAGAGAAACCTGTTTTAGACAGCTGATCATTATTCATAAATAATTATTCATATATATGAGGGTTTATATTTCATACATACTTTTACTTTCATCACTGAGTAAATTTACAGAGTGGGGACTCAAAACTTGGGGTTCGTCAACATAAGAACACTTTTGAACAAAAATCAAGAAAAAGAATCAATTCCCATACTTTTTTCAGTTCATATTAAATGCAGTACAATAGTTCAAAGAGAGTGGGGCCTTAAAACTTAAAGAAGCGTGACCTTATTACGAATAACGTTATTTAAATGGAATGAAGCAAATACAACTCAAAGCCAATTTGTTAATGGTTCAAATACTAAATTCAGCTAATTTTTGTAATCAGATTGGCAGCTCTTGACCATGAAGAGTGCCTCCAAGGTGCACTAGACTATCATGATGCCAGTTGGGAGCACATCCAAATTTAGATGGGAGGTGTAGGGTGTATACATTCAAATTACAATACACCCCAAACTGCAAAGTCCAGGGGCTGAGGTCAGTCCTGGAGGAGGCCCACATAGAGCCTCACCATAAGTCAGCCATATCGTTGCTCTATAATTTTCACTTATTCTTGCCTGTATGAGGCTGTAATTGACTTTTGATGGACACCCCAAGGAGGGAATCCAAATTTGAATGAGAGATGTGGGAGACGTTCGTCTCCAAGAAACTCTATTCTGCATAATTCGGGGTTTGAGATCTGAACTGATTAAATGTAAGCCTTAACTTTTATATGAACAAGCTCAAAGGTTTTCCTATACCAACACCATACTGACAAATAATTATTTCCCGATACAAAGGTGTAAAGTGGTTTTTAAAAAATCATACCATAATCATTTTTTATCAAGAAATATGGCGAGGAAAAGAAAAATCATTCTTTCTCAATTTCTTTTTTTAGAATCTTATCCTACTTTTATGTTGACGAGTCAGATAAAAACTTGAGTTATATATAATGCTTTATTATTATTTTTTTTTTTTACCTAATTAACATTATATTAAGAATATTACATGTATATAATTTATTTTTGTTTTTTTCGTCTCTTATTCATTACGAGTATGAATGTTGTTTATACTTGTGTTGCGTGTTGGACCGAACTCATTTTCGTTATTTTTGAAGTTAGGTCTAGACCAGTATCATAAAAGGAAAACAAAAAAAAAAAATACTATTTAAGTAATGTTCTTAATCATTCTCATTTGAAATTTGGCCAATTCCGATTCCATAGATGAATTGTTGAATATGTGAGTTGTGTTTTAAAATTGTGAATAATTGCCCTCAATGACGTCTCATGAAAGTCCTAAAAATGTTCGAAATCATTATGAATTCAGTGATATAAAGAAGCTTGGCTTGGACTGTTTTCAAAAAAAAAAAAAAAAAAATCGGTCTAGATCGACCCCAAAAATAAAAATCCGTCAGTTGTGTTTCAAAATTGTGAACATTGACCTAAAATGACGTCATATGCAGTTAAATATGTTGCGTAAGGCATTATTGTACAAATCCAAAATCAGGCAAATTAGGATTGCTAAACAGGAAATTTGGAAAATTGAAATATGAACGTTGGTTTTCGGTCTGAAAATTCTAGAACAAGGATGTCCAACCTTTTAATATTATGGGCTGCATTGGCACTTGAAATATTTAATAAGCAAACAATTTTATTAAATATATATTTATTTATAATTTAGGTCAAATATAAAATAAGCCGAACTGCTTAAAAAAAATCAATTCTATAAACCTGTTAAGGGGTGTTTGCCGGATTATTTATGGTGTAGGGCATGGTTTTAAAAAAAAAAATGTTTTTTTGTTCCGCTGCATAATTTGATCGAAAATTTTTTTTTTCTTTGTTTTCAAGTTTAATTTTAAAAAATTCCTTTATTTGGGAAATATTTTTCAATGTTTGTTCGTTTTATGCGGATTTTAAACGTTTTGATGATATTGTGACAATTTTTTCTAAAAAATACTGCTTCAAGTGAGAATGAGTAATGGACCACACTTAAACATTAAGCCCGCGGTCTACAAGTTGGACATACCTGCCTTAGATCCTTATGAATTTGGTTCTTTAACGAAGTTCATTCGGGAAGTTTTCAAAGAAAAATTCGGTTTAAATCGATTTAAAAAAAAAATCAATCATTTGTTTCTTAGTTCCATTAATATTGAACTAAAAATGACGTTAAATGGAGTTAAATTTCTTGCGTATATCATATTTCCACAACTTGTAAATCGGACGGGATGGAGAAAAAATTGGTGTATAGATTTGAGACTATATAGGATCGGTCCATATATTGAGAACAATTTATAAATTGGTCTACGTTTTGAAAATGATATAATTTTGGTCTATGATTGGAGATGACCGTCTAAGAACGAAATATCGGCCCAAATTGCTATAAAAAATAACTTAAGTCCGAACAGAAAAATAACTTGGGTTTTGGACCGAGTCTCATCACTAATTTATATTTACATACAGTTGCATTCAACTGCACGTCACGATTCCTGTCTACATACATACAATGAAAGCCAATGTTCTTCCTTTCTTGAATGACCTTTTACATGCATAAACAAGGACAATAAAGAAAATAGAAAGTAAATTGGATTAAGGGTCGACCTTAAATAATAAACTCTTGTTTTGTTGTCGTCGTTTATGTTGTTGTTAAAGTGCAGGCGACCTTTCTCATTCCTCCCTCCCCTAAATCACTAAAACACTCAAATCCATGTAGTTAATTTGCCTCTTTCTTTAACATGCATTTAAAAAATACGCGCTCAATTGAGTAAACAGTAGTTATGGACTGTAAAATCGTGGAATTTTTTGTTAGTGAACAAAAAGGGTACTCTTGGACAATAATAAAAAGGAATAGAACATTGAGACTTTTATCACAGACTTCTTTATAGATATATCTCTCTTTTTTTTCAAAATGATTTCCTTGACTACAACCTTGGCATAAAAGTGCCGAAGCACTTACTGATGAAGGCCACGGGTGTAGCCACCCCTTGCTGATCAAAGCAGGGCTTCAGGTCGTTCAAATTCTGGCGCGGGGCGTCACAGGCTCGTAGGGTTGTGTCAGTCCTTATTTATTCGGTCCAGTCCAGTGTTAGTACCGTTCCCATCAGTCATTGGGACAGGTTCGTAAGAACATCGGTCCTTCCGAATATTATCACTAGGACTGATGATAAAAAGAAGACATAAACTTGACTAACACCATCAAGGACTGAACTTTACAAGCTTGAATGACTGATATGCAAGACTGAACTGAATCAGACTGAAATGCTTTAACCAGGTCGTTATTTTCTAGTCCCTCTTGACCTTGGTGTCAGTTGAATGCAGTTACCAATATCGTCGTACAAAAGATACCTTTCTCAAATCCTTCACATAACTCTTCAAAGTCTAATTGTTGACAGTGAGAGCCTGGACTATACTTTTGGGGATCGTAGTGTTCAAGTACTCCGTGATCCCAATTTTGCGGCGTCCACCGCTGCTACGGAACCCTATAAGACTCTGACTTAATGCCGCCATCCTTTTAACATTGATAACAAGACCCCGGTAGCATCCTACGACCTTCATGATATTCTCAACACTCACTCAGGACGTAGAGAAAATCAGACAACCTTTGCCTTTTCGCCTCCATTCTGATAAATATTTAATTTTGAGGTTTTTTTTTGTTTTGTTTATTTATTTATTAACTGGAATGGTCTTCAATAATGTAACCTAGTATTTTAAAAATATTCACCCTAAAGTAATCCATATTTATTTAAAGTCAAGTCCACAATTTTATCTTGGATAGCACACTGTATACATTTTCAATTAATAGTTAACACGTAGGAAGTAAATTATGTACGTACGCAGTGCCATCTGTCGCTTTCACTTCTTAATTATGAGCTCAACATAATTTATCATTGTATATATATCCCATCTGTTCTGTAAATTTCAATTTAATATGTAAATGGAAATTCCGTTCGACTAATGTGAAAGGAATGAAATAGAGGCCTATTGTCTTCACGAAAGTAATTTTTAGTATAGTTCCCATTAGAAAAAGTTGGGGGAAATCAACTTAATTTTATAGTTAAAAACCATCCTATTCCAACGTGTTGCTTGAAAAGAAATATTAACCGGTGATTTAATTGTTTTTATATTTCAAGTGCTTATTTGAAGGGTAAATAATTTGTGTTTCATTTAAAATAGAGTATTTGGTTCTGAAAAGTTTATGTAAGCTTCAAATATTACTTTGAATGTATTTTTTAAATACTAAATTTTTTGAAATTAAGTGATAATGAATTATTATGATATAACATAGAAAAAAAATATAACTTAAAATTTATAGGTAAACAATGAAATTTGATTAATTATTTAGTCAATTTCTGATTTGTTATTTCTTCAATCAAATGAAAAAGCAAAACAAACCAATTATGCAACTGCGCCTTTAAAAACCAAATAATCTTTTTTAAATATGTCCCAATTTAATAACGTTTCAAAGAATCTCTTTTAGCAAAAAAACAATTCAAACCCAGGCATTATTCCTTTTCAAACAAAATCAATTTTTTATTTTAACCTTGCGATATCTTAGAATCGTATGTTCGCATAGCAAATATCAGTAAAAATTGTCCTTAACTTTGAGTATTGATTTGCATCATTCTCAACGGTTGGATCAAGTCTTTACAAAGAATAAAAATACTCAAAAATTACAAAATCAAAAACTAGACTTAAGACCGAAAAAAAAATAATTATAGATTTGTAATACTTTTAGAAATGAATATAGAAATGAAGCTGCTTTTTTGGGGACTTGTGTCATCAATGTTTTAAAAGTTTTAATACAGTTATCCTATAAAATTGTTACTTCATATAAAAAACAATAATTAAAATATTGTTGTACCACGTAAAGGGCGGATTTTTATATAAATTATAATTTTTTTGTTAATTGAAATTCTGTTTCAAAAAGAGAAAGAAAATCAAATAAAAAGAAACTGTGATAAAATTAATGAAATGTCGTAGAATTATAATTGATTCGTCCTGTATACCTGTAATATGTGCATATGCTGTTCTATATGACGATACCATATAAATTCTTCTTTAATCCTGTTTAAAAAGGTCGTGTGAATGATATGTAGCTAACTTACTTTGTTTCAACTTATTCAAAAGGCTTCTTCAATTCTTAATTGGTGAGTTTTAATCATTTATTTAATGATTTTGATATTATGAATGTAAGGAGTTTTTTTTTAAAAACGTATAATGGATTATGTGATATTATTTAGGGTAGAGAGGAGGGAGCCTCTCTTGGGACTCGCCTCCTGCTTTCACGTCTATTTATTCATTTATTCTCTTCTCTTCTTCCAAAGATGAAATTAAAATTAATTTTAATTGTTTTCCATCAAATTGACGTTTTTTCTTTTTCTTCTTCTTCTGTGAAAGCTATTTTGCAGATTATATCGAACATACTATTTCGAACATATGGAACAGTATTCTTATTTATATATTCGTAGAGGTGTAAAATATATGATGTTAGAAGATCGTGCTCTTTTTTTAGTTGCTATCTGAATATATATACAGGGTGTCCACCATAAATTGGAACTACTTTAAACTTCATCCAGATCCATAATGGGGATATTCGGGGTTAAATCATACTAATATAAAAGGTTGGGTGAACAATACACTATAACTTCCACCACAATTGTTTTGACAACAAACAATAGTCATCATGGAACAAGCAAGCAAGTTGAGACGCCATCCTCGAATTGGCTCGCGCGGGACACAAGCCCTCTGCTATCTACAAGCTTATTAACTACCCCAAGACCACGGTATAACGGGCCTTCAATGCCTGGGAGGTTGAGGGGAAGGTCTGCCGCAAGGGCCACAACATGAGAAGTGACCGAATCTGCCCTTCCCGCTTCCTTGAAGCCCTCTGGAAATTCATCAAGGCTTTGCCGGGGACTTCCTTGTCCAGGTTGGCCAAGAACCGTGGAGTGAGCAAGCCGCTGGTCTCCAAGGCTATGAATGAGGACCTAGGTACAGGTCATACCGAATGGCACAAACAACACATCCTTACGGCATCCATGAAGGCCACCAGGCTCACCAACGGTAAGCGTCTCCTCAATGACCTGAAGAGCCATGGAGGAAGAATCATCTTCTTCTCCGACGAGAAGAACTGGACTGTCGACAGAAGCTACAACGTCCAGAATGACAGGTGGCTTGCCAAGGAGAGAAAAGAGGTCCCTGCGGTCTTCACCACAAAGTTGCCGGCCTCCGTGATGCCACTGGGTGTCATCTGCAGCACTGGCGAGGTGATGCCTCACACGATAAGGCACTGCGAAGTCATGGAGGAGTTCGTCATCCCCTGGATGAAGGATACGGCCGCTGGGAGGGAGTTCATATTCCAACAAGACTCAGCGCCTGCACACATCGCCATGAGGACCACTAACCTCTTCAACTCCCACGACATCACTTTCTGGGATCGCAACACCTGGCCCTCCAACTCACCCGACCTCAATCCGTGTGATTACTACTGGTAGGGAAGTTGGAGAGGAGGTGTGCAAGGTCAGCCACAAGAGCATCGCGGCCCTGAAGGGCTCCATTACGAGAAAGTGGAATGCTGTCAATTCCACGGAAGTCATCAGGGCATGCAAATCCTTTAGGGGCAGGATGGAGAAGATGGTGGCTGCTGAGGGAGGACATGTTGAATAAATTTATTGTTTAATATCATGTCTAACTTTTTCATATTAACAAATACACTCCAAATTCCATTTTTATCAAGCAGGTTGAATTTTAAGATAGTTCCAATTTATCATGGACACCCTGTATATTTTTTTGCCCCAAAGCTTCTCGAAGAGAAAACCTATAACTTATATGTAGACATAGTATTTTTGAGTGACTTTTTTTGGGCAAAATAGGAAGAAAACACTTTTTTTTTTTTTTGAAATCTGAGCACTTAAATTATCAAAACTGAGCAATTTGTATTTAAAAACAAACACAATTATAAAGATAGTTTAAAATAATAATTATTTTTTCTATATTTATTCATAAATTTTGCTATATTTTACCAATGAATCAAGATTTCACAAAGATTTTATTCAATAAATATGTGCCTTCGATCAGTATTGATAGCTTTAAACATACTAAAAGATTGTTCAACCTCCACGTTAGTAATTTGAGCAAATTGGAATATGTGTAGATCTTTCAGAGTCTTATTAGACAGACGCATCATCCTATCATCACTATCACTGATTACACGTCCAACCTTTTGCATCAATGGAAGGGGTAAAGGTATTTTTACTTTTTTTGCAAGGTTCAAGGGGGATTAGCCAAAAGTCGCTTTTGTGCCCAATTCCTCACCCTTCCTCTCATTGGCTGTTATAGAAATCTGGTTCCCTCGCATTTCCAATCATATCATCATAACCCTGATTGCATCACGTACATAGTTCTACCTCCTAAAAAAAGGGCCTAATGAAGAAGTGTGTTTGGAATTGGATTTATCCACGAAAAATATCATTAAAAAGCGGCTCTCTTATCAAGCTTGAGTTTGAAATTGTCTCTATTTATTTCATACGAGCTCAGGATTTTCACACAAAACAGGGCTAAATGAACAGGGGGTTAAACTGAGCAATGTTTTGAGTCATGGAGGGATCGCTTACAAATCTTATGCTTACTTGTTGATGAGCATATAGACCTCAATTTTTATTTGGATATTCGTAGAAATATAAGGAATATGAAGTGCGGGGATATAATGAGTATAAGATGATCATTAATGCCTGAAAGACGATAATTAACTCTAAATATTTGTATTGGAGTTATAGGTGGAATCCTTTGTTGGACTCGAAGTAGAGTTGAGGATCGACATTATAGCCATTCCTGCCTATATCATTGCTAGATATGGAGTGTGGATTGTGTTTATTTCCTTCATCTCAGGTCTCCTCGTCGATAACTTTATAACACAGGTCATACCAGCTAAGCTGCTTTCCTTCCTAATAATGTTTCAACTGTCAGGCTGACAACCTAAGTTTATGGTTTCTTCTCTTATTTCAGCATACAAGCATTTACTATTATTTGAATCTCTGGATATTCTTATTTACATCTATGTTAGATAAAAAATAATATCCTCTCTGGTTATAATTTGATCGTCAACATAAAAACAAAGAAAACCAGTTTAGTTTACTTATCCCAATATTTCATTGACATATTATTTCAGTCAAGGATACCCTAAATATTCATATTTGTGGGACGACTTAAGATACAGAATTTTTAAGTATAGTTAGAATCATTATTTGATTTATGAATCTGGAACAAGTTTAGAACTGAATGTCTGGCCAACCATGATATCTAACTGACAAAACTGCATTTGAAAAAATACAAATTTATTGATATGTCATCCGAACACAAACGCCGTAGGGACCATTGTTGTGTGGAGCCATGCCGTTCGTACATTAAAGGAAGGAAAATACTCCATATTTAATGATTATAGAGCGCTTAAATTGATGTAAACAGATTCTCTGTCATGCTAGAATTTTGAATTGGTGCGCTTTGTTCAAATGACGTAATTGAAGCCAACATTTTTAAGACTTTACTGAAAGCTGCCCCATAGCTCCACAGATCTGAACCTTTTGGACTAGTTAGTATGTGTGGGACTTTTTGGAGAGATATTCCAATAAACGTGCGTTGTTGACTCCTTGCAGGCTTCTATTCTTGAGAGTGGGCAACGCAGACAAAAATGTTATCATCAAGGCCTGTGCCGCGTTCAGGGCTAGGTTGGAGGCTGTGGATGAAACTGGTGGTGGTTGGATTAAGGGATTACTATCTACCAATCTCTCATTATTTTAATATGATGATGCGTTTTTGATACGGTAACTACAATTTGCGACAAACCCAAAGAGGGTAATAATTAGTTAATTATACTTGACGATAATTTCTCGAAATTAGAAATGTTAACCACACTCAATTTTGAGAAGAATCATTCTTGCTTGTTTTTATGTTGACAGTCCAGAAATATAGTAATGTCAAACTATTTTTCCGTTTGGCATTAAATAAATAAATATGATTTAAATTTCATATTCTAACATAAATACATAGTTTTGGACTTTATTTATTTTTTGTTATTTTTAATAGGCTTAGTGCTTTTTGGGAAGAAGAGGGTAATAGTAGTGAAATATTTTCAAGATATCATCCAATAATCCGCTATATTATTGTTTATATATATATATATATACATTTTCTAATGATTCCCTTCTTTTTTAAAGACTTTTAAATCTGCTCTATCAAAAATGCCCCGGATTTAAAATAATAATAAATAAATAAATTCCCCTGAAAAAAGTTTCATTTATTTTTTAAAAGAAACATTAAAATGCTTTCTCTCTTTCTTCATTTTCCCCCTCGGGGAAATTAAAGTTGGAAAAAAAGAAGATTATTTTTTTATATTCCATCCCTGTATGTGTCCTAATACAGAAAAAAACAACTATCAAAAGTATTCAACACTCCCAAATTCCCCTTTTTAAAAATGGCATCTTTTACCGTGTTTTGTCAGTCTAAAAATACTCTTTATAAAATATGTCACTCTTATTGGCTTTGTATGGTAACTACAACAGCTGTTACTTTGTTAATTGAGCTGGTTAAACATAGCATCTTCCAAGAGACAAAATAGCTGAATTTTAGGGTGTGTGTGGGTGAAACTTACAAGGGGGGGGAGGGGAGTTGAAAAGATTCCCACTTAAAAAGATACAGGGAGCGGGGATCAAATTGTCGCCTACTTTAAACCTTGATAACTTGAAGATTACATTATCAAAAAAAACCGGTTACCAAATAGGAAATCTATTTTTGTCAGCTGACGATACGTAGTTCAGTTAGCATCATGCAGTCATCATATGAGGAGATAAAGAGCTATAAGTGGAACGAAGAGCTTTTGAGGTACGCCGTAGTCATGGCATTGGTTAATAATGGAGGTGAAATCTCCAATTCAACGATTGCTTCAACCTTAGGAGTGAATTTACGGACTGTTCAGCGTATCCGTAAGAAGCTAGAGGACACCTGGGATGTTGATGCCACCATAAAGAGGGCACCCAAGGAGGAGGGTGCCGACAGGAAGGTCAGGGACACCGACTTTGTCGACAAGGTGAAGAAGATGGTTGAGGATGACTCTAATAGGTCTATGAAGGCCATGGCGAGGGATCTGGGCTGCCATGAGAAAACAATAAGGGACTGTGTATCTGAGGATTTAAGGTGCAGGAGCTACAAGATGCAGGTGGGCCAGATCTTGACCAAGAAGGCAAAGGACAACAGGCTGATGAAGTCAACAAAATTGCTCAACAAGCTCAAGCACCCAAAGCAGCCCGGGATGCTGTGGTTTTTCACTGATGAAAAGAATTTCTGTCAAGATCAGAAGGTCAACAAGCAGAACAACAGGTGGATAGCCACCTGTACCAGCCATGTGAGGAAGGTAATAAAGACCAAGTTCCCTGCAATGGTCATGGTGTTCGGGGTGGTCAGCAGTGAAGGTCATGTTATGCCTCCCCACATGTTTGAAACGGGTCTAAAGGTCAATAAAGAGGTCTACCTGGATGTTATGGAGAAGGGGGTTCTGCCCTGGATCCAAGGGTTGGCCGGAGACAGGCCCTGGGTGTGGCAACAGGACTCAGCACCATGCCATGTGTCCAAAATCTCCATGCAGTGGTTAACTGTTATGACGTTGTAACTAAGGATTTGTGACCTCCCTACTCTCCCAACCTTAATCCTTCGGACTATTTTCTCTGGGGCTATGTCGAGAGACATACCAACATCCCCATAGCCCCAAGGCCAGCCAGATGGACTCCATCAAGGAGGTATTCGATAACATGGACAAAGAGATGGTCAGAAGAGCCTGCGGCCGGTTCAGAGCCCATATTGAGGCTGTTATTGATGCCAACGGTGATTATATCGAATGAATGGCTACTCTATACCTATATGCTCGTCATAGTTTTGATTTTCAATAAAAAAGTTAAAAAATGTATATTTTGTGTTATTTTTTGTAGAAAAATATTTTGGCGACAATTTGATCCCCGCTCCCTGTATATGGGATTTGGTGGGGATTAATATATCTATTTTTCAACATTGTCCCCTCCTAACTCTATACACTTCTGTCGTAATCCGTTCAAATAGCACACGGTATTTTTATCAACAAAATAATTGTTGACAAAGGTGATTGCCGCGTCATTTTACGAAAATCTTCCCAGTCCACTGCTTCGACTGTATTTTTGTTTTGGATTGTATAATGTTGTATCCAAGGGATCAATTGGTGTCAAAACTAGAATGTATTGTTTCTAAACTGCGCCGACAGGGTGACACTCAATTTTCACAAAAACACGCTGGTCAACTCAAACAAATAACTGTTACATAACCACTGCACCTCCAAAACGGCTGAAACTTTGGTAAGTAACTGTCTACGAATACTAGATAGATGTGACTATCTTTTATTTAGGAGTGCTACCATCTTCACAGCCTGGTTGGAAAGTTGTCAGCCTCCTTTTTTGTATTATACATTCTAGCTATCAATCATTATTTTCTTCGTTTTGATATTAGTCAGTTCTGGCTATGAATGAAGAATAGCTATTTGACAATATAAATAGTACAGGGAGCTGCGATCCAATTGTTCCCTACTTTAAACCTTGATAACTTGTAGACGACATTATCAAATAAAACACCGGTTACCAAATAGGAAAGCTATTCTTGTCAGCTGACGATACGTAGTTCAGTTAGCATCATGCCGTCATCATATGAGGAGATAAAGAGCTATAAGTGGAACGAGGAGCTCTACACACTTCTGTTTTGTTTATTTATGATCTTTGATCTTCTTCTAGTTCAAAACTTCTTTCATCTTCTAAACTAGGTACTTCTTCACGTCTTTAGCATTGTAAATATCCTTGAATTTGTGTTATTTGACCAAGAGTACTGCAAAAGGTTTGTCCATTTAGCTCCTAACTTAGCTAAGAAAACTTGCTATTATATTAAACTCAATTTTATATATATTTTAGGTTTTAAACGTATCAGAAAAAATTGTGACCAAGGTTACACACCATTTGTAAATAATTTAATACACATTCGCAGCATTCTTAAATAGAACTCTTAAGTATGCAAAGGGATTGACGAATATTAATGAGCGTTTATAGGTATCTCTTTTTATTCTTTAACAGATCATTTGTAACTTGGTTGTACATTATACGTAAATATGTATAGTATGTACCAATGAAGTAAATCCATTAATCACCTTCCAGACAATAAAGTAGAGCAGGGGGGACCAACATAAAATTCATTAATTAATGCAGTAAATTTATGTTTAAAGTTGCTTTTAAAACTAAACAAAAAAATGAGTTTTTATAAATGAAAAAACTGTCATTTCTGATCAAAGTTTTTACCTCAAAACATATTTTATTAAAAAAAAAAAAGAAATAGCTATGGGTAAAATGTCATAAATAATATGTCAAAAGAAATATTGATTAATTCTAACAATTGAAAGTCTATTAATTTGATTGATTTATCGCTCGACTAGCGGCGAAAGTTACCCAATTTATAGGGATGGCCATTGACTTGATAGTTAAGAGAAGGCAGGAGCGAGACTTATGACTAGAGATGAAAATCGTGTGTATTTTGTGACTGTTAAAAAAAGAAACAGAAAATCAACATGGACACTCTGACACGTTGGAGAATGTTTTGGAGGAAAGTAGCATAGCTGTCGATCCTCAATTTTACTTGAGTCCTACATGGACTTATACTCATAACCCCCCCCCAAAAATAATTAAGGTTACTCTCGGTTTTTAATGAGCTCATGCAAATGTTCAATATTGATTTCTTATATATAAATGATTAGAGTTGACATATTTTATACTTTTCACTGGTGCACTACATACCAAAAGTCAAGTACTCTTATATATAGGGGAGCATTGTGAAGTCAGTCACTCTATCCAACCACCTCAAACTTCAACGACAGCTGCCTACGTAGCCCTGAACTTGGCAGAGGCCTTGATAATCAACTCTTTGTTCAGCTAGCTTTCGAGAGTCGACAATGTTATGAGCCCGTTCATTGGACTCTCTCCAAGACGCCCCACACATAATAGTCCAAGGGTTTCCTTTCCGAGTAGGTAGAAGGCCACATTTCATTTACCCAAGGCAAGACAAAGAGACAAAAATATCCAAAATAAATATATTTTCCCGGAATAAATCGGGACCCAACAAACTGCACCAATATGAAATTCTAGCATGACACTGGATATCAATTTAAGTTCTTTAGCATCATCATCTACAGAGTTATTTGTGTCCTTGGGATGCACTAGGCAATAAGACACACAATAGTGCGTTCGTATTCAAAGGACATTTCAATGTTTTTCTATATTTTATCTTATACAGTTTTATGAGCTGAATATGAGGAACATCTCTAATAAGCAAAGGTCCAAGATTTTACAAGATATTAGTATAATTATAATGTAATCAGTTCTGCTTGGAAGACGAATAGTAAATCTGATGATTCCTTGCAGAGTCATAAGTGTAGGTCCTTGTATGACTCTGAATTATGTCTTGAAATGGGCCATACTTAATCTACTCATGAATTCGAGTTTTTGTGTTCAGATGACATGCCCTGGTCGATTTGACTTTTGCAAAGTCAGTTTTTTGATTATTCTCCGAATACAAGGCCTTTCTGCAAGGAGATAATTATTATTTATGGTTTTATATATATACTTATATATAGTTTGATAACCCTAGATATCCGGGCGAGCTATGAAATGCACCCGATTCAAATGATATGTTAATATAAATATAACAATTTTTGATGTGATCACACTGTATTTCTCTCCTTTTAAGAGGTTTTTTATTGGAGTTGCTCCCCTTCTCTTTTTTAACACTATTAAGATTCCTATGAGGAGTAAGCTGTTATTTAGCGTCGTAGTGAAGGGTCATTTTTTTCATTGTGTCCAGCGAAAAAGGTCTATTTGCAGGGGAAGGCAAATATTAACTAAAAAACGAGAGAGTATAACATACAAATACTAATTTTCCGCATTAAAATGGCCTTTAATATGGACAAAAATGGCTATAACTCAGCCAAAGTCAGTTTATTTAATTGTCCCCAGCAGAAAAGGACTTTGTACAGGGAAAAACAAATATTAACCCAAAAAAAGGAACATTCTAATATAGAAATACCATTTTCCCAACCGAAAATGGTATTTGTACCACCCTGAAAATGGCCTGAGAGACCTATAACTTAGCCAAAGTCAGTTGTTTGATTGTCTCAAGTAGAAAAGGCTATAGTTCAGGGGGGGGAAAAATATGCACCTAAAAACAGGACAACCTAATATATATGTATGTACATTGTACATATTTGGCATATTTTTTAGCTGTTTTTTTTAATGGTATAAGCATTGCAGCTATTACATGTAAGTATTTTTACCCCCCGCCCTTTAAATGAAAAGAGAGAGAGAGAGAGAAAAAAAAATCAATTTTTCATGTTTTGGTATTTTTTTTTTTTTTTTTAATTCAAAACATTCCTTTCATCACTTTTTTCCCTCCATCTCTTCGTATAAAATGAGAATAAAGAAAAGCTTGTTGTATACTTTGTATAATGTTACAAAGATACATTGAATTTTTCTGTCTTTATAGATCATTACTCCATTTTGGTTTGTATCATATATATATATATATACATTTTTGTAGGTTATTCAAGTAACAATTTCACACTTGAGCTATTTTGTTCAAACATCCATGTACCTACAACGTTGATGTAAAGCTTCTTTTTATTTATATCAAAAGTAATTTGATACTTATTACATAACTAAGTTTGATAAATGATTGAATTTACAACGTATCTCAGAGAATCGTGAATGAAACTTTGAAAAGGTTTTATTGACCTACTAAATCAACTGTTGGGACAATATAAACCAAACAGTTCTTGTAGAATAAATTAATTCATAAGACGAACAATATCGAAAGTTGAGACCAAAATAAATCGTTTGTCAGTGGTTCTTGACGTGTAAAGGACCTATGCCAACATCTGCCACAACATCTTCTACTCCAAGAGTTTTATTTTCTAGATTAAAAACCTTAAGGAAAAAAAAGAGCCTTGAGAACAATCCTGGAAGCTACAAGCCCAAAGTACTTAAAAATGGTGTAAAGACAACTTGGCAATTTTATTGCCTTTGTCAATGTAGACTCTCATAAGACTGCAATCCACATGAATATGGGATCTAAAGCACCATCAAGAAGAAGATCCGTGTCACCTTCTATGTAGATGGGGATGCCCTAAAGTAGGGATGTCCATCTTTTTAATATAATGTTCCGCAAGAATCACTTGAAATTAAATTCCATATAATAAAAAAATGGCTTCATAAAGCAATTTTTTTTTCTCTGTTTTGTCATTAATTTTTTCCCTGCCGGAGTGATATTTTAACAAAATTCCTTTATGTGGTAAATATTTTTCAATGGTAGTAAGCATTATGCACGATCTACGCGTTTTGATGATATTTTGACAATTTTGCTAAAAATACTACTAGAAGTGGGAATGAGTAGTTACTGCATTATTTATTTAGCAGGACGCCTGTTGGACATCCCTGCTCTAATGGTTTCAACAGAGAAGAAATATCCTTGCGTACCGGATTAATATGTGTAGAAGGCCTACAAGCCCTAGGGTCGATACCAAGAGTGGTCACTTTCAGATTTAATTGTCTATACATATTAAAATAAATTAAAAAAGTACAATTGTGTTAAAGTTGAGCTGAGGAACATTCACTCAGGATTTGCGCGGATACACTATATTGAGGTCACCTATTAATGGAACAAACAACTCAATAGGAACGATGATTTGCATTTGCTTTGATTGCAAGGCAATCAGATGAATTGTTTATTGTACTTTTTGAATAAATAAACAATTAAAAAACCTATATATATGTGAATTTTACACATAAGTTACTTTGTCCAATTTGAGCATCAGTAGAGTTAGGAGAGCCGTTTCCCGAAGAACCCTTAAGAATGATCTCAAATATTTAATTAAGATACATGTGGATCAGTCATGTATCACCCTCGACCACCCTATTTTAAATAATGCAGGATGTATTCTGCAAAATCCCTTCACAAGCTGAAATACAAAAATGGTTTCGCTTTAAATTAGCTACAGGCTCTTTATTTACAAATAGTACGAACTCGAACCCACATGAGAAATGTTGTACATTTTTAAATTTGAAGAAGAGTTCTCTTACCCTCTATTCTATATTCCCTAGGGTGGCCACCTCTGTAAGGCAACAGGATTAGTGTTCAGGTTTTTTTAGAGTGATGATCTTAGAGAGCAACTGGCTCATAAGGACGAACTTGTCAGTTGAAGAAAATATGAATTTGGAGTGCATCAAAACAGACTTCCTACTACTAATATATGAACATAAACAGAGAAACAGCTGTCTCATACCACTCTTAGTAAACACAATAGAAATGTTAGATTAACATGAGGACTCTTCTTTGATACACATCACCTGTGTTATTAATTGATTAATTTTATGTTATTTATTCTATCCTCACACGCTCGCTTAATTATATCAAAGTTCTGCCCGTTGTTTTTTCTTATTTATTTTTCATTATTTTAGCTTCACGTCTTTCAAGTTTAAAGTTTTGTAATTATGAATTTCAATTATTATCGTTCTGTCAAAATTAAAAAAATAAATAAAACATCTCGCACACACAAATGATTTGAAGTACTAAATGATTATATCAAGCATTTGTGGATGTTACTCAACGTAAGAAAGTACAATGGTTCTGATCGTTTAAGCATCCAAAGTGTTTTTGTTGTCTACAATTTATTTTTCTTCTTAACGAAAAATAAGGATTATATTCTGATGTATGAGTCTAACTTGAGAAAATAAACATTAATGAAACTTTGGAAATTCAGCAATATAATTTCAAAATAGAAACTTCTTAAATTTAGCAACATAAAATTAAAAATTGAAGCTGCTAAATCCCTTTACAAATAGAGAAGGTCGTTAAAAAAAAGTCACTTTTAAAGAGCCTGAGAGGTCATAAAATGCCATTTGAAGGAAGAAGCTTTATCAAAAAAAGTTTTTCATTAAATATAACAAAAGATTGAATTAACAGGTCACCCTCAAAATTGGACATCCGAGTACAATACCTAAAATTTATAAAAAGTTGACCCTTTGTGCCACCTTTACTTTCGATATGAACTCAAAATTGTACATTTTTGATTTAAAATGTTATACAACTATTGCTTTAAGCATAAAAAGGTTTTACTGATCTCGACATTCCCGAGTTTCTTCTTTTTACTTTGAAGATAGATTTTTAAAATACTCGCATTCATAGGTGAAAAAGTATTCTTGGTGTTTTATTATATCTACGAGCAACTATGAGATAATGAAAGTAAACAAAAGCCTCATCTTATCTAACAATGTCATAGGCAAGAATTATTCCGATGTCGGAGTAATTAAACTTATCACTCCGTAAGAATAAAAAATGATGAGAACTTTTGTAAGTAAACCAATTCTTTTTAGGAACGAATTAGGAAAGAGAGCATTCTTCAAATTTCATAAATTTTTTAATAGCAAAGTATTTGACAAATAATGTATTTATATTGAAGGTTTTACAAAAAAGATAAGCCACGAACATAAGATAGTCAATGAAATTGCAAGAAAGTAAGGGAGGATTCAATAATATTTAGGAACAAAAAATCACTTTCAAGCATCTTTGTTGCTACTTAATTTGTAATTTGTACTCATTGTCACTTCCACCTCATTTTTTGACCTTTTTTCCATTTCTCTTTTGAGGTCATTATTATCTGCGAGGAATACGATTAATAGCCTGTATATATTTATGTATCCATCTAGCTAGACACATATATAGATAAAAACCAACATCAAATAAATACATACAAAGAGTGTAGAAATAAAGTAAAAAAAAAAATAACAGGGGAGGAACAGAAAGGGGAATTATTGGATAGGCTTAGATCTTAGCCTCGTGGCTTTGGGGAATACATACAGCAGAAGGGAAGAATTGTTTATATGTATTCTTCAGACTAATATTTGTATATATTATTATTATTGAACTTCCCTTTGATTTAGACATAAATATTAATTTTGTAGAGTCAAATTGAAGTTTATGAGGAGAAAGGATCCTCCGTGAGATGGCGGTAGTAATGCCGTAGCTTTCGGCATATAAGTACTCATTTGCCAAAAATAATCAAAATCAGCAAATGACCATGTCAAAAAGTTCCAATAAGTGTGTCCACTTGAAATGGAATGCCTCAGCTGTGAGTTTTCTTTCAACAGCTATTCTGGAAGTTGATGACATAACCCTAGGCATCCAATTACTACGTATATTTAATTCCCTAATTCACCACTTGACAGTGGAGTGTCTTCCTTTGAATTGGAGAAAATCATTTTTACTTTTTGTTAGACCAATCCAAAACGCCCTTTCTGTATAAACGAATAATAAAAAAAAAAAACATATCTTAACTTAGAGACTTGCAAGAAAACCCATATATAATATATATGTTTCATGAATATTATGTATATTTGTCTGTAATCCATATAGTTGGAAGACAAACTTAGGGTGAGAAGGAGGGATGAGGCTCCTATTTACAGATTCTATAGGCGTATCTCTATTGTTGTAGGTGTGCAAAGGAGGTTGAGATGTCTCTTGAGAGCAATTAATTTTGAAGAGATCGACTCCCTTTCTCTTGATTCTGTCTGCCTCTCAAGTTTTGTTTCTATTTACTCAAAGTTTTTTTCAAAAATGTATACAGAAATATGATATTAGTGTTTGGCTTCGGTTTGAAAATTCTAGAAAAGTCTAAGGCCGCTAGGATTTTTATTGCACCGAAATAAAACTTGGTCTGAATGGATGTCACTTCAAATCCGACGTACGCCAATTCTATAGATGAATTGTTTTATTATGTCATGCAAGGACGTAGCTGGTTTCATCAAGGGGGGGAATAAATGTAATAAGAGAGGGTGCCCGCGAAAAAAAGGTGGAAGAAAAATACAGAAAGAGTGATATAGTAAGATACAGAGTCAAAAACAGACCACAGAGTTAAAAAAAAAGTATCATGGGGCCATGCTTGGTTATTTTATACGTCTATATGTTTAATTTCAGACTGATTGGTGGTTCGACCATTTTAGATTCCATGTTGGGAAAGTTGAAATGATTGATAGAAGGGTAGGGGGTGGGTAGATATTAGCACTGGGGTTCCTTCTCAAAATGCTATACCGGACTATTATGACGTTCACTAGGCCGATTTCATGCAGTCCTCTTAAAATAAGTTCTGTCTAGATCGCCCCCAAAGGAAAATGTGGTTTGGTCTGGTTTGATATAATTTAAAATTCAATTTAGACTGATTCTATAGATGAATTGCTGATGATGTCATGTGTGTTTCAAAATTGTGAGCATTAACCTATAATTACGTGATATAAAGTTAAATGTGATTAATAAATACTCATGCAAATGCGACATCTGTTATAAGAACTGAAATAGAAACATCTACCGCGAACAACAACATACACTATTTATTTTTGCAAATGCGATGTAACGCCGTGTAGAAACGGGTAGTCTATTGAAATCTGACCACAAACTTATTCAATCATTAAAGAAGGTTGAGTGATTGAAATTAATTCATCTTTCGATACATAAAAGCATAAAAGTAAGTGAAAAAACAAAACAAATCTGAGCTATCCAACTCACGAGCAAGTTGGATAAATGAAACTTGATCTTAATCGACGGATTTTCATTTGTGCATTTCAAGCGGCAGGGCATTTCCAGGACCACTGTTAGCAATCCCAATACGTTGGAGAGAAAGAAGGGCCCCGTGTAAAAGGCCAAACTAGATCCAGACAAGTTAAAGAAAACATCCCATGCAAATCCCTTAAGTCCTGCAAGATATTTTATGTTTTAACACCAGACTATCCAGAGAGCTATCAAAAAAGTGGGCAGAAAGAGCCTTGTGAGGGTGGAGAGGCCACTCTTGACACCAGCAATGAAATAAGACCATCTCCTCCATTACAAGACTCTTTTGAAATCTTTTGTGACACTTTGGGACCCTACATACCTGATGCCAATTCCCTCGTCTACACCTTTTGGGTTCAATTCGAGGAACCGCCCAACAATGTCCGTCATCTAAACACCGAGGCCCTCAAAGCCACTGTCAGCCAGCACTGGGAACGCCATGCCAAAGGACTACACCCTCAGCAAGTGACAGTATTTCAGCTGCCACATGGAAGCCATCATTGCCTCTCAGGGCGGTTAGATTAATGATTAAGAGAGGTCAGACACATATCTATTTATTGTAGTGATTTTGTTGAAATACTATTCTTGTTGAAGTTTAAAATTTAATGTGTTCAGATTTTAATGGATAACTCGGTATCTACCTAGTGTGAATTTTATATTTATAAAACCCTATATTAATAACGAATAAATAAATTGTATCAATCTAAGTACTCCTTTTTAGTTTGAATAAATTTCCTTTCTAAAGTGTTTTAATATATGTTTAAAATATTTTAATAGTCATTCAAAGATATACAATTTTAGTTTCTTTCTTTGTAACTTTTTCAATTATGTTGGACTTGTTGCGTCTATTTAGATGAAAAAGCTAAAAATATCTTTATTTTCAGCTATTGAATTTTATGTGTGACTTGTCAATTTAAAGGCAGGTTGGAATTATTATTATTATTGTATAGGGATTTATTGTACATAACATATCAACAAGATGGAAACGCACTTCTTTTTAATTTATTTTTTTGTTTTATTTTTGCACTTTGTATATTCATCTTCTTGCTATAAGATACTTTTGATATGACGTATTGCAAATTTATTTATTTATATATGTTTGTACACATATAAGAGAAATGCAAAAAACAGATGAAAGCATTCACAACTTTTATTTATCTGAATAAGTTTTTTTGTTGCTAAAGATTTGGGAATATCTACTACAATATATTATATTCATATAAACATAATATGTCTTATTTGAGTTTCTTTGGATTTACATCACCTTTTGTTGTGTGTTTGCAAAAAAAATAAAAATAAAGACTAAAGAAATAGGGAGAAGAGAAAATTGCATATCGAAACAGTTAGAGGGGTAATTGAAATCATTTATTAGAAAATTTTCATGGATTTTGTATACAACTATTTTATTATAGTATTAAATCAATAAGCACGTTCGCTGTGGGGGAAAAACGGGAATCGTTATTTGGTAATCCTGCCCATGACTTTACAGTTGTACAATAAATGGCTTAGCGTCATTAAACCCAAAAACTGCGTGTTAGCTCTAACAATTTTAAGAGTGAGTAAATCAACACCAAGTTTTTGTCGTAACGAGTTGAAAGGACCTTACATAATATCGAAGAAGAATAAATCAACCCGAAAATAATTCAATCAAACTCCTTTACTTTGTTGTCACAGAAGTGGTTTCCTCCCAGGTTTGTGACATCCTCCATAAATACCAGGAAGTCAAATAAAAAACAAGCTGTGATATTTTTTTCTGCAAAGAAGCTGAATAATCTTCATTCGATTAGATTTATTTTTGTGACCGAGTGAGACTTATGAGTAACCTTTTAAGATTATCAGGCTTGAGATCTATTGGAGGTATGAGTTCCAAGTTCTAAAACTATTCAAGTGACTACGTACTGCAACCTGCTTCCTACTCTTCAAATAAGAAAGAGGATTCATGAAGAGACGGTGAAGATTGTTTTCATCTCTCTATTTCAATTCTTGGTTGCTTCAAATGTACTGAGCTGTACATTTTTCCTCTCCATTGTCTGTCATTTCCTCCTGCGCTCCTACGATCCAACTTTTGAGTGACTCCTCGAATACTCTCAGTGATTTGCCTTACTACATCCAACCACCTCTTCTACTAATACATTCCAGCTCATAACGAAGAGGACGTCACTGCTCTTGCCTAATCTGATTCTTTTCCAATATGAATAGTCCATCATGTCCTAAGTCTAATGATAATTGATTAGCATTTCATCCATTCGAATTTCTGTCATGTTTGTTTATCTTTCTTTAATTATATACTTATTAATATTAATTATTTTACTCTGGTTCGAGCACATTAGTCGTTACATAAGGGATCAATACTTGACTATATTATCAGAGAAAGGTCTAGTATAAGTCTCAAGGCGTTAGATTGACGCATTGATCTTACAATGAGAGGAAAAGTTGACTTCATAGTGGAGGTGGTAATAGCAAAGGCTCTCATAATAATTTATGCATGCAGATCCAAATTGACTTTTCTTCTGGTAGGCCTGAACAAAACAATCGTGATATATATGACTTAATTGACCTTGAAAGTATACTACGTTTCATATTTTTATTCTATAAAGGGAGACTTTTCCCAATGTTTTAGCAACTCTTACATCTTTTATACGTTTTTAAATAACTGGAGAAAACTCAAGGGGAAAATCAAGGTTAAAGATCTAGAATCTCGAAGTAATCCACCTCCTTATATAACTAAGATATATAGGCTGGAATTATTTCGATATCGATACTCAATTCAACTCAGAGTCCAACAAGGGCCTATGTTTTATTCGCTAAATGTTTGCCTAAATGCGTAATATTTAATGTGAATATTTAAAAACAGAGAAATTCAAACTGTTGAAATGAATTTCTCAAATCCATCTTTTGGGAAAATTGAAAAACACACCTATTAGTAATGATAGAATAACGTTTCTCAAGCTTTATTCTCTAAAGTAAATATTTGAGAGAATACAATTTGATTCTACCTTACATTTTAATAATTTAAAAAAAGAATCAATATTTTGTAGACACACATTTGTGTCAATTAAAGGGCATTGCATTGAAATTTGTGAAATAGTTTAAGATATCCAAGAATTTTAGTCATAGTTGTGAAACTTTATTTGATTAAAAAGCCCTATATTACTCCGATATTATTCCTTTCAAACCATAAAATCTATCAATTCTTCATTCTTTTATTGAAACGATCAATTTTGGCTAATTTATGTACAATTTGCAGCATACTTTAACGATTTAAAGGAATAATTTGATAATTATTTAATAACTTAATAGAAATTAACGATAATTGATAGAAGAATATTAATTTATGACAAACTTCATTTCGAGAAATTATTATTCTAATATACTTTTGTGTTTACAGGTGACAAATATTATTTAAATAGGTCCATATTTTTTCTGAAAATTTTATATATAAAATGATTTAATCAATCTGTTTTGAGTTATTTCCTATAAGATAAAAATGATGGGGAACTCGACTCTTTTTCTGGAAGAAATTCATTTTGAGTTTTGGTTTCTCCTTTTTTTTTTTTTTGTAATTAAACATTACTTCAGTTAATATGATGGCCTTTAATCTCACATGGGTTTCTTGCATCTCAAAAAAAAAAAAAAAAAGTAGCCCTCAGAAGACATTTTTGTCATCATATTTGTTACTTTTAATTCTTTTAAAGCTTTTTTCTCGACATATTTTGAAGAGGGTTTCTTAAAAAGCCTTGTTTAATTAAGCTACAAAAAACCAACAAAGAGATTAGGAAATTTAAAAGTAAAATATTATTTTGTGAAAAAGTTTACATAAGTTTTTTAGTTTTAAATAAAAAATAATTTTATAGAAAAAAGAAAAAAACCTCTTTGTAACTTATTATAAAGATGACTTCTAAAGTATACTCACATTAAGGTGGCTCTAATTTTCCCAAAAACTCTACAAAGAGGATCATACTTTTTTCAAAAATGCATGATTATTTTTTTTTAAATACACAATAAGAATTCTTTTTATACACATTCTCTCACTCTTTCATAGAATTAATATACATATGGTAGTACAAATATAACCCCTACCAAAATGGACACATTTAAGTGACTTTCAAAGATGGTGCTCTTTAACTTTTGACATATATTATAAATTTATCCAGATTTGTTAATGTTTTTATTTTTAAACACAAATGAATCATAGAATAAATAAATTAAAACTGATCCCCTACCAAAAAAGTCCCACAAATACAGGGTGCGGTGAAAAAATCTTTACACTTCGTTTTTGCTACATAAATCAAGGTTCTGTGAATGCAGTGAAATTGTTCCGGTCAAATATATAACATATTCAAAATAAACAAAAACAAGATCTTCCTAAGTGTCTTGGAAACCGAGAAAATGCCATCTGAACGTGACCAACGAATTTTGGTACGTGCACTTTTGGACGCTGGCAAGGAACCAACGCAGATTGCAAAGCAGTTGAGGTTCTCCTATATGAACCCGGACATAAACGCGGTGTTTCAGCAGAATGGTGCGCCTGCACACACGTTCAAAAAGGCACAAAAGGGGTTGGAGGTAAATTGCCTTTCTGTCCAAATAAAATGCGCCAACAACTAACCAGATAAAAACCATTGGACTTCACTTTTTGGGTGGGTGTTGAGTCCTGCACCATTTGTCACCCAAATATCAACAGCCTCAAGGACACCATTAACCACCAATAGAAGCCCATATCTGAGGACTACATCCACAATCGGTGCAAGGCCTTACGTGGCCTCCTGGAAGGCTTCATTGCTTCTGATTACAACTGATTACTGAACAACATCCGGATAAAATTCTAGATTGAAGGGGTTAGAGATTTTTTTTGGCGCACACAGTAACACTTTTTATTATAGTTGTAGAAAATATGACCATAGACGGGATTTTTTTTTTTTTTTTTGTAGATGCAACCTGAACAGGTTTGTCAATTTCACAAATGTTTTATCATTATTTTTTCATCCTGGAGGAGGAAACATCTAAAA
The DNA here is from genome assembly GCF_016086655.4 of Lepeophtheirus salmonis. Classification (NCBI taxonomy): domain Eukaryota; kingdom Metazoa; phylum Arthropoda; class Copepoda; order Siphonostomatoida; family Caligidae; genus Lepeophtheirus; species Lepeophtheirus salmonis. The sequence goes on along the minus strand of NC_052141.2, from coordinate 20,318,060 downwards.
AAAAAAAGTGCGTAAACTCATGAATAATGGATAGTATCACTGAGGATTTGTTAGGGAGTCAAAAGAGGACTCTTGAAGAGGACTCGTAGTGAAATTGTGTATCGACATATTCATTATTTATCCATACGTCTGTCTATACATAGAGGGGAATTTGTTTTTATTTCCTTTCTCTCAGGTATGTTAGTACCCAAAAATGGCTCGTTTTGTAGATAAAGTACTTTTTAGGAGAATAAATGACTGACAGACAAAGTTGGTATTGTATATTACATAATATTATTAATAAAATTGGAGATATCCATTTCTTTTAAGTGATACCAAAATTTTGAAATGGACAAAATTTACTGACTTTCATATTTCAAACTACGGAGTTTTGCAATTAGTGATACCAAAATTTTTAGAAGGTAGAGCCAATGTTAAATATAAATTAAATTTAAAAATATTTTACAGAGATTATGTTTTACTATAAAAACAATAAAATGGAATTTATACTTATGACATAGATTTTTATGTCTCTAGCATAATTATTCAGGGAAGTATTTGCGTTCAAAGAACTAATATATGACAATATATTTCTTATATTCAGCCATGAACTGATCATTTCTCCTGTTCAGAACAGGGTCCACTGTTAAGACTTCTTGTCGGAGTAAATCTTGTGCAGGGAGGAGATCGTACACCCTCTGTCGTTTTCGTTTTGCTTTTTAATGGCACAAAAACAAAACAAACATCAAATTCTAGCTTTTTGTCAGTTCTTTCGAATGGTGTCAAGTATAACATTCTCCGTCTTTTAGAACTTAGGCTAGACAGCCTTGAAGAGGATCCTAATTTTTGAGTCCTCACCCTGTATAAAAAAGAAAATTATATTGCTGCACACAGTAATATGACTGTTCTTTAATAAACATTGGTAGGTAGATCAATAAATATTTATTCCAAGACCTTTATGTGGCTATAAAAACCATTTGCTTTTATTTATTTTTGTATTTCTTGTAAATGTTTATTGTATGTATTTCATTTGAATGTATGGTTTAATTCTACATACTAATATGTAAGTAAGAGTTTGGGGAAAGGGTAATTTACCTAGTTATAGTTATTTTTTTCAGAATAAATGTATAGGCATGCATCTGATCTGTTCTGTTTTCTGGGTTGAAAGTTTGTTTTTCGTTCTTGGAGATCTTTTCTACTGGGAATAAAAAAAAACGGAGTTTGGGAAAGTTTGAAATATCTTTCGCTATTTTTTGCAAGGTACATGCCAAATTATGTGGGTTTTTTTAACATAATTGTGTCAAAATAGTCCTTTTGAGGCCTTTTGTACCGTCCTTAATATGATGATATGTCTCAATATTTTTCTCATTCTGCACAAATAATTTTTCTGCTGGACACAGTCAAAAAGAAGACATTTCGGAGAGTTTAAAGCCACTTCTGGCTTGATGCGAGGCATTTTAAGTTAAAAAAGATGTAATTTTCAGTCAAAGTGAAAGGCTTAATTTACCAGCCTAAATATGAAGCTATGAGTGAATATGTTTCACGTGGTATAGGACATTTTAGTTAGAAAAAAAAGGTAATTTTTGGTCAAAATAGGTTCCTTTTTTGTCCTTTGATACCGTTTCATATATGATAGTATGAGTCATTACTTATCTTCTCATGTACAAAGACTTGTTATGCTGGAGACAGAATAAAATAAAATAACCTATGGCAAAGTTTGAAGCCTCTCAAGCCATTTTTGGTGTGGTACATGCCATTGAAAATTGAAAAAAATTTTTTTTTCTGTCAAAATTGGCCATTTTTAGGCCCAATATCTGAAATATAAAGCTATGATTCAATATTTTCCTCTCTTTTCACAGATACTTTTTTGCTAAAGACAGCCAGAAAAATTAGCTTTGACAATGCTTAAAGCATCTAAAGTCAAAGAGTGTATATATTTTTGGTATTTGATTAATCCGTTAGAAATATTTATCACCTTATTTTGAATCATTTGAGGTTTTAATATCTGCTCAAAGATTTGTGGGTTCCCTGTTTTATCAGACATAGCATGTCAAAAGTGAACTGTGGGTGCTTTGACAGTTGTTGAGCAAAGAGGAGGATCATTATTATTATTGTCCCATATTGATGCATGATCCAAGTAGTACCATAATTCTCATAATGTATATGCATGACTCTGTCCCGGTTTTTGCTTTTATATTTTTTCTTTACTCCCGAAATATCTTTCTTTCTTTCTTTTTGCGGAGACAATTCCAAAAATTAAGCTTGGAAAAGCTGTCAGACAATTTTAATTTGGTTTACCTAAAACGTCCATCAAGAGCATAATAAAATTTATGGGAGAATTCTTTAGTGACATATCTAATTTTAATGACTTGAGATATAAATATTTTTAGGGGGAAGTATATTGAAAAAAAAAAAGAAGAAAATATGAACCTAGAAACAGTAACTTTTATTTTATCAAAAGAATAGGAAATGCAAAAATGGTCTGAAAAGTTTACAACCTAACAAAGATAAAAGACATTGTTTCTGAATTTTTATTTTTTATCGTAGTCTCCCTAAAGTACTCTGCGTTTCTCTCTGCAAATAATTGTTCACGAAGGTGATTCTCTCTTCATTTGACAAAAATCTTCCTTAAGCTTGTCAAGTAATGATGCATAGTATTTGCCTATAATGATTTGTCCTTTTCAAAGATAATCGATTAAAATAACTCCATGACTTTCCCAAAAAACAATTGCGATCACTTTCCCTCCTGAAAAAAATAGTTTTGTTCAATTTTGACAAAATCCCTCACATCAGCTCCCTCTAGCGATTGTTACAAAATAACTTCACGTCCAAAGTGGCGTCAACTTTGGTGAGTAACTCTCAACTGACGCTTGATAGAACTGACTAGTTTTTGTTTACAAGTGCTACCATGTTCACATTGAGTTCGGAATCTATTCATACCACCCTTTTAGATACTTTTTGATGGAAAAGTGTAGTCTGACGGTCTTTTTGGGTACGATAGATAGTGAAACTACAAAAGAGGGCATGAAGATCACTGAGCTGCCATATCATTAATAGTTTTTTTTTTTCAAATTGAAATGCTCTACATAACACCAAAAAGTCCTTGAGATTCTTCATACTATGGCCATGTTTCTTTTGGTATCTGCTTGGTAAATGGTCCATGTGCCTAGAAAATGTATTCAATCAAACACAGAACAATCTATTGTATATCTATATACATATATAAATTAAAGCAGTCCAAATGTTTTTAATAACCTTAATAAAATGTTACCTGGAGTATTTTTCTCTCTACCTTTTGATTAGGGTATTTATGTACCAATGAATGTTTGTATATTTTTTCCGTACGTATATTTTTTATTTATTTTAATTATTTGTTGGGGAATAAATGAGGCTATTAAATTTTATATCTTTTCCCTCCCTTTTCTCTACATACTACTGAAAACAGTTCCTCTCGACCCATTAATAACTCCCTCTCTGAGTAAAACGTAATCAATATTTTATTAATATCCATTTAGAACTACGCAATAGAGAAGAGGGTATAAAATTCTTTTTGAATTAAACCATGCGTAAATCATAGTTTCTAGAATATTTATGCTCATTGTGGCCACCGCTAATAGCAGGTGATCCTTAAAACCTGTCCTGCCAGTGTGTAAAAATCAAAGAAACTGAAAATTAAGCCTTAATTTGGGTGTATTACTGTCGCGATTGATTCCTGGTAATCCAACGAAATTAAATGTTGTGGAAAGAAAAATATTTTTTTAACAATATTTGCATGTTTTTGCCCTTTGGTTTCCTTTTTGCATAAAATTTGTTCCTCTTAGTATAGAGGGGGAAAACGTTAATACATTAAAGGCCACAATTTTGTTTGGAGTGCCGACAATGCATCGACGAAAAAGCTCTGAAAATCGGGTAATACATTTCTTTTTTTTTGAACGCCAATTGCCAATGTGTTAAAATATGGAGAGACAATTCATAGAGGAAACTTGAGAGCAATAGTTTTGTTCGCTGTAGGTAGATATTTTCCTTTTAAGAAAAAATACCAAGGGTACGTGGTAATTTCTTGGATAAAGCTATTGACATTGTCAAATACAAACTGTCAATTCAGCAAGATACATGAGTAGTTTCAATAAAATTGTTTAGAGATATGAGTATTTTCATCGATGGAGACCAATGGATTGATTATTATGTTTAAAATATTTAGTATGTGATTGTTTTATATAATTTTGCGCTCGTCTTATTGAAAATTTTGTTTGTTTTTAGGGGTAGATCTTGGCGAGAAGGTCTAATCTTTAGTTGAAATACTTATCCGTTTAATGAAATTCCTCCTGCAAATTCATTTGTATTATTTCATGTTTTTAATGTATCTACATATATTATATAAATAAAGATTAAAAAATAATGACATGATAGCTAAGCTGATTTCACCTATCAAGTTGACCACCTTAATTGTTTGTCTACATCTTTAACATCCCGGCAACTCATTTTTTTCACAACTATAGTGAGGATTATACAGGAGTATGCATAAAACATGTTCTGCTAGTATGCAAGATTAAAATAAATGGAAAGTTGAACGTGTTAATCCTGACAATTTGAAGATTGCTGAGGAGAACAGTAGCCAAGCAGTCATTACTTGATATTACATCAGCTGCAAGCAGCCGTGAGAGGAACGAAATTAACACAAATCCCATTCTGCAAGGACACATCGACAAAAACTACCCTGGGGCCGATCTTCAGTTATACCCCGAGCCCACTTACACTTTTAACTCCCAAGCAAACCTTCTTAGTTATTTTCTGTCTTTCATCATCACACGCACTAGTTATTATTTAATAATTAAATTTTCTCTCATCAAGAATATAATGAACACATCATTGGGAAATAAAAAGCCCTGTTCAGATTGCCAATTATAAGAAGCCGCTCCCGCTTTTTAGGACATATTTTTATATGGTGTAGGGAAAAAATGGCTGTGGAAAATACGACAGGAAAAGAAAGGAAAAATGTATGCAAGTCGAAGGATCTTATCGAATATGAATAATCAATCAAGTGTAACGATATTATAATTTATAACAGAGAATTAAGTGGTTAGCACTTTTTCCATTGGAGTCGCTGTTCTGTTTATTCATTTTTATTTTATCATTATATATATTATATTGGTGATAGTTATTATATCAGTTTAAAAGAATCTATGTATTTTATCCAGTTACACACTTTTTCTTTTGTTTTTCTTGCCGTTTTTCCACTGTCGTGATTTCCTTGGAATTTTTTCTAAAAACCGTTTTATACACCTTTACAAATAGCGCAACCCCATTCTTCTAATTAACTAAGCGGTAAATATGCACATACATGGTATGATGATTGATTCAAATGCTAAGTTTATACCTATTTTTAATGATATTTGAAATGACTACATTGTATTATATATATATATATATTTTTAATTATACAATAAGAGGTTCTGTGTAATTATTCCTCATTTCCTCCTTAGATAATTAAGTCCCTATGATATATAAGTTTGTTTGTTTTTTGTCGTAGTGAAGGAGTTTTATGTGGTCAGACTGTTTTTGCTTCTTCTTATAATATATTTTGAGTTTGCAACAACTTTAACCCATGTTGTTACTTAATATACTTACACATAAATATTCGGGCTGACAGATTGTACCTTTTTATTGTTTATTTAAAAAATAAAATTTTATTCTTGTTACCGTGCCTTTTGACTCTGTGCAATTTTGCAAATACACAAAGTGGGATGTATTTTCCTTTTTTTTTAAAGACAGGTATATTTTTATCGCCTATAAATACAAATTTATGCAAGAGTTGTCTCTGAAAGAAAATGACAATCTATTATTCATATATTTTAAAAAGGCTAAATGTGTTCTTTTAAAATATGCAATCACCCCTCTATTATTGAACAATCAACTATTTTTAGCAGATGTCACCCCCTATTTTGTTTATCTTGTTTATGGCGATCAAAACATTGCTTGTGCTTTAGTCAGACTCGATGATTTCCATTATTTTATTCACATTTTCTAAAATTGGTCTTACATTTTTGACATCAAAATTTCCGGAACGTAATCAACGAAACGAAAATACCACGTAATTGGTTGTTAGAGTATCAGAACCATAAACACACTATTCACATTTTCAGCTGCCTGGCTTATATTGTTGCTTTTTTATAGCAACTGTAAAATAAGACGACTTTTCTCCTAATGTGGTGTCCATCTTGCATGTGAGTTCAAGCAATACTGAGTCAAACAGTTACAAAACTATTGAAAAGTTGTTTTTTTTATTACGAAATATCTACCATCCAGCAATAATGGATTTCTGTTACTATACCGATTATTGTCTCCCTAGAAAAGAAGAATCGGGACGAGGCTATAATATGTAATGCCCCCCACCCCCAGTTTAAAGAAAGTGTTTTCTCTTAATCCCTACGTACAAGTGAAGTTGTCCATAATATATAACAAATCATGACTTATTCCCAATATAGATATTTGAAATGTGTCAAATTTGGCAGATGTTGTACCTATTACTTGGCTTCTTTTTAATATGAGTATGCATGCATACATTTTATCAGCCTTTTTTTTTTACCTACTATCTAACAAAGTAAATGTACACGGAGGTTTTTTGTCTCCAAAATGTACAAATTTATGTTATCGTCAAATCTTTTAACTTTTAATATCATGCAGTGTTTAAGAGATAAATCTGGCCAAATTTTGACTTCATGTAGATCAATAACGAGAGTAACATCGTCGCCGTATACGACCTTTATTTAACGTTATAAGTATAGAAAAAACATTTTATTCGAATCAGCCTCCGTCAGACGCCAGCATGCCCTCGATCATCTACATGAAGATGGCACAAGTGTTTTGATATAAGAAGAATTTAGCCTCTTACCCCTAGGAGCAATGCTGAACATCAAAACCTTTATGGAGAGGGGAGATTTGGAACAGGCCTTCCCCTTGAACTTCCTCTACAGGTAGGTACATGGAATTTATGTCTAGATAGCTGGGGGGGGATGTCGCAATTTCCAATAAAGTTGGGACATTGTCTTGAAGCCAATATTGGACAATTTTGTCTTGGAGATCTATGACATTGAAACTAGATTTGACAAAATGATTAGTGTTTTTATGATTACTTGGAATCGATAACTCAAATAAATTTCTAGGGGATTCAGACTCCTGCTCTAAAGCATTATGCTGCTAGCCTTCACACAGTGGCGGGCCTTGACACAGGACTTGTATTCTAACTCTCCCTTGATGTAGAAGTACAAAGGTTTGGTATCTGCAAAGTTGGTACAGAGCACCGAAAGTATCTTACATCTAAAACATTGAAACTAGGGTTGATAAAATAATTGGTCTTGTTTTGGACTAATTGAAATCGATCACTCCGATAAAATGCTGGAGAATTCACGGAAAAATGATCGATTATGTACTTTTTAATATATGTCAGTTTTTTATAGCTTCAAACTGTTCATAAAATGAAAAGAAATATGATAAGTTTCATTTAATAATCGAAGACACTTTGGCTCACTTGAAATATAAAAGTGATAATTTCTTTTTTTAGAATGAAAGTATTGAATAAATTTGTATCATACCTTAGGAACAGTGTTTAATTCAAGAAATCCTTAAGTTCATCTTAACAGTTTTGAGTTCTTGAATTTGATGCAGGTTCTTGAACATCATGAATTCTCTTAATTCTTGGATCATCAGGTCAGATTCTGTTGTTGTTTTTTTGTTAAATAGCTCAAGTTTTTGTTAACAAACATTTTTAATACTTTTATAAAAGGACAAAGTTTTCTACTTAAATCATCGTTCTTAATTCCTAATTGCCTATATTTGTACAATCTGTGAGTACAAGCTACGCCTTTACAAAATTACAACTTGAATGCAAAACCCACATGTACATGTAATTGTAATTTTAACTTCCTAGAAACACATTTTGTTTTGTTATTCCATGGAAATCAAGTGCTTTTGATTTCTCATGTATATGTATGTTCATTGTATAGAACCATACTAATTAAATCACTGCTTGTAGTGGTTAATTAGTACTTTTAGCCTAACTCAATAGAAAAATGCAACAATAAACATGCAAAAAAAAAAAAAAGAGAAAAATCCCTTGTAATAGGGTAGACCGGGAACAGTTTGAAAAAATAAACATAGTACAATTATAATTTTGTAGTAAGAGTTATAAGTTGTTCTTTCAATATACATCTATCATCCATTTTTATCCTCGTCTTTTTTCCCATCTTTTTTATACGTTATACTTGTTTTTGGCAAGATAGCCCCGAGTTGTTTTGACTTAGAATGCCAAATTTTAGCAGAAAATACTAATTTATATCAGCTGTTATTTTAATTTATTAAATATTATGTTATACTACAATACTTTTTCCACAAAATGCATTGAAATAACACTTTTGTGGTGGTGTAAGCTACGGGACAATTCCCTAACTTTTTCTTTTTGGCTCTGTTACTCTGAGTTGGTTTGACTAAGACCTCCAAAGTGTTGAGGCAACAACCCTACATATTTCGGCTATTGTTTAAATGGTTATACCAGTATGTAGTTTCCCCAATAACTACATTTGAATGTGACTAGTCAAATGTTAGGGATGGACTGTTGTAACAGTTAAAAAAAGAACTATAAAGTATAATTTTGTCAAAAGGGTGAGCATTTTTTCCACTTTTCGTTTCCTCCCCTTATATTAATCTTTTTAGCAGCCATATGTCGGTTTGTCCGTTTGTTAAGTCACAGTCCTAAATTCCAAGGAACATTCCTCATGTTTAATACAAAATCATTTTTATTCTGATAAATACGTACTTTTTACAAAAGAAGTCCATATTTGTTAATTCCTTTTTTGAGGAAAGGGGAGATCATTATGCTTGTTAGAATTTCACAATATAATCAAATAAAAAAGAGTTGGTTTTTTTCTATATGCATAAAGTCCCTCGGAACTTGCATTAACATTACTTAATTGAGAAAAAACGTGATTTCTAGAGGGTCATGTAAAACTAATTTGTAATATCTTTTAGTACTCTACTTATCTATATCTTGTGTTTAATTTGTCCTCCTTTACGAGCAATAACAGAACGCTGGTGAAGAGTTTGATAGCACTTAATGATGAATACTATGTTCATAGCGTACTACAATGTCATGATAGCAGCTCGGAACGAATCCAAATTTATATGAGAGGTGTTGCAATAATTATTCTCCTACAAATGTCCTCATCTGCAAAGTCCAGGGGATTGAGGTCAGAGGTGGGAGAAGGTCTCATGGAGGAAGGCCCTAAGTCACCAATATTGTCGCGGCAAAGCTTAGGATCTCTTTATCTGTACAGGGCTATGAAGGACTTTTTGTTCTTGGAAAACAGTCTGGATGGATATTTCAAATGTCTCTGCTGCGTTTTTGGCACTGACAACGGTGCGAAAGAGCTGTGCTTTTTCATTTTTGCTCTGGCTTTTTTATAATTGAAGGCATGGGATAAAAACTGAGCAAAAATATTAAGTAATGATGACTGATATATAATTTTAATGTTTATAGCAATTACTAATAAAAGCATATAAAATTCTTTTGAACGTGTATTTAGTGATATGGAATCACACCCCAAGATTCCTAGGTTAGATGGAGTAATTGTAATGCTTTAATATTTACGTATACCCTGTGAAAAATCTTTACACTTTTAATCTAGACATTTATTCAGATGTATTTCAGCTACTAGTTGTAATGAGGTATGTCAATAAAATAAAAATAGCATATATGACGTCTTGTCTATCCTAATGATATATGTAGTCCCCCTTGGCAGAAATAATGTCTTCCAGGCGGCCACGAAAAGCCTGTATCCCAGTGGTGGTTGACGGTATCCTTAAGGTTGTTGATATTTGGGTGACGGACGGTAAAGGCCTTGGACTCAACATGTACCCAAAAAGTAAAGTCCAAGATGATGGCGTTTGGTGAGTAGGGGGCCACATTTTCCCTGGCCAGAAAGGCAAGTTGTCCTTAAACCGCTTCTTTTCCTTTTTGGACGTGTGTGAAGGCACACTATCCTGTTGGGACACGTCTGGGAAGTTGGTCTTGCCCAATGGTAACAGCTCCTCCCCTGTTGATATCTTGCCAGAGTCCAAAAGTGTGCGGAGCGAAATTCGCTGGTCACGTTCAGATTACATTTTCTCGACACTTTGGAAGATGTAGTTTTTTTTTTAGTATTTGAACGGAACAATTTTGCAACATTCATAAAAAACCTTGATTTATGCAGCAAAAAATAATGAAAAAAACACCCTAAAAATAAGTTTTAACCAATGTTTGAAGAATAAGAAATATGTTGGATTTTTTTTATTTTTTATAATACAATAATTTAATTGTTTGTGTAAATTTAGTGCCTGCGTCTGTTTATATGTTTAATAAAAGAAAAAGACTGTTGAAAGAGTTCCTTATTGAAGCAGTTTACCCTATGTATCATTATTGTCCTTTTTACTAAGCCTGCATGAAAAAAATAACATGTCTATAAAAGAGAGAAAGAAAGAAATGGCATAAAGTGTTATGTTGTTGTCATAGAAATGAATGAATATTAATTACTTAGACGCACACTCAAAACAAAAATAAGTCATTTAGTTGAGTATACCATTACATACATTTGTAATTGTAGGGGAAAATTAATGAAAAATGTCAAAATGTATTAACATAAAGGTTAGAAAAATAAGTTCTACAGGGTGCAACAACGAAATCTGACGCTTCAGATATCTGGACTTTTCCACGACTATGTGTTTATGGAAATAAGAGTAATCCCAAATATATATGTCTCTAGGTCCTTGAGGTTTTTTTATTTTTATTTCAGGTTCATCTAGTGCGTATTCATTTATATTGATGTGGTTGATCTCTTTAAGCCATCAAATAATTGTTTCAGCTACATAATCCTAACTGAGAAACAGTGGAATATAATTGGTTAGTTAATTCAAGACGGAAACACTTTTTTTACTTACTCTTTGTAGTCTATTCTTGAGGCAAGGGTATATGCAAGGCCTCAGAAGAATTTTTAGAGTCTAAAACTGTCGCTGGTTAAGGTATGGGACCACATAGGGCACAAAGTTATTCTAATTGCCGTCAAGGACTTTATTCACCATCTGACGGTCACTGTGAATGCTGGAGGCTGTCATTTTCTATGAAACTTTACTATATGACAAGAAAATTAAATTAAAATTACATGTACAAAGTTTAAATGTCGTATTTGTACAATATTTTTTGTGATGAAATATACAACTCAACGTTTCATTTAGTAGCCAAACACCGCCATGGAGTCAATTTCAGATGAATTAGCATATGAACATTTTGAGAGGCAGAAATCAGAATCACTTTTTTGATGATTTGAATTATTGGCCTGATTCTATAAATACAGGGGAAAAAAAAGAAAATATCGATGTTGTCTTTTAGTTGATTTTCCTTCAGAAACTGGTTTAATGTTGATACACCACATATACATTTTATGTTCATACGTCATTGCAATTATGACTTTGATCCCTTCGTGGCCTCGTGCTCTCTGTGTCATGTTTAATAAAGGTATTGCAAAAAAGAATCAAATTCCTAACATTTGATGATTAATTTACTTATTCGTAGGTATTTTAATGAATCTTTTTCTCTTGTTTATGACTTTCTTTATGTTGTCCCTTCTTGATATGATCTTCGAACATTAATTTATGTATATTTATATATATATTTTTTTTAACTTTATCTTTGTTTTTCATCAACTTAATATAATTAAATCTTTTGTTAAAATATATAGACAGGAATGCCTATATCATTTTGAGTTTTCTTCATTTCCAATGGAGTATGAATGCTGTTTACTCTAATTACATAGTTTGTTCAAATAACGTTCGAGAATGACACCGTCTTACCACGAAATAAAACAACTCCCTGAATAATAATGATATTATTAAATCGCCTACAATATAATACTATAGTTGTACGTCTCCTGATAAAAAACATTGGGCATTTATTTGAAGAAAAAAGAAGATATTCACATACTATAGCTTTAAAATAAAAGTTGTTTAGAATTCTGAGTTATATACCCTAAAACCTAATTAGACTCTGATCAGGCAATTATTCCTGGAGTGTTCTGGAGGCCACGTTTATTTTTTTCGTAATAATTTGATTTTTTTCATAAATGAAGATCGATTACCCGTGTCTCAAAGTATTTTTTAATGTATAGATCGTAGATTTGAAATACACCAATCAAATTTAATATCCAAAAAACGAATTATCGTACTAACAGCACGTATATTAATTTACAAATTTTAAAAAGAAATTAGGAAGAGGATTAGCGAGTTAGTCTTAGTATTTTTCTTCATTACGTTTGAAGGAGGAACATATTTTATTATTATGTTGTCCATTGACAAGTATTTCAAGGATTAATAAAATAATTCCAAATAAAAAATTTGATATGAGTACTTCTAAGTTTTTTTAAATATATTTCTTTATCATAAACTCAAAATTGTATTTGCAGTACAACTTTAAATATAATAGCGAGAAATACTTATATATTAAGTTATATTGAGGAGAAAAACAGATCCTAGATTGAGACCCACAAAACAAAAACACGATTTGAAAACAATTTAAAATTGGTTACGGTCTGCAATCCCGATCTTCATCGAAATATCAAATCAAATCGGCTTAGAAAACATCATTTAAGACCTGAACCAGAAAAAAAGTAGAGTTATTCACGGATTTTCAACCTGTCTTCCTATAAAATATTTTGTTCATCACTGATACATGAGTTATATGGGCTTATTTTTGTCCTATGCAGTTAATTTGAATTTGACTGAAGTTATGACAAAAAGTGTATTTTAACCTGCTTTAAATAATAAGGATATACTTTTGAACTAATCAAATTCATGTATGTCCTTATTTAAACTTTTTTATTTATGATCAACTTGTTGTAGACTAATTAAAAAAAAATGCTACATTCTTTTTTTCAAATATTGAAGGTTATTTATGAATTGTCAACATAAAAGTCGGCTGTTATTATTTTTGTAAATATCGACTAATACGCTCAAATGGCTAATTAAGTTATGTTCCTTGAGTTTGATTAACAAAGGGTTTTGATTCAATGATTGTAATTTGCACTTATTACGATTAAAATCATCTGTTTTCTCACAAATTACAATCATCATAGATATCACATTAATAAGATAGGGGGAAATGACGTCACTCCTATCTAATAAATATTGTATCACGCCATTTTCTTATTAATTCAAACAATTAGGTATTGAAAAATAGTTTTTTCTCAATTTCTATTTTTTTCATAACAGCTTGCTTTAATGATGACATGTCCCATTTCATTTCGACATTATTCCATCATTGTTTTTGTTTTTTTGTAGGTATGTGCAATGGAACACTTGGAATTGGATCCGGTGAAGTTCAGGATCATCAACTTGAGGCTTCTTCCGCCTTTGATCTCGTGTCCACTGGACCTCAAAATGCTAGGTAATACCCTTTTACTGTAGATTTATTCACATACTAAAAGGTATACCCGGCGGCATGTACCAGAGTTATTTGTTAACTTATGTAACACACAAAGTTTTTTACCGTCTTCCTTATCATTTCAATAATCCATCTGATTTATTTATGAGTAATTATGCCCAAGCTTAAATTTAAATATTTACATGGGGCGAAATGGTTCTTTATAACTCACTGAGCGTTGGTTGGATTCCTCCTCGCTAATAGAGAGGAGTATATATTTAATGTATATGGAGAGTGATAAAAATTTAATGTATTTTTTAGCTGACTCTCTATTTTAGTGTTGGCAAACTATTGAGTCAACTACTTTCATTTCTTAAACTAAGGTCACATTGTTATTTAATTCTTGAGAAGTAAACTTTCTTTTAAACTACATTCCAATACAATTAAAACCGTCTGCATAAAAGACGGATAGTGACCTTGAAGATTTCTTGCAGACTTATATTTGTAAGTCGACATTTGAGTAATTAAAAGCTCTTTCAAATAATTAAAAATACATTTAATAAAAAATCTACAAAATTGCAAACGTCGTTACTAAATTACTTACTTTTAAACCGTTTAATTATCCCTCATGTCTTTCATTAATTTATGTGAGGACTTTTTACTATTGACTAGGTATTATAACTAAACGGATTTTTAAAAAAATTATTATATTTAATTTGATTATGTAATGATTTTATAAAAAATATAACACGTTGAGCTTTCTACAAACGCTCATAGCTTCCTTTTTATTTCTTTGATCCTGTAGTCACAGAAAATTTTTATTCATACAGATTTAAAGATCTATAAAGTACAAAGATCGACTTAATGATGCATTAATCATTAAAAAAATGTAATGTAGTACTTACTTTTTTAAAGAAAATGTATAAAAAAAATATATTTGATTGAAATTCACTCCTAAATAAATATGTGAGTATTCCGAAATACCTTTGATCTTTGAGATTACCGTAAGGGATTTGGCATATTTATAATAGTTTTATTAATAGTATAAATTTTCCCCTTTTCTTCCATAATTTATTTTTTAAATCTATGCTTTTTTTTAGAAGAAAAATGGTGTTTTTTTTTGAGAGAGAATGAAGTAATTACTTTTTTCTCTCATTTTGCAAATATTCTTTGAAAAAAAAAAAAAGATGTCAAATAAAGTTATGGGTCTCCCGTTACGTATTACCATTCTGATAAACTTTTATTTTATTGTTTTTCGAATAATAAAAGTAATAATGTTTCAACATGAAATAAACTACAAATTCAAAGGAGCGTAAATTCACAATTTTTATTTTAATAAAAAAGGGATTTTCTTAATGTTCTTTTTATATTACATTATTATGTTTTTTTTTCTCTCTCTCTTCATTTGTAGCCCTTATTTTACATAACAATAAAACAATACTTTTTTATTCCTATTTGGTAGACTACATAAGGAAATCTATGGAGGAGCCTGGTGTCCCCTCAATACCATCAAATCCGGTGTACGGGAATGGCTTAAAGTAAGTCTGCACGGACATCACGTCATCACAGGAGTCGTGACTCAGGTAATTAACTTTTGAGTAGAATTTGTGGTGTTTTTGTGCTTTTCTTTGAGAGAGAGAGAGAGATTTGTGATCTAAAGGCTCTTATGAATGATTGTTTGAAGTGACGTTACACCTTACAAAATACTACATATGCAATGTGTCTACATACAAATAATCTTAAACAAAAATCAAGAAATAGAGAAAACCTCAATTCGTGTTTGACACTTACATTGATTGCACTATTTATTTTTTTAATTCACCTCATTTTTTAATTAGTATGGACCTTCAAAGGACTGCTGACAAAATTTAATGACAATTTGCCTTTTACTTTATAATTTATTGTTCTGAGTGATAGCTACTTTTGTTATTTACAAAAAAAAAATGGATCAAAAATAACCTCTTATTTTTATTTTAATACTGCTGCTTGTTGGCAAAGAATATCGTTCCAAGATACGCAATGGTTTGAAAAGTCTTGTAAGAACTCTTTCCTATAAAGCCAATAAAAAATCAATTAAATAAAAAGTGTTTTTTTTAGTAAGCCTGGAACTTTTCAGGGCAATGTGGGTTTCATTCATCTCCATATTTGAGACAATTGTAGGATTATTATTTAAATTTGTGGGATGAATTAATAGGGACCAATGATTTTAGATATAGTTAAAAAACTATATTTAATTTTGGGTACATACTTTGACCCTCACATTGCCGTTTCAACCATAAAAACTATCATTTTCTCTAATTTTTTTTTATAGTGACGATCACTTGTGGCTAATTTATATGCAATTGGAGGAATTTCAAAGGGTTAATATAAATAATTTGTTGATAAAAGTTGAGGATAATTTGTCGTACAAGAATATGAATGTAATTCAGTTTTGATTTTGAGAAAAATCATAATAATTTGTGTACTTGTATAATCAGTAAATATATATTCGAATATTCGGTGCTTTGACATAACGTCGAAAAACAAAATATTGATTTGATAAAGGACATTGTGTTACCATCTATTGGAAATGCAGTAAAGAGGAACATACAACATTTCACTCAGTATTACCAAAAATCATGCCAACAGATTTCTTTGTTCGTCAATTTTCTTCATTCCATAAATTTTTGGGTTTTGAAATATTTGAAATAAAGGGTTTTTAATTTCATCATATAATTTTTAATCCTTCATGAAATATAAACAATGCTCGTTCCAGTCCCCTTTTCGGAACCAAATTGTCAGGCTGGCTAGAATGTCTTATTATCAGACGCTACTCTTTCTAGTATATTTGTTATCCAGAAGAGTTTACATCCTGCAATTTTGAAGCGTGGGAATTCTAAAAATGAAGTCAAAAGTAGAATATATTAATGTTTTATAAGCTAAAATTTGATCCAAAAAAAAAATCTGAAATACTCACCCAAATGCTTCATCTAGAAATATATAAAAATACCCAACCCTTTTGAATATGAAATTTTGACAACATGTTCTACATATCTAAGGGTATCATTGTGCCAAAAATCAGGTTTGCTATTTTACTATTGTTCTGACGGTGGGATCTTTAATTTGGTTACCTTTCTGTGCAAATTTAGTCAATTTTTACGTACGTGTTTAATGTTTATACATATTTTTTGATTTAACTAGACTGACATAAAAAACAACTGAGCCCCAGTCAGTCATACTATTGATTATCTTATTTTTCTTTTTTGAGACTTGTAACTCTTCTACATTTATTTTAATGGGTTTATTTTTGAGATATTCAGCGTGAACTCATACAATCATTCAGTCCTTAATTGATGGATTCCTCCCTCGTATTAATTCTCTAGTATTCTGCATCTCCACGTGTCTGTATTATAAGAGGGTTGATATGATTACTGAGCCAGATGTGGTGGATCACACATTAGTGAACCTCTTCTCCAAAGAGTGACTGAGTAGGGATCTTCTTATTTTTAAAACCCTTCAATCCATCTATTTCCTTCTTCATTTTCACCCCTATAATTCCTTTTTTTCTTATTGTGGTTGCTCAAAACTCCGTGTAAAAAGTCTACCTATCAAGACCCTTCGACGCCGACAACAAAAAAATGCGTTCCTACAATACTTTTTCCATTAACTTCTGCTCCAAATATGGCGTGTAAAAGAAAATATAAATATATAAATTCCTTCAGGAAAATAGTGTTGCAGTATTTTTCTTCTCTATGCTAAAATTAGTGTTGCGACTCTGTACGGGACCGAACTTTCTATTTATTTGGTCGTAAAAGTTTTTTTTCAAAATCGATTTTGATTCATATTTCAATCCCGAACTGGATTTGTCACTGTAGATCGAAATCTAATCGGTTTCATACCATGAGACGAATTTTTCGATCTGAAAATATCGTTGTTTGAAAAGTCCCGGTCTTAGCAAAAACAAACCTTTTTTCCCCCTTCAAAATTGGATTTTTTTAAAATTATTACTATTCGCTTGTTGGAGCCGTGCCCCCATAACCATTTTTAAAGACATTAATTAGCTTAAACAGTATTTTTTCTTATCTATAAGCAGTGTAATATTAACACCCAAAATTATTTTTGATCCATTCTTTTGGACATAACAAAATAGCGTTACACTTAGCAGAATAATTCACAAACTAAATAACAAATAGCCATGAAATTTTGACAGCTGTCTTTTGAAAGTTGTTACTGATTGAAAATGAGTCGAAATAATGATAAAATAGCTCCATTCATATGTGAAGCCCAGGATTTTCCTCCCATGTGTTAAATAAAAAATAAATCCTATATAATATCTTTTTTTTATTCGTAATACCTGGAATCAACTTTTGAAAATGAAGGAGAAGAGCTGAAAAGAAATATCCCACTGTTAGGTTTGTTTCAAAAAGCAAGTGTTGAGATAACAATAAAAAGGCATATGCATAAAATATGTACTGGCGATATGTAAAAACGGAAAGAAACGGTCTAATCCTTACGATTATACTAATATTACGTAGGAGAACAGCTCAGCTGTCTTGACATTTTATTATATCAGCTGCAGGCATCCGCAAGAGGAAGAGAATATACACAAATCCCTCTCCGTATATCTTTGCATTACTTCACTAACACAAAACTACAGAGTGCATTTTATTGTCAGCTGAATATGTTTCTCCTTCTTATCCTTATCAGTATTCGTAGCATTGATTGGTTGAATTATAATGCTCTGCTTTTAAAGTGTGAACAGTTCTTAATTATTCCAAAGTTGGAAAGAATTTGCTAGCTACAAACTGATAAAGGGCATTTTTTCTTTTTCTTTTCATAGGAAAGGTTGCGTGAGGCAATAAAAGTTACCACACACCATCCCGAGTTCCAATATGTTAGATGAGACGGTGCTACCTTACTAACACAAAAGTACAAAGTATATTTTGTTCTCCACTGTAGATTTTATGCTTCATCTTTCCTATCAATGTTTTGAACGTCGATTCTTTGAAAAGTTAAAGTCTAAATGAGCCATTTTTTTGCCATTTGAAAAGTTTCAGTTTTAAAGATAACTGAATTCATCAACCACTTATGGATAAAATCAGTCCAGACGTTATTTCTCTTTGGGATTAATATAGACCGAACTTTTCTTAACAGATCATTTAGTATTGTCGACTAAAAATCATACCGGTCTCAGACCAGTCTACGATGTTCAAACCGAAGCGCAACACTAGTGAAAAGGAATACACACACAAAAAAATCCATAAATATCCCGATTGACAAATTTTATTATTATCTGCATTGAATGGAGCAAGAGAAATGAATGTACTACAATAATGAAATCCTTTTTTTTTTTTTGTCTTTTTTCAAGACACTTTCTTTAACTAAATGTCTTACTAAATTATTACCATATAAATTATTTGGTTATTTTGCTATGTGAATATGTCGACAAATTTTTGTTATGTATGGCTGTATTTTATTGGCTTAAGACATCGTGTTCCATTTGTTCAAAGCCAAGATACTTAGCCACAAAGTATATATTCCTTCACGTCAGGGAGACTTGACGTGTGGAAGATAAATTTAATTTATCTTAAAATTGTAAATCCCCTTTGTACTCAAAGTAGAATTGATGATCGGCAAGAGAGTAATTTTCCCTATGTCCGTGCTAGATAAGAAGTGGGATTACATTTACACCATCTGATCTATGAATATTCTTTGAAGTCCACACCTAATGCATATTTCCTTCACTATGAACGACCAGGGCACTAATCTACACACATTGAGTTCAATAGAAAAATTTCTCCTAAGCGCGTTATCCATTCAACTACGTAATTTCATGTTTTTTGTTACCGTTTTTGGATTATATTTTACACAACTTTTAGCATGATTCTCATCCGTTGTGTCTGAAAGTGTCCTCTTCGGAAGGTTTGCTCTCATATATATAGTATACACGATAGCATAAATATATATTTGCTCTTATTTCTTACTTATTTCTTTGTAATTCAATGTTTTAAATGGATTAACTTACAATGAGGGCATTAATTTATTTCTTATTCTGATGAATTCGAACCTTTTTTTTTTAGAGGTGTACTTTAGCTTTAGGAAAAGAGGAAGAAATATCAGAAACAAATATATCTGTCATGAGTTACTCAATTTTCAGAGGATTTCCCAATGATAATTCTGGCTGAAATATTGACATCGACAATGTGTTAATCCGCCCTGGAATCTTGTCTAGTTTTACTCCTAATTTAAGAACAGTTGAAGCATGAAATTACACATCACTGTAATATTCTTTTAATTGCTTAAGGTGATTCCCCATCAGTCTCTAATAGCCGATTCTATATCCTTGCAAGGATATATAAAACAATCTAAACGTTATCTCTCTGCAACAGGCATCCCGTATCTTCAAAATGACTAATAAGTAGTAATGTCCAAATGATGCATGAAAATTGAGCTAAATATTTTATTAAAAATCAATATAAGCAAAGTGTTTTCCAGTAGAGTTAAATAATGGTAACGCAAATAAAATATATTTATACAGAAAAAAGGAATTTTAAATACTTCAAAAGATGGCGGGAAGATGGATAGGAACTTAAGAGGCAGATCTCTCTTGTTTTGTAGTGAAACACTTAGTAAGTGTGTAATTAGGGCTGTTAAATGAAAAGATTACACAAGTATACATTTTCTACCAAAAAGTATCTGGGTCGATAATGCAAAAAAAAATAAAAAATAAACCACAGAATTTGAACATCACTACTGATAACCACGTTCTTTTATACTCAAATCGATATTTATTATTTTATTTTCGATTTATAGCAGAAAAAAATATATATAAGCCAAATTTTTGACAGAGTTATATTTTATTTAGATAATAATCAACAGAGTTTTCTTCAAGCCTACTTGTTTAATATTACTTGTCACCTTTTCATTTAGTCAATGAGTCTCTATGATTTTGAGTAAGGTTTTTTGCAGGAGGATTCATTGTTCAAGGCTATTAAACGTATTCACTTCTTTATTCTTTTTGTTATTGATTCGTAGATTCATCTTAAACTTTAAATGGTATATTAGAGAATAAATTTTTGCCATAATATATAAATGAAGGCGAATTTTAACTGGTCAAAACAACCTATATCAGTATCAGTTGATTAAAAGCCAGTTTTATCAATACATTAAATGCTAATGTTCATGTGTGTGTTTGTCCCAGAGTCATACCAAAACTCATGAAAAGATTTTGCTGAAAATTTTCATATAGGTTTTTAGGCTCAAGAGATGGCTCCGGTAACCACTTTTTTGGCCTTTGAATAGCATTTAAGAAAAACACTATTTTTTTTTACTAACACACGAGTATTTGGTATAAAACAAAAAAATACAGACAGTATAATTTTAAAAATGATTTTGTGCTGTAAGTCAGTATGCAAATTTGCACACTTTTTTTTAAAGGAGATTATAAGATTTTTAGAAGAAAAAAAAAAGAATAAGATAGATGATTTTTGAGCATAAAATGAAAGATGAGTGGACGATAGTTGAACTTGATTTTTTTTTACCACTAAACCTTATAATCTCTGTTAAAAAAAGTGTACAAAGATAAAAACAACATGGAGCGAGAATGATTCTTAATTTTTTCTATTATATAAAGCTGAACACTTTGGAATTAATTTTTATTTCTTAATGTTCGGGTAACGCTGGGAAAGCCTACTTTAGTTATATACATGGTGCGTGGACAAAATCTGCCGCATTTTAAAGACGACATTCCTCCATCAGCTGATGTCTGCTCCGTCTGTTTTTGGTGTTGAAATTTTTCCCGGGTCATAGGCTTCAGTTATTGTTACCACTTGTAGCGATAGCATCCTTTTAAGTGCCCAAGAAAAGTCACTATGTTCAATGAGAGAGATCGTAGGTGCGCTGCTATTCAGATTATGCTTAGTGATCACATGAAATTAAGCAATGCTGACATCTATGGCCTTCTGTCAATACCAGTTAGAACGGTCAGAAGTCTCAGGAAGCAGCTGGAGGAGTCATCGGACCCGATGGGCGTTGTTAACAGGAAGAAGAAGAAGAGCACCAGGATTGTCCAGGACGTCACCTTCATCAATAAGGTCAGGGGCATTATCGACGAGGACCCCCAGCGTTCAATAAGAACCATGGCGAGGGAGTTGGGCGTGGCCGAATGGACCGTGAGGGCTTGTGTGAAGGATGATTTAAGGTGCAAGCCCTACAGGCGTCAGACAGTCCAACTTCTGACTGAAAAGACTCAAGGGTTGCAGCTGCTCAAAAGCTTCAGGTTGCTGAACAACTTGAAGAACCCAAAGTTGCCGAACATGCTCTGGTTCTTCTCTGATGAGAAGAATTTTGTCACCCTTCTCCTCTTGGCCTCCCTCATCACCCCTTGGACTACTTTGTCTGGTCCTACGTGGAAAACATGACCAACCACTCATCCCATAACACCAAGCAGTATCTCATCACCTGCATCAAGAAGAAATTCAGTGAGATAGAAGCAGCGCAGATCCAAAATGCCTGCTCTCGGTTTCGTAGTCGCATTGAGCGGGTTTTGGCCGCAGATGGCGGCTACATTGAATAGATAGCTGCTCTATATCCTAATAAAGATATTTGTTTTTATTTTATCAAGAAATATTATAAAATAAGCTTGTAGTTGTTGTTGTTTTTAAGCGGCAGATTTTGTCCACGCACCCTGTATTTACTTTTTATAAGTCCTCCTCTTTTTCTTCTAATGATAAAAAAAAACCAATTTTTTTATGAAAGAGTTAAATGCTCTGACATCACAAATGAGAAATCGAAATGAAATCCATTGCAAAACATTTTCAAATTTGTCAGGAAATACACATTACATAATTTATAATATGAGGCCTTGATTGTCTTAGGAGATATCACATTTTTTGTTATGTTATTGATATTGTATATAAATAATATCAAAAATGTCTTTTGATATATACATATATAAGATATTATAACTTTATTTTCAAAGAAAGGCATCTCGTTGTTTTTTTTTTGCCTCACATTTTTTGTATAGAAGGCCCAAAAATGTTTTGGATTTCCTTTTAATCCCCTTAAAGGAACGGAAGTAATTAATGTAATAGAAATATTTATTTTTCCTAGTTTTTATAGATTGTTGGAGATGCCTCTAGGGTTAGATATTATTACTATGTATAAATAGGATAGAATCCGGGTCAGAGTGACTATAAATTAATCGAACATCTATTTTTTTTTGTGAGTGTGTGTGTCTTATTGTAAAAGGATATTTTAGGAAATTGTATGTAAGTAATTGAGAGATATAATAAAAGTCTTGACCCAATTAAAGTCTAAAAGAATGGATTCTTCTTTCAGGCTTTCAAAATATTTTTATTTATTTATTAAATGAACTTGGTTTTCACACAAAGTGTGATGTTAAAATTACTTTATCCTTCCACTTCCAATGAGACTCTTTATTCGAAGCTAACAAATATTAGCCTATTTTGAAATAAGTTAAAGCTCCCTTCGTTAAACATCTTTATGCAAAAGTCTGTCATATTTCTTTGTAATAATAATGATCTTAGACACATCTTTAAACAATTTTCCACTTTTCATTGTTTTTATATAAAACTTTAGGTATTTGCATTAGGGATAAAATACTATGATCTTTAGATCAAAATCATTTTAGTCAATTATAAAAATACCTCAGGCGATGACTCTCTATCATTAAGAGGATTTAAATAACTATATTTTATATCATGAATATAAAGTTGTGAACTAAATAAATATGTTTTGCTTATACATCCAAAATATTTATATGAGTATTTTGTCACCTTTTGAACAAAATAACTTTGATTTAATCATGCTTAGGTGATGCTAATATTTAAATTATTTTTTATTATCTGAAGAGTAATATATCAGGCTTGGGTAACTATTTCTGAATAGTTCTGTTAAACTATGAGTTTCTTTTTCTATTATCTAAAATATCCAATGTATGCCTCGATTCATTGTATATTTGAATAGTTGCTAATAGTTCGATGATACGCGGTTGCTTTTAGAGAATGAAATGCACATGTATTAGGTATGTACTTTGACTTTAATTTCCAGGGTCAGATGGATTAATTGTATTACTAAAATGCCTACTAAATCCTATTGGTGCAGCTCCATCTAACCAAAGGGGGTCAAAAAAAGTATTTTTAAATGACTTAAGTTTATAGATCCAACTCCGTAGACTTCCCAACTCCAATCCACTTTGTGTAAACACCTTAAGATGACTAAAAACTATAATTCAAGCTAATTTTGAAATGTCTCAAGATGGACCCGTGAGATGAATGTGTATCCTTAATCATCTATTTTGTAAACTGGGATGTTCTACAAAACGAGAATTATAAAAATGCTTCTCATTTCTTTGATTCTGATTATATTCCGTTCTGTATTTATATTGAGTATACTTTTATATAGTATTTATTCGAATACTTATCGATTTTTAGTTAATTTAATTGATTGTTTCCTTTTGATTTATTGGACTCTTCTTCTTTTATTGTGAGGGTTGAAGGTCTCACCATTATGGTTAAAAGTTATAATATTGTAGCTATTATTATCTTATATTAAAAGTAAAAATTATATGTATTATAGAAGGAAGTATTGAGCGTCTTCACTAGTTTTCTTTAGTTAGCAATATCTCAGCATTAATACATTGCCATAAAAAAGCTTAAAATATGTTTAAAGGTTTAGTGTACACTTTAAGAAAGTTAATATATAGATTTGTGTTTGTTGAAACCTCTTGTTTGTTACAGTGTTCCAAAATGGAAGTAAAAAAAGAGAAAATTCGATACATTATTCAATAACACTACGACCAAGGGGGAAAAAAATCGGCTGATTATGAACCAAATACAGTATCTAATGCAACATGATTTTTATTCATTTCGTTTCACAGATTGTAAAGTCAAAAACATTTTTTCTTTTTGGAAGGTAAATAAAATGGATCCTTTTGGTAACTATTCCTTCTGGTTTACTAAGCGTTGAACCAAAACTTGCTGTGGCATTTAATTCTTCATCTTATCTTCTTCATTATTAATTTCAGGTTTCATTACGTAAACAAATGTTAGAGGCAGAACAAAAAAGACAACACATGTGCGATCTCTTCCGCGTTGCTGTCAGTACCAATAAGGCTGCAAAGATCGTTTGTATCTAGGACATCAATTACAGGGAGCGGGGATCAAATTGTCGCCAAAATATTTTACTACAAAAAACAACACAAAATATACATTTTTTAACTTTTTCATTGAAAATCAAAACTATGACGAGCATATAGGTATAGAGTAGCCATTCATTCGATATATTCACCGTTGGCATCAATAACGGCCTCAATACGGCCTCTGAACCGGCCGCAGGCTCTTCTGACCATCTCATTGTCCATGTTGCCGAATACCTCCTTGTTGGAGTCCATCAGGCTGGCCTTGGTGCTATGGGAATGTCTGTTAGTATGTCTCTCGACATAGCCCTAGACAAAATAGTCGAAAGGATTAAGGTCGGGAGAGTTAGGAGGTCACAAATCCTTGGTTACGACGTCATAAAAGTTCTCGGTTAACCACTGCATGGAGATTTTGGACACATGGCAGGGTGCTGAGTCCTGTTGCCACACCCAGGGCCTGTCATGGATCTGGTAGGGTCATCCTCAACCATCTTCTTTGTCTTTTCGACAAAGTCGGTGTCCCTGACCTTCCTGTCGGCGCCCTCCTCCTTGGGTACCCTCTTTATGGTGGCATCAACATCCCAGGTGTCCTCTAGCTTCTTACAGATAAGCTGAACAGTCCGTAAATTCACTCTTAAGGTTGAAGCAATCGTTGAATTGGAGATTTCACCTCCATTATTAACCAATGTCATGACTACGGCGGACCTCGAAAGCTCCTCGTTCCACTTATAGCTCTTTATCTCCTCATATGATGACGGCATGATGCTAACTGAACTACGTATCGTCAGCTGACAAGAATAGCTTTCCTATTTAGTAACCGGTTTTTTATTTGATAATGTCGTCTTCAAGTTATCAAGGTTTAAATAGGCGACAATCTGATCCCCCCTCCCTGTACTTCATTACAAGGACACAAACACAAGAAGAAGAAAAGCAACTTCCGCAGTAACAATATGGCTGACTACTGGCCTGTATCCGTGTGGCCTCTTCCGGCCTTGACCTCAACCTCCTGAACTTCGGGTCATCTTGGAGAAGGGTTTTCTGCCGCATCTTTGATCCAAACTTTGATTAGTTCCTAGCTGCCATCATGAAAGTATGGTACCCCATTGGCCCGGCTTTTATCTTGCCCCTTGTTCGGCAGCGTATGAAGGCTGATCGTGATAATGAAGGAGGACATATTGAATACAAAATATAGCTAAATATATTATTTAACTAAATAACCAATGGGTTTTGAACTTTCTTTTCTTGATTACATCTAAATCAAATCTCTCATAATTTAGTCATGCTACTGAAAGTTTTTGATCCCCACCTTGTACATTTATTTTATAAGCCATGGTTTTCTTTTGCAATTATCTAAGATACCAAAGGTATTTTTACAATAAACACTAGTTTATTGTAAAAATAAACGTTTATCAATGTAACTTCTGCTATAAATTTATCACATACATAAACATGTTATACTCTGTATATAATATAAATTTATGTATCGTCAATTGATTTATGGTCTCGTGCATACAAGGCGTACATATATATTATTGGCTATTATTAGCGTAGATTTTCATCAAGCCAAAGGTACAAATTTATTGTGATTTACGTCTAAAAGGGAGCTCATAATTTATTGTAGCCAATAAATGGCATGTTTGTGGCGTGAAGGCTTTATTGAAATCTTTGTAAAGCAATCTCTAAAACATGTACGAAACTCAATACAAAAAACCAAAATAAAAAATGGAATGAATGTGAAACTCTTTATATATTTTAAACAACCCATTTGAGGGAAGATAATTGTATTTTAGAATAGAATAGATGTAATTAAAGGAAGTTTATTATTTTTCAATAGATGGCTTTAGTAATGTAGATCTTGTGTTGTAAAAGTGCAATCGGTTGATAGATGGCGTTAGAACGATAAGATGTCTTACTAAAGAAACTTTAGTGGAATTTTGTTATTGTTTGAGTCAGTATTGCTATAGTACGCGTCAAAGATGGACACCAGCAAACAGTGCAAAAATGCAAGCCTAACAGCTGAAAATGAGAATCGTGCTGCTGGTCACGATACTGTAAGAGTCAATCATGCGCAATTTGTGTATTGTCGATTCCGTTCCGGGTAAATTTGATGCCAAAGATGAACGATGCTCAAGTACAAACAAAAAAAAACTTGGTTTTTGGTTAAATTACTACGAGTTGGATTGAGCTAGATGTGTCAAATTTGAACACAACAAGCCTTAATATGTCTGCTGTAGTTGGAATCAATTAAAAGGTATCCCTTTTAATAACAAAAATTGAATGACAGCTCGAACCTCCATTTTCACAAAAGCACTCCCATCAACTCAATCAAACGACTATTACACAGCAATTCCGCATCCAAAATGGCTAAAACTTTGGTGACAAACTCTGAACAGATGCTAGATAGATGTGACTAACTTTTATTTGCGAGTGCTGGCATCTTCACGTATAAGTTAGAAACTTTTTAGAGCACCCTCATATGATATGTAGTTAATTTGTAGATTTCTTGCCTCTAACTTGTATCGTTCTTTTTTTGCCCAATTCATGTTCATGAGCGCCCGTGCCCGTCATCAAGTATATTTCTTTCTATCTATTTAAAGGTGTATAGTTCTCATCTATTTAATCTTGTTGATTCATTTTTGAGTCAATAGATTATATATACTCATAGTTTGTAGAAATGTGTATATATTAAATAAATAAAATTAAAACTTTTTAAAACATGAATGAATATAAATAAATTAAAGTCAAATTTACATTTAGAGTAGAGTAAACACATTGCAGTCATTTAGTATTTAGTTACATATGTAGTATTACAAGGTTTATAAATACTAGTGTTCAGCTTATGTCCAAAAATACTAGAAAGGTCTAACAACGTCTCAAAGAAAAATTCAGGCTGGATTTGCCCCATTTAAAATTTTGACAAGCGATTCCCAACAAAATTTATGACTCTTGGCATTGCTCAGGCGGTTGTTTGGGTATTCTTACAGACATTATAATATGGTGCCTGTATATTATATAAAATGTATTATTATGAATTTAAAAGAAAGAAAGTTGTGTAATTAACTTCAAATAAGAAACGCATGATAACATTTTTATAGATGAGAAGTCCATCGTTTATTCTTGTCGAAAAATGGCCAAGTCAAAATTCGCAAAGAAAATTGGAAAAATCTTTTTTTTACTAATTTTGAAAAAATAGGTCAAAAATAGTCATTTACTGTCATTCTAAAGAGGAAAAGAAACCTAAAATGAATTGTTTTTGTACTTGGAAAACCAAAAAAGTTAAGAAGAATATTGTTGTCGAAAAAATAACACAGGATAACGGGTTCATTTTTGGATATATTGCAAAAATTATGCAATCAAATATTTTGGAAATTAAAGATACTATAACATTCTTATATAAGCGTTTATAATTGTATCTCCAAAATGATCCTTTTTAAGGAATTTCTTCCTAAAGATTGTAAATTGGCGTTTGATAAAAGAAAGAGAGAAAAAAATATATATATTATCCAGAAAAGGACAAATATATCAGTTAACATTCATTTTATGAGTTGAGTGGTTTTGCCCAAATACCTATAGACTATTATAATATTAAATAAGAATACTCCAGAATTGAATTTTGTATAATTTATTTTATGGAAATGCAAACATAATTTGTTCCAGGATGGGATTTGACAAACCAATCCAAGATATATTATATTCCTGCTATACTTAATAGTAATTAGAATACAAACTATTTTCTTAATTGATAAACGAAAAAAAAAAAAAGGTTTATATACACGACAAGAAAGTCTGCAGTATATTGATTAATATTTTATACGATTTAATTGAACACGCTGGTGGTGCGTTTGCTATTTCTTGTTCAAGACTTCAAGATAGACAGAAAAACTTTACTTTAACAATATAAAAGATTACAATCACACAAATCATCAATGTTACTTTGCGTCGTTTATGAGCACGTAGGTATTTGGATGTTTGGAAATAAAGGATTTTTTGAGCTTAGAAATCAAAATCCATTATATTTGTAGCATAATTTTTTGAAATTGATAGTCTTATGTACAAATTTTTATTTCTTAAGCTGTAATCATTATTCATTAACTCCTTAGGAGTGAACTTTATTTTCTACTACATTCAATTATATTCAAACCCTGATTGAACATTGGTATCTGCTCATAAAAGACGGAGAGTAACCTTGAAGATTTCTGAAGGAGTTGGGCTCAGAGTAGAATGAAGGATCGACCTGGAGGATGTCTTGCTAAAGTCCTTGCTTATTTACTACTTCACAGTTGATGGTAACTGATCTAATTAATCTTCCTAGCAGCTAAGCTTCAAACAGTAATGTTTAACATGTTGATGTTTTGTTTCTTTTTTTTATCATGCCTGAAATACTTCTAATTAGTAGGACTGGCGAGGACAGTCCTATGCAGGGCTTTGCCATTACCCCTATCAAATTCAAATTTTCCCTTTGTTAGATGATTGATGTCCTAAGGCTCTACATAGCTCGTGATCTCTTGGTTTTACTTCGGGCTCTTTAAATAACATTGATTTTACTATAACTGCACATGATTACTCTTAATAAGCTTGTGTTCCCTATCAGTTCGGGTCCACATATTCTCCTGCTCTCTATTTTTCATTTTCTAGATTCTGGCTCCCAGTTTTTTTGTTAAAGGATGCTTCCCTCAACTTTGTTTGTGCATATACTACAATTTTGTGATACTTTAAAAATAATTAACACTTTTTGTAGAGAAAGATGCTCAGAAAAGATGAAAAGGAACCTTGAGGAATTGTTGCAGAGATATAATAGCGTAAGTGCTTGTAGGAGTCAGAGTATCACTATGGATCCACATCGGTATCATTCTTGCGAATGATATATTTTATTTTTTGCTCACCCTCCTCCTCTTCACAGCGGATAGTATCTGATCCTTCCAAAACATTCTTCAAATTGTCAGGTTATCCATGTTAGTTTTTGGTTGTTGTTCTTTTTTAACTTGCACATTAAATACAGGATTTACATCACTAGTTATTACATTCAAGTCCACGATGTATGTATAACATGACATTGATTGACCCCTCTTGATTATGAAGGCTCTGTCCATGGCGTACTAGACTGTCATGATGACAGTTTGCAGCGATTTCAATTTAGATGAGAGGGGAGGTAGATGAAAACGCCCTACGTCCCAATAGGTAGTTGATGTCAGGGCTACAGGAGGGCCTTATTGAGGGGGTGGGGAATAAGCCATATTATTGTTGCATAACTTTTAGTTATTCTTGACTGTATGAGGCCGTAATGTACTTTTTGATGTTATTGGTAGTCTGGATGAAAATGCCTGCGGCCTTTTTCCTTTATTTGGTTTGACTGAGTTGCACTGATTAAGTATAAGTAAATATTTTAGCATTATAATCACTCCATCTGACCTAGGAATCTTCTTTGAAGTCTATGTAAATAATGTATTTTCCTTGTCAAGGTATGACCAGAGCGTACACCTGCACACATTGTGTTCAAAAGAATAATTTCTTGTGAGTGCGTTGTCCATGCAGCAACGTTGTTCCAAAATATATTTATTTAATTTCTTTATTCCCCTTTTCCCTTGTCACAGCTGATTGCAGCTGATCTAATGAAATGTCATGACAGCTAAGCTGCTCTCCTCCAAAACCGTCTTCAAATTTTTTGGGACTATCATGTTGATGTTTGGTTTTTTTTTTAACATGTCCGAAATACAAACACACACGATTTTTGTGACTAATTGGAATAATTCCCCGTGTTGCACAATGTTCTCTGCCCCCCTTAACATTCATGCTTTGAAAGAATAATAAGGTTTTGAGAACAAAGCAGACGACGAAAGTGGAATATTAATATACATATATAAATATATATTTTAAGCAAAAATACAACAACCTTTTTCATGCATTTAACAAAATATAATATGTTATAAAAAATACATTAAAGTCAAAGAAATAAGAAAATTATGTATGTTATAAGTAGTAACTTCATACTCTGTAGAATTAAAATAAAAAGTCATTAAGGAAACCTGTTTCGCTCTTTCTGTATTTATTCTTCTACATTAAACCCTGAATTTAATGCTTTTTTTTAAAGAATAATACTGAAAGGCAAATTAAAATAAGTAATAAAGATATTTTAGTTCATTCATTTTAAAGGAAATTAAAGGAAACACAGTTATTTTTTATACAATAATCCAAACCTATTCATATATGTTCTAAAGAACAAGGCTTGATAAAAATAAACCCTTATTTTTTAACCTCGAGTTCAATAGGATATAAGGAAAGTAACCCCAAAAATAATATACTCTAAAAGATGCTTTGACAGTCTGTTCCTTAGGAGTGCTACATAAAGTATTTTATAGGGACCTCTATGTGACTAATTAAGGATATTTTGTTCTTTCATTGATAGATGGGTACATAGTGAAGTGAATCACTTCAACCGACCACCTCAGGCTTCAACCACTGCCTCTAAGCTGGTCATGAACCTGGCAATGACCTTGATGAGGAACTATTTGTCACTGTTGACCACTTCCTGGATAACGGAAGCCCACTAGGAATCAATTGTGTTATGTACAAAGTTTCAAGTTGACCCACATATAGTAAGTAGTCCAAGGGGTTCAGATCCAGGTAGCTGGGAAGCCACATTTCCTTAGCCCAAAATATAAAGGTCTTAAAAAAGGTGTATTTTCCCGCAATTATCCGGTTCCATTTACTTGATTTGGACAAACTGTACCAATTTAAAATTCTAGCATACCACTGGACAAATGAACGTCAATACTCTATCATAAATAACTATGGAGCTATTCATGATACGGAGAGACACGATAATAGCTACAAGGCATTTGTCTTGAGAGAAAATCTCAAAGATTTTGTAATTCTATTTATACAGTTTTAATCTGATGAACACACTTTCATAAACATAGATCCAAGGGTTGCCAAGATATTAAGATCTACACATGCTTCGGATTTTGTTTATTTTTTTTCATACCCATACTCGAAAAATACTTTAGGATAAAATTTTTTACTAATTTTGTTCTCCATTCTTGCCTTACCTAAACTCCTTGATTATAGCATATGGGGGTTCATTTGGGATAGGACTTGTGCTAAGCCTGTACCAAACTTAACCGTCGGTTAAGAGGAGCTCAGCTATCTTGACGTTTTATGAGATTAGACGCAATCAGTCTTGATAAGTATGAATATATATAATAACTCAACTCTGTATATAACAAGGGAATATAGCCTGTAATGATTCCAATGTCGATTCTCAATTCTACTCTGAGACCAACAAGGACTTATACTAATAACTCCTCAACAAAACCTCATTCCTACTCTCCGTCCTTCAAGTACACAATCACTATTCTCACTTTATAATTACCTGATCTATTGTCAAGACTTAAATAATAATGACAACAGTTTTGGAAAGTTAATAAAGCGCTCGAAAAAGCCGCCATCACTTTTTAAAACATACTTTATACACCTCTGTATACTTGGATCTTTTAATAATAAAATAATAATGATAGAACCTTTTGAAAATTGAAAAACCCTAAATAAAGATGTTCCCCCTTTCATGGAAATATTTTCTACACTTCAAGGCATACGTCTTTATAGGCTATAACAAAACCTATTTATAAACCAATATACATATATATATATATAACTTTTATTTCTTTTCCGTTTGTCTTTTCCCGATTTATTGTTGACTTTATTATTAACATTTAGAGGAAGCAGGGAGGAAGAAAGAGAAGAAAGGTTTGAGATTCCAATACTAAATACTCTGTTTTTAGGTGGAATATATCTATACTTTGTACACATATACATATTTATAAGTACAGCTTGGAGTATTGTTTTATTTAATGTATTGAACATACGTTTCTCTACATATATACAGCTAAATCTATTCACTCTATAAGCCTGTATTTATATTAAGTGTGTGTTAGGATGGAAAAATAAATATTTTATACACTAGGGTGGCTCTTATTTGTGTTTATAAATACAAAATCAATGTTTTTATTATCATTATCTGACTGGTTGGTTATAATTTTAAAAATTCATTCCCTGCCCCAATTTTAATACTATTTAGGGGGGACATTCAAAAGTCCTGGTCTCACTTTCCTCTAAAGTTTTTGACTTAAGATGTGTGCATGTTTTAATTTTACAACACGAATAAAATTAACCAAAGTGCACGAATAATAGATTGTTTTATATACAGAGTAGGGTCTAAAACTTGCATTAGCATTTAATAATAATTTTTGCCCTGTTACTTTATATTACAGTGTTTGAATAGGTAACCAAACGACAGTTAAAATAAAAATTAACGAGTTTTGCTTTATCCTATGTCTCTAAGTGACACAATAATGTTGGAGTAATAACAAAAATGGCATCACGTCTGCAATTTTGACCGCCTTGGTGTCAGTGGCAAGGAAACCTGACATGACCTAGGTCAATCGATAATGTACTTTGGAGAAATTGTTCTCTTGTACTCAATTGGCGTAGATTCGTGCTCCGGTCGTTCTTAGAAAAAGAAATATATTTTATGTATATGGACTTGCTAGGTCAGTTGAAGTAAATGTAATAATGAAAGGTTTACTTAAAACTTAATAAGTCCAACTCCTAATAACCAATTAAAAGAACATTAATAAAAACCTGCAGAGACTATATACAACATCAAGAAGTCTATTAAAGACCCATACAGTCAAGAAGGAGACAGGCTTTTGGAAGAAGAATGTAGCTGACTACCTGCCTGCTGCTATGTGGCCCACCTCCAGCCCTGAACTCACATCCCTGGGATGTGCAGTTTGGGGTGTACGGATCTACCTCATCTAAATTTGGATGCTCTGCAAACTGTTATCATGACAGAACCTTTATTGCCAAGAATTCCCCGGAATGATAGTATATTTCACCATACCACATATATGTTTCGAGTAGTATTTTCTTGATTCCATAAATATCAAGTTTTTCTAACCAATTTAGCCATGCTACTTCAAGGTTTTGGTCCTTACTCGATAGATGTAAAAAAACAAGACCTTTTGACGAGAGCAATACTTTAAATTGTGTTAACCTAAAGAGTGTTTTTTTATTTTACAAAGTTGTCATCCTTATTCTTATATTCTTGCAGAGAAAACATTTAAATATATAGTGCATAGAGTCATAGACAATGGATATAAATACTGGACTAAAAGAGAAAGTCCATTTTGGACTCGATGTGAAATTGAGGATCGACGTTTATGTAATTTCTGTTTATGACCTTCCTATAGAAAGAGTTGAATTATTGAGTATTTCCCTTCTCTTATGAGTATGAGAAGCCAATAATGGTTAGTTTTGTACATAAAGTACTTTGCAATACAGTAATAATAAAATGAAAAAATGATCATGTTAAAAGGGATTAAATATTTAAATTACAAAAACTATTGGTAGTGGCTGTAAATGTAAGTTGTTGGAGTGAATTACTTTATAATATTAGATGAAAATGGAGATATTCACTTTAATTTGCCGAATATTTTAATATTCCGTTGACCTTGCGCAAAAAAAGATGTTCTCTGCACAAAAGATTGAACTGAGATATTTAACTTTCAATATTTTGATAATGTTATCCTTACCAAATTTTGCTACCATCATTAGCATAATCTAATCACAAACAGTTTTTTAATTATTAATCCCAGTTATAAATACGAAATTTATTAATTGCAGTGGTTAGATAGTACATTTTTGCATTGAAAAATTAATTTATATTCAGGGCTAAACTGTGTTATTTGGTTTCGATTGTATAATACAGATTACATTTCAAGGATATGTAACTATCTATTCTACAATAAGAGATGATACAGTTTACTTAAAAAATTGTCGCATTCCAGTGCGTTAAATATTGATCTAATCATATTTTGTTACAAGCTAATAATATGCATTGCACATCACTACAGATCATGTTTAATGCAAAATAGGCACAATTTCTTGCAAGGAATGCAACACTGATTGTTATAGTCACATTGCATGATTTTGCACTGAATAATTTCTTAGCACATGTTCAAAAGATTGAATATAGAAAATAGAAAAACTATTAAACTACTCAGAGTATTATTTATATTGGCTCAAAATCTATTTACGCTCACAGACAAATTTGGTATCGCATATTTTTCTTTGTGTTATTTAAAATAAATTGAAGGGATCCAATAATTATTTTTTGCTATCTTTTGAAATTAGAGAATAACAATTAGAATTTGAATTAAAACCAATTAATAAAAGGCAACAAAATATTAAGGCGAAATAAATAAAAGGTAAATATTGATTTTTGAGGACCACCCTAATGTATATAATGTTATATTGTATTGTATAAATACATATACTAGTGAAGAAAAAGAAAGCAGTAGGTTTTGCTGTTGGGGTTGTCAAGTCATTATAATAAAAATCTTATATTATTATAAATACAAATATTGAAGCTTTGGTGTGTATATTTCATATATAACTTTTGCTTCTTTCAATATATGTATATATAAACAATTAATGTTGGATTACATTGTGGTATTCTTCATCGACGAATCATTCTCCATTTTTCTCTAAAAATTATGCTTATAAACCTTTCTGAATGTGTCTCAAATTTCCCTTAAAATAGCTAAAATTGATCGTCACCATAAAAGATAGTTGAATAGTTGATGTATATTATATTACATTCCTATTTTTCTACAACAGATCATTGTTCTATTCTACCATCAAACTATTTTTAATAACCCTTTCAATGTGGGTTTACTTCAGAGCTGTACAGTATCCTTATTCCTGGCAAGCCCCTTTTTGACCACGTATACCATGTATCTGAACACTTGGAGATGTGTAGAAGTCATTTGCATCAATGGAGATGCTCTATTTTCATACAAGGCATGACCATCGGTCTTTTCTTTAACACCTAGTTTGCTTCCTCTCGACGTCAATTGACAATTTTGCGTCAGACAGTTTCTTCTGAATTTACACTGCTGGCAAGCCTCTGCTTGACCAAACATACTGTATTCCTTGACAGCATAAGTTGTTCATAAGTCCTTTGCATCGATGGAAATACTCCATTTACATTCAAAGGGTGAGCAAAGGCCTTTCGTTAAACACCAAGGACTTGTCCTAGACACTGTAGATTTCGAGATGATCATGTATCTTGGCTGTGCTGCCAATGAGTTTCATGGATTGGCTTGGATGGCTCTCATGTCATCTTTTTCCTTTTCTTGAATGCTGTTTTTGCATCTGGGACCTTTCTCTTCATTCTTGCGGCTAGTAAGCTATCTCTTAAAGAGATAGACTGTGTCCTTCGAAGCCTAAAGCTGGTCATAAATCTCCGTGGGATGTGCTTCCGTCCATTTAATTGTAGGTATTTTGATCCGAACGTCTCCTTCTGAGTTCATCTTTTTTGTGAGATTGATATGCGATATTGAAACAAAACATTACATTATGAGTTTTTGACACAACTCCAAGCAATGTAACGAATTCACACAATCTATCTCGAGCTATAAAAGTTAATAGAAGTATTATAATTTCAATGGATCATCATTTACATCAAAAATATTAAGTACGGCGACTCACTGATCCTCTAACTTCCTATTTAATAATGTCCGCAGTCTTTTTTAAAGTGAAAATAATGAATAAATAAATGAATTTGAGTTGTTTCACAAACTTTTCTTCTGCTCAAAGAACAACAAACAAAGTCCCTCCATGCATGACTCATCTATTTAAATTTAAAAAAATATTTCAGGATAAGAAGTTGAAACTCTATGGATATAAAGAAACCAACAACATAAGTCTGAGTGAAACAACATTTAAACATGTTTATTCATATGAATTTATTATAATAAAGTTTTGGTAAACAATCCGCTATGTCAAAATAATATTAATATTACTTTGTAAACATGCAGAAGAGTAACTTTATACTTAAGTACATACAAACTCCGTTGTTGTTACGGGGATCCTCTGTCAAATTTATGCATGTATTGTTATATTAAATATAATTAAATCCCAAATGGAAAAAAATTTCGTGAAAAAAAGTACCAAATTCTTGTACAAATAAATCAATATTTGAATATTTAATGTGTGATCAAAAAATTCTATACATATATGTCTGATAGAGATTGGGTATTGGTTGATTGCCATGAGAAGAAGGGAAGAAGTTAGTGATGTCAATAGTCTTTTAATCAAGATATGGCAAACAAAAATAACTAAAAAAAAAAAAAAAAAAAAAAGGTTGGTGATTGCAACTTTCATCTGTGGGGCTCATGATTCTACTAATTTAATTAGCTGTATGTTATTCTATTGATAAATAAATACTTAAAGGCGACAAGATACACGATGGTGTTACAAAAAGTGCACTAATCAACTGATTTCCCTTAGATGATGTTAAAATGATTAATTATACACCTTTATACCCAGGGGAGATCGCTATTGACGCCGGTGTTTAACACTTTACAATAACTTAACTTTCCCCTGTAAAAAATAGTGATGGACACTACCTTAGCAAGAAGTCTGATTTCCGGATTTGTAGACCTTATGGACAGTCCAGGGTTAATTTTGATGGTACCCTGGATTTAAATGACAATATAGTTGCCATGAGCCTCATTACGACGTTTTCCCTTTGCCCTCATCACACTAAACTCTTAATAAACAACACAGTCCTCGAAGTACTCGTTCCTAGTTCTTAACGGTGTAGGGGAGATGTTGTATAACTTTAAGACTTCCGAACTGGTCTTTCCTGTACGGAAACCACTTCATATGGCTCCTTTCTAAGCCTTCTGTACGTGCCCATTCATAGTTACAGCTTTAAAAAACCCCGTCCTCCGAATGACCATTGTATGTAAATCAGCTTATACTAAAGTTGGGATGGTATAGTAAGTTTCAAGGGTAGATAAAGCGTCCTTTTTACCGGCGTCAATAACATTTGCATTCTGTACTTTGAATAACTCAAAATTTTAATAACTGATTTGAAGAAAAATATTGTTGGAGAATCACAGAGGCTGCATCTTATTCAATACTCCCTCCATTTAGAAGCAATGACAGACTTTATACAGTGCCTGAAAATTCGAGTATTTTGTCCTCAGTGTAGTTGGGCCAGACCTTGGAGATGTTGGACTTCAGGTCTTCTAGATTTCTGTGTGGGGTTGCATTTCTGATGTCCTGGATGGTGCCCCCATAAAAGTAATCAAGGGGGTTCAGGTTGGAGGATGAAGTAGGACACATGTACCTGTAATTGCATAAATACACAGACTATTTGTGGCAAATAATTAAATGTGTAATAAAATTCGTATGATGTATTTTTTTCGAGAATTATATAATAGAGAATTTATTCTCATATAAAATTTAATATAATTAATGTATGTAACCACCATCAGCTGCTATGACACCCTCCAAGCGCCCGCGGAAGGCATTGCACACATTCATGATATAATGGTCTTCCATGGTTGCCCATTGCTTATTGACACTGGCCTTCAATGAGTCCCAATTCGGGTGGTGGGTAGCACAGGACTTCTTCTCAATTTGCCACCACACACTGTAGTCAAGGGGATTCAAATCAGGTGATTGACAGACCTACCGGCGAGGAGGAGAGCTTCTGGCTTGAACCAGTAGTCCTGGATAACGATTATCTCCTTGACAGACCTATCGGCGTCATTTATCGTAAACGACTTTTTTTGATGCGAGTAAGAAAAACAAAGCCAAAAGATTTACACGAAATCCTCCTGAAGGTTTTGTTGTCGCACCTTCTACAGTAATATCTTAACAGCTCGTAAGTCAAAGCAATTTATCCCCCCAAAAATAAGACTATACATATTTTTTTTTTTTTTGCAAAAAATCTCAACCGCTTGTTATTATTATTGTGAGCATATTGAGATCAATTGAAGTACAACAGACCTGATTATTATTTTTATTTATTTGCCTATGTTTTTTGTTATTATAAATTTAATAACAGGATATCTTTATCCTAAACAGAATGTCTGAAAATATAAATATATTCAATTAGTTTCATATTTCAATTGGGAAAGAGAAACTTTTTATATGATTAGTATAATTTATTTATACATTTATTATTCTTTGAACCCTTTCATAAGGATGCATTTCTACTCTTATATTTATTTTTTGAAATGATATTTGGTTTCTCTTAATTCACAGTTTCAGGTTACAAAAGAAAAAAAAGGATGGAGGTGAGGATCTCTTATACCATGAACCAAAATTGTTTTAGGGTAGATGTTTGAGGTTTTTGGTAGGATACATACAAAGTTTTTTAATGTACACCCGCATATTTTATTCCATAATTGAATGATTACTTCTTAAAACATGTTTATATTTCTATAATGGACGCATTATATCATAATCACGCAACTTTGTATTTCTAAATTGTTTTGAGCGTTTTCACTGACGTCATACATTGTATTATATTTGAGGGAGGTGCCATTTTGGGGGTCTTAAAGTTAATATTGTTAGAGCATAAAATGTACAAACTTCAAATAAATCAATATGAAACTTCATCAAATGGCTTTAAAAATATAAAAAAAAACTTATTGGCTGCATTAAATACTACTTGAAGCACATTGGGAACAATTTTCTGCAGCTTCTCTGCTTCAAGGTCCGCACCTAGTTTCTATAAATGAAGGCTCATATTTGTGTATCTCAACGACTCTAGAATCTGCTCTCTAAAGGATTTTGCAATTCTCAACACTATGAAACTTAGGATAATTCAGCGCCAGTTCATGGTGAATGAGTAAAATAACTATCCTTAGTTGTGATTCAAATGTATAGTGATCCGCCAAGTCCTAGGGAAGGATTTAAATAGCCAGGGAAGGCAATGTTTGTTTCGTTTTGATAGGTATTCTCAAAGGCGCTGCCAAAATATCTTGCGGTTACAGGTAGGATATAGTCAAGTTGTAATGAGAGGCCTGGAATTAATGAAGCATTTGAAGAAAAAAAACTTGTCCCATATTCGACAGATTTCGTACAATGACAAAAAAAAAATCCTATTTTTTTATTTTTAAAATGTCCTTTCTATAATAAAAGGTCACTTTTTTTTTTTTTTTTTTTTTTATAATTCATCATTTTTGTTCCATATTTCCGATGATATCCTTGATCCCATTAGGTCTAGAGACTGGGGCAGCAAACCGTGGAAAGTTAATTATGCAATATTTATTTTCTAATTAATAAAGAAAGGTTTTGTTATCATTTTCCGACATTCTGGTTTAGCCATCTTCGTTGCATAATTAAACTTTCATAACAATTTCGTGATTTCGTCATCCTGAGTGAGCAAAAGGTGTTGAGGTGGCTAGGATTATGGATATTTTGTAGTGTTCCAAGACCCTGTTTTCGAGGTGGTGAAGGTGAAAAATAATGGAAAAGACATTTCCAGGAAAGGAGGATGTGAAGCACACAATTTAAAAAGGGATCAGGATTTTCTGTAGAGCTTGGAGACGAAAATCAAGGAGGACTCAACCAAATCGATTAATCTTATCGGTAATGACGTCTCCGTGGCTGCTAGGACCCTCAGGAGGGGCGACTTGTAATTATTATCATACACTAGGACCCACGTTACCTTCTGACATAGGTCAGGAAGACCACAAGGCTCGAAAGTCCGCGTTTTCCTTGCCAACCATTTATGGGGTTTTAGTTGAGATTCACCACCCCACTTCAACGAGAATAAACGTGGCTTTAGGCCTTACACCTCCACATAAGTGGTCACGTTGTTAGTGAATGTCCCATAAACCTATTAACTTTTCCTTTTTATATTATCAATTTTTTTAACCGGGTTGCTTTTGTTGGATTTGTTTATCCTTGTAAACTTAGTGCATGCAAGAATAAACAAATTAAAATTTGGTAAAAACTATTTGCATTATATATATGTATAAGTATATATAAAGATATATACTTATGGGGCTAACTGCGAAGTTTGTTATGGAAACATTTAATTTTGTTTGTCTTTTTTTTTTTTTTGTAAATAGTTTTTTTATATTCCTACTTCATTTTATTATGAGAAAAGTTTTTAAATAAAAAACTTGGGGAGAAAAAAATTATCACAATTGTTTTTTTAGTCCTTTTTTTCATTAAAATGAAAATATCTTCTTTTTTATTTAAATTAGTTAGTTTTAGTTTAGTTTCTAATTTTAAATATCGGATGTCCGCGGAAAATTCCTTTGTCATTAACAATATATTTAAAATGGTGTAATACTTGAGTTTTAGTGTAAGCAAATCAATTACTAACACAAGTCAGGAGGGGGGGGGGTGATCTTTTCAATTCTAATTGAAAGTGACAACCTCCTCCTCAGGGGGATGTAACCATTTTTTTCTGTATTAAATCTGACTTTCAGAAAATTTCGATTTGAATTTTGGAATTTTTTTATTAATTTTGAAACCTTTTTTTTTTGAGTTAGAAAAAAAATCAGTAACCGACAAAAAGTTAATTAATTCATTAAAATATTTGATGTGTTTTTATATAATGTCATTTCGAGGTTTAAAAACTACTGTATTATATGGACTTAGTTTGAAAACATATATTATACTTTGGTTTTGGATTTGTAGTTAGGCACAAAGGAGTTCATTTGAAGCATAATTAATACCCTTTTAATTTACAAAATAGTATTTGCTTCAGAAAGGTCTAGTTCAGCTGCAATATTGATTTTTAGAAAGATTAAACTTTTGTCAATAAGGCAATTACTTTTGTGAATCTCTTTTAAATACCCTTAAATGTATGTACTTTGAGTACAATTTGAATAAAAACTCATGTTTTCTTTCTAAATTGTCACGTACATTAGACGCAAATGTTTCCCTTTATATAAAAAAAAATCACATTTTCCTCTTATGACGTCATTTGTTAAATAAATACTAAACATACACGGCATTAATGTTCTTTTTTTATTAGCAGACTGACACAAAAGAAAGTCACAATTAGTTGTCATCTCCTCAAGAATTGAAAAATAATATTAAGAGCCTAAGAAAGTAAAAAAATAACTGTTTATGTGTCTGACAACAAATAAATAAAGATTTTGCTAAACGTCATCTAGAGTCACATTCACTATTTTATGAATGTGTTCCCAATTTTTCTTCTTTTTTAATATGACAGGATGGGCCAGGGAATACTTGAGTCTTTAGAGCGCTCCCTCGCTGATCTTTAGCCATACACGCTCGTTATTAAACCTCATTTAAAGTCATATTCTATTTTTTTTTTATATGTACTCTCTTTTTCATTTTTTAATATGACTGGATTCAGACAAACTTTGCTTGCTTTATTAATATAGAACTTCCCTTCTCAAGAATTAAACAATAATGGTAACAGCTTAAAAAAAGTCAAAAACAATACTTGTGTTGCCATCAACAAAATAACTCGCTCCTAAACTTTAACTAAAGTCAAATGCATTGTTTAATCAATGTAGTCTACTCTTGTTTCTTCTTTTTTTTAATAGTACGTGATGAGGCAAAGAGTCCTCTAGTCTTTAGAACGCTCCCTGGCAGAGCTAATAAGTCCTCTGCTCATATTTTATACATCCCTCTACTGTATAGAGTTGTAAAAAATATGTATAGAACTAAGAGATTAAATACATTTTTAGATACCTTTTCATAAAACATAGACATATACTCACAGATAGATAAAGGATATCATAGAAAGCGGAAACGGCTTTTTGTGGTCGGCCATCTGAGCAGACTTGCTTACTTCCCATAGCTGCTATAATTGTTGTTTAATTTTTATAGACGGGACATTTAATATAAATTAAAAAAACTATGGCGTGAGCTCCTGAAAGACTGAGAGTAACAATTAGGGTTTGCGTAGGAGTTATAATTAGAAGTCCTTCTTGGACTCCGTCTAGAATTGAGAATCGATCTTGCTATAATTCCACCTTATATGGCATTACTAACTACAGAGCTTGTTTTTTTTCTTCCTCTAAGGCTGCTTGCAGCTGACATAATAAAACGTCATAACTGTTAAACTGTTCTACTCCCAATTCATTCCTCAAATTGTCTGGATTACCGAGTTTATTTTCCTTTTTAGTTTATTTTTACACTCTAGGCGGACATAGTTTATTCATCACTGAATTGACTCCCTGTATTTTCCTTTTTTTTTTTTTTTTAATATAACGCGCACGCTTGATGCAACATTGTCATTACTTTCAAAATGACTTTACGTAACACATTCAGACAAACTTTGATTTTTTAATATATATATGTTCCCTTCTCAAGCATTAAATAATAATGATAACTGCTTTAGAAATAAATAAAAAACTGTATAGTCTGCAATTACTCCACAAAGCCACGCACTCGTTCTAGGCCATAATTCGTATAACTATAGCTATTAATAATAATAAAAGTCCTTCTTTGTTAACACTTCAGCCGAATACTGGTTTAATGTTAATGGAACAACAATATAGAATAAGACAATTTGCCCCTCCTATAGAAACGAAGTCCATCTAGGAAAGAAACATTGAATTATGTTATTCGTATGTAAGGACGAACAACATACAATTACCAGGCTTCTATTAGATAAACAATGTTCAAAATTGAATATAGAAACGGACTACAGAGACAGCATTGAGCATAAGTGACCTCTTTTTTAAGTGAGAATATGCATGTACATTATAAATATATCCGTAGAAACAGTGAGGGGAAGAAGTCACTCAAACGCTATAAAATAGTCTTTTTTGACATGAAAATAAAGGTTTTATGAAACAAAGTTCAATTAAAAAACAAATCCAAACCAGATCAACATTATCAGAAAAGGTTCAACACTATATTGTTATTTAGCCGAATATTTTGTCCTGATATGTTAAAAATCAACCTACATAGATAAAGTTAACAGATCAGAGTCCAGTATACATAACTGACGTCACAAAGAAAGAGAGAGCGCCATCATGTAGGAGGCTGTTGCATTGGGTGAATCGAGAAGATATCCTGAGCTACCCCTTACCGAAATTTGGATGACCATCACACCGCCGTCCAGCAGCAGTGGGCGCCCATGTCCGAGGCCTTCATCAAGAAGTGCTGCAGATCCTTTAGGCCCAGACTGGAGGCCCTGATGGCACCAAAGTAAATCATTTTGTAAATTATAAAGGTATTTCAAGCATAAATTCAGGGATAACACCTCAATGACGAATTCCTTTTCATTCTAGCAAGTTTTCACTCTATGTATAGTGTTGTGTTTAGACTTCATTTATTCGGTATAGTTCATTCGTTGAACCGGTCTTATCATTCTTTGAGACCAGTCCTTAAATCAGTGGGTTTCTGGAGCTGTCATTACTAGAACTGATTAAAATAATAATAAATATGTTGAGTGAAGTCATCAAGGACCGAGCTTGATAAGTTTTAGTGCTGATACGCAGGACAAACTAAATATGGACTTACACAACACTAAACTATCAAGAAGTCCATGATTTTATTATTGAATAAATAAGGGCGTCAGATTTGCTTCGCGCCCAAGTGAGCGTGGTAAAGATCGTGAAGGGGGAACATGGAGGTGAACACTGCGATCACCAAAAGTACACCCAAGTCGATGAGGCAGCATACCTTGGCTCTATATGTCAGTGATTCGACTCTGAGATGATACGTGATGGATTTGTGGAAGGCCTCCATTATTGTACAACATTAGCAACCTGCTTTAAAGAGCAACCAATGTCTATAGGGTCAAAAGAGGGCAGAAGTTGTTGACTTGGTTCAAACATAATGGAGGAACGTAGCTCAATGGACAACGCCCCAAGGAGAAAATATTCTTTTGAACTCAATTTACATAGGTTCGCGGATTGGACGTTCCTAGAGAAGGAAGTGAGGACATATATCTGTGCAAAAATTCAGATTTTTTATTATTTTGCAATAACATAAAAAAAAGGAAGGAAGGAATGAACAAAAAAGGCATTGACCCTCCTGGGAAGGGGAATTTTTTTTAAAGGGTTATCAATTGGAATGTGATGTTCATACATATAAAATTACATTACTTCTTTTGCGTTCTCTTCCATTCTTCTTCTCCATTTCCCTCTCTCAATTGGCTATGTATAGGAAATGTACGTACATGGAAGTATTAAAATAATTCCTTTTCATACAGACATGTAACTCATATTCAAACTCTTTATTTATTTATTTTCTTACCCTTTCCTTCTTCCATCACATTTTCTTGCGTAAGATGTGTACTTCTTGATTGAAGAAACGACAAGTGAAGAGAAGAGAAACTCTAACATATGCTATCAAAGTTTTATATTACATATCATGGACTTGTACATAATATATACTATTTTATATATAAG
Organism: Lepeophtheirus salmonis; assembly: GCF_016086655.4. Taxonomy (NCBI): domain Eukaryota; kingdom Metazoa; phylum Arthropoda; class Copepoda; order Siphonostomatoida; family Caligidae; genus Lepeophtheirus; species Lepeophtheirus salmonis. The sequence continues at coordinate 20,273,284 of NC_052141.2, read as the reverse complement.
TAGGAACTGTTATTTGATTAATTATTATTGTCGTTAAATTTGTATCTATCAAGGCGTTAACCAACTAAGTCGAAAATACCCTATGTATTTTGTTCGCTGATGACGTTTCCTTGTTTGACTTGATATGTCATGGCTACTGTATAATTTTGTCTTATGGCTGAATAAACAAAGTAATAAGTTATTCCATACTTTTACTCCGTTTCGAAAAGGACATAAATTGTTGATCCCCCGTCCTTTATATAAGATAAATATATTGCCTATTTTATTATTTCTATGAAGAAATTTTGGCTATGATACACAAACCTAAATATATAACCACTATTTTATCAAAATGTTACTAAACAACATTATTATACAGTATCGAATCAAATACGATGCAGAGTTTAATAATATGAAACTCATTTTAAAAATGGTGAAGAAATAATATGAGAGTGATTGTCTGCAATTTTATACGATATAAATTGTAGTTGGTATGTCTTCCTGTTCTTTTTTATAGGAAAGGTTGCATGATAAATAAAGGTAAAGGCATGCTATGAGTTGAATTTTTATCATAGTCAAAACTTATCATGACGTCATACAATAGTTATCGTGCTATCAAAGTTACCATGTAGTTGTATGTAATATGTAGTGATGAAAAAATGGGCATATTGAAAAAAAAAACCCAAAAAAAAACACCTAAAATCAACATGGTAACCCTGACAATTTGAAAAATGTTTTGGATGAGATCAGCTGTGACAAGGGAGGAGGGGTAGAAGGAAATAAACAAGGACTTTGGCAAAAATTACTGCGATGTATATCCCCAATTCTACTCTGAGTTCAACAAGGGCTTACAATTAATACTCCACAACAAATCCTCAAGATTACTCTCCGTCTTTTATGACCACACGCAAATGTTCAAACAGGTTTTGAATATAATTGAATTTAGTTTGAAAGGAAGTGTACTAATCCAGAGTGAAATAATAATAATGGCAACTGCTAAGGAAAAGAACATTCATTCTTTTCTCAACTAACAAATTTAAAAAAAAAAAAAATCTTGCTCATGTAGCTTACTCCCCAGACCTGGGACGCCTTCCAATTATCACTTTTTTGCATCGATTGGCAATGCACGCAATGATTTACGCTTCGATTCTTACACTCAAGGTAAAAAATGGATCGATGGCTGGTTTGCAGTCAAAGACGAACCATTTTTTGGAAAGGCATCTATTAATTGCCTGAAAAATTGGAAAAATGTGTGGCTATTAAATTTGTAACCACTTTTCCACAATAAACGTTCAAAAATTAAAGAAGAAGTCTCATTTTATAGGCGTATACCTGGTATGAATATATCTTAAACAAAACATTATTATTATTTTCTTTCATTTGTCAGATGGAGTTACAAAACAAGATCCAGCTTGTTGTTAAAACTCTTGGCTATCTGAAGTCTTCCCAGAATTTTGAGTAAAGCCTGTAATTGACTCAAATAGCTGATTGAAATATTGAGCTGTACACATGAAATAGACTAATCATTCTGCCAGTTTCTTGATTTTTGTTCAAGATTGTTTTTATATTGATGATCACATATGTCATAAATACGCTCTAATGAGTTAGTTACCTTTTTTGGGTAGGACTTAAATGTTTGCTATGAACCCCCCTCATTTTCCCGTCAATGATCTTTAAAGTCAATATTTATCTTTGTCATTAGTATTCTCTCTCTTTCTATCTATCTATTTCCCCCTTTCTATTTGAGGAGAAAAATGATGAATATTCTTCCAGAATTTTTCTTATTATAGCATCAAAAATGATATATATTTTTTCTTTTTTTTTTTTTTTTATCATCATTTAAGGTGTGTTTATTCAACGTATTTTAAACATCTTTAAATTTACATTTAAATAGAATTAATAGTGTTGCTTTACTTTGTGTTGCTTTTTGGCACGATTCTCAAAGTGGTTTATGTAAAAACCCTTGTTCGAACATTAGTAAATAGGTATTTACTAATGTTGGCTTTTGGTTTGCAAATTCGTCCATACTTGTGTTAAATCTAGCATCTTCTCCGATGAACTCCCCTCGAAAATACCCTACATCATTTGGTAGAGAAGTGATTTTTCTCAAATAGGGAATCATTATTCAATGAGTAGGAATTTTTCATAGCTTAGCAAAAGTTAATTCAAATCAATCCGCATTCAAAACACTCCTAGTAAAGAAGAAATCAGAAAAAACTGCAGCTGCAAAAGTATTCAGCAAAGTGCAACCTCCTTAACGTAACTTTATACGTCATGGGTATTTGATAAGTTATTCTTTTGAATAAATAAACGATCTACAGTTTTGCTATCTTATAATGATAGTCTGAGAGTACTTAAATAACAAATAGATGTGTTTTTAATTGGTGTAACTTTTTTAACTAACTACAAATTAATTTTGGGCCTATTTTCTGTTTCTTTTTGAGAAAGGTTGCATCATATAATTAAGATATACCAAGCCACTCCCACTTTCTAGTATGTATATATTTTATATACTGCTGCTTCGACAATTAGAATGCTTGGCAGCCAGTTTGTTACTTGTACTGAGTGGTCCATTGAAATCTGAGCGTATACTAGTACAATTATTAATTAAGGTTCTGTGATTAAAATAAAGTCATATTTCGATGTATAAAAGCATAAACAATTAGTTACAAAACAAACCAGACATGAGCTCTCTAGCTAGGTACAAGTCCAGAAAAGGACCCTGGAACGTGAGGGACGAATTTTAATTCCCGAACTCCAAGCCATTGGGCGTCTCCAGGACCCTTTTGTAGTCTGTCAATAAGTCTGTCTGACTTTAAGAGACAGAAGAGCTCTGCCAAACAGGCCATACTAGGCACGCAGGAGTTTAAGAAAAAAGGGAACAGACACATCCCATCAAGTTCATAAGGACCCATGCGAGATATTTTGTTATCTAAAAAAGGGGGTCGGAAGAGTTTTGTGAGGGTAGAGGGGCCACATTTGACACCAGCAATGAAAGAAACCCCTCCCTTGCGAGACTCTTTTGAACTCTTTTTTGACACTTTTGGCCCTCTTGCTGCCTAGATGTAAACCCCTCACCTACACTAATTGGGTGGATATCGAGGGGAAGGCCTTTGGTACATATCATCCAAAACTGAGACTCTCAAAACACCTTTCAGCCTGCACTGGGACGTCATGGCAAAGGACTACATCTGCAGCAGGTGCCGGGCCATCCGCTACTGCTACCCCATTGATGTACCTTAGGGAAGTTACATTAATGGCTAAGAGAGCTTTAATTTTAGCATTAATTTGTTTTTTAAACTTGAGCATTAATTTTGTTAAAATTCTATTGCTAATTAATAAATTATATCTTGTTGAAGTTTAAAATTCAAAGTCGATTCAGATTGTAATGGACCCCTCTAGCCGACTCAAAACACTTTTGATGGCGGCCATATTTTTGAAACATAAATGCTATCATATTTGATAACAGTTGTCCGCAAATGGTGGTCGTTTACTGTAGCACCGTGCGTCGTTTTAGTGGTTACTTACTCTAATGCAACGCAACAAAATAGAAGGATCAAACATGTAAAAATACATAATTTATTTTTAAAGGCCACCCTAATTCACAAAATGCAATCAGTTATATATATATTTCAAATCGTAGTCAAATAAAAATACTATCAAAAAAGCAAATATAAATAAATTAGTCTTTAAATCTGGGGAATAAATAATATTATGTATATTAGTAGTTTGAGAAAGAAACAGAAGGAGAAAGCCTTTTTCAAAATATTGAATAACTCTAAATTTTATGGATAAAACATATATATTATTTTATTATTTATAAAAGCATACAAAATATTGTTAAAAATATCTATATGATGGAATTTATGATATGTTTTTATTATTTTTGGGGAAGGGAGTAAAATAAATACATAAATAAATAATAAAAAGGATGATGGAGAAATAGCCTCGAGTTGAATTTAAAGAGACTATCATTTTTGAGTGGAGGCTCTTCCCTTTAATATTTACCTAATGTATGGTATATTTACATATAATGAGGATATGTTGATCCATTTATATTTCATATGGACACGCGAAACCTCTCTAAATAAATGATGGGTTTATTAACCTCTGGTGACGTCATCTGTTATCACATTAAGACGTAGCGGTGTATTGTGATTTGTTTGAGTGCCAATTTGTAGTTAATAAAAGGAAATTTAATAGTAAAGACCTGTAGTTATTGGTATACTAAATAACTCTACAATTGGTGGAAGCGCGGATTTGAGTTTAAGTGGAGAGGATGAGAAGGTTACGGTCGTGGATATTAAGACCCCGGAATTCATTAACTCAATACCAGAGGTTTGATTCATAATATTAGTTAAAGACTCCTTCAAAAGTACAAATCACAATACCCCGCAACATTTCAATGGGATAACAGATGACGTCACCACACACATATATACTTAATAATTTCTGGATGGTGGGATATAAATATCTCTTACATTAGCGATGTAATTATACCTAATATATTCGAAATATCACATATTATTCAATCAATTCGGCATTGCATTTTAGACTCTAGTTTTGATGTAGATAGATTAGCCTCTCATCCTCAGCTAAAATTCATATTCAAAGATGGATTACACTATCCAACTCAATCACACTTTTTTAAAGCACTAGAACAGCATGTGTTAATTTAATAAAGTTTAACCCCTAAATTTCAATTTTTACCTTATTTTTTCTCTGCAAGCCTCGTGGCCTTTAGAAAAAGGCCATACATTTTTATTTTTTTGGCTCTTTTTCAGGTTCAAAACTTTTGAAAGGGCTCGGTGTTTAAGATAGAGAGAGATACATTATGTGAATATATTTTAAAGCTCAATATTTCAAAAATTATAAAACCCTTTTTAAAATACCTCTCAGTTTAAATGGTCTATATCGTTGTCAATTTAAGATAAGACCACGACAATATTTCAAGGATAAAACTCATTTTTGAATTGATCTCATAAGAAACGCCCATATATCTAGACTGCTCAAGCTAGAAGAAAGAGAGAAAAAATGTGGCACTAGAAGTTCGAAAAGGTAAATTAAATTTCCTCTTGATAGTAGGATCCCGAATTTGGGTATTTGGTGTTCATCAATGAAGAGGTGTGCGTGTGCAGTAAGGAATTCCTTGTGAACTGTCCCCGGCTGCTAGGGTTTTATTTTGTAAAAATCCGCCGAAAGGTAGTCTCTTGGAGTCCCTCACTCATCTTGTATATAATTCACATAATGTATCTTCATCTTTAAAACGTAGCTCTTCCAAAAGCTTCTAATCTTAAAAATGGAAAAAAATGTATGGTCTCTTTCTAAAGGCAACGAGTTTAGCAAAGAAAAAATAAGGTCACATTAATAATCATGGTATCCAACTCAATTAAACTGAGTACATAGTGTTTTTGTAACATTTTAAAAGTTGGACTGTATATTAGTCTCAAATATAGTGTGGGTAAGCAAGTCCTACCGTTTTTGATAGTAAGATTTAAGTCAACTTTATCAAGAAACACAAGTACTCCATATTATCAGAAGATTTTTTTAATTAATCCTTATAATGTCAATAATTTCTTCTCAAAATGTCCTCCTTCTGCGGTGACTATGGCCTACAATCTGGACTTGAATGTCTTTCGCACCTTAATGACGTAGTCATTGGACTTATCTGCACGCTCCTTCTTAACGGGGGCCTTCGGAGAATCAACATTTGGTCAGTGACTTTACAGGTTTTGTTCACCAGAAAGCCCACTATTCCATAGTCCAGTGGCGAGCAGTATGGTAGTAATGAAGGGGACCACAAGTTTAGATCCCAGAAATCAGTGAGGTTTTCCTTGCACCAAGTTTGAGTTAGTATGGCCTTACGCCATCAAAAGACATAATTCAGCCCCAGGTTCGCTAACGCTAAGATACTTAACCAATCCCCTCTAGCCGGTGGATTACAAAAAAAATCTAATTGAGATTTAGTAATATAATGTGCTTTTGTTAATTTTACTTGGATGAAGTTGACAAAAAATATTGTAAGCAAGAACCGATTTTTTAAATCTTTTGGCTTATAAATTTGGGATGGTACTTCAGTTTTAATGGAGACTTAAATAGAAAAGAGGCCTTCCCTGGCTTCGGAATTAAGAAAGGCTAAACGATTTGAACATAACTATAAGTTAATATTTCATACTATACAAATTGTGGACTTCATTGGATCTCGAATGAAATCTGAAGACTCAAGCTTGACTTCAACTTCTAATTCTTCCCCCTAATACTGTTTAGTATTAAAAATTGTAAGAACTTAAATAAGATTTAATTTGATTTAAGAAACCAACATTCAGGTACACGATAAAAAGAGGCGAGGACTTGAGCTCAAATCCGTAATTTGAAGACTTGATCTCAAAATCAACGATTTGAGACTTGACATGGACTCAAATATAAAGATTTGAGACTTTGTTTTATATTTTATTTTATGTGATATCTTTTTTTTTTTGCTCAATCATTCAATACTCAGTTCATTTCAGCACATGTGGAGATATTTACTTGGTCTATTCAAATGAACAAAAAGCTTTTTTTATTCAAAGTATCTACATAGAGTTCCATGGATTCAATTGGCGTTGAAATATTATTAATAAATTAGCAAGACCCCACTTTTTTCAGACTACTCCAGTATAATTGAATACGAAGGAATTCAATTAAATGCATGCATCTTTCATGTGTGGAAGGATGACTGAATTCCTTTTTAACTGACTGCTTGAATTAAGTATTCAAAAAAAAAAATGTTGGTTGCTAATTTATTCCTCTTTCTTATTTATTAAAAAATTTATTTTGCTTTCAATCAACCTTTTCTGTATTTACGTTAGGGTGGCTTGTTTTTCAAACTCGTTTCGAATTTTGAGTACAACTCATTAAAGGAACACTATCATCGCCAAAGAAAACACTTATGCAAAATCTTGTTGTTCTAGGACGTCATTTTAGGTCGCACATCTTTGTTAAAGATTGAAAGGAGACAACAGTTATTTATTTCATTCATAAAGGTTAAAATAACGCATTTATCATTATTTTGTATTAAGTAACTATACGCAACATTATTTCATCCTATAAAACACATTTATGAACTTTTTTTTCTTAAGACACTCTTTGGATCAAAAAGAGAGAATAAGATCATTTGTGCTTTCCCTTTCTAAAATGTAAAAAAAGAATGCGCAATATTCGTGGATCATCAAATTTTCCAAACTGTTTTCCTTTGCTTTTGTTCCATAAGTGAGTTTTCAGAAAAAATATTGTAAAATATTTTTTATAGGTAAAATAAATGTCTATCGAATTTATTTTATCCACAATAACTAAAATGTCTTTTTGGGGCTCAATATTTGTTTTTGTTTTCACAATTTGATCGAGCTGTGCGAACTAAAGATGACATTGTAATTGTACATCTGTAATTTTCACACCATATGATAACTTTCCTGCGATAATTATAATCGATCTTCGAAAAAAAGTTGAAAATCAAACCCCCCTAATAGGTATATGTTAGTACAAACTAAAATCCAAAAATGAAGAAACAAAAAAAAGTCTAGGGCATGATTGATATGAACAGATGTATCCAACCAAAAAGAAACAACAATTATGAAATACTATTAAACATAAGTATATGTAATTGTACATACTATAAATGCAGAAATATGCCTCACAATTTTTTAATATAAAGAAAAGAAAATAAATAATCATGTTAATAATATTATGGTGGAAATGATAAGGCCTTTGTTTTGTTTTTAAAGCATTTTTTTGGCAGAATTACATATTTATGTATTTTATACATCATAAAATTGTTGTTTGGGTCTTATATACATAAGCTTGAATAATATTTTCGGGTTGTAAATCCTAATTATTATTTAACGTGCAAGTTTTTTAATTGTAGGCCAAGTGTTTTGTATTTTCTAAGGCTGCTCATATTATTATGTCATTCTCGAAGAGAGGACACATATAAATAAAGTAATCACTATTGATAGGCAATATTGATAATTTGTCGGGGAGCTATAAGGAGTGATGGAAAGTTGATCTATTTTTTAGTTGGACCGTTTTATTTTGGAGTTGTTAAACTAAAGAGTGTAATCATTAGTAATGTAAATCTTGTGAATTATTTAGCTAGCCTATTTTATTTTTTTTTGGAATTGGTAACATAAAGAAGGATTTTTCTTTTCCTTAACAGGTGTCATTGCTATTTATTTCCTGAGTAGTCAAAATCCCTTTCTAAAAAACTTTGAGCAGCTAAAAAACGGAGCGAAACCCTGAAGATTTGTTGAAGATTTATAATTATAAGTTCTTGTAGGACTCTGAGGTGAATTGAGGAACCACATCGAAGTAGTTATTGGCAATGTTCTTGTTTATTTTCTAATTCCGCTCCTCCCTTGTCGCAGCTGATTGTAGCAAATCTTCTCCAAAACATTCTTCAAGTTTTAAGGGTGACCATGTTGCTTTTCGGGGTCTTTTTTCAAAAATGTTCATTATACACACACTTTTCATCAATACTTTACTATTTCTAAAAATAGATATCAGATTAATTCTTGTATACCTATGTCATGGTGTATATCCTTCTCTCCCTTGTCACGACAGCTTGCATTTGATCTAATAAAATATAATTACAGATCAACACCTATCCCTCAAAAGATTATTTCAATTGTCAGGGTCTCCATGTTGATTTTCGATTGTTTTTGTTTTTGTCATGCACAAAATTATCCGGACAAGTATCCCTAGTTATAAGTGTAAGTTCTGCTTGGACTTGAGTATAAGAAAACAAATTCTTGGAAATATGATTGCTAGATATGAAGTGGGATTTGTATATATTGCTCTAATCTCATATATATACTCAAAGTTAATTTAATGAAACGTCAGGACAGCTCATCCTTTTGCCTACAAAAAAGTCATTAGTATGAACATTTGTGTGTGGTTATAAAAAAACAGAGAGACTGATGATTTGTTGCAAAGTTTGTTTTGTAAGCCCTTGTTGTACTCAGAGTCGAATAAAGATTGGCATCGGAGTAATTCTTGCCTCTATCTTTGTTGGTTTGCTTCTCCACCTCGTCACAGTTGCTTGTAGCTGATCTAATTAAACTTAATGAGAGCTAAGCTTCTCTCCTCCAAAATATTCTTCAAATTGTCAGAGGTAACATGTAGATTTTTGCTTTCTTTTTTTTAACGTGTTTCTCCTGTTTAGCATCACCAGTATTTTACTTTTTAATTATAAGTTCCTGTTGGACTCCAAGTAGAATTGAGAATCAAACACAGACTAATTTTGGCCTATATAATTGCTATACCCGATGTGGGACTTGTTTTTATTTCTTTTGTGACACAACTGCTCAAAGTTTATTTAATGAAACAATTTTTATTAATCTATTAGGGCTACCACCCGTTATCCTTTATATTTGTAGTAAGCACAGCTGATTGAAGCTTATTTAATGGAATATATTTTTTATTTACTAAGGCTCTCATTTTTATTCCTTTATATTGGAAGAGAGCCCAATAAGTATAAAATAATCATTAGTGCTTGAAAGATAAAGTGTAACTCTGAGGATTTATTGTGGAGTTTTAAACATAAGTCATTGTTGGACTCGGAGTAGAATTGAGGATCGCCATATTTTCGATCCTGCACATATTATTGGCTTTTGTTTATTCCCTTTCTCTCAGCTGAACAACGCTAATTTAATAAAACGTCAAGACAGATAAAACACTCTCCAACAAAACATTCTTCAAATGGTCAGAGTTTATTTTTTTTTTAACAACAACTCTAATTATATACATTATATATATATATATGATTATTGATCATTAATTCTTATAATAATATGTCAATGTCAAAGCAGGCTGGGATAAAAAAGAAATTGAGAAAAAATGATTTCTATTTTTCTAGAGATTTTACTTTTTACGAAATGATCAAATGATTTGTTACAGACCCTTACGCTCCCTCATATCAGCAAAGTATTAATTAACAAGTATGGGATGATTATAAAATACGCTTTAAACTTTTCCTAGAAGTCAGACGTCTTGTATTTTTTTTTTATATCAAATTTTTATACTTCACATTGTAACATAAATACTACATAGAGCGAATAACTTTGTTGTTATACACCTGTGAGCCATTGTTCAGCTATGTACACATATATATACATAATTATCCAATATTATGATGCTTTCATACAGATTGAATTTTGATTTTTGTGAAGTCAGAGTAGAAGGAGTTCTTGTTGGTTCTTGAAAGAAGGCTTAATTAAATCAGCTGTCAAATTTGATTTCTCCTCCCTCTCTTTATTTATACATCCCATACAACCTCCAATGGAGAGAAGGGGGGTGGGGGTGTACATGATGTTGAGGGTACAAGGAGAAAGTAAAAAGTACGTATATTGATACGGGTTATATTATATATATATATGAATTCATATTGAGTTGAATCATTCATGGAACCCTAGAGGCTTTGAATAAAAACGGCATTTTTCCTTATCCCAAATAAGTAATTTTTTCTTATTTTATGTTCTAATATACATATATTAAAGTGAAATAGGACATTAATTTAATGGGTTTAACATTATAACAATACAAAACTATAAATTTCAACAAAGATTGGCCTTCCTCACGTTTATAAGAATTATTTTTGTTACGGTGTTACCTCAAATTTACGGTGGATTTTGTTCTCAGCTTTCTAATTTTTTTTTTTTTTTTTTTTCTGCTTCTTTTGTCTTAATCAATGCTCGAGACGTTGATTTTGGGCCTTTTATATTTATTTTATTAAAGAATGGTTGTGTGATGGAATGAAGATACAGCTTGTAAAATAATTTAAAGTTCAAGGCTGTGCAGCAAAATGTACTGATAATTATTGATAATTTTCTCATTAATATACATAGAAAGGTTTAGAGATATTAAACATTTCTTCTTTTTTTCATCATGATTGAGCAAAAAGACAAAAGGTAGCGCATGTCATATCTCCTAGATGCTGAAGTTGAGGTGGCGAGGATTTAGAGATTGTGAAGTGCTCCAGGAGCCTGGGTTTCAATGTGGCAAAGATTAAGAATGATGAAGAAGTCCTCTTCAAGAAAGAAAAAGTGGAGGGTACAATGGTCCACGGTATCGTGGTCTCTGACAGTAAGAAGATGCATCTGTTCTTACTCAAGGCCGGTAAAAAATCGACCAGGAAGACTACTACAAATTGCCAAGGTACACCATTTTGTCATGGCTGAACGGGAAACACCCAAAGGGTAATTACTTGTGTACTAAGGACGGCACAACGACTCACACGTCCGCTCAGTGTGAAAAGTTATGCACCAATAACATGGCTGGATTCTTGTGCAAAGAAATCTGGCTTTGTTCCTCAACAGATATTATCCTGCTTGACTTTTCTGTGCGTGGCACTTTGAAGAGGGATACCAACAAAACTTCAGCACAAATGTGGACACACTGAAGGCCACCATTATGGCTGCATGGGACAATTTGTCTGAGGAATTTATCAACAACTCCTGTTGGGAAAGTCTTCAATGATTGATGCTACAGGTCTTGAGTGACCAAGTTTGCAAAAGCCTTGTTTACAAGTTTTGTAAAAAAAAAAGATAATAATTTTAAATTACTTTGGAAAATAAAAAAATATTGAAGTACTTCTAATGCAACCTCTTGAGTCCACGTTTTGCAGCCCCATCCTGCATATATTCTCTATGGCAGGGGTTCTCAACCTTTTTTTAGTGATGTACTACTTGTAAAATATTTATTTAACCCAAGTACCCTACCTCAAAACATTTTTAGCTTCAGTGACAGGCACATCCAAAGGATTATATTTTAGAGGGCGGGAGGGCTTAGTTTTTGGTATTTTTATGAAAATAAATGCAAATATGGCCTTAACTACTCTAAGACAAATTAAAAAATCAAGAAAAGATTTCCACAAAAAAGAAATTTTTCAAGTTTATTTCCAAAAAATTAAATTTTTCGTTAATATGTATAGATTTTGATTTTTTTAACCAAAAAAATAATCGACATTTAGTTGAAAAGATTTAATTTTTTTCCTTGAAAAAAAAAATTTTAATATTAATTTTTTTAGCGGAAAGTTTAAAAAATCCATGCTTAAACAGAGACAATTAAATTGAATTTCAAATATTAGATTAAATATTATATTTTGTAGTAAAATAGAAAAATTCCTTAATTTAGGGGGCTCTTTCAGCTCACCTCCTGGGGATGCCCTTGAGATATGTACCACTTCTAAAATATTCTTTCAAAGTCTCAACTACCCACCGGAGTACATCCAAGTACTCCCAATGGGTACGCGTACCCCCATATAAGAACCACTGTTTTCTTTTACCACTTTATGTAGAATTTGTAATCTGCATCATTTAAAATTCGGTCTAAACCTATCCCTTAGCATAATTGTTAATGACGTCAGTTGTGTTTTAAAATTGTGAACATATGAGCTACGAATAAGTCGCACCAATCATATTTGTACAAATCATAAATCAGAGTGAATGGGGATAAAGTTGGTCAAGGCACAGCCTCTCCTCACTTACACATTTGATTCCCAGATATCCATTTTTCTTCTTCACTTTTTGATCGACCCCGTGGATGTATAAATTTGTTTGTCAATAACTCAATTTTACCCTCCCCCCTCTCCTTAAAAGAAATATTAAGTCACCCTGTGTGGTAGTGCTATCAGATCTTATTTCTCTGATCTCAAAGGATCAAGGGAGGACCAACTATGAGAAAAACAATTATTTCAATAATCACTTGGGAATAAGATAAATTATATATATATATGTATATAGAGAGGAAGATGATTTCAGAATTGGAAGAAAGTTCATAGTTGAAAAAAACAAAAACTTTTTTTTTTTTTTTTTTGGTTTCTCTTTCTTTCTCTTTTTGAAATTGAGTTTTCTTTAAAAAAAAAAAAGTAAAAAAAAAGTTAAAGTAATAATGATGTATGTATTTCAAATAAATTTTTATATATACTTAGATATGTAGTACGTGATCCCGGGATTTCCCGGGGGTGTTGAACATATATGGGAAAACCAGAGAAAATCAATATTTATTGTTTTTTTATTATATAAGCTTCACTTAAGAGTCTACAAGTTTGTGCACTAAAATTAGAGCAAACTTCTACCTCATCCAAAACTCATATGATTCACTCGCACTCATACAAGAGCCTAGGTGACTAATACATTAAATGTCCATTTGTTTTCACATTACGTCCATTGTCAAGATGGAGAAACAGGGCTTCTAATTAAAAAGTGTTTTGCTCGATTGAAATTTACAACTTGAACGCAAATAACTTTAGAGTAAATTATGCTAGAGTAACTTACTTTGTGTGATCAGATCCTTTGTTGATCAATAATTCCAATTTAGCGTAGTTTGTCTAAATCTGTTGATTGAAATCAACTCTAAACAGTTTATGTTAAACATTTTGTTTCTAAAGGTTATGGTTTTTTTTTTTTTTTTATTTGCATAAGTTCATATAAATGCAAATATTGACATGTACGGGTGGAAATAAGACCAAAAATCAATACTTCCAAACGGTTTCAAATGATATCATGCGCCCTAATACAGATTTGAACTTCAGAATTTTTTAATTAATTAACGCTTATTCCTTGAAAAAGTGCAACACAGAGAAAATGGAAAGCTGGTTCAGATATTGCCAAACTTATTTCTGTTAAAAATCTGGATATTCAAAAGATCTACTATTACCTAAAACATAATTTGACTATAAAATCGATATAACCAACGGTGGATTTATGTTCCATACCATTTTAATTTTGTCGTCAAAATATTATTCAATGTGCGAACCCTCGCAAAGTGCTTTATTTAAGAGAAAAAATGCCCAAAGCCCTAAATATTGATATGATTTACTTATGTTTTTTTTTTTTTGCATCTAATAATAGTAAGTTTATCTTTTGTTGTTCAGGTATTAAAAAACAATTTATTGAATAGTAATATTGTTTGTTTCTTAAACTTAATTCGCGAGTGTATTATACTTACGATAATATATCTATTATACAATGTAATATATTTAAGGTTGGAAGACAATTTAAAACTTTGTACATAATCTTATATAAAAATATGATAATCTATTAGTAATTTTGTATATCAAATATATTTTTTTGTTCTTTGAAAATTTTACTATTCTTATGATAAATACATGAAACTATTTATATACCTAATGGTTTAGTATAGAAGTAGAATTGTGCACAAAAAAACCCTAACTAACTGAGGTTAGTTAGATACTTTATATATGAAGAGTTTTAAATTAAATAAAAACCTTTGCATCTTTTCCAAAATAGGAATTTTAATTTATGTTTTGACAATCGACAAATAAAATACCTTTCAATTAATTTTATAAATATGAAAATAATCTTTTAAAAAATCATATGAAATCAGTCGAAGCTAATATGTTTTTGATAAATAAGTTATTAAACCTTAAATTAAAACATTAATGGTTCATAATTTTAGTTTTTTATATAGATATAATGTATTTAATTATTAGTAAATAACTTCGCTGCGTGCGAATAAATACTTGGAATAGGAGGAGAAGGTTTTTCATTTTTATAGATATTTGGACAGTGAATACTTGATTCCTCATTTTTCCGAATACTCCATAAGTGATTTACTAACAACTTCCTGATGTTTTATAATAAAAATATATTTCCCGGGATAGGGGAAAATGAGAAAACCAAGAATGTGATTATATGTATTTATTTTTACGTCCTTGTTGATGGGCTTTCAAGTGAATGAGTGATTCATCATTCTTTACTTCTCCACTGGGACTTTCATATATAGTATGTTTGTTTATTTGGCTTTGAAGTACGCTTAATTTGATTTCCTATCAACGTTGCCTTGTATGTATATTATATAGGCTTTCAAATGTAATGTACTTTTAACGTAATACTAGCTGTCTAATGTAATTTCCTCTATTTTATGAGTCTTTTTCACAAAATTACAATTTACTTATTCAAATTTATATCTTTTTATAGTGATTTTCTGAATATATGATATAAACATCTCTGATTTTATTTCAAATATAGGGTCGCTATGGAAAAGGCACTGGGCGAGAATATTTAAGACAATATCTACTGGAGTATCGCAAAGACTTTGGTGACGAGGACTGGATCGTTTATCGTGGAAAAGAAGGGAATGAGGTGGGATATTTATATTTAATGATATACATATTTGTAGATGATTTAACATAAGTATGTTTCATATTTGAAAGCAATAACTTAAAAATGGAAGCAAGTTCTGTTTTTAATTAGGTTGTGTAACTATTACATACCCAGAGGTGTATGTTTTTATTTAAAAGTATTTAAATACATAGGCAATATGACCAAAATGAATAATGTAAAGAAAACTGGCTGTTAAAATGCCTACTTAAGGATATCTCCCACGATGGTCAAGAGGGTTAGTTAATACATATATAGAAACAAAGATTGTCTGTCTGTCTTTTGATGAATCATGAGTATGTTTGCAACGTACAAAGGAGAACATTTCGAAATGTATCCCCAACGTCATAAAAAAACGTCATTAAAAAAAAACCTGTCTTCTATTTTTGTATGACGAAAAATGTTTTCAGGCTTGACAAAAAGAGGGTCCAGCTGTCGGAGAGATGTTTTATATTTATCATAATTAATTCTATTACTTTATAATATTTTACTGGATAAAATAACAGGCATAAAAGTGTGTAACAATAAGTAAGTCTAACGATAAATGTGGTTGCTCATGCATAAATGGAAGATCAGAATTGGCAATTGCGGGCAAATGTATTTCTTCGTTGTTGCAAGATTCAAGGGGGATGATTCAATAGTCGATTTTCTATCAAATTTATTCTTCTTCTCATTAGTTGTTGTAGAAATATGGCTCCCTCACATATCCGATCATGGAATCATAGACCCGATTATGTCACATACATAGTTTTACATCTAAAAAGACATCTGTTTATTTCTTATCAGTGTAGAAAAATCACACAAAAAATGGGGGAAATGTGGAATTTTTGTGCAAAAAAGTTTAAGTGAGCAATGTTTTGAGCAATTTAGCAATAGTACTCGATTCTTAAGTCTACGGATAAAGTACCTAACAAAATTAAATCTGCTTTTAAGACCAACCTTGGGCTGTGATATCCATAGGAGATTTCCCAAGGAAGAACAATTTAACCCTAAGTTTTCTTTTCCCGTCCATTTCGCACATGTATGTAGCTTCTAGAAACAATATTTCTAAATAAAAACAAACTTCTAGTTACTTTATGAATCTGCTTCCACTTATTAAACTATTTGACTTTATAGATGGAACATGGGATATAGTATATGTATTCTTTGGAGAGGAATAGTTATTAATCGTCAAATGCATGTCCTACAGAATTAAAATATCTCTTGGGGCTAATCTATTTATTTATTATCAGCTCATTAATAATTAATAAATAAAGTTTTTGGGTCATTCTATAAATTTGCCAGCACGTCATATTTTCTCTTTATATCTCAAAATTGGAAATAATGAGTTGAAATTCAAACATCACTCATAAAAGAAATCCCTTTGGAAAGCGAATAATATATTATTGAAGTAGGAGAACTCTTCTTTTTCGATAAATTCGTACAATTACCACTTTGGAGGATCATGGACTCGGAGTCGATCCGTGGACTGAGGTATGAGGCCAGAGGACATCACATGCCATTACGTAAAGCACATTGACTTTTTCTTGTATTTACTATGAACAATTATAGTATAATTACAGAATGCACGTAGTAGGTATCAAGGAAAGGAACTCCTAAATATGTCATCAAATCCACAACTCCTGAAATGGAAAAGTACTATAAACATACAGATATAAAAATATACCATCAATGTCTAATCCTACGTAGAAACTTAATCGAGCAATTGCCATCGATGAGTCAAGATCCCCTTCTTCCTACTCTGATAATATATTCATTGCTTGCCTAAGCTACTTGCAACAATTTTGCGATAGAAAAGAGAAAATATGACGTTTGGGCAAACAGTACCCCCAAGGTTATATTAATCTTTAATACATTCATTGCACCATATTTTAATTCAATTCCCCTCTGTCATTTCAGAAATATGCTACTAATGTAAAAATAGAAAATATAAACTGTATTTGATCATTAAAAGACAAAGGAAAATACAATGATAATTTCATGAATGGAGTATTTTTCGATATAAGTGTATCTATTTATAATATTTTATTTTTTGACTGATAGATTATTGAGGGAAATTGGGATACAACGACGGCTGTTTATAGGAAACTGGACCCTCCTATCTTTGCATCCGACATACGGATTGTACCCATCAACGAGCATCCTCGTGTGGTGTGCCTCCGATTGGAGCTTCATGGATGTTTAGACACAAGTAAGAATTAACTTAATACATGTTTTGTTTTTTTGAAGCATTTACATTTGAACATCATCGTACACTGCTTCTCGCTCTGAAAAAATAATGTTCAAGCTAAGCAGTGGCTTGAAAAAAGCAAAAATAATAATAATTTAAAAAAACAATTTTGATTTAAAAAAAAAAAAAAAATTTTTTATTTGTTGAACTATTAAAGTTCAGTCAGAATTAATTATATTTGTATTCATTCTTGGATGAATTACTCTTGCAACAAAATTCAGATCTTGGAACGTCCAATGGCTAATAACCACATTCATTATCTTATTTACGACATTGAACACGAAAACGATCATTAAAATTGTCAATTGTATGTAATGTAATGTTGCATGAAAATGTTTCGATCAAGTCAATACATTAATTGTTAAAAATAAATTAATATTTTAGAGGCAGTAAAAGAAGTTATAATGCTTATTTACTATAGGTTCTATGAGAAAAAGAGATTAAAAGTTCAACGGAAGAAATCAATCTTTTTTTTTTTTGCATTAAATATTTTGAATTTGTAATAGGATTAATTGTAATTGATCTTCATTTTATTGGAAGGTCTATAAGCATAGACCCATATTATTGTACTTTTAATCAAAAGACGTGATTTCAAATAAAAAAGGTGTCCAAAATATACAACAATTGAAAATTTTAATGGTCATTTTAGTGTTCCATTGCTTAAATTACAATAATAAAGTGGGTTTTAGCGGGCGGGGCAAAATGCTTTTAGAAACTGATTGATTTTATTTATTTATAATTAAAATACTTTAGAATGTAAAGTTCTCTTCTGTAAAGTAGTAATTCATTTTCTTCTCCAACCTCCCAAAAAGATAAAAAAATTACATATTACAGGCAGCTGATACTAATTTCAATATAAATTTGTATGCTCTTTGACCATATCTGTTAATATTAATTTTAACTATTAGGTGGCCTTCGTCAATACACCATCAACGCTCCAGATGAAGACACTGACGGTGCATCTGATTTAACATGGACCAAAGGCTCTGTAGAGATTGGAAAACTCTTTGATGGATCCTATTCCATGATTTCTCCAGAAGAAGAAAATCCCTCTGGTTGGTTGAATTGGACACGCAAGGGATCCCGTCCCTTGGAACTTATTTTTGAGTTTGACTCACCGCGAAAATTTACCAAATTATTTCTCTTTACGTCCAACCGATTCTCTCATGGTAAAGAAGTATTTAAAAGGGCTCAAATTTGGTTTAGCATTGGTGGACAGTTTTATAATGATGGTCCCATTACATTTGAGTACGTTCCAGACTCTATTCTTGAGACACCACGGAATGTGTCGATTCCCTTAAAGGGAAAAGTGGGTCAATTTGTCAAAGTTAATTTGATCTATAGTTCGAATTTAATCAGTATAAGTGAAGTGGATTTTGAGTCTACGGAATTGGAGGATCATTTCCCGATTGAGGTCGAGAAGAGTCCGGAAACGGAAGTTAAGAATAAGCCAACGGAGAAAGTTCCTAATCTGAGCGAGGAAGAAAAAGAGGAGTTTGTTCATATTGTCGATGGAGAGGATCATATGAAGGAGGGTAAGTGAATAACATTCGGGTTTGTCTTAAGGGATGTACATTTTGTTCCCTTGAATCTCTAGTTGAAATGGCGACGAATAATATGGAGATGGAGATTCTCGTCGGAATCCTCACGGCCATTACTCTTCTATTACTTTTTCTATTCATAGCCGTTCTATTGTATAGTAGACGCCAAAAGTTTCTCAACTCTCCAACGTCACGCTCTCTTAATCCCTTCCAAGAAATCAACATGAAGGTAAAATTACCGTAAAATGAGTGTTGGTTTTCAGTCTATAAATCCTGGACTGTTAGGATTTTTAGAGATCCTAACTAATGGACCCTTATAAGAACTTTGGTCCGGATCGGTCTATTTTAAAATGTTTGTCTCGATCATCTTAACCATTTTTAAAATGATAATGCATACCCTAAATTCAAAGGTCCCGTTTATGTTGACGAGACAGTAATTATCTAAAGAACATATTTGTACAACTTTAATTTTACAAAACAAAGGCTTAAAAAGTAATTTATAAAGTTGTTTGACCACTAATGCAATACAGCAACAGAAGCAACCAGAAATAAGTAACTCTAAAAATGAAGTGTATGAAGTAGACTACGGCTCAGTTTCACAGTGGGGTCCATATCCAGTTCTTGTAGGACTTTTCTTTTTATAAAACAATCCACTATGATGTTGCTTGTTCCTTGCTCTTTTTGAAATCAAATGTATTTTGGCAGTTAAATGATAAAACAGTATAATGCACACTGTTGGCATGCTTGAAACAGATTTGGAGGCTCAATTTTATATATTTATTTATCTAAAAGGAATTTAAAATTGAATTCTTTTTATGAGTAAAATTAATAAATTTATATATTCAAATATATGGGATGTCGATTTTTTTAAAAATAGATTTCAAAACATGTATATTTTGTAAGGTACCCCTGACACGGTCAGGTGGCACCCACTTTGAAAAACGCTGGTATATACCTATTCTATAAATAAAATTGTTAACCCATTAGTTGTGTTCTGAAATTATGAACATCGGCCTACTATAACGTCACATCAAGTTAAATGTGTTGCATATGTAATATTTGAGACAAAAAACCTGTCGAAAAAGTACAAAAACAAATCCTTTAAGACCAAACGAAAAAAAAAAAACAGTTTTGGACCGAGTCTCAACACTAATTAAAAAATAATTGCGGAACTTTTACAGCCTTTAAAAATTCCTTTATTATTGTACAGGATCTTTTACTCAACATATCGCCCACCACTGCCCAAGATCCAATTGCCTCCACTACCGTCGTTCTTTCATCCTCTGGTGCACCAATTACTACCACCATCACAGGAAGTGGTTCCCTTGACGACTCAGGTCGACACTCAGCCTCCAATCATGAAGAAGGGATATTTAACAATTTTTATGACCAATATCATGCTCCACTTTTCGAAGAATCTCGTCCCAGATGGCATTCTGCAACACAGTTGCCAGATGCTGCCACAGCTGCGAAGCATCGTCTCTCCAATAATAACAATGCGTTTAGAACACCTAGTATGACATCAGAATATGCCTCAGTAGATATTCAAAACTTGACAGAGAAGCCTGGAGGGACTCATAATCTTGGAGGAGTCAAAACTCTGGGGAATGCAGGTAATAACAGCAACAATACGTTAGGAGGCTGCTATGTTGAAGGACGACGCTACAATTTAGGACAATTCTTTCCTAGAATTGCCTCTGATCCTCCTAGTCGCAAGGCTTATACAACAAACTCTGTACGGGAAATAAAGGTGAGTCAATCCCTAAAAATGTGTCCCTTCATATGGAGGACAGATTGAATAAAAAATATTTTCAAATATATTTGCGAATTTGCATCATATATATTTACGGGGCCTACTCTAAAATGAATGATATCATATAAGTTTTTATTCATATTATTATGCCCCTACAATTTTGTTTGAACACTACTAGATATCAGATCAATTAGAGACAAAAAAATTATCCTAAATTGTGTACATATAGAAAAATTATAGCAAGGGTTTGTTAGGTAAAAACCACTTTCATAGAAATATCGTCTCAATCCCTAATTAGGGGGGGCTTTTAATATATACAAATTTAAATGTTGTTGTTTTTTTTGTTCTTTTTTATCTGATCCTGTCATTCAATGCGGAACATTGAAATACAGACTGGATCAAGGCTAAAAATTGCTCCTCCAAAAGCCAAGAAAATGAGTGGCAACCATTTTCGCATCAATTTGAGTGTTGTAGAAGGAGCACCATTTTGTTGAAAGGTACAAGTACCATTGGCCCATGGCTAGATACCTTTCTGTAGGATGATGCTCAAGTTATCCATATTGTTAATTTTGAGACCCGAGATCACAAAGATAGTAATAACTTTCTTAGAGTACCGGTTAAATCACCCTATACCATCACTGACTGACTCTGGTTTCTCCTTGAAATAGATTCTATTGCACAAATTATATCCTCTTTTGATCAAAACCTGATCCTTTTGTGACTTGAATATGACCTCAACAGAAAAACTATACCATCACTAAGTAACAATATTGGCAGACGTGCAAGACTTTCAAAAAACTGAAGGATTTTTTCCTTTTGTCGACTTTTTTTTTTCTCGTAAATGAAGGGGTACCAAAAAATTTTTAAAACAAATAATGTTGAAGTTAAATCACGTATTACTTACGAATATTTATTGACAGTGATATCTCTAAACCTTTATGATCTATATAGGTATAAATATAGTTTTAACTTTTATAGTATTAAGAGTCCACCCTGTATATTAGAATGCCCCTAACCCCTTCATTTTGCTTCTTTCAGCAAAAAAAATTGTTGTGCAAAATATTTTTAGAGTTACTCAATATCCTATACTGGCCTTAGCACTGCAATTTTCTGTCCTATATTGAAAAGTTAGCTGGAAAAAAGTCAAATTCCATACCTCACAGTTTTTCTAATAACATAAATTTTTCCACTCTAGCAACTTTGTTTGTAAGTTTACTGCCAATACCAAACCCTTTACAGGTTAAATAGTTTGTATTGTTTCAATATTTAATCCTCTTTATCGGAATTAATTAGATTTTCTCCAGAACAATCAGTTATTTGTTAGACACTTCCTTTTTTTGTTTGTGACTATACTTCAACATATTCTACGTTATATTTTAAAATTTAAATTTTTATAATTTAAAAACATTATAATTTACAAACATTCTGAAATAGTTCTAATAATTGATAAATTTAGAGTCAAAGAAAAATTAACTATTAATAATGCTTAAGAAAAATAGCGAAATTGTAAGGATTAATTCGGAAACATTTGTTAGAGTGGGGACAAATGAGCGTATTGAAGTTTTCGGCTCTTAGCTTCTCAGTTCCAAAAATATAACTTTTAAAAAGAAATACTTAAATATAGCCAATACAATGGGCTATCAAAGTGGGGGTAAGTTTATTCAAATTTATATGACTAATTATATGTTTTTTGGGTTTAATAAGGGGTTGTGTGCACCTCTGAATGTCCCTATAATGTTATTATTTTTTGCAAGGAAATATATTTTCATTATTAACACTGACTGAAAGAGTGGGATTGTGTGATGAAAAATATTGATTTTTTAAGTACAGAATAAAGGCAATCCTAATGTAAAGTTGTTATTGCAAAAATGACAAAAGGAAGATTTTGCACAAGAACAAGTTCTTTGACTTAGTATATTACTTTCTTCTTTTATATTCTAGAATCTACCTACTATTGAAACTGTTTGGAATTTGACCACCTCTGCTCAAAATTTCTCTAAACAATCCAACATATCCCTTTGTGAAATACCAAAGGCTCAAATACGCCCTAAAGAAGTCTGCGGTCCAGGAGTAAAGGGTGAAGTAAGTGATTTTTATTTATTTATGTAGATTATAGCGTATTTGACATTGAACATTGACTTATTATAATGTAGCCATAGTACTCAGTATTGGTCAGAGTTGTTAGGTGTTGAGACCCATAGAAATTTTGCTCTAATAGTATAGAAGATAAGTTCCTAACAAATTATAATAAGTGACGAAAATTGTTTGTATTTTGCCCATGATACAAAATAAATGATTACCTTCAGTTTTAGTATTTACTAGCGGAGTACCCGGCATTGCTCAGAGTTATTAGGCATTGATCTTGCTTAAATAATATCGAAGGTAACTACATAATAAATCCTTGATGTTATGCTTTGTTTTTATATGTTTTTATAAACATAGCTAAACAAACAGAAATAAATTTGATTTGATGAGCCAGGAAGTACTTTCGCTCTTTGCTTAACTTTATATAATGTAACATTCATTATATTTTTAAAATGTATATAAAGTACTTCCCTCGTTTCCTTTTTAATCTGAGTTGAATTAAACGGATGCGAACTGATATTTTAATGCTTTGAATCTTGAGTTGGTTCATTTTTAATACTGGCTGTCTGTATAGGAAGTTGCTTTTCCACTTTTTATTTCTTTTTCGTCCTCAATTTGAGGAATGTGTGTGAGGAAGAGAAGCTTAGCATTAGATCAGCTACATGCAGCTATGACAATGGTTGAGGAGGAGAAGGAAATATGCAATAATTACTCCGATGTGGATCGTCCATTCTACTCTGAATCAAAAAATAACTTTTAAGTACAACTCTGCAACAAATCCTCAAGCTGACTACCCGTCACTATATGAGCCCATACACATGTTCAATCAGGTTTTGAATATAATTGAATATAGTGGGAAAGGAAGTTGACTCCTCTGGAATTAAATAGTAATGACAATTGTTTAACAGAAGGAAAAAAAAGCTTTCTCTTCAATTAGCATTTTTTTTAAATACTAAAAAAAACAAAAAAACCCGGCAAACTACAAAATACACCTGAATGTCGTCACTTATTATTATTCGTGATAAAAATTGCTTGTATATTGGATGGACATCTTGAAGAACCCAGAATCAATATGGACACCTTGACATTTGAAGATTATTTAGGTGGAAAGCAGCTTAGCTGTCATGACGTTACATTAGATGAGCTAAAATCAGTTGTTACGCGAGGGAAGAGAGAAAAATTAAATAAAATAAGACATAGAGTAGAATTACTCCGTTGCAAAGTTAATAAAAATACAAGACTGTACCATAACGCATGTATAACTGATGCTTGACTCTTCCACCACGCTTTTAATATTGACGTAATGGTAGAGGAGTGGTTGCGTGTTTGTCAAAATCTGCCCCCCCCCCCAACAGTCGGGGTACTCTATATCAAATTGAAAATTCTAGCAGTAATGGCATCATAGACTATGAGTGGTTACACGTGTTTTGTCCAAATCTGCCTGTCTTGACGAGCAGTCGGTACACTACATCAGATTGAAAATTCTAGCAAGCCCGATTGCATGATGTTCTAAAACTTGTATTTCTATTGGCATGGCTCCATTGTTGATACTCAATTTTACTCAGTGTCCAATAACGACTTACAATCATAAGCCCTCAAGTTTAATCTACGTCTTTTATGAGCACGCCCGATTGTTTAATCAACTTTTTAATATAATTGAATGAAGTAGGAAAGGAAGTTTACTACTCAGGAGTTAAATAATAATGACATGAGCGTAGGAAAAGAAAATTCATTCTTCTAATTACCAATTCCGAAAAAAAAATAGAGGAAACTAAAAAATAACCCCGATTTGTATGCCTATTTGTAATCTATTATTAACTAAATAACACCGTAATTGGTAGGTGTATAGGGTTTTCTTTCCAGTTTCTTTAATTAACCTTTTCAAATATATAAATCTCAAGACACACTCTCTTAGAAAACGTAAAGTAATTAATATAATGAAGAGACTGTCTTTCAATTAAAGTAAAAAAATAAAGAATGAAAAAACGGGAAACTTTGGCTTCTTCTTTTTATCCAATACTCACTTATATAAAGAAAAAGAATATTATACTGTTTCAAGTTTCGCAATGAAGTCTATTGAGGGTAAAACTTAGAAGTCTATATTTTTTTAATATGCGTCCTATATTCATATAATTGCATTCATATCTAGGGACATGTTTTTTAGGTTAGAGTTGCGTGATTAAATGATATATGTACGTAATTTTTCCCTCTTCCTCCCCCCTTTCTACAACTTTTTTTGATGAGGGGGCGGGGGGGGACGAGTATGAAACATTGTATGTAAAAGGTTTTTAGTCTCATATAATATATACCATTTTATATATGTTTATCCTTCAGAGATAAATTGAAATTAATTAAATGAATTACTTTTAGTTATCATAGAATGAGCCCTTATAAAAGTGTACTCTTTTAAGGAACATTCTCTAACCCTGTGGCCGAATTGTTAGGGCTCTAAAATTACGTCTATTCTTTTTGGGTAGATAGGAGGCGTTAACTGAAAGCATTGTACACTTGAATAACGTGTCAAACTGCCATTAATGACGTCATATGAAACTTGGTACATAAAATGTAATATCTGTTATAATAAAACTTTTTTTTTATTAGAATTAAATTTCAAATATTAAATTTCTTGAAAAAAAAAAATTGAATCTACAATTTGATATTTTATTTTCTTTATCAAAAATCCACAAATACTCATAAAAAATTAAACTTTTTACTTGGTAAAAAATGGTATCGTAAATTGGATATAATTTTACCAATGCCAATCCCAATTCCAGAAAAAACAGCGATTCACCAATTCCGATTAATCGTCCCATTACTAGTGCCAGAACCATAAACAATATTCACGTTTTCAGCCACCTAGTTTGCATTTTCGCCTTGTTTGAAGAATAAATGGGTTTTCTTTTTGTTGGTATCCATCTTTGACACCCGCTCAAAGAAAACTGATTCAAACAATTACAAAGCAATTTATAGAGTTTTTTTGTGCAAAATCTCATCGTTTTAACGTCATCTGGTGTGCAGGAACCGCCTTTAGAGAAGTGAGATACACATTACTAATAAAAATTAATGAATTTCCTTTACTATACCTAGTATACCGAGTGTGGCGAAAAAATCTGCACACTTTGTTTTTGCAACATAAATCAATGTTTCTATTAATGTGGTAAAATTGTTCGGGTCAAATACCTCAAATTAAGAAAAAAAATTAAATAAACAAAAATAAGTAGATCCTCCTAAGTGTCTTAAAAGCCGAAAAAATGCCATTAGAACGTGATCAACAAACTTCAGTCTACACCTTTTTGGACACTGGCAAGAAACTAACAGAGGAGAAGTTGTTACCGTGTATCTAGACCAACTACTAGGACATGAACGTGGTGTTCCAGCAGATGGTCCGCCTGTACACACCCCCAAAAAGGCCCAGAAGTGGTTGGAGGACAACTTACCTTTTGTGTCAAAGAAAATATGGCCCCTTACTCACCAGATACCAAACCATTGGGCTTCACTTTTGGGATGCATGTTGAGTCCAAGGCCTGCACCTTCTGTAACCCAAATATTAACAACCTCAGGGACACCGTGAACCAGCACTGGTACACCATATCTTAGAACTACATCTGCAATGGGTACAATGCCTTCTGTGTCCGCCTGGAAGCCATCATTGCTGCCAAGGGGAGCTACATCAATGATTAGGGTAGCCAACACATCATATTTGGTGTTATTTTTATGTTATTGACATACCCTGTTACAACCAGTTGCTGAGTTATATCTTGATAAAGTTCTAGATTAAAACTGTAAGGATTTTTTCGCTGCGTCGAGTAATAAATTCAACTAATTTAAAAGAAGATTTATTGTAGTCAATTCGCTCTATGTTGGATTAATACTTTATTGACCAAAGGCTTTTTCTTGCTTTTTTGTTAAATATAGGTACGATAGGGATTAATTTGAATATAAATTACTTTTTTTTTACTTTCCAAGCTATGATTATTATATTTCTCTCCTTGTTGGTACTATTTGGGATTCCAAGACTACCAAACTCATTAATATATTATAAGTAGGGGATTTAATATACCAGAGTTATAATGCACTTCTTTACAAGTAGTTATGTTATGTTATATAAATATACATACATACTTACATTCATAGTAAGGCCTGGGGAAGTAATTAGACGTTTAAGTGTTCATAAATCAATGTTTTATAGGAAAAAAGCGAGAAAGTCATAATTTTTTTATATTGCAAATATGTTCCTTTTGTGTACAGAGGGATATTGACATTATATGCTTCTAAAAATATCATATAAACAGAAAACAATATTATATAGCCTTCATTAGCTTGGGGAACGATTTGGACAACAAAAAAATCATGTTTCTACTAAAGATGAATTGGTATCAAAATTTAAGCCAATTTTGGAACCATATTTAAGGAACTATTCTGATACCTCTTCCGATATCGGTTTTTTATTATATATGTAAGAATTTCATTGAAAAATAACATCTTTTTTTAATGTTTAACTCTCTCCAAGAAAATATTTATATATATAAATCATAACTATGATTATAATAAGTTGTAAATCATTTTAAATTGAAATTTAAAAAAATGATTTGTCTTTTTCTCAAGAGTCAATTTCTTCAACGTTGGCCAATATATATTGTTTGCACTACTAAATAGACTTTCATTTTCAATGGTTGGACCTCCAGTTTGTTATGTAGGTCTATTATCATTGCACTTATTAGATGTTTTTAAAAAATATATCCGTAGCCCCTACAGGAAGACACCCCTAGTATTAAACTAAAGTTCGTCTTTACTTTGATCCTCACTTCCTTAGATTGGTTTACCATTTGCCATAATTTAATTATAACATTTTTTGTGTGCTTCAAAATGTATAAAAATAAGTAGGCACGGATATTGTTAGAATAACCGATTCTAATACTTTGAGAAAGGCCGATGATTGCCAATTCTGAAGTATTGGTATACTCTTATTTTTTTAAATTGTGTCTATATTAGAATTACCCTTAGGATACTTTGCCGAACGGTACTTTTTCCAAAGATCACTTTGACGAAAAAATAATTAACATAATAGGTGTGTACTAAAAAAATCAACTATTTTTCCTAAAGATGGATTTAGTAATGTGTATCTTGCATTGTAACATTAGGATCGGTTTACGTTAGCTAGTGTTGGAGAGTTACGATTAGCTACAATAAAAACCTTTCAGACTATTTTGTTAGTGTTTTACTTCTTTCTTTTTTTCTTTTTTTTTGTTCTTGGCAGCAATGGCATTAGTTTTATTCAACAATTTTTCTGATACAGATTACATTAATAAAATAATTTAGCAAATAAAATGTACCATTTAAAAAATAAAAAAAACTACGCGCTCATTCTAATCACCATTGGTAGTCATGTACCACAATACAAATTGTCCTTTCAATCATAAAAATCGTAGATAGCTTCATGACAACAAAATAGTAATTAACCAATAATCCCATTCAATGTCCTAAAATACTGTCTTGATATAGGTAAAATGCCATCTAAGTTATCCTCTCTTGGAGTTTTTTGTATATTATATACTGTTCCTTTGTAAGTATTGCATCGATTTTCCCGTCGTTTGCTGTTGATAAAAAATTTTATCCAAAGTTTTTTTCGAAAGTTTGAGGGGAAATCCCTCTTCAATGATGATTTGTACGCCACTTTAGATTTATGTTAATCTTCTGCATTCTCAGAGTATGTGGTCGGTTGTTTCTCTAGAAAAAAAATCTGCTCGCCCGTCTTTGTAGTATTTCCAGGCCGTTTCAAGAGTACCCGAAAGTACTATGTACTGAAACCATTTTTCAGGAGCGGTTAGATACTTATTTTTAATGGCTTTGACGATTTGCAGTGGAGTTTTTTTGGGATTTTGCGACAGCTTAAATAAGTAATGAAAAGAGTAAGTGTAGGTTTTGTTAGACATCTTCTCAGGTACCAGGGCGAGAAATACTGATTTTGATTCTAAAAGGAAGTATTGGTCGCTGTACAGGGAAAAACATCCTAAGACTGACCTATAGAATGAAAGCCATCTGACTTACAAAAGAGTTTGACCCTTTTAAATCCGGGGATACTTCCAATGTAAAATCACCAGTAAAGTTGTAGCTAATGCAATTTTTTAGAGACATTTCTCATCCAAAGGAGACTTCAAGTTTTTTATTACTTCCCAAGACCCATCACAAAATCCTTTGAGCCGTACCAAAATCCGCCCAGTTATTCAAAGACTTTGGATAGGTCCAAGTATGACCAAATGGTGTATTTAATTCTTTTGTAGCCAGAAAGTATTTTAATTGAAGACTCCAAAAGTGTTGTCTGTCCCACAATTTCCTGATCCAATAGGAGTTGAGGCATTTCCAAAATTTAGCAAATGTTATCACGCTTAGGCCAGTATATTTTATTGGACTGTGTATTCTTTGAGTTGATATATTTTCTTCCTTAAGATTTTAAGGGAATAATCTTGAATTACAATAATCTCCGAAGCTATATTTGGAAGAATGGAGATATTCGCAACAAGTGGTTAATTTGGGCACAATGTACGTGTTCCATGTACTTATTCTATCTCATGTGCATACATTTAGGTAAACGTAGTTGCTTAAAGCTATTTTTATCCTTTTTTATTCTTTATAATTCATGAACATACTATCTGGCCAACCCATGATCCTAATAATTTGAGGTTTCTTCCAAAACATAAATTGTGGTCACTCTTTGGATATTAGAGGGTCATAAGTAAATAAATGTTCGGTTTTCTCCTCACAAAAAAAACATATTTGTCGGAAAAACTTTTAAGTATACGCATAAATGTTTTAATTGATATTAAAGTTTTGATAGGACTTCCTGAAAACACCATAGTCAGGTCGTCTGCATAGCACAGATATTTTAAAGTTCTGTCAGATAGTTGAAGTCCTTTTATCGTGGCTTCTGAGTGAACATCACGAATAAGTTTGTCTAAGTATATGATGAAAATTGTTTGCAGACAGTGGATCTCTCTGGCGGACGCCCCTTTTATTGTGTTTCTTGCTCAGGTTCCGTTGACCTTTCGAATAGTATAGTCTCCAAAATTCTTTCTATATAGCGTTTTGATAATATATTCGTGTACTAATGAGTCATTGGGCTTGGCGAAATCCACAGCCTTTAACGTCTGTGTTTTACTTATCATTATTTGAACAGTCGTTAAAAATGGACAACAGGGAAGAGAAAAGTGACCATATTTTACAGTTTTTCTTCAATAAAGGGTAAAACGTAATCCAGGCAACTGAAAATGTGAATAGAGTTTATGATCCTGATAGTGTATTGGGGTCATTCCTTGTCAAATCAACCAGACATGTCACTTGATCCTCTCTTAATACTGCAGCACTATGGAAGTATGATTTCCAGTCATATAATTTCAATTTTGAAATATAAAATGTTTAATATTTATATGTCAGAAAGTGTTTATAAATGAATTATTGTCTCTGACTCTTTAACTCTTAAGATGGTATTGTCATTGGACAAGAAATTCACACTACACAATGAGCGCAAGTGTCTTGAAAAAACAAGTTGAACTACAAACATCGTCAAAGGACAATAAAGTAGCCTGTATATTTTTGTGTTAGCCAGCTAATGCCATGGTTTAATACGCAATTGTCATTATTTTTGTTACCACGGTTTTAATAGCGGCTCAAGCCAACTGTTCAAGCATCTTCATAATGTAATAAATCTATTAATGATTGCAATTCGTGGTAAATAATAATAAATACTATTTTGTAAAATTAGAAGAACATGAATTGACAATATATTTACATGAGACGATGTTTTAAAAACTCAGACTACTCATCCCCTGATAATTATGGTCAAAAATCAACTTGAAGAATTCACACTCAAACCAATTACAAGGGGAAAAATCCATATAATATCCCCAATAGAAAGATGAGGATCAACATGGCGAAACACGATTTCAGGAATAAGTTTTGACGGAGCAACATTGAAGACTCAAAATATAGATCAATATCTCTAGACATGTTGGGATCCAGTCCTCAATCCAACGGCAATGATTCTGAAATATCAGATATTGTCGAGGGTATTCTTTATAGAGAGACCATTGGGGGCTCTGTGTGGACTGCAATCAAGTAAAGACAACATCTCCCATTTTCCGGTAATGCGGGACTCTGCAGTGCATCATAGAGAAAGTTGGGAAGGGTGCCAGAGGGGAAATAGGGAGAAACTTGATCCAAATGACCAAAGAGGGACTCAGTTTGGTGTCAAAGATGATATGTAGGCTCTTCTCTCTATAGCGTGCTTCAGAAGTGTCTTGTCTTCACCAAGAATAGTGACGACTTTAAAATAGTGTGAATAAAGTCGGACTTTTAATTCATTTAATGCAAGGTGGATGTGGTGGTCGGGATTAGAAAAGGGTATTCGGTAAGGTGGCTTTTGGTAAAGTGTCCTCACACGATTAGATATATAATGTTATGTACATTATAAGATTTCTTATGTTATAAACGTTTAATAGTGAAACATCAATTATTTCTCCACTATTTGAATAATCCATTTAGTAGCTCTTCAGAATACCAAAAGGGATTTGTTTTAATTATATAAATAACAAACTTGGGAAAATGTCAATTAATAATAAATTTCGCATCGCTTTGTTTGTAACCAGGATTACTGAAAAAAATACTAAAAAAAAAAAAAGTAGGATTACACATAAAGTTATTTATCGATTTTAGAGATTCAAGAAAGGTTCTATAAGTTAACAGTGTGAGGTTATTGAATTTCAAGCTGTAAATGTCAAAGATCAAGGTCACATAAAATCTTTATAATGTACAGTCGATTATAATGTTTGTACAAATTAAAAAATATATAACTCGAATAAGTTTTTGAGAGGTCAAGTTCATTCAAAACAAATTGAGATATATAATTTAGATTACTATCACATTTTGTTAAATTTTAAAGGGAGCAGGCTTCTCTATCAATTATAATTATGTATTGTATATTTCAGGTCCTACGCTGCGAAATGGACTCGAATTACTCCAATATCCCCATCATCATTGCAGCCCGTTCAGTCCCTGGGCGTGTCTCACGAGAGGACTTTAACCGTGAAGCTCATCTCCTTGCATCCCTCAATCATGAAAACATGGTGTCTCTCTTGGGAGTCCTCTCATCCACGAGTGAGGACGGATCCCTTTCTCGTAGTACTCTTCTTGAATATTCTCTTTTGGGAGATCTTTGCTCTACTCTTCAAAGGAAAGTGGAGAGCTACGCTACCCTTCTTAACTATGCTTGCCAAATCGCCTCTGGAATGAAGTATTTATTTAGTCGGAATATTGTACATAAGGATTTAGCTGCCAGGTAGGGTGTCATTCTATACACACATACTAAAGATAAATAAATATATATAGGGGAATGATGTCACTCTATCAGATGACAAAAGGGGTATAATATGACGTCACAATTGTTTGTTTTTTAAAAAGTAATTAATTGGCAATTCAAACTAGTCCAATGATATTCATTTTTGAGGTTTAAATTAAAAAGTTAACTAATCTACGGCCTTTCCTTTTGCAAATATTAAAATGATAATACACCTCTATACTAAAATATTTTTCGATCTGATTGCCAATCTAATATTTTAAAGATAATTTAACTTATCCTGTAAAGCATTTGTTTTTTGTGAGATATTATAAAATCATTTCTGTATTTTATGTATGTTGTTAAATTTAAATGTGGTATTTCAGTTTGATACGACGATAGAAAATACCCATTTTTATATTATTAATAATTAACCTTATACCTTTTTTTTGTTATTGTTTTATGTCCTTAAATAAATAAAGGATTTAGAAAAACATGTTTAAACAAAAAGAATAGAGATGCATAATGTATTGAGTGGATGATAAAGAGAGATGGAGTGAGTTATTTGATATTTTGTTCTCCCTCTGATAATCTTTTATAAAAAGTGGCATTAAAGATGATTATTATAATCCTACCTATTTTCTTAGTTTTTTAATAAAATACTTTCCCTCCGTCACTTATAGAATAATAAATAAATATTATCAATTTTGAAAAAAAAGGTCAACAGGAAATCTTGTCCAAAAGTTTTTTTTTTTTTTTTTTAATATTTTCTTTGTCACAACTTTTTCTCCCCATTGTGTCAAAGTTAAATTACTTTTGATCAATTTTGTATGAAAAATATTTCTTTCACTTATAATTTCCTTACAATTATTTATCTTTCTGAGAACAATTTCGGTTAGAGTAGGTACAGTGTGGAGCACAGACTATAGAAGTAGTCGGAGAGTGAGCATGGTTTCATTCTAAAGGCGAAAATCTATTGTTTTTGTGGAAATAAGGTCAGTTGCTATTATTGTATTAAAGCAGAAAAGAAAGTTTGTTAGTCGCAGAAAATATATGTTGCTAAAAAATGATTTAAAATAATATTTAATAAAAATAGTCTCATTACTATTAAAGTAACTATCTTGGTCCTCTGATCCCTGCTTTCATTGCCCAAGAAGTCATTCCACACTAAAGGATTGAGCAAGCTTCCAGTATTAGTATTGGTCGTCATACTTTATGTTAGAGATGGTATGGACCATGCAGACGACAACGTTATTTGGAAGAATCATTTCATTGACACACCTCAAAAATGGCTGAGGTATAGATTAGGAATGTTTTGTATTTTTACAAACAAGTCATGGAAAGATTCTAAACAAAGAAAGGGTTATTTTTACCTTGAAGAGTAAGATATCAAGTTTCATTTATTCTGCGATTCTGTAAAAATTACCCTGATCTTTAGGATGGCAGAGGAAGATATCTGTTTGAACTTTGATGAGAGACCATCGGATCAGTTCATTGTAATTTCCTCACGGTATAGGGATAGGTGGAATATTGAGTGGTTCATCTCCAAAGTACAAGACCAAACATATGCAGAGAAGCACAGACACCAGGACCTCTATTTGTGGCTCCATGATTACATCTCTCAAGCACATAAAATCCATAACTCCTTCTCGATCAATTGGAAATACAGGGTGTGTGGACAAAATCAGCCGCATTTTAAGGACGATATTACTCCATTGTCCTGATGTCTGATCCGTCTATTTTTGGTGTTGAAATTTTTCCCGGGTCATAGGCTTCAGTTATTGTTACCACTTGTAGCGATAGCATCCTTTTAAATGACCAAAAAAAGTCATTATGTTCAATGAGAGAGATCGTAGGTGCCCTGCTATTCAGATTATGCTTAGTGATCACATGAAATTAAGCAATGCTGACATCTATGGCCTTCTGTCAATACCAGTTAGAACGGTCAGAAGTCTCAGGAAGCAGCTGGAGGAGTCATCGGACCCGATGGGCGTTGTTAACAGGAAGGAGAAGAAGAGCACCAGGATTGTCCAGGACGTCACCTTCATCAATAAGGTCAGGGACATTATCGACGAGGACCCCCAGCGTTCAATGAGAGCCAAGGTGAGGGACCTGGGCATGGCCGAATGGACCGTGAGGGCTTGTGTGAAGGATGATTTAAGGTGCAAGCCCTACAGGCGTCAGACAGTCCAACTTCTGACTGAAAAGACTCAAGGGTTGGGGCTGCTCAAAAGCTTCAGGTTGCTGAACAACTTGAAGAACCCAAAGTTGCCGAACATGCTCTGTTTCTTCTCTGATGAGAAGAATTTTGTCACCCTTCTCCTCTTGGCCTCCCTCATCACCCCTTGGACTACTTTGTCTGGTCCTACGTGGAAAACATGACCAACCACTCATCCCATAACACCAAGCAGTATCTCATCACCTGCATCAAGAAGAAATTCAGTGAGATAGAAGCAGCACAGATCTAAAATGCCTGTTCTCGGTTTCGTAGCCGCATTGAGCGGGTTTTGGCTGTAGACGGCGGCTACATTAAATAGATAGCTGCTCTATATCCTAATAAAGATATTCGTTTTTATTTTATCAAGAAATATTATAAAATAAGCTTGTAGTAGTTGTTTTTTGAAGCTGCAGATTTTGTCCATGCACCCTGTACTAATACAATACGCATGTTCATAAAAGAAACTGAAAATCAACATGGTAACCCTTGACAATTTGAAGAATATTTTTTAGTAGATAAATAATAGGGCTCATGAAGTTTCATTCAATCGGCTACAATCAGTTGTGACCAGAACGGAGGGGGAGAAAGAAATAGTCAAAGATATTATTAAGAATTACTCTAATGTCGATCTTCTATTCTACTCTGAGTTCAAAAAGAATTGTCTATTTTTAATTTTTTTTTATCAATGAATCATTTAATAATGATGAAAAAAATATTTTGCCGGTTTAATTGTGTACCTTCTTCCTGTAGCATATGAATATCTCTTATCAACCTCTAAAATGAAAACTATTTAAAAAAGAAACAAAAAAATCATGGGATATGTTCCCCAAACCCAAAGTTCTGTTTGTTAAATGTATTGACCATGAGGGACGTCACCTATCTGATATGATTTTCAAAACTGTGCAAAACAATCTTGAAATGTGTACTCTAATAATTAAACCAAAAATTAATTTTTACGATAAATTAAACTTATTTTATTACAAATTTGAAAAATTAGGCTAAGTTGATGTTCCCTGTAAAAACTATACACAAGTATATTGCTGCACCATGTTTGAACATTGAATTAATCTTCATTTTTTTTTTTTTTTCAGGAATTGTATACTCTTTGAGGACTCTAGAATCAAAATCAGTGATATTGCTCAAGGAATGACAATGTTTAAAGAAGATTATTCAGAAGTGAAGGGACAAAGTCACGCTCCTATCCGATGGCAGCCATGGGAATCTGTTTTGCTGGTAAGGTTGAGTAGTGTCTTTGTTATGCATATACATTATTATACGCACTTTTTTTGCATCCCTGCAGGGACGTATAACTGGTTTTAGCAATGTTTGGTCCTTTGGTGTGACGTTTTGGGAAATTTTGAATCACTGTCGTAGTCGACCCTTTGATTTCTTTACTGATATGGAAGTTGTTAAGAATGCAGAACACTTTTATTACAATGATTCGCAGCAGGTAAATAATCCTTCCTTTTTAGTGACATCTAACAATGGAGTTGTAGAAAATATTACCTAAACTTGTGCAAAACTTTTTGTACTTGCAGCAATAGCATGGTTTCTTGTTTTCTAAAGGTGTTCTCGTTAGAGAATTGAAAATAGTTTAAATTCTCCTTAGCATCCATTTTTAAAATAAAGTATAAGCTGGTAACCGGAAAGATATTAGAAACTTTTACAGGGGCGTCAACAGGATTATAGATATATATTTTTCTTCGTGGAAGGGGTTGGGGGGGATTGGTTTTGAAAAAAAAAAAAAAAAAAAAAAAAAATTCAATGTTAAATTTCAAATATTAAATTTTTTTTCTAAAGTCCATAGCTATTCACAAAAAATAACAAAATTTGTCAAAAATTTCAAATGTTCAATTTTTAAGAGTAAAATTTACCAAAATAATATTTCAACATATACTTTTATTTTTGATTTCCATTATGATGGATTTTAAACATTTTCATATCCCTAGTTATAATCATTCTTTAATTCTTGAAGAGAGAACATTGAAGAATAAAGTAATCATACTTTAGGAGTGCTCATAGATTCAAATATTATTAAATGCAAGTATGGTTTAAAAAAACTAAAAATTAACGTGGTTACCTAGACAATTTACGAAATGTTTAGGAGGAAAACATTTTCATTGAATTAGCTTCAAGTAGCCGTGAGATCAATGATATAAAACCAAAACCACTCTATATCTAGTTAATATATAATCAATTCTAGTCAGAGTCCATTACAGGTACTTAGAGTTACAATTCACCAACAAAGCATCATTTGTATTCATATGCGTCTTTTACGCACTAGTCATGAATTTACCCGTATTGTTTTATCTTCAAAAATAATGATGACCGATTTGTTAACCAAAAAATTATTTTCAGGTAGAAATTTGGTATTTTTTTAACAATAGCGTGAGCTCATAATTGAAAAAGAGTTACTCTAAGGATTTCTGGAGGGATTATGGGCTATACCACCCGATCTTATTTTGTATAGAACTCCATCTATGGAAGAATAATATCTTTAGCATCAACATGCAAACATTCATTCCATTCAATAATTTTGTTATTGACCCATACACATTATTATTTACCTTTCATGTACTTGGATATTTATAGCTACAGACACTCTCCGCCTTTCATTGACCTGTCCCGATAATATTGATTCCTACTATTTATTAACCAATAAACCAATATTATTATTATTACATAATAATAATCAAAATAAAATATGATGTGGTGCAATCAATAGCAGAGGGTGGTGTTTATACATAGACTCGCTCCTTTGTGGAATTTATCTATTAATTCCAATCCTCCGCAAGTTTTATATTCTATCTTTTAATTTTATACGTCTTTTGAATAATTAGCCAATTTTTGTGTTTTATCTTAGTTGATATCTATTACTATGATTATAAAAGAAATTATTTATTCCCAATGTGAAGATTAACTCTAACAACCATATCCCAATTGCGGCGGGCATAAGTAAATAATTAAGTTTAGAGAGTGACATTTTTAGCATGGCTAGAGGTTGCATTTCAAATGCAGTTTCTTTCTTATGCATGGATGGAGTTTTCTCCTAAGCAATAAAGTCTAAAAGATGCGCTTGTCAAGGTGATCCTTTACCTCCGTATCTTTTTAATTTGCCACTTTTAACTTTGATGGACAGTGTTAATGTAATAAACTGTCGAAGTTAGAGCTTGGTGGGAAAAAATTTCCAGTCAATTCTACGTTGACAAATTATGTATTTTCATAGAAAGTGAATCAGAAGAATATATTAAAAAGAAAGCCACATTATGAGTGTTTCACGAAGAAATAGGTCCTAGAAATCAACAAGCTGATTTTAAATAGTGGACATAATTATTATTAATCTTTTTTGGTTGGGTGGGGCGGGGTGATAAATGGGAGGATGTGCAGGGGTTGACTCCATAAAACAATTGGGAATATCATTCAAACGCGGACACTACATATTCGGAAGAACAGATGAGTAATATTACGTTCCCGAAATTGACAAAGAGAATTATCCTACTTCACAAAGACTCAATTAGTGCAGGTTTGGACCACCGTAACACTCAAGCAACGTCAGTTTCTTCCTAGTAGACTTCATCCTTTTTGATTTTAAACGCCACTCTGTAGATTAATGACGTATATGGACGGTATTCATCTTGTGGTACAAGGGTGGTCTAATAAGTGCCCAACCTTAATGCAAAGAGGGCAGTACTCGAAAATAAAAGCTAGTCACATTAATGTAGCATCTGTTGACAGTTTGTCACCAAAGTTTCGGGCATTTTTGAAGTGCAATTGTTTTGCAACAGTTGTTTGAGAGAAAAGAAAATCACAAAAGCACCCCACATCAACCTACACAAATGACTGTGGCCAATAAATAAATCCAATTTTTTTGGAATATTTCAGCAAGATAAATAATGCCTTGTATTCGGTGATCTACAACTGTTCCTCCTTCTACTGCTGTGGGCATCCACAGTGAAAAAGTATGTTATCCTTATAGATATTTTTTTCCATATTTCCTCCTTCATAAGCAATAATGTACCCTGTACACGCTGATGAACAGATTGGCATCTATTGACGATGAAGGCTGCCCTAAGTCTAAAGCTGTGTAAAGTCCAGTGGATTGAAGTTTGGGCTCCAACAGTGGTGCAATATACTTCTTGATGTTGTAGATAGTCCGGATAGAGATGCCATTTCTGCAGCCTTCTCGGCCTGACACTGCCACAGAAGAAATCTTACACGCGTTGCCTTTTTTGTTGTCGGTCCAATATTTTTACACTTACAGATAAAAATAAACGTATTTTTTTGTATTATCTTTCGTTTGCAAAATGACACTTTTAAAACTTAAGGAGATGAAATAGTAATTTGATCATACTGCTAGTTAAGGTCCACTACTTTGTAAGAAGTGATGGTCACTCGCCAAATTCTTTACGGCTCAGTCATCTTGCTGACCAGCTTCATAAAGTGTTACTACTAACGAAGATATTATTTGAATAATGACCTAATTCTGAGTCTATCCTTCTCCTCAGATTCAACAAATGTCCATCCTTACTGATAGGACATGAAAACACTTTACTTTTGAATGCCATTGTATTTGTTAAAACAGGGGTTCTTAAATCGCAGTACACATACCCCTTGGGGTAATTTGAGGTACTTCAGGGGGGATTTAAGATTTTGAAAAGATATTTTACATGTGGTACATAACTCAGGGGCTGGAGGGGCTGTAACACTCCCATCCTAAATTAAGATAAGAAAATTTAATATTCGATTTTTTTTTTTCAAAAAATTTAATTTTGTGTTTCAACAGCTATAGGTTTTGATTTTTTTTTCCAAAAAAACTTAATATTCTTGAGAATAAAAGACGATTTTTGAAATTTGTTTCCAACAAATTTAATTTCTTGCAAAAGGCTAAGGATTTTGAAAATTTTTTACAAAAATTTGAATATTTTATAAGCAGTTTGGAATTTTGATTTTTTTTTCAAAAAATCTTAATTTTTTGAATGAGTTTTTTTGTGAATAGCTAGGTATTTTTGAATATTTTTTGTGAGTTGCTGTAGATTTTTGAATTTTTGTTCCAAAATATTTAAGTTTTGGATTATTTTCAACAAAAAGATCCAAAAATCAAGACCCTCTCCAAAATATTCTCCTGCAGACGCCCTTTCATTCAAGCTAAAATTGCTCTGTGCTAATCAGGGGATTACTATGGTTAAATAAATATTTTACAAGTGGTACATCACTTAAAAAGGTTGAGAATCCCTGTGTTAAACAGAAATTAACTCTGACGTGTACATGATCCACAGTATGTTATTCTATTATTATTTTTTATGGAGGATTGAATAAGGTAAGGAATTTTGAAGAGCCCTCCAAAGAGGGACTGAGGGCAGGGCAAGGAAGAAGTAAGGGAGTAGAAAAAGAAAAAAAGAAGAAAGCCCTTCAATTATGGTTTTGTATATGAAAAAAAAAAGGAAAATTAAATAACCATTATCTTTTGCTCTCCATATTAAATATTGAAAAACCAGAAACCTATAATTCAATGTATATATATTCATTTATTGTATGATTATAACATTAAAATCATATAGGGTTATTAGTTGTACTGACTGGTCATAAATATGCAATACTGTTTTTATATTTTTTAAATAACAACATATGTCTTATTTACATATGTTGTTAAGGGGGTAAAAATACTCATATTTCAAATAACATACAGATATGGTCCATGTCGAAGGGGTCCATCCGTTACCTTTAGAAATTGAGTTTTCTCTACGATAGTGGCAAAGTAAAAAGTTTTGAGCGTTTTTTCGTTTTATTTTGACAATTAACATTGTTATAATTATCTGATTTAAATAGTTTCAAATGGTCCCACTCCACGATATACATTATTTTATTGATATTTTTGGCGTCCATATTACCCAAACCGAATCGTTACCGCTTTGCTGTTGCATTCGATACTATATTAGGTACATAAATAGCAAAAAAAAAATTAGTAGGCTGCTCCATCTTTTCACCTTGGTCGTATTTTTACTAATGAATGTATCGAATTTTCTCTCTTTTTTACATCCATTTTGGAACGCTGTAACACACTTCTGGCTTCATCAAACACAAAACTTTAAATGGACTTTTGTAAGTGTGTATTCTACCATACTTCTAGCTTTATAATGCAGCGTATAACCTGAAGAGTAAATTATATTTTCCTTAGGTTCTGGCATTATTATTCAATTCCTTATGAGTTAACTTTTTCCTCTATTATTTAAAAGCTATCATTGATATAATAAGTCGGGGGAATAGTCCTTTCGTATTTCCGGCCTTTATTAACAAAGTATATCTTGTTCATTATTGGTCACATTGTATTATACTACAAACGCTTTTTCGACCTTATTTTGCTGGTCTGGTATAGTCGTGAATTATCGTGTGTTGACTATTGAGGTCTCACAGGAAAAAATTATTTATAACTTTTAACACCTCAAATGGAAAAACGCATTGAAAGCGGCCCAAAAAATTGTGCTTTATAAGGGGACGATACTCTTTCGGTTCGTCTTGCACAACAGTGCTTCTTGTAATTTCGTTCTGGTGTAGTGTATGTGAATGATGTAACACTCACTGTCAGGCCTATTGCCGAAAATATCAATGAAATCATGGAGATATACCATCATGTAAGGAGTTATAGCATCCTCCATTAGCTTCGCTTAATCATAAAACCGTTTTGAGCCATTTGTAGAAGGCTGCAAAGAAAAAGAAACACGAATAGGAGATGAATCGTGTTTCATCAAGACAACGCCAGTCCACACACATCTTTGCTGAAGCGCCAGAATATCAAAAAGCTCGTGGTGAAAGTTATTCCACATCTAGCCTAGAGTCAGGTCCTTGCACTTAGTGACTTTCAGCAGTTCCTGTATATGGCCAAGGACTTGGGAATACCAATTTAGACTCAATAGAGACTTTCGAAAATTGGATGTCATAGTTTTTTTGCCAACAGGGACAAGGATTTCTACAAGAAAGGCATTATGAAGTTGGATTCTCGTTGGCAATAAGTTATCAAACAGAACAAGGGATACTTTGATTAAGTTAAATGGCTTTAACACCTCGTATAAGGCATTGAAATAAAGCGATAAATACAATATTCCTTTTTCTCCAACCTAATATATTCGTCACGGGATTGACCATTGAGTGTGCTGATAAAAGACGGAGAGTTATACTCTCGTAATTGTATGTCCTTGTTGGACTCAAAGTACAATTAAGTATCGAAATTGTATTTTTTCATGC
The DNA here is from genome assembly GCF_016086655.4 of Lepeophtheirus salmonis. Classification (NCBI taxonomy): domain Eukaryota; kingdom Metazoa; phylum Arthropoda; class Copepoda; order Siphonostomatoida; family Caligidae; genus Lepeophtheirus; species Lepeophtheirus salmonis. The sequence continues at coordinate 20,231,756 of NC_052141.2, read as the reverse complement.
CTATGTCCTTGTTTATTTCCTTCCTTCCTTCTTCGTCTTTCGTCACTGCTACTTGAAACTGATCTAATGAAATATAATAAGAGTTAAAATTATATTTCACTATAAATAATGAAAGACTATTGATTCTACGAACATTTTATTTACATAAATATCTCCAAATATATATTCAAGTATATTTACATTTGTAAATAAATATTTAAGTAGGCAAATTTTTGTTTATTTTCTCTATTTTTTTTTGTTACTCCTTGTAGTTATTTATTGAAAGTTTGGCGCAATGCCTGTAATAGACTTTAACTCGTTTATTCTTTTCCATAGGTACATTGTATGATATAATATGTATATATAATGTATATTCAAATGTAATATTATTTTATTTTTGCTAAATATATATCATGCTGTTCATATATTATATAGAACATATATATTTTCGGTAAAAGTTCAAAAAGGGAGCTGTTTGATAAGTTTTATATTATTATATTTTTTTAGCAAATTATAAAGGTTGAAACTAGGCCATTTTGACATGGATTTCCGGTATCTTTACTTGTACATATGTTATATGAGTATATGTTAATTGTATTTTTTCAAATATAAAACCGGTTCCCATAAATTGATTTTAATAGGTAACAGTAATGAACAGAAGTATACAACTGCATTAAGAACTAACGCCATTAACTATTTTCCCTGAGGACATCCTGTCTTAAAAAATTTCACGTTAAAGACATTTTGTATAAAGGAAATACAGGGTCCGCGGAGAGTTCTGTTAAATGTTTATCTAAATAGTATTGATATAACTCAGTACATAATTTACAATTATAGACATAGGTCGACACGAGTTTCAAAAGTATGGGTCATTCGAAATGACTTTCTTGTCTTTGAAGCCACTTAAATTGCCCTCACACCACTGCTGCGTCTCTCTGGATGTGTGGAAGGGGGCACCAACCTGTTGGAAGGTCTATGGCTCATTCTGGAAGTTCTGTTGGGCCCAGGGAACAAGAATTAACTCCAGGAAGGTGCTCATGTACACTCTGGTGTTGATTTTTACCCCAGCCGGCAAAAACACCAAGGGGGGACTTCCCTGTCTCAGATACAACCGTCCAAGTCATCTCAGACTGTGGCTGAGTGCTCCATCGACTCCATCGTCATCCTACTCACCTTTTTTGGCCTGAATCCTATCCTTTTGGGGGTTAAAAAGTCTGTTCCACATTGAAAATCTTATCATCGCTGAACACAATGCTGGGAGCCACACAAGGCCTCAGCTTATGAAGAACGGTATTGCTTATCTTATGTCTTTTAGCCTTGACCTTGCTTGACAGGTGCTGTTGCCTCTTCAATTCGTAGGGATACATATCAAGGTAATCTCGGATAAGGCCTCTCATTTTGTTGCACCCATGTTGAAATCCTTGGCCATGTTGGTGAGGTTCCTCCGGGAATTTCTTGCAATCCTTGCCTGGACTACTCCGAGCGTCTGTTTTGAACTTATTCTGCCTGATCTGTGTCTGTTCTTGATAGATTGAGTCTTCTTTTACCTCACAACGGGTTTCTTGACGTGCATGGGGGTGACCTCCAGGCTCTTCAGGTTCCTCAAGATGGGTGGTCGAGATGTGTCCTTCAGGTACTCCTTGATTATAACCTCTCTATTAGCTTCGATTGGGGGTTTGAAAACTATTGGTTTGGATTTAGTTTCAACCCAACTATAGCTGGAACAAAATGTCTCGCAACCTTTTTAAAGTGAATTTAACAGGACTTTTTCTGGACCCTGTATAATAGAACTAAAGTTAAAATTATTATGGATCATGAGATGTGTTTAGGTGTTGGTAATGCCCTCCTAAATAATTTTTTTCTTTGCCCTCAGAAACCCTCCATCTGGTCAAAGTTTCAGCGTTCCTTAAGTACTCCCAAATGAGGTCAAATAAAAAAAATCTTATTTTTTTAAAAAGAAAACTATTTTTGAGGGACACATAGCTCTTGCGTCTTGTAGATACTATCGAAATCTCACTATTGAATGATATAATTAGTATAATATGAAAAATATAAAAAAACTGCATAACGATTAGAACGGAAAAAGCGTTAATCTCTTCACTGTCGTTCATTATCATTAGGAATGATAGATTATTCATGTTAGAAAAGACTCATGTATTGACGAAGAAGCATAATATAAGTAAGGATCATATTTCCATCATTATTCTCACAGAAAACAACTATTTAATGCTCTTTATGTTAATAAATATGACATATTTTGTTAAAGAATTTATATCATTGAAGGAAAATGCCTTTCAGGTGAAATGATTTAAAGCAAAACGTCTTGAGGAAAAATATCTTAAGGGAATGTCTTTCTGGTATAAATGTATCGAGATGTAGGACCTAAAGATGACCTCATAGGACAATGCATTTTTGCACAGGTTAATTGAATACCCTTTGACAACTTTACGCTCTTTCCGTTATCGAAATTCGAAAAAAGTTGAAAATTAATCCGCTCTACTGTTCAGGCTACCAACGACAACAAAATCCTAGGAGGCTCAAAAATGCTTGGTATTTACAATCCTAGAAATGCATATGTCTCACAATGTATGCAATTGCAAATAACAATTTTGTCACATTCGTTGACTGTGAGAAATGTACACATGAGAGTCCCTGGATCCTTTTCTAAGATATGTTAAAACGATTTTTTGAGGAAAGTTTCTTTGCGAATGTTTTTTCTTCATTTATTTATTTGCACAAGAAATTACTATTATTGTTTTTTGTTATTATTATTTTTTTTTTTGTATTTTCCTCTCCGTCTCACAGATTCATCAAACATTCCTCCGCAATTTTATTTTCTTTATTTATAAGCATACCTATTGGAAAGTACATTAAATTATCCCATGAAAGTACTTGTTTCTTAAAATTGGGCTCAAACATGAAGGATTGCGTGATTGAAAGAATTAAAGAGTTTTTCTTCATGACTCAACGACTCTTTTATGAACACATTTATCTGTAAATATAAACAACAGCTGCCATGGTTGAGTTCCCAAAATAGAGTGGATTTAGTTCTAAACAATAAGATAAACAATTGTACAAAGTGTGTCTATTAACGGGTGTTGTATGGAAATTAAGATAATTATATTTTTATGGGAAATAGGTACGACTAGGGCTTAATTTTTTTCAACTTTCTACACACACACATTGAGAACAATTAGTTTACAATCCGGTCGTCCTTGAAGGTGAGGATAACCTCTGGATGGGGTTCTAAATAATGTACCCCCTTGCAGAGAGTCTCTTCTCTCGTGCCATCTCAATTCTCATTTAAGGTAAACCTTCAGGACGGTAATGTTCAGGTGGCGAATGGTGCAGATCCGTTCCTCCGCATGAAGCCAAGCGGATTCAAGTCAGGGATAAAGGGAGGTCACATCGACTAGGGCTGGAGGTCCACCATGTTGCTGTTTCCACAAAGAAACTCCTTTAAAGTGTCGGATGTATAGGCAGGAGCTGACTACTGTTGACGAGGAAAACTGTGTTTTTGGACATCTTGACCTGGTCAGAAATCTCTTGGGAAGTGATTCCTACCCGGAGAGATGTAGTGATATTTATCAGAACGTCTCCAATTGAGCAGTTTCTGATGCGATTTCAACCTTTAGAATAGGTATAGACAACTTCGATCTATATTTGTTAACAGTAGTATAAACTTTTCACATGAATCGGTTAATGGGAAACTGCAAAATAACCCTCCAATTTTAGTCTTCAAATTGCACTCCGGACACAAGGGATTTGTGTAGAATAAAGGTGAAACATCGAGACAGATAAAAAAACACCGACATACCGTCAAATAATCCCCTACAGAATCACATATGCTTCAGGTCTTGCTCTTCAACAGGACAACAGTGGTTTTGAGAAGGTTCAAATAGTAATTTTCGATGGGCCTTGTTTTGGCTGGAAGAAGAAGGCTGGCATAACGTTGCATTAATATTGAAAGTGGCGTTAATTATAATTCGATACGATCTCGGCCTTGCTCTGGGCGATCGATCTCTCGTTACTACTCCTGCTGTAGGCATCGATGGTGAAAACAGAGAAAAATCTCAGAAGAGGGTTTCACCTATTTTCAACTGCCTCAAGGTGTTGGTAGAGCACTAAAGTCATACGGCTTAGGCCGTGGCCAAGATAAGGTTAACTTGGTTCTGGAAATAGTAAGTGAGGTCATTGTCCTTGTGGACCTATACATGTTGTCGTTCACAATGAGCTCACATAGGTTTTGTTGGATTCTTCTCAATTGATGTCTTGAAGCTGGCCAGGGATGTAGGGGTTCTTGTTGTTTAGAGGCTGTTTGGGCCAACTAGTAACGTCGCCCTACTCGTAAAAGCACTTTAAACAGTCAAATGGATTTGATAATAGCTCTGACGGTGTATCTTGCTTGAGTTATTTTAGCAATAGTCACTCTTCGAGTCGCTTGTTGTTGATGTTTTTACGGCAAAATAGGAAAAAATGTTTATGAAGACTCTTATGGCTGTTAACTCTATCGTAATACCCTTTTTATTCATACTTTATTTGGATTTATCTGTTAAACCCTTAATATAGTTCAATTGCATGAAATTTTCGATAGCAATATGATGATATTTTTCTCTTCCACCTTCCTAGAAAACTGATTTTATCTTGTATCTTCATTTTCATACAGTTTGATCTATTCTGAACTTGATTCTTCCATAGCTCTTCATTTGCTCACTTCGTTCCTTGAATAATCTGTCTTTAAACATTGGATCAAGGAGAGTTGAAATAAAAAAAATATTCATCTCATGGAATTTGTAAATGTAACACTTAAAAATAATCAAAAAAATTATTCCCAGCTTATTTTCATACGATGTCAAATCGAAGATGAAGTCATCGATTAGTTGTTCAATAATTATTTTATATTAGCAATACATACTGGGCTAGAAGGTTCTGGCCACAGGCCTTGTCAAATGAGGTTCGGACGTCGGGCTTTCGGGCCTAGAGCGAGTCCACCTCTAAATTGCATACCCTCCATATTCGTAGATATTGATTAATACATATTCATGCATATAAATGTCTTCATGAATGTATGTAGATAGCTTCAATTCTGTAAAAGTACGATTGGTAAAAGAAAATCGTTATGCAACATTGACTATGTATTATGATATATCCGAACAATAATCAAAGTATATATTTGATATACCCAGTTTTTCTATATAAAAATACACAACATATATATGTTCGACAACCGGAAAGAGATTTCCCTTCTCTCATTTCTACAATATTCATAAATGTATTAATGTTTCATAGAAGGTTTTTAGCTTTCCACTTATTCATTAAGTTGTATACACTAAATATTAGACTGTCATGGTTTTGGGATGATATTTCTTTTCTTCTGAAGACAATCACAAAAATGACTTAAGCAAAGTTACAGTATTCTAAAGCCTTTTTTAATATGCTACAAACTATTTTAGTTTTTTGAAAGAAATGTATTTTTGGGGTCACTTTTTAACCTTTTAGTGTAGAGTGTTGATCCTATCTTGCGGTAAACATTCTATTATTTTTAATTTTTGAAGAGTTAAATTTAAAAAAGAGGTTTTGTGAGGAGATTTATTTTCAAAATCATCTGGAAATATTGTTGGGCTCAACTTCTATTACGAAATTTGAGCCCTAAGCTCTGATAATTGCCCCCAATACAAGGACTAAATTATTTACATACCTTAACTTTGTTTTTCTTTTTGTCCGCTCATCGACGTATAATAACTGAGAAAACTATGCTGGACACACTCATTAGTATTTCATACAACAGGGGAAATTCTAAAATTCTTCTAGAATACACTAAGCTTCGCCTAATTCATTATTCGACTGCCCCCTGCAGAAAAACTTTTGTACAGGAAAAAAACGGAACAGCCTAATATGAATAAATATGAGAATAATCAGCTTTTATTTATGTAACTGCGCACAATATACATACTTGATAGTCAATAGGACTACTCTATGAATATATTTGTATGAACTAAGGTCTTTAATTAAGGCTTCATAATTATATATAGTTCAGCCCCATACTTCTTCTAATGAATAAATATAAACACCACGGAGAAAGAATAGCAATGAAGGTCAATATTTCTTTTTAAAGTCCTCCTGTTTCCTTGTAGCTTAACTAGTATATGTTAAAAATATGACAATGGAAGGTCGCACTCTTTTCGTATTTGGAACCTGAATAGGATTTTATATAAAGTTAAAAAAATTCAAATATTAGTATGTTTACTTTCATATTCAAGAAAATTTAAAAAGTTTTCATTTGATAGCATTGTCAATATAAAAACATCAACCTCTGGGTAGTTAAAAATTAAAACATAGGCATTAAATCTCAAATTTTGCACCATGTTAAAAAAAACCCTCAACAATCAATCTTTTGAGGCAGACATACACAATGGGCAAAATCAAAGTTGTTTTTTTTTTTAGTTTGTTAATTTTTACCTTGAAGAATGGGAATAATATCAGTTTACATCATCGTGATCCTTGCTTACATAAAAACATCCTATTTCCCTTCACTGCCTTGAAACATCGTGGCTATTTCATAATTTATTATTTTTGATAAATAAACAATGCAATAAGTTATTCTATAGTTGTGCTCCGTTTCTATAAGGACAGAACGACAATTTATTCGTCGTGACAGAAATATGAAGTATGAAGAAATTTTGGGCTATCATATAGAGATGCAAAATTCGAGTTATCTTCTTATAAAATATCACGGAGTAATATTATAATACAGTATGGAATTAAGTACTATGTAGAATTTAACATAGTTTATTTTAAAAATTGTGGAGAAATAACAGTCTTGGAATAATTAATAGAGCTGTAGTTATCATGGACTTATTCGGCTATCTACTAAATGTTTTTGGGCCCTGTCTCCGTTTCTTTTTGGAAATAATGTTGTCTGATACAAGACATCTATCGACGTACCATGTGTTGAATGAAAAAAATCAAAACTGAAGATGTCTAATCTACTCACAATAACACACAGGGTCGTTATATATTTATATATATATTGTATATTTGCAACCCAAAGCTTTTAAGGGTTTACATTCTCTCTCTTAAAAGATAGAAGATATTTTAGGCTGTATCTCCTTCACCCTAAGTGCCCAGGAAGTTTGTGAAAGCCTCTAAATATAAGAACATGTAATATCATCTACATATTCCATGACTCTTTTTTTTTTACAATTGTATTTTTCATCATATAATTTATAATCATGGATCCATGGTTGTTAAAATGAATTACTAGCCAAAAATTCCACTCAATTTTTTTTATAGCCTTGTGAAAAATTGACTATCCCAGAACACCACAACATATAAAATACCTATGTGCTTGGTATATTTACAGAGATATTTGATTGGCTTAGATTTGAAGGGAAACAACCCCTATTAAATACTGTTTTGGCCAATCAGAAACACCGACATCAAGCACTTTACAGAATATGTATAAAAATCGGATGTTTCTGTAATTGAAAATGGGTTTTCCCCTTATAAATGTCAGTTTTGCTATGAAAAACATATTTCTCAACTACACAAGAAGTGAAGTAAGGCAAAGTTTGTCTTTTAAAAAATATATTTTACTTAATAATTACAAGTCATATTTGTCTTCAAGGTCTATTCGAGGTATGGGACGTTGATAAATACTCATGATTTGACCCAGAAATGTCCGTTATATATGCAGTTTTTAATGTACAGCAGCATTATGTAGCCAAACAGACTAGATACCGGCACCCCTGGCTTTTTAATAGCCGTGGGCTAGTGTATCTGTATCCCCTTCCCCTTGATTGCCACGGAGATTGTGAAAACCCCGAAAGATAAAATATGTTCTATCATATCGATTTTCTATGACTAATCTTTTTTTTTTTTTACAATTTTATTCTTGATATAATTTATAAATAATAATCTTATTATGTATGGAGCTTAAACTATGGTTTAAGACAAAGATAAATGTGATTAATAATTGCAATTACGTGAAAAGAGTTTTTGATTTTTTCTTTAAAAATGTCTTCCTCGTTTTTTTTATTATTATTATTTTGTTTTCCCTTGGTTTTTCTTTTCTGTACCTTTCTTCTTATTGTTGAAAAGACATAAAAGGAAGGATGAAGAAGGTTTAATTTGCATATATTAATTGGATTTTTTTAGCCTCTTTTCAAATTGAAGATTTTATTCTTTTTTTTTTTTTTTTTTTAATTCCTATCAAGATTTTTTTTCACTCCTTTTACCATACAAAAGTAAGCATTTCGACGGGTATAAAAAAGCAATATATCTATAGGTGTAAATTAGAATGTCCCTGTTTTGGGGCTAATACTTTATCCACTTGCTCAAATAAATTTTCTGAAAAAAAAAAATCATCAAACTAACGTGGACATATTTACATGCCTTGTGTGCCAAGTATTTCTCCTTAAATTTGTTGAAAAAATAGTATAAGATCCGACCTCTTGTAGCTGTGTCGTCCTAAATATGATGCCATGTGTCCAAAATTAAACTTAAATGATATTTGTTGTCGTTATTGCGTCTTTAGTTTGATGAAACAAGGAAAACGCAAATTCATATAAAAGAAAGCTAAATCATTGTGCCATCTTGTGGCCAGATCCAATTAATTCCACACTACCTATAATATATAAGCATAAATCTGTCCTGTTTTTAGCATTATATTTTTTTCATGTTTACACAAATTCCTGTTTCTCCTGGTTTCATTCCAAAAACTATATTAGCAAAATTTGACAGTTCTCAGGTTCTATGAGTCAAACATTGTACTTTTCATATTTTCAAGTATTTAATCAGGCATTTAAAAGTATTGTGCACTCTTTTTTTTTCTTTTTTTTTGTCGTTTAAGGGACCAAAGATTTGCTAAATGATTTGCAGTTTACATATTTATCAAACTTAGCGTATCAAAATTGAATCTTAATTAAAAATAGTTGTTATTTAAAAGGGAGATACATTTTTTTGTGTTATCTTTTACATTAATTAAGCCAAGTCTATCAATATGTATGTATCTCTGAAGTACGTAAGGTCATTTTTGAGTGTACTTTAAAACTGCTGAGGATCTAAACCGAAAGAAATAACAATCCAATCGAATTTGCGTGTAGTATTGTGTTAGTCCTAATTTATTTGGTCCAGTCCACTTCTTTCTTAGACCCGGCTCTATCAGTCCTTGATACTGCCTAAAGAAAGATAAATATCGAACTTTATAAACCAGAACAAGACTCAATTAAACAGGACCGCAGTCTTTAGTTCTAAATAAGATCCGATATAACACTAGTCAATACTTGAACTGATTAAAAGAAGAATAAATTAAGTTGAGTGAACTAATTAAGGACTGATCTTATAAGTTTTAGGGTGGATATGCGGAACTGAACTGTAACGTACTGAGATTAAAGTTGAGTGACATCATCATAGGCCAAACTTTGTAAGTTCTACGACTGAACTGTGCCGATATATAGTTTTCGGTGCTAAATAAAGAGCCACACATCACTAATTGTTGTCATATTAAAAAAAAAAAGGAAGTACATTGTATATGTATAGAGTATTTTAGTAACTAGAGGCTATGATGAATAATGATATTAAACAAAAAAATAAAGCTGTTTTTATTGTTTTTTCATTCTTGAAGAGAAAACATATATGTTTTGAGTTTGCTCAGGAAAAGTGGAGAGTAATACAAGGAGCTCCTTCGGGAATTATCTTCTAAAGCATTGAACCAAAGTTTGTATGTTTGATGACACCGAATAACTCTGGAAAATGCGTGTATTGTTGTTAGTGTTTGATAACTAAAGAAGGAAAAGGAAAAACGGTTGAAGCGTGTGCTCTTTCTTCTTTTTTGTTCACTATTTAATCCCTCGTTGTGGTGTTAGCATCTCCCTCTGAAGGAAGAATCCTCGCCCATATTTTGTGTAAATTGATTTAAAAAGGCATTCTAAAATAAATATACACATGAATTTTAATATAATTGTATTGTTTTTCTTGAACTAATACTATTTTAAATGTAAATCGTTCTCCTCTTTATGGTAGTAATTCATGGTCTGCCTCCAAAATGATGAAACAGGGTAGCTGATAATAACATATGTCTTAAATCAGGTATACCATTCGTCACACTCTCGACTTATCCTTGCACTCTCACAAAAAAAAAAAACATAGTTACCGATGACATAAAGAATCTGCAAATCTTTTAGCACATCTTAGGTTCCTTAAATTATTCAAAAAATATGTATACAAGGTATTTTTAACTCAAAAACTGCAATTTACTCGAGTGTATCATATTTGGGACGGTGCTACTACAAGAAACTAAAAAATGGTCGATTGTGACCCAAAAACACGCTTTTTTACTTAGCTTATTTGACATTTACCACGCAAAAAATGTCATGATATTGACGTAACTTGCCAAAGTCCTTTTTTTGGTTGTCCACGAAAGAAAATATTTGGGCGTATGGGATGGAAAAATATTAAGATAAATAATCATATATAACCCTAAACCCAACAACAAAAAACGGAATTGCTAGGTTAGAAAGGCTAATTTTTTCAAACTAGCCAAAAATAGCTATGAGGCCAGTAACTTTTCGAGAGTTATATTTATTACTATCTTCAGCAGAAATTGTATCGGTGCAGTTGGAGAAAAATACAAACTCAAAATTGGAACAGTCTAACGTACATAAATACTTTTTATATATAGTGAATATAAATTTTCTGGTTATCACGTCGTAAAAATAAAAAGATTTTTTATTCTATTCCTTCATGTTGTATTTTTTTACGCAGACCACATTGTGTTTGTTGGTTAAGGGATAAAATATCCAAGGAACGAAACAGAGATAAGAGCCTTATAATTTATTATACGCGCCTTGGTACACATACATAATGTATTATACAATGTGCTCCTGTCTTGAACATTTCTCAACTTTCTTCAAGCTGGATAAAGGCAAAAAATTATTTTACATACAATAATCTTGTAAAAAAAAAATGGGGGAATTTGTTCAAAGTTTTGTATTTTATCTTTAAAGATATTAAATTCATTTATTTATTTATCACGGTGTTATTCCACTAGGGGGCATTCAAAAACGACATGGTCATTGAATGGTATGGAGGTCCTCTCTAAAACAACGTTAGTATAGGTATATATTGGTGAAAATAGTGTTAAAAATGTTTTTAAAAAAGAAACCAAAAAACAATATGATAACCCTAACAATCTAAAGAATTTACAGAAGGAAATCAGCTCAAATTAGCTGTGACAAAGCAGGAGATGAGAAGCAAATTAACAACGACATCAAAGAATTACCCCAATGTCGATTCTCAATTCTAATCTGAGTCCAACAAAGGACTTATAAAATTAAAGCTCAACAAGAAATCCTCAAAGTTACGTTGCTCCGTCTTTTAAGAGTACGGTTTTAATTGTAACTGAATGCAGCTGAACAGAAAGTTCACAACTCACGAGTCGTATAATAATCATAATAGCTCACGAAAAAAAAAAATCATTCTTCAGATTCCCCCAAAAAACGAGCTAGCTAAACAAAAGCACACGATTTATAACTCTAATTTTATACTATATCCCCCAACCTTTTTCTAACAACAAACCAGTCAACACTTGACAATTTTATTGCGGATTTGGGAGGTTAAAATTAAATAATAATAATAATTGTCCATATATCTTGAAAAAGTCGAGATCCCGATCCTTCTACTCCAATAGTACAAGGCTGACCTTATATACACATTTCATTATTTTCATTCCTTAAAAATAAAATTTAAACTAGTGGTCTTGTGAGGACATTTATTCACTAAATCATCTGAAAAATACTACTGGAAACAACTTTTATTCACTATGAGAACTCTCAGATCTGATAATTTCCTAAGAGCAAAGCCTAAATCTCTTGCAGACCTTGATTATGTATAGTAAGACTCAAACTTGATCCACTATTTTTTTGATGGAAGCCTCCAGAGACTTGACACTCTTGTGAGGAGTAACACAGACCCTCTTCTCAAGATGCATCGATATAAAGTAGTCCTTTGTGTTCACGTCTGGAGAGGAGGGATGTCATATGTTGAGGTCCCAAAAGTCTGGAAAGTTGTCTCTCAGGAAGGCCCGAGTCTTAGGCACTCAATGAAATGGAGCTCCGATTTCAGTAAATACAAACTTATCTTTGAACTTTTCTTTGGCCCAATGTAACACTTTTTTATGCAAAAGTTCGATGTAAGCATCTGCAGTTAGCTGTTCTGTCCTCTCCACAAGAATGGAAGGGCAAAATTCCCCAATAGAGGCCACAACGTCCAAGACTATGGCGGCGGAGAATAAGTCTGGTGATACAGCTGCACCCGATTTCCTAGGATATGGACATTGGTTACACGCCACGTGAAATCCGCTTTCAAATTCCCTCTTTTTTCTCGTTTTCGTTTGTTTTGCTTTAAATTGACTCGAAACTTTACGTAAAGAATCTCAAGTCACATAACCTATCTTTCATCGAGTTTGAAGACACTTGACGAATAAATTTTCAATTTATTATAGTTTAAATTAAGTGCACCACAAGATAATATCAACCTTGTATACTCTTGGCTTTGCAACGCATCGCTTGGCCTCACATATCAAAGTCATTTCCTTAATAGTAAAAGGTTGTGATGATTGAATTTTAACTTCCTGCTCTCGTAGTCTCCAATTTTGTAATAGAAATGGAAGGAATGACGCCCGTGTAAACATATACAATGTACCCAAACAAATTGAGCATCTTAGAATCACAAATTCCAGCACGTGTAAATCCATAATTTGTGCTTTATTTTTCATTCCTTAAAAAATCCCTAAATATATTGTTGAAGCAATAAAATGCAAGCAATATTTCATGTGAAATAAATTTGAAATTATTCCATCAATTTTCCCCTGTTCTTCAATTACCTAGCCTCTTGAGACTGTTCCTAAATGAAATGATGACAATTTTATTCATAAAATGGAAAAAAAATCTTTGTTAATGCATATTCCGTTGCAAAAAAAAAAAACTTTTAAAGCCCTTAGGAGGGTAAGTGATTTTACTTTTTTTAATAATACTTATAGCAAATTATCCCTTTTAACACATTTTGACATTTTATTCCCTGAAAAAAATGATCAAAAGAGTTGTACATAATAACAAGGTGGGGATTTTAAATCTGGTACCAGTTTAGACCCTGGACTCCCTAAGATCTATGTTTTCAAAAAGTTTGCTCATTAGATTTAGCTGACAAAACTGTACAAGAATAATAAAAAACTTTCAAATTCCCCCTGAATATGAACGTCATGTGACCATTTTTGTGTGCCTCCGTTCTGGGCGCACGCCCTTGGACGTAAATAATTTATAGATGTTCTTGATAGAGAGATGAAATTGATGTTAACAGATTTGATGACCATGATAAGATGTGATCTCCTGAGGGCCTCATTCCTCCGTCCAAAGATTGACTCCAAGTCCCTATCCACCATCCAAATATCTCGAAAAAGTCGAAATCCTTTTCCAATTGCCAAATCATTTCTTTATTATTAAAAGGTTTTTTAAATTAATTGAATTTCGACTTTTCGCTCTCGCTGTCTCCAATTTTGAAATTTGAAAAATAAAGTAAAAAAGCAGGCAAAATTATGCAATGTACCAATTATATTTCTTTAAACAGTTCTACTTACAACGATATACTTGAGAGACCCTTATAAATCAACATTTTGTTTTTTAAATAATCAAATATTTAGTGCAAAATATTTTTGACTTTGACTCATTTCTTAATATTTTGCTCCATATAATTGATATATTAGCAGAAATAACTTTTGTTTTATTGTTAACTTTATTAAAATAGAGATATGTACTTACAATTCTAACTTTTTTGCAAGCATAAGCAAGCACACACATTTTATGGCAATATCTTGAATAGTTGTGTAGTTTTAATATTCAATCCTTTTAAACGAAATCAATTGGATCATTTCATATTTTTTGCATTACAAAGTACATTATCTACAAAACAAAGCCTGATTTTGTTCACTATTCTCTTTTTGGTTTATATTTATTCCACAGTTAGTTTGTGCTATATAATAAAATTATCAGCATAGATTGATAAATCTACAATTTAGTCAAAAGTTTCTTGGTAATGTCACAATGTTACCTGTTTAAATGTTACAATTTTTGCACAGGAATGATTTTTCACTAGTCTAACCTATTGAAAAGGGTGGGTAAAAGAATGCAAATAAAAAATGAGATAATTACTTACAAAATGATAAAATGCATCCTAGTTGACGAAAACCCAGTGATATGTTGGAGGGATATTTTAAACAAATTTCCCAATGGTTCCAAGTCAGTTTCACAATACTTTGCAACTAAAGGTGCATTTGTATCAAGGGAAAGGATATTTTTGACAGCTGGCTATATTCTGACTGCTAATCAGTCCTGATTATTACCGGAAAATGTAAATAAACTCATATTTTGCAAAAAAAAAATTATAAATTCATTCATAATTGTATTTTATAAATTATGTATTATTTTATATCAACCTTTGTTTGTTTATTTTTGTTTTGTTTTTTAAGTTAAGTATATATATATCAGAATAATTTATTTTGTTCAGAAAATAATTTATTACAGAATAAAATATCAATAAAACTTGACAAACTACATTAATTATACTAACAAAAACATTTTACTATTTTACACTAAAATGATTTGGAGAGATATTTCGGTCCTCACTGTGATTTTGGAGCTGTAGAATAACTTTTTTTGGTGGCAATAGATCTAGCGAAAAACGTTCCAAACATTTTTCTTAACCTAATATGATTAAATACAACACATTTAATTTCATATGATGTCATTGAGGTCGATGTTCACAATTTCAAAACACAACTCACATAATCAAGGCTGAATTTTAAATGAGACCGATTTTTTCATACGACCGATCCAATTTGAATTTTAAGTGAAATCTATTTTTAGTAAGACTGATCCAGGCCAAACTTCTTAACAACACTATTCGTCGTCGGTACTATTTACAAATCACAAAAAAAAAAAAAAAAAAAAAAAAAAAAAAATTGAAATCTGCATCTTTTTCTTATATGTAGAGATAAAGTTAGAATGATTAAATTAGTCATGAAATTAAGGTAGGCTTTTGGGTCTTTTTGTCAAGAAAAATAATGTGGTAGGAAATAAAAATATTCAATTTCAAAATGATGTGTCATTTTAAAGAATCCACAAGTGTGTAAATGAAAACAACAGTCAGGGTATGTCAAGTGTAAAAATAAAATATATTCTATTCGAATGTGGACCGATATTTCTATCCAAACCGCGACCTTAGATTGTAGACCGCAATTATAAATGATCAAATTCTAGACCAATTTTTTCTGTTTCAATACATGAATCAATTTTCACCACTATCCTCATGCATCATGAACTGTACAATCGGGTAATTTTTTTTCAACTTTCGATTATGACTAGTTCCGAAAATTTGTAAAATAGTAAGAAAAGCACCTATGCAAAATTTTAAATTTCAACTATGTCATGCTTGGGTAACACATCGAATTCAAAGTTTGAAAGGAGACAAAAGTTTTATGTTTCGTCAATAAATATTAAAACACAGCGTTAATGATTCCAGTAACTATGACAAAAAAGAGAAAAAAAATGATATTTTCTTTCTGAAAATGTACAAAATGATGCGCGCTATACGCGGGGCATTTAGTTTTTCTAACTTTATTTTTTTTATAAGAGAATTTTAGAATAAAAGTTGTGTGACACTTTTTATAGGATAAAAAAATGTCTATCAAACTTATAGCCCACAAAATAAATGAAAATGTCTTTTTTAGTATCCATTTTCACTAAGATAAAAGTTGTTTGCCTTTGTATTTAATTTGATCGAGATGTGAGACCTAAATATGACGTCATATAATAATATAAAATGGCATAAGTAATTTGCATACCTTATGAGAACTTTTCCGCACTAGCCGTAATCGAAATTCGATGTCAATCAAACCGATCTGCAGTAAAAATAGATGTTTGCAACACATTTACTGCATAAGACGTTATTTTGAAACAATTCATCTATTTGGTTTTTCAAATGCCCCAATTAGTTCCATCCACTAAAAATCATAACAGTCTTGGACCGGTCTAGACTTTTTCAGACCGAACCCCATCACTAAGCTCTAAGAGTATATCGGTATAATTTTTGTTATTTTTATACACAAACCTTGACAGTTCTATGAGTGATAAGTCTTGCTCAAAAGTATAATTCTGAGAAAAGATATCAATCTTTTCCCTTTTTAAAATATAAAATAATAATATAAATATTTTTACGGGAAAGAAGAAACTTTTTGTTGAATATTTGTACTCTATAAATAATAAAGTATCCAGTATTAACTTTCTATTTCTTACTTTACAGGTGTTCCTTTCACAGCCAGAGGTGTGTGAAAAGGAAGTTTGGGAAGTGATTGAGGAGTGTTGGACTAAAGAAGAAGGAACACGAATTTCTTTTCATGAAATCCACATGTTTTTAAAGCGAAAGCTTCTCTCAGTTGATGGAGCTAATTAATGTTTGCAATTCTGAAAGCAAAGAAAGCTAAACAAATGATTTGCATGATATGATGTATTGTTTTGTTTTTTTCCTTTTTATAAATAAATATAGATAATATGTACTGGGTGCGTTGGGGAAATCTGAACACTTTGACACCCACTTCAAAATTATATAACACAATTACCCTACCAAGGGAGTCAAGATAATTGGGAGATGCCTGCTGTACTTCCAACGTAAAACACTCCAATACAGATCCGAAACTTGACTTAGTCGAGTGGGCTGACTGCTTACAACGTCAAAAAAGGCATTACTGACGGTAGTGACATCGATAAGGAGGCTGGGAATGGTCTCCACCCTAAATAAATCTGGTTGACATCGAGAAAGTGTACAGAACAGCGAAATAAACCCATGCGAGATCATACCAAAGAATTCAACGTTTCTGAAGACACCATGCGGAATGCCGTCAAGAGGGCAAGGAAGAAGAGATTGACAAGGCTGGAGCGTCCGTTATTGACACCCACGTCCAGCGTTGTTAAACATTTATCAATTGACTAAAGATCGCAAAGGTGGGTTGCATCATTATCTTCAGGGATGAAAAGAAATAGACTGCTTACCTCTTGCACAATCGCAGGAAAGACGGGTATCTTGTCTATGACTCAGTGGATGAGAAAAACTGTACTCTGATGGCTACCAAGCACCCAGTAAAGATGATGAACATTCATTGTTGGTGAAAATCAATCAATTCTGGCACAAAAACATTTTGCAACCATACATGTTCAATGCCAACCGGCTCGACTTTTCTTTCTGGTCACATGTCAAGTCCAGAGATGCACCGAATCTTAAAGCTCTCCAAAGGAATGACCATTGGAACTCCATGGGTCCCAATTAAATAATTACCGCCTCTCAGACCTTCCAGTTGTGCATCATTCTTAGCTTGAACAGGGTATTTTCCCATCAAGAAGTAGTGTTAAATTAAAACAAGAAATAGTTTTGTGGATAAAAATAACTAAACTTGACGGAAGCAAGCAGGCAGACTATTTACAACGTCAAAAAGGCCTTTAATGACGATATTGGCATCAAGACGAGCTTCAACAAAATGATGTAAATGCACACGCAGCAAAGTTACACAGTCCTAACATTCTATTCTGGTCGAAAACAATGCCAACCACTCGACTTGTCCGTTTGACTAAACTAGTGCCTGCCAATCAAGGGCACTCCATCAAGGCCATTATCAAAGTAGATTAAGGCTTAATTGAAGATTAGAAGCGGGTTATCAAATGTCCCAACATCTGAACAAAATTGATTTAATGAAGCCCCACTTGGTGTCCAAGAACCAATTTGTTACAATTCCAGATTCAAAGTGTCTTTTTTTTTAATTACGCATCCTATATTGACCTACATTTAACTTACCCCAACCTGCACTCTCTTTGTGTTTTTAAACGTCACGTTCATTTTCATTCAGTCACCAACATTTTTGTCATTTTAAGTCTATTATTAATTATTATTTATCATACAACAACGTAATGCTCAGGGCTGTCCCATTTTAAAGGATAATGATGTTCATAGTTATAATAGTTACCCCATTTCTGTGCAAGTATTTTACAATGATTTTCACGAGATGGCGAATCATGATATATTATTGTATAATTTATCAAAGTGCATCATACCATTTGAATGTTTTAATACATAGTTGATTTCTGGAGATATTTATTGAAATGAAATAAAAAATTGTTATAATAAACATCTTTTTCTATGTTATTTCGCGTGGATATGCAGGGATGGAAGTTAGATGATTTGCTGGTAGGGTAAATAAGAAATATATATAAAAGGGTCACCCTCACCCAGACAATTTTATGAAGGTTTCGGAGAAGAGTACCTTAGCTGTAATGATGTTATACGAAATTAATTGCCAAAAGCTGTTATATGAAGGAAATAAAGACCCCTCTAAAAGCTTACAAAATATGTTTTTGTAAATTTGCTAAAATCATGATTTTGCTGCAGGCTACTTTGACTTAAACAATTTTTCTTAAGAACATTTGCCTCAAAGATATTCTGCATTACATTATTATTTCAACAAAAAACATTTAATTCATTTGGTACAAATAAATATTACCAATTTTAATTTAAAATTTCAATTGTAACATCAATTTTACATAAAAATAAACAATACTAACGTATAAATCTAATTTATTTGTAATTTTTATATTAAGGCTTGAGC
The DNA here is from genome assembly GCF_016086655.4 of Lepeophtheirus salmonis. Taxonomy (NCBI): domain Eukaryota; kingdom Metazoa; phylum Arthropoda; class Copepoda; order Siphonostomatoida; family Caligidae; genus Lepeophtheirus; species Lepeophtheirus salmonis. The sequence goes on along the minus strand of NC_052141.2, from coordinate 20,213,074 downwards.
CCAAAATAGTTTAAGGCAACAGTACCATACAAACCTCGCACCAGAAAATAAAACCATTTAATTACTATTCCGGTAGTCACACTCCTTTACTACATTAAAATTCTCAAAATTTATATTTTTTCAATTAGTTGTACTATTGGGGAATGAGCCTTGATTACCAATATTCGTTTGTTTACTAGATGATGTGGCCTTGCAGCTGCAAAATAATTCAAATCCCTTCATTAAAAAAATATATATAGGCATATATGATTCAATGTGTGCGTCTTTTATAGACCTATGAACCTAGGAAGCTAAAACTTTACACGTGTGACTTTTATAAGCTTGGTCAGGATTATACCATGGGTTTTAATTTTCGGAGGTGGGGTCTTATTTTATACCAAAACACAAAAATATTTTTTGGAGCCATATAAGAATAGATAGTGGTATGGTTTTGGGCAAAATAAGAAATCAGGGAAAGTTGGACTTGTGTTTTGTAAGGAGCAAAAAAAGTATTTATACATTTGTCCGTAAATTTGGTGGCACATAAATTTTAAAAAAAAATTGATATTTAACATACCTTTGGTCCTTTTTTTATTATATATTAAATATATATAATATTAATGCTATTTTTGGACAAAAATATTCTTTCACTTTTTTGGTACGTTTGGGTTTTGTTGTAGAATGGAAATACAGGTTATGATCCACTTTTCTTGCAAAATGTGTCAAAAATAGTTTTCTGGAAGAATTTTCCTTCCTAATTTGGACTCGGCAGTTATTTAACAAAAATAAAAGATGGACTTTTAACCTTTACAAATTTTTCATGCACAGAATTCGGAAGTAAAACCTGGACTGAATGACTGATTTTAGAAAATGGTCAATAATTTTGAAATGTTTTTGTTTACAAATCTATGAGACACATCCTTTGTGAACAAGTTCACTCAATATGGCTGCCTCAGCAGCAATCACGGCCTCCTCACGGTCGTGGAAGCCTTACGGGAGTTGATGATGAACTTCCAGAACAAGTTGTTCCCCTCCTTTACACTGGGAGCCTTCAGGGACTCCATGTTCGGGTAAGATGGCTGGATAGTCTCTCTCTCTAACGTACCCCAAACACAGCAAAGTCCGACGGGTTCAAATTCGGCAAAGACGAAGTCTTTAAGGCTAAAATTGACATGTTGTCAGCGCAGAGCTTCTAATATTTAGTTGATGTGTGTGAGAGTGCACCATTTTGGGTCCAAACATAGTTGTTCTCGGGGTAGGTGGCCTTGAGCCATGACAGGTTTTCAAAATTTTACCGCCATTTTTTGCTCATTTTGATCTAAAAAATAGCTCAAAAGTAATATGTCTATTCAACAAACTTCTTGGTGCTTATACACCTATATTTCTTTCTAATTAAGGATTGTTGTAGACGACATATTTATGTCCTTAATCATCCCTCTGTCAATACAGTAGTGATTTCGTAAAATCATTTTAACAAATATGACGCTGGTCTGAAAAGTTTCCGCCCTCAGCGTGAAAAGGAGAGCACATGTAAATAAGAGCAAGTAAAATTTATCTAGTATCTCTTAACAGTTACTCACCAAAGTTTCAGCCATTTTAGAGACACACTTGTTGTGTAACAGTCGTTTGACTCAGTTAATGTGAGTGTTTTTGTGAAAATGGAGAAAATCGAGTATGAAGCTGTCATTTTTTAACTTGAATTCTGTGTATTCCTATACAAACTCATTTTTGATTTGCGTAGGGGAATTGCCTTTCAAAAAATAATATCTTAGGACAGCTTGATGTCCAATTCTGGACACTTTACTAAAATACTGGCATCAACTTACTCAAATGATTTTTACAATACAACTCTAAGTCCAAATTATTTGAAATTTTAGTGAGAAACTATCAAAATATGCTCTGTGGATGTGACTAGCTTATATTTACGAGTACTGCCATCTTCACGTTTAGGTCGGAAACTATTCAGACCACCCTCTTAGTCCTCTTTCTTCATTGGTCAAAATATCTATTCAAATTTCATTAATTTTATAATGTCTTATAATCCGATAAATATATGTTCCGTTGATGGACATCTCTAACGTTGATATCCATTAAGATGACCTTTTATCCAGAAATTGTTACTTTGCTTCCATTTTGGGCATGTTTATAGTCAAATTTGTAAACAAAAAAAAACACATTTTATTATTACGCAACCTCTCCAGTTATATAACCTGCTTTTAGTTTTTAAAGTGTAGTTTTCCCAAGCTATCTACTCCAATTTGGCGCGCTCTCTGGGGAAAACGCATGAACTTAAGCTGCTTTTTTCCATAGATAGCTGGTTCTAGGCTATCTAACCATGTTGAAAAAAATTGAATCAATTAATGAATTCGTTGTCCCAAATATTTGGAAAAGTCACGGAGCCCTCCTTGTAAGAAAATCATGAATCGAAATGACTATAGAATTTGTGAACAAAATCCAGCAAATCTTCAATGCGGACCCAGGGAAGTCCATAAAGGTACTTAGTCTAGAACATGCCCAGTCGGAGTCGTTCATCCGGCTCTGCAATAATAAAAAACCTTCGTTATTACTCATACAACATATGGAAGGGCGATATCTTTACACTAAAAAAGATAGTTTGAGGGCTTGTACAAAAATATCCAGATGTTTGCTAGCTTTTTGTTTTTTTACTTATAATTCAGATCAAGAATAACAATTCAATATACAGAAGCGTGACCGGCGATTCCATTCCCAGTCAATTGATTCTCTGTAAAATTCATCTCCGGGCATTTTATCCCGACTTTGAAGGTGGATATTTAGTTACGTTTATGTTTTTTAAACAAGTTAGTAGTTTTTGTGATTGGCTGTAAAGCGAATCCAAGTATGATCCTATGGTTGATGATGATCCTCGTTTCAATCCAGAGCTGAAATAGAAGCAGGAGAGAGGAAGTGATCCTCGAGAAGGGAATAAGGGACCTGAGAAACTTGCTTATGTGTTTACGTATATTTGAATTTTGAAAAAAGAAGGGAAGAGATGAGGGGAAGATGAAATTGATGATTGTCCCTTGATAAGAAGGAGTAAGATCGAGTATTGATAAAGATGGAGAAGAGGAGGAGTAATGAGGGGATTTATTTTTATTTCTCAAAGTATAAATAATATACACAGACCGGGATTCTATTCCTACGACCCATTAAAAATTTATCATGACGTCATTTATAACCCATAAACACCATAAATCATTAATATCCGTCTTGCATCCATCCTTCATCTCCAGTCCCAACTACCTATGGTCCAACCTAAAGCCGTACACAAGAACAACAAGCTAGTATAGAAACATAAACTGTATGACACTATCCATCTTCAAAGTGGGAATGAAATGTCCGGGGTTAAATTTATCCGCGAATAAATTTACTGTAATTAAAACACCTAGCACTATATACAGGGAGCGGGGATCAGATTGTCGCCTACTTTAAACCTTGATAACTTGAAGACGAAATTATCAAATAAAAAACGGGTTACCAAATAGAAAAGCTATTCTCGTCAGCTGACGATACGTAGTTCAGTTAGCATCATGCAGTCATCATGTGAGGAGATAAAGAACAATAAGTGGAACGAGGAGCTTTCGAGGTCCGCCGTAGTCATGGCATTGGTTAATAATGGAGGTGAAATCTCCAATTCAACGATTGCTTCAACCTTAGTAGTGAATTTACGGACTGTTCAGCGTATCCGTAAGAAGATAGAGGACACCTGGGATGTTGATGCCACCATAAAGAGGGCACCCAAGGAGGAGGGCGCCGACAAGAAAGTCAGGGGCGCCGCCTTTGTCGACAAGGTGAAGAAGATGGTTGAGGATGACCCTACCAGGTCCATGAAGGTCATGGCAAGGGATCTGGGCTGCCATGAGAAAACAATAAGGGACTGTGTATCTGAGGATTTAATGCCATGTGTCCAGAATCTCCATGCAGTGGTTAACCGAGAACTGTTATGACGTCGTAACCAAGGATTTGTGGCCTCCTAATTCTCCCAACCATAATCCTTTGGACTATTTTGTCTGGGGCTATGTCGAGAGACATACCAACAGACATCCCCATAGCACCAAGGCCAGGCTAATGGACTCCATCAAGGAGGTATTCGGCAACATGGACAATGCGATGGTCAGAAGAGCCTGTGGCCGGTTCAGAGGCCGTATTGATGCCAACGGTGATTATATCGAATGAATATTTTATGATGTTTTTTGTAGAAAAATATTTTGGCGACAATTTGATCCCCGCTCCCTGTATAATATGACGTGGCGTTTGTCTTTTATCTTACATTAATCATTTCCCGTTCTAACAAAATAAATGATATTCAACTTTGATGTAATGAAGATATCCAATCTACTTTTTTTCCTTAACTGACATTCAAATTATAATACCTGATAGACTAAATAATATATTGTAGTACCTTGACATACTATTATCAAAGTTTCCTAGACCATTTTTAACAACTGCAAGCAATTTATCTGAAATAACTTTTAAAAAAATAAAACTTGAAGTGGCTTTCGCGGTCTGTCGCTGAGTCTGGACCAGATTGTATATAAATATAAATTGACCTATATTGGCGCAATTTTTTCACTACTTTTTAACTAAGCCAAGTAACCACTTGCAACATACTTTTTTATAAAAAGTGTTTCTTACTGGATAAAATATGCATTGTCAATGTGGAAATAATCATTCAGTAGTCTCTCAAAAGATCACTAAGAACAAGGACATTTTGTTATAACTTTGTGAGACAATTAGTATTTTTGTCCATATAGATTAAATGAATGGAATAAGCAAGTCTTATATTTATCTATGTAGTACATCTTTGTAGATAGTGCATAATTAAAATATCATTTTATAAGTTCGGAAACAGATGGATTTAATTAAAATGATATTTAGTTATATTTTTTGTACTCATTTTTAATAGTTATATAGATTGTTTTTTTCCTAATTTACATTCTTGATTCTTATACTAAATGTGTAAGGCCTAAAAAACATTTAGATGGATGCACATGGACAAAAAATCAAATTTTTGTTGGAGAAAATGTTACCAAAGGAGCAATTCAATGGCAAGTCTTACTTCGACTTAGTAGTGACAATTAATATCTCAGTACTTGTGGATACACAGTCATAAGACTTCAGATATTACTCACTAGAGCAAACTGCTTCATCTTCCCTTTAGGGATTAAAATTTTATGGAACATCAAATTAAATTTTTCATATGTAAGAGGCAAGTCTGTTACACTAGTCAGAAAAAAAAATCAGAACCTCTGTAGATTATGTCACTATCAACTAAATTTGACGATGGCCAAAGACCTACTATAAAAAGAATAATCCGAAATATGACTGGATACTACTTAGATATGAGGGCATTCTACTAAAACATGATTGTAGTGGTTGTTGAAGTGCATAATCTCTTTAAATTTGGGCGAAACGTGAAGGCCCAATGCTTACCAAAAGTTGGTTTGTCCAGCCCTGAGGGGTCAATAGCGCTTACGGGTGAGTCTACAGCATATATATTTGTAAAAATTTATTCCACATTTGGTTCAACTGTAGTAAGCGGACGGGGATTCACCAATCTTGCCATTTTATACAAGTATATCCCAAAATTTAGTCAAACGCTTATGAGGACAAAGTTGAAAAAATTAAGCATGAGGAATGGAAGGTGTAGATTTAGTTGGAGATATCCTGTCAGTCTATTTTCTAAAATACATACAGACAATCCACCACATGATTATTGTAACGGAGATAGTGGAGGTCCTCTTACAATTGCTTTTGAAGGACAATATGTGTGTTCTTGTTGGTATTATTTCTGAGGGGATGATTTGTGGATCCTTTGACATTGAGGTGCTTATAGTGAATGTATCATTTTATAGGGCTCGGATATTGTAGCAAATTGAAGGAAGTAATCAATTCTAGCTAGGATTATATATATATATTTCTAAATTCCTAGAGATACATTTAAGTTATTTTAATAGTATTTTGAAATTGCAGGATTTTTGCAAATATGTAAGAGTTTCACGACAATTTTAAGTGCTAAAATAGAGTAAATGAATGGAAAGAGTTATTGGTCTCGATTTTGTTCATTAAAGTATAATTAAATGTATAATATTATCAAGGTAAATCTAAATACTAATACTAAAAATATCAGGGGTGTCTCCAACAATAACAATCTTGAGCAAAAATCAAGGAAAGGAGGAATTTCCATTTTTTTTTTTTACTTTATAAAAGCCTATTTATATATTTTTATATATTCACCCTTTTGCAAGTATTTAAATGTTCTTATTATGTTTTTATTTAATGTTCTGCAAATTCATCTTCCATACTCCATACACATGAAGTATCTATGTAGAGGGTCCATGAATGTTGGAAGGAAATTTGTATTCTATTTCGGTTTACAACTGCCATGAAGAGGAGGCTTTAATTTTCCCAAAGTACGAACTGTCTTAAGGAGAGAACACGTACGTTTGGAGTAACTACGTGTGAGTGAGCTCCTAAAAGCTAACGAGTAACACTGACAATTTATTGGAAGTTATTTAGTATATTATTTGGGAGAAGTGTGTCTATTCGTTGACGCCTAATTACTCAATACAATGTCAGATACTAGTGCTGTTTTTTATTTTTGTTTCCAGATAAAATATGAATCTGATGGATAATAGTCCTGAATTACAATATTGCCGGATTATCAGATTTTGATGATTGTGAGAAAAAATTAGATCAGTTTGAATGTTGGAGTCAAAGATAAATTTCTTTTTTTTTGCTGGAATTCATATGTACAAAATGAGTGTTTCCTGTTTTATCATTAAATGCTATAAATATTTTTAACCCCTTCATCACATTTAACAAAATAGCATACATAAATCAAATCAATAAATCAATTTGATTTTAGACTGCAGTAAACAACTGACTCAAATCAGTTTCTTGTCCATCTTTCAATTAGGCACAAATCATACAAATATAGTCTTTTTTGATGTTGGAAGTGGATACCAGATCGTGCAAAAGTTTTGAAACATAACTGAATAAACTAAGCAATGATGTACAATGCCGAAATCTTGACTGAATATTTTTAGAGACTCCTCTGGACCAAATTTCTTTAGAGGATTTTAAATCCAATTTATAATAATGATATTGAGGATAAATAGTTTTGAGTATCATCACCTAAGGCAGCAATAACGGCTTCCAGAGGGACGAAAAAATTTGCTACAGGTGTTTTGTTGTAGGCCTCTGACATGTCAGCTCACTGCTCATTGACAGAGTCCTTCAAGACATCAACATTTGGGTATCGTACTCGCCAGGCATGGGATTATATTTACTTTCCACCACATACATGAAAACCTGGTAATTGGTGAGGTATACAGGGTGTCCACGATAAATTAGAACTATCTTAAAATTCAACCTGCTTGATAAAAATGGAATTTGGAGTGTATTTGTTAATATGAAAAAGTTAGACATGATATTAAACAATAAATTTATTCAACATGTCCTCCCTCAGCAGCCGCCATCTCCTCCATCCTGCCCCTAAAGGATTTGCATGCCCTGATGACTTCCTAGGAATCGACAGCATTCCACTCCCTCGTAATGGAGCCCTTCAGGGCTGCGATGCTCTTGTGGCTGACCTTGCACACCTCCCTCTCCAACTTCCCCTACCAGTAGTAATCACACGGATTGAGGTCGGGTGAGTTGGAGGGCCAGGTGTTGCGATCCCAGAAAGTGATGTCAAGGGAGTTGAAGAGGTTAGTGGTCCTCATGGCGATGTGTGCGGGCGCTGAGTCTTGTTGGAATATGAATTCCCTCCCAGAGGCCGTATCCCTCATCCAGGGGATGACGAACTCCTCCATGACTTCGCAGTGCCTTATCGCGTTAACCCTTTCCTTGGGATTGAAGAAGAAAAGAGACACCACCTCGCCGGTGCTGCAGATTACACCCAGGGTCATCACGGAGGCTGGGAACTTTGTGGTGAAGACTGCAGGGACCTCTTCTCTCTCCTTGGCAAGCCACCTGCCATTCTGGACGTTGTAGCTTCTGTTGACAGTCCAGTTCTTCTCGTCCGAGAAGAAGATGATTCTTCCTCCATAGCACTTCAGGTCATTGAGGAGAAGTTTGCCGTTGGTGAGCCTGGTGGCCTTTATGGATGCTGTGAGGATGTGGTGTTTGGTCATTCGGTATGACCTGTACCCGAGGTCCTCATTCACAGCCTTGGAGACCAGATGCTTGCTCACTCCACGGTTCTTGGCCAACCTGGACAAGGAAGTCCCCGGCGAAGCCTTGATGGACTTCGAAGGCCTTCAAGGAAGCGGGGAGTACGGATTCGGTAACTTCTCATGTTGTGGGCCTTGCAGCAGACCTTCCCCTCAACCTCCCAGGCATTGAAGATCCGGTACACCGTAGTCTTGGGGTAGTTAAGAAGCTTGTAGATAGCAGAGGGCGTGTGTCCCGCGCGAGCCAATTCGAGGATGGCGTCTCTCCTTGCTTGTTCCATGATGATGACTATTGTTTGTTGTCGAAAAAATTGTGGTGGAAGTTATAGTGTATTGTTCATGCAACCTTTTATATTAGTATGATTTAACCCCGAATATCCACATTATGGATCTGGATGAAGTTTAAAGTAGTTTCAATTTTTGTGGACACCCTGTATAGTCATTTAGTATATAATTAGCGTTGTAAATCATGTAACTTTTGTAGCTAGTCTGTTTTTGTTTATTTACTTTGTTATCTAAAGAATGAATTTTCAGCTGTTGTCATTAGTAGTTAATTCCTGAGTAGTGAACATCCTTTCCCAAATGTATTGGATTATATTGAAAGCCTGATTAAAAAATCAAGTAAGCTCATAAAGGAGGGAGATTAACCTTGAGGAGTTGTAATTGTAAGTCCTTATTCGATACGGAGTACATTTGAGGATTGACATTGGGCTAACTCTTCCCTCCCATCTTGCCACGAGTGCTTGTACCTGATCTAATGATGCGTCAACACGGCTAAACTGTTCTCCTCCAAAACATTCTTCAAATCGTAAGAGTTACCATGCAGATTTTCGGTTCCCTTCTTTTAACACTTCCTAAATGCAAGCCATTAGCATAACTGCGTCTTGCCGACATGGATCTACGCTCTTTTTGCGTTAGCTAGCAGTATGCGGTCGAAATGTTTTGAATGGGGTGAAAAATAAAAGAACATTATTCAAATTAAAAATCTTCAATATCTGATTTGATAGGAAATAGATTACTGATTATTAATATATAATGAGCTTGTCAAGTAAGTGGGAATTAGTTGTTATAAAATTTTGGTAAGCTTGTTTTATTTGTAGGATAAGCAAGTAAAAAAGCTTGTTTTATTTGTAGGATAAGCAAGTAAAAATTTAGTGTCTCTGTTTAATGTATTAGATTGAGTCATAAATAATTTCCATACTCCATGACAAAAAAATCAAATTATCAGCACAACACTAAAATGACTATAATGTCGTAACTTTTTAACCTTTTTCATCGTCGTCAGGGCTGTCAAATTATCCTCTTATAGTGGATGTTTGATCTTCTTCAAACGAAAAATGTCAGGAAATCCTGTGTATCACTATGTCTGTCTTGTTCTTCACCAATAATTTGTGAGGTATCCAGATATCCAAGAAAAATGTATGTACCTTAGATTGTCTGTCAGGATCCAATAAACAATATTTTTGCAATAGCTAAACGTCTGCTCCAACTTGTAGAGTGATCAGCCGATGGTTGAGTAAAATGAGGTTACGAACACAGGTGATATTGTCGAGGGTACCTGTTTGCATGACCTAGACTACCCTTCTACTCATAATTGAAAGTGTCATCTTTCATAGCTTTAGTCCAGTTTACACCAGTCTACGGAGTAGGAGAGTATTCTCATAAATTATTGGATAGTTTGTTGGTAATCTCTGTTACTGATTTTTCCATCTTAAAGTAAAGGTAGACATAGCTGCAAAAAACAAATAATATCAAAAGTGAAACGATGAAAAATGACTATCCTATACATATGACGCATGACACTTCATATATTTTGGAGAAGAAAAAAAACTATTTTTTCACTAAGGGTGTAAAAAAACGGTGATCAAATAATTTTTCATTTAGAGTTAGAGGGTGATATTTTTAAGTTATTTAGAATTCAACTTAAAAATTTTGAAATCCTACAGGGTACAATAAATTATCAAATTAACGTATTGCCAACAAGGCATGCCCTCATAAAACTCCATTCTACACTTTGTTAATATATTTTTCTATCACCGCAAGCAAATAAGCATTTTTATAAGTATATAAAAACTTTAATAAATCATGAATGATGCTTTGGCATATTTAATATTTATATATTTTGCTTGAATGAAATATTTGGTTTTCACCTCCTGATAAAAAATATTAATTCTACTATATATACACACAATATATCAAAATACATAGTGTGTTCAAACGGAGTAGAACCTTTTTTTTTTATAAGGAGCTCGACAAAGGACAGTGGTAATCATTTGCCCAAGCATATAACTATGTAAGACTGAGTCAAAATCAAAATCCATCAAACATACAATAATGCATTTTTTCTCATTTTTTAATTCGCTGATGGAATCTTGGATGATCCAAGAAATGTCATCTGCTGCTCTGGTTTTCATAAATCCTTTTTCGGAATAATGTCAATCCCACATCTAGTATACCCCTCATTTTTCTTATGAAGAGTTAAGTAGAGTATAAATCAATTGGAATGGGGTTTTCAGACAGAATATTTTCTGGACCGAATGAAGTTTCTAAATGTAATTGGGTAATTTTTACAATAAAATGAAAGTTCAATGGTTGGGAATATCATTTCCTAAGGTTCTAATGAACCACTCAACAATGGACCTCCCCTTAGAACTGTCGATCAATCCGATAAAGAACATACTCTAACATCAACAGGCGAGCTGAAAAGATTCACAGGAAACATTGCTGATTGAATTCTTCATGCAAGGGGCACTTCCTTGACTCGTGTTACTAATTTACTGCAGCAAGGCCCACCAATTCTCTTTTCTATATGAATTGGTTCCGTGAAAGGAAAATAATGAACGAAAAAACAAAACAAAAAACTCAACACCATGTTTGTTGATGGCAAAGCGTTTGGTATTTATGTCTCAATTCCTCAGATTGGCTCATTGCTTTTACAATGGAAGGTGAAAATGACGTTCAAGTGGAAGCGATAATAACAATCCCTTAACACGTTAATATATGCATGCAAATCAAAAGGGAATCCTCTTCCTGGAAGCCTGAATGCAACAATCTTGAGATATATTGGCTCAATAGACTTTTAGATAATATTACATTTTTTTTATGTTTATTGTATAAAATGGAGTTCTCTACCATTGTTTAATAAATTTAAATCTTTCATGTCTGTTTTTAAATAACTGGAGAAAAAATCTACATAAAAAAGTAAAGTAGAGTGATTAAGTCTATAGTTACTTAAGTCCAATACATCTTACCTTTTTTTAAGGAACAGGACCAAAGTTTCTGAACGGGAATCACGAGTACCACCTTCTTCAAAAATATCCTCGTAGGTACCCTCAAGTATCGAAACTAAGTCAGAGTCAAAAGTCTTATAGAATTCGATATGGATTCCTGATCACCTAGAGGAGTCCTCGAATAGTCTTAGCAAGCCCATATATATAGTAAGCAATATGTCGAAAAAAATTGTTTGTAAACGTTTTGCTGTTTCTCGTCACTCGGTGTCAGATAGGTAACCCTACGTTATTTTAATATTATACTCCTCTCTGTTAGTGAACTGGAACATTACACATCCCAAAATTTATAAAAATGCTACTTTTTTCGTTCAATGTACATTTGATCACTAATACTATTCAGTATATTCCAGAAAAAACAGAATTTATATTCATACAATTCTTTTTTTATCTCGAAAATCCATTTTCTAGGATTTAACCGTATATTCAGCAATTTTTAACTCAGGCTTAATGAATTTAATTATTTGTTCTGCTTAAAAGTAGAAAAGGCTTTTCCTTATGATTTCTTAATTTTTTCAATGTGATAACGGAGGTGTACAAAGATAGCTACAAAATGATAATTTGGTAACTATTATTTTAAATAATCAACATAATCTAATCAAAAACTGCTGAGTACCAATTTAATTTCCAAAATTTACATTATATGATGTTATAAAATTATATTCTGTTAAAACTCCAAAGTTCTGTTTTAAAGATTATTTTAAAATATAGATTTATTATTTATCTATGTCTTACATATATTCATTCAAATATTTTGAGCACTTTAATTGATATTTACTGCGATAGTAAAATGGATGGAATAATAAAAAAAATTAATTTTTAAATAATTTAATTATTATAAATGTTCAACTGTTCATTACGTAACTAATTACGTTCCATTTTTATTCATTTCACTAACTGCTTTATAGTATTGATGTTCATCTATTCCCTCAAAATGTATATTAAATCTGGTTCCTTAAACTAGAGCATCTATTTTTCCTTATGACTTGTCACGAATGGCTGGAGTTACTGTATGGGTAACTATCCCAGTAATTGTAAATACTTGGTGTCTCCAATGCCGTCTTTCCATTTATATAAATTCGAAAAAATCGAGATCGTCAATTTTGAGACGATCCTATACTGATACATTCGGTACTCTTAACGTTTGAAACTTTCTATTTGAGATTATTTTTCCATTCCTTCATAGTTGCCTGTACAAGAGATGTTTTTTTTTTAAACCAACTCAGATGTTGCTCTTTTCATATCACCGTTGTTTTTATAAACAATGATTTTCTCCTATTTAAATGAAATATTGGGGGTTAAGCTCCCAATAAAGAAGATATATTCAAGTATACATAGACAATATATAAAAATATACAGTGTGTTCCATCGGAGTAGAACCCTTTTTTCATATAGAAAGGCCTTCCAAAGTAACTTTAGAAAAAGGAGAGAGAGAGAGAGAGACATGAGACAGAAAATAAGAAGGTAAACAAATATTTGCTTGTTGGAAGTAGGCTCCCAAAGGACTGAGAAGCAACGCAAAAGGGATTGTGATTGTCAAGAATAAGAAAAAGTCTTTTTTTTATTATTATTGCTTTTTTTCCAATTTGGCTTTTTATCTAAATCTACAACGTATATTTTTTTTGTTTGTACATGTAGTGAATTTGTTGTTGTCTGGAAAGGTACACCGTATACATTGGACCCTCACATTACGAATCATTTCTCGTATGTTACATTTAAATTTGTAAATGGTTGCTAAATAATCAACAGGTCTTAATGTCTCATTAACAGCGTTAGTACTACGGATTGCCTGGAGTTATTGTACGTGAACAAGCATACGAGTTTTGCTGGAACCAAATAGACGATAACTCCCAGCAAATCCTTGTTGTTACTCTCCGTTTTTTATCAACTCACTCATAAAATCTTAGACATTCTCTCTTCAAGAAAAGGAAATATTAATAATAATATATTCATATTATACACCTTTTTTTTCTTTATATCATATAATTCGATACAGGGCTCGGAAGCAAAACAAAGACTGTTAATAAATGCTAATTATGTAATTAAAATAGAGAGGTTTTGTGATTTTTCCCTGTATATTCCAAATGTCCTGTCTTTTCTACATAAGTAAACAATAATAAAGATTTCTCAATTCTTTCATCATGAGTGAGCAAGAAGCAAAAAGACGGAGGATCTCATATCTTCTGAATGCCAAAATTGAGGTTGCAGAGATTATGGACATTGTGAAGTACTCCAGGAGCCTCATTTTCCAGGTACCCAAAATGAAAAAGGATGGAAAAGACCTCTCAAGGAAAGAAGGAAGTGGGGGACACAACCTGTAAAGGGATTCTGATTTTTTGGGGTACCTGAAGAAGAAAATCAAGGGGGACCCCACAAAATCCATGAATCAGCACTCTAACAAGTTTGACGTGGACCAGGGGACAATCAGGAGGGCTGCGAATGATGACTTGAGGTTGTCCTCTTACACAAGGACCCCACACCATCTATCATATATTATATTGTTAAGTTCGTGTGTGGATCAAGGCAAATGGATCCACACTAAAAAATTTCTCTCACGAGAAGATTTTCACAGTGGCCCAGGTATACAACCGTCGGAACAACTATTGGTTCTGGGGATCACCAGAGGTGGTCAAATAGGTGTTATATACAAAATATCCGGCCCAAACAATGGTCCAGAGGGTCGTTGCGTGCGACGCAAGAAGATGTTTCCTTCTTTTTTTAAGGTTGGAGAGAAAATCCGCCAGTATGCCTACTAAAAGGTGCTGAGGTTCACCATCCTACAATGGCTCAAGGCCACCTACCGAGAGACAACTATGTGTGGACCCAAGATGGTGCAGTCACGACACATCAGCCAAATGCCAGTAGTTCTGCACAGACATATTAATTGATTTTTGGACCAAGGACATGTGACCATTATCTTCGCCGGATTTGAACCTGTTGGACTTGGGTGTATAAGTACTTTGGAGAGGGAGACAAACTGGACATCTCACCCAAACGTGGACTCCCTGAAGGCTACCATTATAAAGGAGTGGAACAACTTGTCCGAGAAGTTCATCATCAACTCCTGCAAGGCTTTCCACCGCCGGGTGGAGGCTTTGATTCTGCTGAGGGCGGCTGAATTGAGTGAACATGTTCATAAAGGTCGTGTCTCAAAGTTTTGTCAAAAAGTTTCAAAATTAATCATCAAAAGTTAAAATAATTGACATTTTTCTTAAATCAGTCGTTCACTCTACGTTTTGCTTCCGAAACATGTATACATCAGGGAGCACTATACACAGTACACTTGTTGACTTATTTTCAAGTATACAGACATAAACAAATTATTTTATACAAGTGAGATGTGTGGTATTGATGACTGTCCTGATGCTGTTGTCAGCCTTGCCAAAGTATACGACCCGATCATTTTGCTATGTGTAGAGACGGGGTTCACGGTAAAGCTATTTTCATCGCAGAAAAAAGTTAAACAGTTGCTGCTCAGATCATTCCAGAGTTGTTGACATCGCTGAAGAAAGAATTATTTTTGACTTTGGGATAGGAGATGCCTCTCAATTCTTCTAAGCGACCTTCCCCGGCCTTTCGGATGACCTTGCTCACGGTAGACTGATGCACTTTCTTCTTCTACGCGTATTCTGACATCTTAATTGTTCTGTTGAACTTAAAGGCATCTATGATGTCTGTAAGCTTCACTTAGGCGGCTCTTCAACTCTTGGGGTTGTACTTAAAGTTGTTCCTATCAGACAAACGATTTTTGAACCAACAGACTGTGGCCTCGGTGACATTTAAGGCATTCATAATGTCCAAGGTGATCCTCCCTGTGCAAATTAAATTGCTTACGATGGTTCTTCATCCCTCCATCCCGACATATACATAATTTTTGTTGACAACATGTACATCAATCAAAGGCTTAGAATTTAAGCTATTCAAAAATAATCCGAATTTAAAAGATCTATTCAAAATTGTATTCTTTGAAAGTCTCATTACTTTTTTTACACCCAGTATAGGTATATATTTGACTTTTTTAATCTGTTGAGTTTGTGGGTTTTTTTCATAAAAATAAGGCAAATGGTTGAAAAATTCGAGTCCACGCAACACTATAATTTGTAGTATTTACCAAGTCTTTTGAGAGACTGTTCATAAAGAGAGGGTTCACTGTTCTAGTGATTTATATATATTAAAAGAAGTAATATATTTGTACATACTGAGAAAGCTGAAGGAATATCGTTTATTTTTTTATTAAAAAGAAAACATGTTAACTACACTTTGTTTCTATGTGTATCATTATGAAAACCGGGCTTTCATTGTAAATATATTTCATTGATATGTAAATACAAATATTATTTTTATCATAAAATAATTTCACATCAAATCGCTCACAGATTTTTATCTCAGTAACTCAACAACAAATTTCAAGTTTTTTTAAATTTGAAGTTCAATTTTCACAAACTATTTGTTTCGGAAGAGTAAAAATAAGTTTTATTATAAATTTATTTTCGTATTTGCAAATTTTGGGGTCATGACTTAATATTATAATTTCCTTTAACCTCCTGAATCTATTTTTTTCTTTTTGTTTTTCCGTCAAACAGACTTTATAACAAGTAATACAATATTTATTGATGTGGAAATTAATTTTATTATGTATTTTATTAAGTTTTTTTTTTAGATATTTAATTTCAAGGGGAAATTGTCGTATACTTTGATCATACACTCTAAATTTTTATTGGTAGAATATGCGGTCCGTCAACATAAAGACAATTTTTAACAGAAATCAAGCAAAAGAGAAAATTCTACATACAGCCCAATATTTCCTAGGCATATTTAATACAAACTTGGGATTTGTATTCAAATTTGTGGGATGACTTAAGTTACCATAGAATTTTAGTTTATTTGATTAAAAAGACAAAGATAAAAAAATAAACACTCCTAGCCAAAAAAAATTAACACAATCAATTGAACAATTGCCTCACAAAGAGCCAAAAGAATTCAAATTTGAATGTAATGCTTCATTTGTAAACAATATCTTGCTTGTGATGAAATTGATTTAGTCGGTGTTGATAGAAAAGTTGGTTATGTTTTTATATTTGTATATTTCTTGACTCTTGTACCGAGTGGTCCATTAAAATATTAACACATACTAATTCAATGAAGGTTGTAAGTCTGAAACGTTGGAGACAAAGAAAGGTTGTGTGAAAAATACCAAAGCAGACCACTCAAGTCCACGAGAGCCCATGCAAGAGATCTTGAGGTTTCACACCAGACATTTCAGAGAGTTATAAAAAAAGGTGGGTGGAAAGAGCCTTGTGAGGTTGGAGAGGCCACTTTTGACACCAGTAATGAAAGAAACCCATCTCCTCTATTGAAAGACTCGTTTGAATTAGTCTTTGAACTTTTTTTTACACTTTTGCCCACCCCTATAAACCCTGATGCCAAACCACCTCGACTTTACCTTTTGGGGTGTTCTCTAGGGGAAGGCCAGCAGTGTACGTCATCAAAACACCGAGGCCCTCAAAGACACTGTCAGCCAACACTGGGACGCCATTATAAAAGATTAAATTCTTCAGCGAGCGCAAGGCCTTTTGCCTTTCCAGGAAGTCCTCATTGACGCTAAGCGTAGCCACATTAATGATTACGAGAGCTCAGACACACATCTATTAATAGTATTATTTTTCTATAAATTCTAAAGTTAATTATCAAATTATACCTTGTTAACATTTTTATGTACCTCTAGGTAAATGATAACTTCCGTATGGGAGTTATCATTTACCTAACTAATCTTAAATGTTGTTGGATCTTATTGTGATGCTTTTATAGGAGAAGATGGTCCAAGTCAGATGTCTTTGGAAGACTTATACATATTCAGATCTCTTCCTACACTGTATTTTATCCTTGTGATGATGTCTCCACAGAAAGAGAAGTTGATCATACAGCCCATGAAATATGCTGCATCAGAGTTATTCGACTAGCAACTGAAGTTATCTACCACTATAATACAGAGTTTTCAAATGGTATATCATTAGTCGTCAAATAAGCTTAGTCAGATAAGGAGGATGTAGGGCTCAATTTGGTACTTTTCTGCGAGTATATTCACTCTTAAGCTAGTTGATAAAGAGGAATCATCAAAAATACTCGTGAATACGAAAACAAGATTTTTGACTGATGAAGCTCACTATGATGAGGGGACTATCGAAGACGCCGTCCTTGATGTTATTTCTTTGGAAAATATCAAATTAAATAAATTAGTTTTAAGAGAATTAATCAAGATCTAGACCTGCCATGGTCCTCTTGGAAAAGTATGGTTTTCATAAACAAGTTGTTATTGTTGGAGTCAAAAGTTTCATGTAAAAATCCTCACATATATATAACTTTGTTTTGTCATCCACAAGGAAACTCCCAAAAGTAACATTTATCCCTTTGATATTCTGAGGGGCCCTCATTATTACTTGCTATATCTGTGTTTGTATTTTAATCTGTTAACTGTGTTTAATTAATTATTTATTATTATGTTAAAATTAACAGCAACATAATTATATTCTAAAACAAACAATAGAACAAACAGGTCAGACAGGTGAAAAATTCAGAAATAAAGTATATACATATGTAAAATTAGTTTGTCATCTAAAATAGACCATTCGTAGTCAATATAACTTTCATAGAGAGATTTTAGTTTCCTGTCAATCGATAATAGTCTATCAATTGTAGACACAAACTTTAATGTAATAATATTAGCTCTCATTAAGTCCAACGAGAACTAGATATCCCCCTCATCCACAATTCCCAAATATTGTCCATGTCTCAAATCACATGACATGTTATAGAAATGATCAAAACTAAAAAAAAAAACGAACTCGAAATAGACTGAACTCGCAAACTACTATTTGCGATTACAAAAAATTGAATTGACGCATAGATGAGCGTGATACTTTTTTTTTTCCAAAACTGTTATCATCACTCTTTTATTTTTGAAGAGAGAACAAAAAAGTATGAAGGAATAACGAGTGTGAGAAAGACGAAGCGTTACACTTGAGACTGGTTCCGGAGGTGTTTTTTTTTTTCAACATAATTTATTTGGTTTATACATTATATAGAGCATATATATATAAATAAACTGGAGCAGTTGCGTAAAAAATTACATAAATAAACATTATAGTTTATACTTAATGCTCCAGAGAAGAATTTCAACTAATATTCTATATATCCATCTCTTTAAAAAAAATAACAGTAAACATACCAATTAACAATCATGATAAATATTTGTTAAAATTTCTTAAAACTCTTTTTAAAATACTTAAATGAACTCCGTGATGTTGATGGAAGGTACCGGATTTCTTTGCTTGTTTAATTCCATGACTCACATCCTGATTTAAGAATTTTCATTGTGAGAGAGATATAGCGGGCTGAAGCTCCCAAGATGATACCTCTCAACTCTCCTCCTGAATAGACTGATAGTTTGTTAGTCGGCTGGGTGATGAGGGCTTTACAATTAAGAATTACAAAGTCCAGAGCACATGTTACCTCAGAAATTCCACCCCTCTTCTTTGAAATTTCAAAAAGAACAGGACCTTTAACATATTTTTCTTTCCCATTCGTCAGCCCTTTTAGGTTTATAGATACAAAATATTTTAGGATATAGATGGCAGGGTAGTCCACAAATGCATGAAGTGTGTTATTAGATAGTTTTCCACAGTCTTTGAAGGTACTAGTAAATTTAATACAATCAGTGGAGATTTGTAACTGCACGTTAAACTTTTTATCATCATTTATTCCCCTCAGAGAAGACACTAGCTTTCTTTTCCAACCCATAGGGAGGCCCAAATGCTTACTATGCAGCTCCCAGAGTCCATTCACATCTGCATCAAAATTTAGGGGGACCATCTTAACGTGCCACATGCAATTGAATAATATTTTGAAGAATTAACAAGTGAAAATCTTATTCTTCCATCGTTGAGCAATTCTTCCGAATTCTAGACAGATCAAAGATGTAACTTTGTTGGTCAGATTAGTCCCCATCATAAGCCAAATGTACAGTTCTCGGATGGTAATACTTTTTCTCCATTCTACTGCTGGATTTCTTGAAATATCCACAAAAATTTAAGAGTAAATTTTAGGAACAATACGAGATATTTGGGCTACTCCACCACCTATATGGGATTTAGGTCTGTCATGGCTTCGATATAATTCTTATAAAGCAAATAATTAAGCCATTTGTCTTGTTCTAAAATAGCTTTTTCAGCTAGCTACGGACTTGATGTGGCCTTACATAAAATTTAATGTATTACCAAATTGTTATAAAAGTCAACTCTTTTTGAGGTTGAATCTTTTCCAAAAAGAAATTCTTTTGTTTATAGAGGTCCGAATTTTGTTCCAGTTATCTTCATGAATACCACTTACTTTCTACTGTGTCAATTGCAGCTTGAATATTGCGTGAAACATAGGAAATTTTCCTATTCTTAAAAAAAAAAAAAATTTTTTGTTCAATCCCAATTTTTTTCTTGAGAATTGATTGCATCTGTTTAGCCAATACTCCAGAGAGAATCCTATATGATTCATTGAGAACCGTAATGGGTCTCCAATGGCTATAGTTTGTCCCATCTCCTGTTTTCAGAATCAATGCAATTCTTCCTTTTGCTTGTGATTTGGTTAGTCGCCCAAACTTTTCTATAGAACGTCCAATTTTTAAAAGATACAGAACTACTTCACCCCTATAATTCGAATAGACCTTGCCCAAGACGCCATCTGGACCAGAGACTTTATCATCCTTATAATACTTTCCCAAAAAGTCAGATATAATATCTTTGGAGAAGATTTAATTCCCTTGAAGAGTGGAATTTACATCTCTTTTCAAAAAGTGGCCTCTTTTTGTGATAACAATTAATTGGAAATGGGAATGAAAGTAGTCTAACACATCTACCAGTTTAGATATAACTTTTCTTTCATGAATAAGTTTTTTCAACAACAGGAGCAAAAATCTGTCTTTCTTAAAAAATCTCAAAAGTCTTCTGCACGCAGACCCTTCCAACTTTACTTTTTCTTTCATTTCGGACTCAGCAATTTCTGTAGTTCTAAAAAAATTCAGAGAATCTGCAAAATACGTGCGTGCAAAAATGGATCCATTATTGAGAACATTATCCACATAACTAGCGTATAACCTTGTTTCTTTCCTATTTTCCAAAAGAAACCGTGAAGTCGTTGAATGAATTATTTTTATGAGGCTTTGAGTCGCTTGGTTGGATGAAAAAAGAGTCATTAAAACCTCCTAGCAATTCTTTTTTAAATTTCTTTTTGTATTTATCGTCTTCAATCAACCATTTTGGTATAATTAATTGAGAAATTTGATAAGGTTTGTGAAATTTCAAGTAAATCAATTTATGATCCGAGGAAGGTTCAGGTTTATAAAATGTTTTTTTACCATATGAGTCAATGTAGGAAAAATCAAAGCCAAGTCAATTTTGGAAGACTGATTTCCTCTCCTCCAATTACTTCTTAACTGAATTTTTTTGTAAGTCAACAAGATTGAACTTAAGAATTTTATTTTGTAGAGCAGTAAGATTTAATTAGTGTGAATTAAATTTATGGGGATCAACATTTAAATCCCCAATTAGCAGAAACGGATTTGAATCCTTTATTTGGTTATTAAAAATTGCTTGAAAAAAGGAAGTAGACCTTTCATTCAGCCCATAGGCATTTATAAGACTGAAACTCATACCATTTAATGAAATTCAAATTCTATGACAATCGCTTTTGTAGGATAACTTTTTAACACAGGAAACATTTGAAATAAGAGTCAAGACTCCTCTATTTGATCCATTTCCACTAAAGAAACAATGAAATCTTTTAGGTAAACAAATGGGACAGTTATTCTAGCAAGAAGAAGATATCTCTGATTTAATATTCTCAAGACAAACGATGTCAGGATCCAATGACATCAAGTGATTCATTACTGCATGCTTATATCTTCTATCTTTAGCTCTTCTTGTATTTAAAGAAATTATTCTATTGATATCCATATTCAATTTTTGTTCCTTGGGGATTTTATTAGGAAATAAGTCTACAATTTGGGAATTTATTTTTTTGTTTGATAGCCTCATTTTATAATAATGTAAAAAATAAATAAAAGGATAATAGGAGTGGTCCACCAACTATCAAGAAGCATCAGACTCAGAGCTTTTTGACTGTTTCTTCTCTCTTATAGGGAAAAGATTTGTATCTGGTTTACTTCTTTTTCCAAGAGAGGAAGCATAAGTGCGACTTTCTAGAATTGTATGGACATCCAAATGAGGCTTGAATTGTTTTTTAGACTTTTTACTTTCTCCATCATTCATCTTATCATTTTCTAAAAGAGAACATTCGTTTCCCTTAACCGAATAATCGATATGCACTTGTTCTACATCATCATTTGCCGGCTCGTTGTTTACTCCGGAAGACTTCCCTTCATCTATTTCTTCAACAGTTTGGGTCTTTAATTTGTTTTTCGGATAAAAGATCTTTATCAATTCTGGAAAACTTCTCTTTATCTTTTTCTGCTACAGTTAGTGTCTCACTATCCTCTTCAATTGGTTTTCGGATAGAAGATCCTTATCAATTCTGAAAGACTTATATTCATTTTTGCCTTCTACCAATTGGCCCTTCTTATTCTCTACAATTTGTATTTCTTATGGAAGGCGTTCATGGCTTTTTTGAGAGCTTTTCCATATTCAAAAGTTCTAAGTCGTTTTTCCAAGCAATAATTCTTCATACAAAGTTAAAGCATTTCTGACATTTAAGTTTCACTCCAGAAAACTTTAGCTTAATTTAATTTCCTTGCACTGGTAAAATTTGAGGTATAGACGACGGATCAGATACAATTTCCTCGATCTAGTAACTGTCGGCCAAATCTCCCTATAACATTTATATTTTCCCTCCGCTTTGTCATCAATTGGGGTTTTTTTGGGGGGGGAGAGGGGGATAGTGATTTATAAGTTTCCTCAAATTGCTTCATCCATTCAACCACATTTGCCTTATTTACTCTTTTAAGAGTATTGATAAGCGTCACAACCAATTTCTTCTTTTTATTAATACTAACATTGTCAATTCCTTTTATTTTAAAAGTTACATCCTCAATTGAACCGTCCATATTTTTTATTTTCATCAGAGACTGTTTTTTTTAAGTCATCAATTCGATCCCCCACGTCTATAGGGAATGTAGTACAAAAACAAGCTTGACCCAGACAAAATATTGGATTAGCTACCGCAATTGCATCCTCATTAAAGCCATATTTCATTGCTATATCGTATACATCAATGTGTTTAACATTATCTCTTCTAAAGCATAAACCTTCTGTATTTTGCATTGTGAACACAAAAGTCTCCCATTCAAAGCTATTGTCCATGTTCACCCAGAACTGCTGCATCTCAATAAACGCATTTATTTTCCTTCAAGACATTTAAGTAACCTCTTCCATCAATCCTCGATAATTTCCTGATATTATAATCGGGAGGTTTAGTGGGCATATTTTTCAAAAGTTCCGACTATATCTTTATAAGTAAATATAGAAAGTTATATAATAGTTATATATGAAATTAAAATATAAACACCCTCCCAAAGAGAAAAAAACAATCAAAGCAATGCCTTGCTTTATTCTAGGGATCTCAGGAGACAATCTTCGACTCTCAGAAACTTACCTACAATACACTGTATTTCAAAAATAACAACAGCAAAAGGCACTTTTACCACTTAAAACACACAAAAAAAAAAATGCCAAAATACGCCTTGAACTCAACTAAATCCGAATTTAATTTACACAGCACAAAAAAGAAATCTCCACAAAAAACACAGCAAACGCTTCTTTTTTTCCCGGAGTTATAAGTATAAGTCTTTGTTAGACTCACTGTAGAATTGCTGGAAAAGAAGTCGATATACTTAAGCCCTAAACTTAGTTGTCAAAAGATATTTGTTTATTATTTGTCCTCTGAAAAGATTGCACAAGAAAAACTTATGTTTTTAATGCCGTTGAGAGCTATATTTTTGATTAAAACTGAAAAATGTGGTAAGTGTCACTGGAAAAAATTATTTCCCTACTTCCCTAGGATTAAGATAGGGCTGGTTGTGGGCCACTGGTCCTTGGTCACGAGGTCGTAGTAGTTGACATGAAGCTAGGAAATTGTCCTTCAGATGCTCTTCGAATCCTCAAGTTTCATACTGGTAACCTGGATGTAAATTAGGACATTTGGCTCTAGGATGACCCAGAGGGGCACATATTTCCTTTTTCGAGCCATGTATAAATGAGTTTATGAACCCGACAAGATCCTACATATGTCCAATAAGTTTATATACACAGCAGTGATAATTTATTTATTTATGAAAGGTACAATTTTTAGTTTCGAAGATTGTAATATGCAAAGTTAATAGAAATTGATTGTATACCATAATATATATGTGATAATTCACCTGTACAGTTGGTAACAATGACATAAGAGTGCAACTATTCTATAATTTATGTCTTTTTTTTGTATCATTTTGACAGAAAGTTTGTGCAACACAATGAATTTTGTTTAGAGATCGAAATGTTTCAAGCATAATGTATAGCAAATCACAAACATTATCGTTGAAATAAAGTCATTTTCTTGCAGGAAGATCCTAACAAACTCTATTTGATGTATTCCCAAGGTCAGAATCATTTGAGTCCATCTAAGCAAATAACGATATCCTTATGAGTCATTAACTCGTTTTTTTCAACCATCATCACAACTTATTTTTTTCATAACGTTTCAGGGCATCAAACTCCCAACTTCATTCTATTTCTTGATGTGTACAGTAAGTATATATATAATTTACAATAATGTCTTCTTTGAAAAAAAAAAAAAAAAGCTAAATGAAGGATACAAACGAAGGGGGAAATGACCCTCAAGGGATGGATAAAGATATAAATACAATTTTCTAGTCGTATGACAATTTTTAGCTCTCCTGTCTCTCTCCTTGATAGAGATTGATTAAAAAAATAATAGATTATCGGCAATAACAACGTGGAGTCATAAATATGAAAGAGGGGGACTAACTCAATAAATTGACCGAGGTGTATTGCTTTGTTGTTGGTTATATGTATATAATAAACTTTTCAACTCTGATAATCAAAAGAATTGATTCGACTTTCTCTCAAAATAAGAGTTCAAAAAATTATGGAACTCAATAAGAACATTAAACAATCAAAATTTACTTTGTTCACATAACCTTTTTTAATTACATATTCAATTATAATAGTACTGGACGCCCTGATCATGAGTCTCTTATTAGTATGTATCATGCATAAGTTTACCCGCACGTCATACTGTTGCTTGAAAAAGTTTCCACGTAGGATTAGACAATCATTAATAGAGTTATATTTCTATTTATGTATGTTTATATTATTTTCTGTGATCTCCTCCGGCCTCATTTCTCTGTCCACAGATCGACTTCGTCATACTTCAAACTCACCACCTCTTCCACATAATGGGACCTTCCATTTACCACTTTCATGATCCTCCAAAGTGTAAATTGTTGGAATATCTCAAAAAAGTTGAGCTCCTTCTCTTCCAACTCCAATAATATACTCTGAAAACAATCTGAAACCCACATTAGTTGTTCCGTATCAAACTCGTTTCTCAAGATTTTTTTAAATTACTTTTGAAGAAAAAACAAGTTTGTATATTCTTTGAAATATGGGCTTATATTTTATAAGTGATTATCCAATCATGAGAACATGCAGTTGGAAGAATAAAAAACCACCACATTTTAAGCATTTTGTTTGAAAAGGAATTCCCCTTCAATTTTCAACGTTTTTACGACATGGAAATATATTCTTTAGTGTAAATCATTATGGGTATATTTAGAAAAGACTATTTGGTTCTATGAAGTCTAGTTCAGCTGCAATAAGGTTCTCATTTTCTATAGAGGATTTTTATTTTGATGACAAAGTTGTTAATGTCAGCCATTTAGGAGCCTTCTCTACCAAATTTTATAATAATAAAATCCCTTTTTTCTTTAATATTCAGGAAAATATTGAATTTATTGAATTGAATATCAAACACTATTCAGGATCTTAAATATTACTATAAAACGTAGATTTCATGTATCAAACTACCAAATTTTATAGCAATAAATACACTTTTTTTCGTTAATACGAAGGAAAATAGATTTCGATTCGAAAACACAAGGTTTAAAAGTAAAATAAAATTAAAATTGGGGGAAAGTCGTTAAATGATTCAGGAAAATACGAGAGAACAAAAGAGAAATGGGGGAATATGACCTTATATTTATGTAGTATGTATAAGTAAGTAAATAATATATTAATTGCAGGCCTAAAAAAACAGAGAGTACATTATTTGATGAGTCAATATTGACCCACATCGTACATATATTTTGGGTTGTACTTATTACAGTTATTTTTACTCATCCGTAATGATGTCCTCTTTTTTTAGTATAATCATTATTCTTTTGGTAAAGTTACATACATACTTAGAGTTGTATAAAATATGATATACCAATATGTAAAAATAAAAGAAATCAAAAGATAACATAGCAATCCTGATAATTTGAAGAATATTTCAATAATAAATAAGATTAAAATGAGGAATACTTTGTGCAAAAAGATTATGATCAAATTGATCCCTTACTCAAACTTGAACGGAGCATAAAAAAACGCAGATATGTAGCAGATTTTAGATATCTCCGACGGATTAAAGGATTATATTACATCAAACATCATGCCAAACATTATAATTTAACCATCTGTTATGCAAATTTTGCAAAGTTAAGAGTTTTTCTACAATATTTCGATGTGCACTATCGTAAAGCACATAATCACCTGTCCATTGTTAAGAAAACCATTATCTTAGTCACCCCCATGAGCCCACAGTACGAGAAGAAGATTGAGATTGCACCACTCCTCCACACGGGATTGTCCTAGAAAGTCATCCGAGAGTAGACTGCGGCCTCGAAGACGACGATTTACAATGCCTCAATGGGGTTGAAGGTCAGAAAGGGCTTTAGACACTCTTTAGGAACAGGCAGGAAACCGTCCGTGTGTGCCTGAAGTCGGCCTTTAAGAAAAACTGCATTCTTATATTGCTGATATGGCCAAGAATATGAATAAGCCCCCATCAGTGGTGTAGTGGGCTCTAAAAAAGTTAGGAGGAAAGTTTTTACAGCGTATGCAGCTGTCTCTGTTGACAGAACATTTGAGAAGAGTATTCTCTGATTAATAGACCTTTTTCTGTTATTCAACAGGCAGAATAATCGAGTAGTGATATTTGCCAAGGTTACAGAGGAGCACTTAAATGTATCCCCCAGCCAACACCATGCTGAAGTGATGATGTTAGACCTGGTTGCATTCAACGGGAGGACCATAAATCCCGTGTCGTTATCTGTAAGATACAGGCTCAGGAGTACGTCAAAGTTCTGGACACCAAACTCCACCAACGGATCAAATCCATCGTTGGTATTTCTCCGTAGGTATTCCAACAGCATGTAGCACCACACGGCAAAGAACAACCATGAATGGTTTCAGACTAACATGCATATCTGGCCAAAGGACTTTTGCCCACTGCAGAGCCCAGACCTCAACCCTGAGAGTATTCCATCTAGGCGCATGTTTAGTTGAAGTACTGCAAGAAATACCATAACAAAAACCGCGCCCTGAAGACCTCTCAACAAGTTCTGCACCTCCATGAGTACTTACTTTGATTTTGTAGGTCTGCAGTAGCTTCCACCACCGCCTGGAGCTCATTATCGATTCTGAGGGCAGATGCATAGACTAGAACATATTCTTTGGGTTTCAATTAAAAAATAATAGTAAATAAACTTTTTTCCTTATTCACCCAGACTCCTGCCATGAATTTAAAGTCTTTGTGTGTAAAAATAAGTAAATCATAATGGTTGGCCCGGCACATTAACACCACTCCATCATTTACGCAAAACACCTTTTCCTTGCCCGGCTCTGGAAAAACATAAAAGTCTTCTGCAAATCAAAGGAAAATAAGGTTTACATCAAAGAAAAATCAAATGTGTATAAACATCTGACTTACGAATTAGATGTTGGACCTTTTCTAGACCTTAGCGCCCTTCTTTTCCCTCGTTTCAAAAAACTAAGTAGACTAACTTCATCTCTAAAGTAAGGAATCTTAAAATCGAATTAATTTTAGTTATTGACTCTCCCCACAATATAAAGTTTCAAAGACTGAAAGAAATCCTTGAGTTTAAGGAAAATATAATCTGCTGGTATGTAAAGTTTAAAGAAAAAACGAAAATCTACTGGAGGAATGTTTTGGAAGAGAGGGGCCTCGCTGTCAACAAGGTTTATTTGATTAATTCAAGTTTAATAGAAATACAAAGTTAGGCCATCATGTAAACGGCATGATAGAATTTTCAATTTGATGTATCGTACTGACTACTGGGCAAGATAAGCAGATTTTGACAAAACACCCAACACCTCATACAGTATGACTTCCAGTTTTAAAAGCGTCATGGAAGTCAATTTCTATTAACCTTGGATTAACTGAAATCAGTCGTGAGAGGAAGACAAATAATTAAAATATCCCTCCGTAATTAGTATGGTTATAACTTCTAACTTTGGAGAAAACTCCTATTGTCGATCTCCATCTACCATGAGCCCATGCACTGGAGATTACTTTATACTAATGTGTTCCCTCATTAAGAATTAAAGAAAAATGTACTTTATAGTGGTAAAAAATAGGAGCTGCTGGTATATAATCGAAAATTAATGTGGTCACCATGACGATATACATAATGTTTGGTACGAAAAAACCTTGGCTATCACGATGTTTCATTAGATTAGATGCAAGTAGCTATGATAAGTGATAAAAATTGTTTGTATTTTTGGATTATGAAAAACAAAACAAAAACGGAGAGTAAACCAGGATAGCCTGAAAATGTGAAGCTTATTTTTGTGCCAGAGTAGCCTAGCTGTCTTGAAGTTCATGAAATCAGCTACAATCGGCTGTGACTAAGGAGGATAAATAAATAAACAAGGGCATTGTCAAGAATTATTCCAATGTCGAGCCTTAATTCTAGACTGAGTCCAACATGGACCTCAAGGGTTAATCTCTGTCTTTTATGCGCTGAAGCAAATGCATAATCAGGGTGCAAATATAATTGAATGGAGTTGAAAATGAAGTTCACTCCTCAAGAGTTAAATAACAGAGGAGGAAAGGAAACTCGTTTATTCGGTTTATCGATAAAAAAATGGACGAACAAGAAAATACATCGGATTTTCATCATTATCTATGCAATGAGGGGAAATTGCAAATTCTACTCCGTGTATAGCAAAGACATATGCAGCAGTCTTACTCTCCATTATCCATGATCTCACACACTTTATACTTAGATATTCCCTCCTGAAGAATTATATGGGAATGACATTCGAAAATGAAAAGTCCTTATCACGTAGCAACAGCAAAGAAACTTAAGTGTTTGGAATGTATCTAAAAAAAAAAGGATCTATGACTCAAGTGCGTAAAAAAAAATTGAACGATGTAGCTTAATGGACACCGCACTCGGGAGAAAATATTCTCCCGAACTCAATTTGTTGTGGCTTGGTGCCACGGTGGTTCTTAGAGACAATAGTATGCTGTATGTATATTGACTTCAAAGAAGATTCCTAGATTAGATGGAGTAAATGTAATACTGTAAGATTTACTTACATTTTAATCAGTCCATCTGTCCAATTAAAGGAACATTAAAAAAATCCATTCACTTTATACTTCGATATTGCCTCTTCAAAAATTAAAAACAATGATAACGGCTTTTGAAAATAAAAAATCATGTTCAGCATGCAAGTCTCGCGCTTGTCTATGGTCAAATGAATATATAAAATGAATTATAAATCCTAATCATAACTATTTTTATGATTTTGTTGTTGATGGCCACCTGAAGAGTGTGAAGTTTATTTCCCAAATAATTAATAGAATTTAAAGTACTTTAAATATCCATCCATCTTTTTTCTTTCACTTTTTCACATAAAAACCTCATCTAAGAATACGTTGGTGGGTTGATACAAAACACGTAAGTATTTTTGAAGAAAAAAACATAAATATTAAATTATTCCAGGAAAATGAATCAGCATTTTCCGCCAACCCCTCTCAATTTTTTTCGTAGTTTTTGTATTGTTATATGTATATGTCTAGGTGCATATATATAATTTATTATAATATTTAGGTTGGTGAAGGGTTTTCTATAGAAAATCAAATGGTCCTTTCTGCGAATAAGTAATTTCCTTTCCTACAAAAAAAATCTTCTGACTTTTCATTTTATTTTACTTTTTATAAATGATTACACTTCCATTTGGAAAAGGCGTTTTGTGTCTGTTTTTTGGTATAATATGCAAGCAAAGTTTAATGTGTTATTTTGTGTGTGTGTGTGTTCTAGCTACTCCCTGCTGATATTTACACTCATTTGTACATTTCATCCATCCAAGGCAGCAATATATGTAATAGGGCGGTTTGTTTTTTAACTTTTTTCAAATTTCGATTACAGATAGTACGGAAAAGTTGTCATATGGTTAGAAAATAACATATGCAAAATTGCACTGCCCTTCGAGGTCATCTTTAGGTTGCACATCTCGATCAAATTTTGAAAGAAGGTAAAAACTATTTTTTTAGTACATATAGATATAGAGCATACAATTTTAGTTATTTTGCATAAAGTAACTTTCATAGACATTTATATACCTATAAAAAGAGTTTTATAAATTATTATCTAAAATTGTCTTATTGCAAAAAAAAAAAAAATTAGAAAAATTTAATGATCAGCGTATAGCACCTACCCTTTTTTTACATTTTCAAACAGGAGAGACCACAATTTTTTGATGTTGTTCTCTCTTTTTTCTTCATAGGGTAGCTTTAGAAAAAAACTTTAGATATATTTTTTATAGATGGAAATATTGTCTATCATTAATAATTAATTGTAAATAAGGATGAATAGTGAATATTAATCTTCATAGACAAAATAAATAACTTTTGCCACATTTCAGACTTTGAACTAAATGAGCTACCTTTTGATGACATTGTGCTAATATGAAATTTAGCATAGTTTATTCCCTTACCAAATCCCAACGCCTCTGAACTAGCAAAAATTAAAAAAACAAACCGACCTAATTTTATATTTGATGAGATGTAAAGTAATAAATTAAAAAGGCTTAATGACATTTTAAAAATATGTATTTTTCACTCCTGGATCTCATCCGCAGGATCAGTTGTAATCTTACATGTACTCTATCTAAATATCTGGAAGAAAATGGGCATTTTTTCTTTTTCCCATATGAGTAAATTATTCTTTTATGAGCAGAATAATAAATAAGAGTAAAATAAGAATTGAATATACTACATAATATGCTTATCTTTTACAAAAAATGACTTTGTTTAATGTATTTAGAATAATAATAGTCACTTCATGATTTTTTATTATTATTATGACGTAATGAGCCACGGAGTCCTTTAGTTTCTAAAGCGTATCCTTTGATTGTTCTATAACCACAGGCTCGTTGCTAAACATAATCGAAAATTGCAGCCTTATTTTTTAAATGAATTCTCCTTTTCTTTTTTTAATATGACTCGCACGCTCGATAAAGGTAGATTCTGTCTTGACCTTTGACGGAACCCCGTTGTTCTAACCTCATTTTACTAAGCCTCAAAAGTATGTGTCCCGAACCTTCCCGCCCGACATTAATTTCTAATGTAAATTAATTATTTTACAACTGATTGATGGCATGATTTTTTCTTTGACACCTTCTAAAAAATAAGCTGAAGATGACGTAATGTATTATTTGTAAGTGTTACACATAGAAATATCTCTTTTGATTGTATTGATTTCAGACTGACAAACGTTGAACAACCAAAATGTCAAATCAACCTGACTTAAATATTACAAATTGAAAAAATTGTTAAGATTGAAGAGTCATTAACATATTCATATTAATTTATCAATATGTAAAGCTTGAAAACCCAATGCCTTTTATTAAATTAATCGGGATTTGATTGTGTGATATTTGACTTCTTGAATTAGTTATTATAGACTCATGTTTTAAATATATTTCGGACTCATGAGTATTATAAGTTAGTTAAATATTTATTACTGCTTGTCATACATACATAAAATAAAATTTTACAAATATAAGGCAACCAACACGACCACACAAAGGGTATTTGCGCTTCTACAGCAGGCTCTAAAACCCAGTTTACATTAAAATTTTGATCAATAATATGTTTTAATTTTGTACATTTAATAAATTTTAAAATACGAATGTCATCGTTTTCCTCATATCATTGATTGATGTCTCTCGTAAGATGCCCTATCTTACGAGCATCTATTGATGAGATGGTCTGCACTTTGCAGTTCCTCCATACTGGCATTGCACGTTGAGCTTTATGCCAGTATGGAAGAACTGCAAAGTGCAGACCATCTCATCAATAGATGCTCCGCCCTATCTTACGAGAGACATCAATCAATGATATGAGGAAAACGATGACATTCATTGTCCAGTTTAGGCTGGTAAAATGAGTCTCTCACACCAATATTGATAGAAGAAGTCATTAATTGCCTTCTTTATGTAGCTTGGAGGCGGCCAAATGAGTAAATATTGAAGGTACTAGGAAAACTGCCGTGGGGAAAATTGCATGCGAGAAATTTGCTCGTATTTTGATCAAACTTCATGATGTATAATAACACATTATAAATTCGTTTAATATTGTTTATGACAAATATCCAGATGTATATGATGAATTGGCGGTGGTTTTTAACTATCCCACACTACCCCTGGGACCCCTGCCAACCCCAGAGCTTTGAACTACTTTGTGGTGTTATAAAGGTTCCTTGTATATATTGGACGAATTGGCGGTGCAAAAATGCAATTAAATTGCATTGCAATAATATTACTCACACTTGAAGGTACTTCCTTGGGGGATGGAACAAACAAATATAATTAAAATAAAATATAATAATGTATTATTATTCATCATGAAGTTTGATAAAAATACGGGCAATTTTTCTAACTGGCAATTTTCCTACATGATAATTTTCTCCACGGCAATCTTCCACTGGCAGTTTTCGCTAGGTCAGTTTTCCATGCACGATATTAAATTACCTTCACTGTATATATTCTCATATTTTTGCTCAAAATCCCGAAAAATGGCCAAAAATCCTACACCTTGAAACCAACTTATCCCAAAGGCCGATCTATCTCTGTGTTTGATATAACCTAATTATTTTTCTTTAAATGACTTTACAGATCAAATTCAGACAAACTTTGGTTTATGAATCTAGATTTGTTCTCTCTTCAAGAATGAAAGAATAAGGAAAAAAGTAAAAATGAATAGGTTTCTGAATAGATGTAAATCTAAAATCGTGTTTTATACATTAAAAAACACCCTAAAAACGCGTTTAGGTCATATTTTAGACAACTTCATACATAATTAATACATAAATAAAAAATCATCTTTGATACTTAAAAAACAAACATAATTCAATTTTAATTTTGTCAAAGGGTTAGAAGTTTTTTCCTTCAAAAAAAAAAAAAAAAAAAAAAAATCTGACATCCATCTTCCTTGCTCCCTTTTCCCCCTTGTTTTTGTATACCTCATATGTCTGTTTGTTTGTTAAGTCAGAACCCTAACCTCCAGAGAACGTTCCTCATGTTTTATGCATAATCATGTTGATATATTCTGACAAGTAAATACTTTTTTACTGGAGTGTCACTCTCAAGTCCCTATTTGATAGTTCCTTTTTTGGTGTGAGGGGAGGTCATTATGGTTGTTTGAATTTAAAAAGAAAATAGAATAAAAAACCGGTTGTTTTTTCCCTCTATATCAAGAAAACATGGGTTCAACATTAAATAACTTATATCTAACTTTTTTGCCAATGGGTAAAAAAAAATTTCCTTTATAAATCAAAAGAAATCTTCTTTTTTTTCCCCTCTTATAAATAACGATGCTTCTCATAATTGAATTTCATCAGGGGAAAAATATATATGTATATGAGGATCACCATCATGGAAAGGACAAACTAACAACTCAAATGGATATTGGTCCAAGAAAATTGCCTTAAGAAGAATATTTTATGATAGTATATTAGGTGTTGATATTAAATCTGCAAAATTTAAGTATAATATAAACTACAATTGATATACTAAAATTAATTCAGCAATGCATAGATCTTTTGTTCGACCATGAAGGGATCCATAGTAAAATCAATCACTTCTAGCTTAAAACACAGGCTTCATCCTGGCTTTGAACCTACAGGCCTTGATCAGAAACTCATTGACCATATTGGCCCTGCCTCGAGAATAATGTTATGGAAGGCTGCAAAGAGTCAGCAGTGGTGACGTTTATTGGGCTCTCTGTCACCCCACACATAGAAACCCAATGGGATCAGATCCCTGTAGCTAAGAGACCACATTTTCTTTTCCTAAAACAAAAGGGTGTTGAAAAGCTGTGCCTTTCAGGAATTAATCCAGTTTCAATAACCTGATTTGAATAATTTACACTTTAATTTTTTTATTGTAGATTGAGACCAGATCTCTTTATATGTAGAGCAAGGGGCAAAGTAGGATTCTATAGTTTTACTTGCATCTTTGTCGAATACTCCTCCAAAAATCTACCTAAAGACAACAAACTTTACCAAGTTGACGCATATAATATAATGGACCAAGTGATTGTAATTAGTGAAATTAGTGATAAAAGTGAAATTAATTACATGACTGCAAAAGTTCAAGTTCTGTTATATCAATTCAGATGCACAAGAGCACCATTGCCAAAGGTTTTGGCTACAATGTTGAGGAATATTGTATTTAATATGTTGAAAAATTAAAACCTAATGTTTTCAATATAATAATAAGTTAAAATATAGTTGTACCAAGGTATAAAAATAAAACAAACACTATCTCGAGAATTTGGAAGGTTTCATATAGCAATGAGGCATTGTTTTAGTTAAACCATGGCTTCACAAAAAATCGACTAATTATCTATGAAGTTATTTGTACGCTATAATGACCGCACGGGCTTCGTATTTGGAGTATATCACAATAAGTTCTACCGCCTTTTAGAATATATTTTATACACCTCAAGTAATAAATATATAAATACTAATTCCGTAAATCATTTTGATTGTGAATATTTTTATTTTATTAAGAAAATCGATAACTAAGCAAACTTCTTATTTTCCATTTGATTAATAATATTTACAATGAACGTTAATCATGTATAATCATCTAATAATTAATGATTGAATCCTTTTTATAATTATAAATTAGAGAAAGTTATTTAAAAAAATACCTTAATTTGAATATAATGAGTACCTTTCCCAAAAATCTCTTATGAATTCTAAAATAGTGTTGGGTTTCTGACAAAATGTGAATACAAAACCTTTCATTGTGTCTATGAAATATTGCGTTCCTTGTATTCAGAGTGGGGACGTAAACTCTCATTATGAATATAACCAATGGGCATAAAATGTACTTAAATGATTCAAAATATTCTGTAGGAAGGCGGTGTTTCTTTATTGATCCAGTAAATACTACGTACTCCAGGAGGAGAATTCATAAAAAAGGTACAACATTAGTATACTTGTTATATTTTCTTGGTAGACTTCAAAGGAATTAATAAATAAAATGATTTTTTGTCAAAAAGCTTTCATGTCATTTTTATGGTATTATGTATCTATGTAGATTAGGGTGGCTTGTTTTTTTAACTATTTTCGAATATGGTTAGTTTAGGTCGTACATCTCGATCAAATTATTTATTATAATTCTTGAAATAATGATTAATGCTGTATTTCAATCAATGAGTCCTTTCAAACTTTGAGCTTTATGTACACCTTTTTGAGGGTATTTATCCAACTTCCAAAATTTTATAATATCTTGTATTACTTTGGCACTCTCTCTTGGGCACACACAGGCAAATAGGCAGCTTTTATGGGTTTTTTTAGATAGTGTGTTTAAACTTTGACCAGTAGTAAAAAAATGGAATAAATTGACGAATTGGTTGTCCCAAAAATTAAAAAAGGCACAGAGTCCTACTTGAGCCCCTCATGGGGAACGACAAAAACTTTTCGAAGGACCAGAAGGTAACAATCAGAGCAAAAAGTAACTGACCTTCTCCCCCAAGGCCTTAGGAACAACAATTATGCCTACTTGGACATACTAGAGACCAAATTGAAGCCCTGAATTGACATGGATGCCAATGGGTGGCCTTACATTTGGCAGCAGGTTTCAGCTCCCTTCTACACCTGGGAAAAAGTATCAACTGCCTTCACGACAATTTTGACGACTTTATCTTGCCGAGCTTTTGGCTTCCAAACTCGCCGCATCTTCATTTAATGGATTTTTTTGTGTATGGCAGGATCAAAAGACAAACCAACTCAACCCCATAAGTTCAACAAAGATGAACTTATTCGTCATATCAAGGAGGAATTCCAAGATTTGTAAAGGACTAAGTGGTGAATACTTTAATTGAGGCTAGATATTCAATACAATAAATCAGAATTCATCAATCTTTGAAAATTTGGATTTATTTTTTAATTTGATAAATGGTTGAAGAGAATAAAAAAAATCCTTTAGTCATTAATAATATAAGTAATTACATAAAGGTGTTAAAATAGTATAGCTATCTTTTTTAGCTAATTTTTGCGCATGTATTTTTCATAGCAAATTACAACTTTTCCAAATTTAAAAAAAAGTTGAAACACAAACCTTCCTAATGTAGATAGATAAATATATAATCATTATATAAAAATAGATATTCTAAGAGACTGGATAGAGAGTTAAAACCAGAGCAGTACACGTTGTGTGTAATGTGTATTTATGAAAGCACAATGGAATTGTTTTATCTATCGACCACATTGAAGAGAGTAGACACTAACAAAGAAGAAGGGTAAGGCTGCCATTTTTATAGTCTTCAATATTATAGAAAATGTGTATTTAATATATGTATATATATCTATATAAAATGGAGCATATCTGAGCAAGAGGGTTGATAAATTGAATGATAATAACAACCAAATAAACGGTATGAACAGTTATAATCTCTCGATTAGCAATAGAATGTTTATCAACTCCAAGTGTGGTTCTTTTTTTTCCACATCATGGTAACAACTAGGGATGTATAAAAATGACCTTCTGGTACCTTTATACAAATAAAAGAAACCAAAAATTAACATGTTCACTCTAACAGTTTTAAGAATGTTTGAGAGAAAATCAGCTTAGTTGTCATAAGTTGGATTAGATTTGCTCCAAGTACATAGCTATTAAATGAAGGCAATAAACATAAACCCCACCACTGTGTATCTAGCAATGATATAAGCATAAATTAATCCTATGTGTAGTGACGTTAATCGTGTGTATTTTTTAGCTTGTATATACATTTTTTTCAAATTGGTCATCAGATGAATGAATTTTCTATTCCTCAGTTGTTGTCATTATTATTTTACTCTCAAGGAGTCAACATTCTTCTCTGCTACATTCAATAATATATAAAACCTGACTGACTATTCTTATATGAACATAAAAGACGGAGAGTAACCTTATGGATTTGCTCAGAGTTATAATCTTAAGTCCTTGTTGAACTGAAAGTAATTATTGATCATTTCCTTTCTCTCCCTCCTCCCTTGTTACAGCTGATTGTAGCTGATAAAATGAAACGTCATGTCAGCTACACGTGTCTCATCAAAGACATTCTTCAAATTGTCAAGGTTACCATGTTGATTTTCGGTTATGTTTTTCTTTGTAATGTGAAACAAACGATTATTCAATTACACGAATGAAAAAATATCTTTCCAACTATGGAATACTTATTTAATAATTCTTGAGAATTATTAATAGCTGAAAAGGGGTTAATTTATGTTCAATCAGTCAATGTTCAGAACATTAACTAGGAGAGAAGAAGAATAAAAATCGACAGTTGACAACAAGATACACAATATATTTTTATATTAGCAAAGTAACGTCGTGACAAAGCAAAAACAAAGGGGATTTTATTTTTTTATCAGTTATTTTTTGTGTTTAAAAAAAAAACTATATTTCTTTTAATGGGGCAATTCTATGTCATTTTTTCGGGTAGATCGAATTATATTTTGAGTTTCCAATGGAAAAAAAAACGCAAGAAGAAGGCGAAATAAAAACATATGGTACACATGACTTCAGACATTTGTTAATATCAACTCCCTGCTTTATGAATTTGGAGGGAGAAAATGATTTAATGACATAAGGAGGAGAACTTTTTACATTTAAAAGAGCATTTGTGGTGGGAAAATATCATAATTATATTTAAATCACATCGATATTTATTGTTTATAGAATGTACACCAAAAAAGGCAATAATGCATACTTCAGAGGGAGAAGTGAATCCCAGAACGACGCGGATTAAATAAAAGACAAGCAAAAAATAGAGCACATGTAACAACTGTTTTACCTTTTTTGTAATTTTTAAATGATTTTTTTTTATTACAGACTACTCAATGTTAGTTATACTACAAGATCGATCCATAACAAACTTGGAACAATTTAGTTTGGTCTTACAAAAATTATTACGATCACTGACCGGTCTAGAATTTTCAGACCAAAACCCCAGCAGTACTGATTTCACCGCCATACCAAAGGTATGTATGCCATACTAATTAAAACACAATTTTCAGGTATTAATTTACATCTTTTATATACATATTTTATACATTTTCATTTAATATAAGTAAAAGGTAGAAGATGGGAAAAAATTCGTTCCTTTTTCGCATTGTCGCACCTTTTTTATTCTCCTCCAATCCAGGTATCCTATGTCAATGTTATCATCATCAATCATTTAAACAATGATATTTTCTTTGTGTGAAAAGTGTGCATATCTTTGGATGACTGGAAAAACTACTTTGGTCGCCCTATAACCAAGGCTTTGGTGTAGCTCAATAGACTGGGGCTATTAACATTTGAGGATTTCTGCTTTATTGCGAACCCCATTGAAACATATAATACACCATTGTAAGTAGATTCTCAGATGGTTCCTCAGTGGAAATCTATAGTCGAACCTATCTGTCCTCCATGTATACTGTACACGGGCACCACGGCCGAAAGGTTTCGTATTCGTGTTGACAAGGAGGATTTTGTACCGCCCAAACGCTTACTCGTTCCGAAGGCTTCCAACCCTGAAAGGAGTTCTTTTGCAGTCATTAAGTCAATTAATCCTTCACCAAGCAGTCAAATTCACAAGTAAGGCCATTGACGGTCACCTTGCCTCTTTTTCCTTCAATGGTGCCGTTAACCAAATTGTTGGCCTCTTTAGTCTTGATTTGTACATAGTAGAACCTTTTGGTTGTTCTCTCACGATCACCCGGTCCACAATTATGTTGTTACAGCCCAGAACTTTAGAAATATTTAATGTTGATTTCTCACAAGCGGATAGGTCCATCATTGCAGCTCTGCGATGCTCCATGCTCCCCCTCTACATGAACATGGATACAACTGAGGGCATTTTATGAGTGAGAAAAGGTTGCGTGAGAAATACAACTCATTTACATAATGGAACATCATAGTCATTAACATAATGAGATGACTTATATAAAAACCATTATTTCTCTTAGATGTACAACTATTTCTCCACCCACAAGGCTCTGGCCTTTTTGTATCCAAAACAAACAAACACCCACCCACCCACCCTTGAGCTATTGTTCTTGTTAGGTACATACTTCAAGCTGGAATACATATATCTAGGTGTGTCCAACCTTGCAAGAGTTTTTGTGTGAATACAATTACTTTATAATTATAAATTATGACTATATATTTTTTTTGAATTTACTGAATAATTTTTGTGATTCTATCTACCAGGAAAAACATTTGCTTTCTTAGACGAACAATCGTTCCTTTCCCCCAACAAACAAATGTTATTAATCCTTTGAGTGTGCCACAAATTGCACTTCAAATAGCCGAAATTGATTGTCACAATCAAAGAAAGAATAATGGATAGTTTTTTTAAATTTTGAAAATCTGTGCATATATTGAGATAAGAAAAATAGTCTCATCGCGTCGTTACCTTTATAAGATCACACAACCTTTCTTCCGAAAAGAAATAGACAAATGACTCAAAGCCATTTGGAAGTTGGTCAACTGTTCCCAACTTTAGAATTGTTATATAACAGTTATTAAGTATTGTTAAGAGCATAAAAGAAGCAAATTCTAACTCAACCAACAACGTTCAGAACATCGGTTCTGAGTAAAGCTGATAAAAAATTACAAGATATATTTTTGTGTGAACGAGGTGAAGAGTGTTTACTTCTCGCAATATTACATCATTGACACAAAAGCTTACACTGCATTTGGTTGTCAGCTATGCATGTAATTCTTCTTTTTATTGAATCATTTTTCTTAATATTAATTGATTGCCTTTCAATGAGTTAACTCTTTGTAAATGAACTGGGATTTAAATGTATTTAAAATTAATTTTAATGCTTGAAACAGCATTAATATGCCTCTGAAACATCTTTCAGAATAAATGCTACTTTTTGCTGTTGCAAAAAAATATTTTCTTCGAACTATTTGAGATTTAAAATTGTGGTTATGTGAATTTGATTACTTTGCTCAATTTGAAGTCGTTCTTACGATCTATTTTCCGTTGTTCAACGCATTGCTACAAATGTATTTTGAGTATCAAATATTCGTTAAAAGTAATTAATATTTCATCGAAAATTACATTATCATATTTCTTTTATAGTAATCGCAAATTATATCTTGTTGAGACACCAATCTAATGTTGTTATGATTAATTAGTGTAATTTTGAGTCCATGTCAAATGTACATTAAGAAATTAGATTAATATTTGCGTTAACCCAAGTTAATTAACTAAGTCAAAAAAGGATGTTTACTTTCGAAGGGATAAGCTTTGAACAATTGTAAAACATTGTTGAATAATAATTCTATAGGGGGATGAATTAGCTAACTACCAACAGAATTTAGGCCTTTTTTTTGTTTCTTTTCGGAGGAGAATCTGTGAGACACAATAAGACAGAGACTGGTTCAATTTTATTGCAAGAATCATTATAGTAATAGCAAATAATTATTTTCTATAAGTTATAAAATTAAGTTATTCATTGTTTTGGAATCAGTCAAAATTTAAAAAAAAATAAGCCACCATTAAGAAACTGGGATATTATACACCCCAAGATTTTAAAAATAATTTTTACTTATTTAAATCTACATTTTATCGCCTATACTTTTCAATATGCTTCTGAATCATTTAATCAGATAATATGCAATTACTTATTAATTCTAAAAAAGTCTTGTTTAAGAGTTATTTGTGTATATAACAATTTGTAGTAAAGGCTTAGTTTAAATTCCTTTCCCTATTTTTCTTTTAATTAAATTGATTTTTATTTTTTTAATATGTAGACAAAGGCATTCAATAGTAGGGAAACAATTATAATATTTAGCTATTATATTTCATGTGCTGCTCAGTCCTATACGAGACTTGGTATAATTAATTATAGTCAAAAAACTTAATTTTATATATATATATATATCTTCCTTTATTCACTCCCTCTTCCAATTAGGGATTAGGGATGCTACCTTCCATGTTTAAACATGGCTACTACATATATAATACACCCAACCTCATTAAAAACTAATGGTTATTTATTCAATTATAAAAATTGGCATGTTTATCATGTAAATATAAGTAAATGTTATATTTTCTACCAAATTCAGTAACTGCGTTATGGAAATGATGTTCCATAACGGTCCAAACTTTGACCCAAATGCTCTTAAAATTAATCAGAAGTATACCTCTAATTTTGGTTTTGGATATGAATGCAAAATTCACTCAAATATGTCATTCTAGATATTGGAACCACCTCATATTTGAAAAAGTTGTATATCCACCCTATCTTTTAGGAAAAGCCTATTATTTATACTCGCATATAGGGATTTCCTCCTTTTTTTCAATTTCTTTCCTAGATTATTTTTATGTTAACGCATCAAATTTGTAATTTTGCACAACCTATCGTCCTTTCCTTTCAAAAAATTATACGACCTAATCTTTTAAAGGGGTATTAACAAATTATACTTAATGTGGGAATGAATGAACTAAAATGGATAAATTTTATTTGAAAGACCATATCGGGGTCAATATAAGTTTGTTTGTTTTTTAAATTACATAAAGTGTTTAGGCTATTTCTAAGACTTTGGGGTATCTACAATCATCCCAGAAATTGAATAAGAAAGATTATCATTTAATCAAAATTGTCGATGAATTATTGAGCTCTATGTACATATGAAGTTACCTAAGAATTTTCTTAAATTGTTGTTTTAGATTGTTTTTAGGATGACCAACCAGATGTGTACCTTTCAACGTGTTGTTTTTTTCCATTTCTAATGACAAATTATACTCATTCATCCTTTTGAATGGGATGCAAACTCCAGTTAATATATCAATGAACGAACAAAAATTTGAATAAATTTTGTTTGAAAGGTCATATCGGAGTCAATATGTATAATTTTTTTTAAGGAGACAACTTCTGGGGTATCTACACTTATCCCCGAAATAGGAATCAAAACCCTATAGTTGACTCAAAACTGTCTATTAAACTATTGAGTAGTATGTTATATGAAGCAAATTAATGAATTTGTATTTTCTTAATTTCTTTAGTTTTGTTCAAGATTGTTTTTATATTGAGAGATCATACATATAAAAAAAGTGCAAAAGGGATCTGTCAAGGAATGTAAAACATTTTTTTTTTTTTTTGCAACCAACTGCTGTCATATTCCCTTCGTTCTCCGTACCTCATCAATTAAAACAGTAATTACTTTGTTTCTTAACTCTAGTTTTAAGAAAACTATTAGCAAAAAGTTAAGTAATAATTCATTCTTAGAATCATTTTTCATTTGCAATACTTATTTACCTGCTCGTCTGCCTTTCAACACCTCTTAATTAGAAGGTATTTGTATGTGTATCAACATAAATGCAGTGGATTTATGTAGACTTCATTATTATTCTTTGTTATGATTATATCTTTAAATAAATAATTAAGTATGAAAAGAATCTTCAATAGACGCACTAATTTGGTAATTCAATTATGGAAATTTGTTTGTTTGTGTCTCTGTTTCCTTCTTTTTTGTCCGATCCCCCTCCCCCTCTTTTTAATATTCTTTCCAAATGATTATGTTGACTATTTATTACGTGCTTAAAAAACCTAGAAAAGCAAAACGATGTTTAAAAAAAACTATTTATGTGATACCTACTTTCCCTTAAACTTTAGAGGTTTGTAACAAGTTTTATTATAGAAACAAGGACACATACACTAACTACACTTTGAACATGATGTAACCTCATGTGTTGAACCCCTTTTTAATTTTCATTGTAGCCTCTATCAAGTTTCATAATGGCCTGGAGTGGCTGCTGAAAGCTTTGACTGGTGGTAATAATGTATTTAGGGCTCTAGGAATTCCAATGCTCATCAATGGACGCCTTGAGAGCTTCAAATTCGGTGTTCTTGTTTTAAAGGCCCTGGACTCGATGTACGACTCGAAACAAAAGTCAAACGGGTTATAATTTGGAAGGCAAGATTATGAGAGACAAATTCTTCTTTTGCATAGGTTAATATAGTGATCATGCTGTTCGAAATGACAGGTCCTTCCAAATTCATACAAACTTGGTTTGTTTTGATATTGTACAATAATTGTTTTTGCATTAGTTTTATTAACAGCCATTATTTCCGCCAATAACTCTCGTGCATACCCAAAATACAACTATTCAAACTAATAAAAAGGATGGAAAAAATAATGTTTAGACCTGTACGATGTAAATTAGGCAGTCTGTTTTCAACTTTTTTTCAAATTGTATTGTCATACGAGGTTCTTTTTAAGAGGTTCATCTTGATCAAAATATGAAAAATGGGCCAAAACTCTATACGTAGTAAATTTAAATATTAAGGGGACGTTTTTAGTTTGTTTTCATTTAATAATTTTGATAAAGATTTTTTTAAGCATATAATTTCCCTTCGTTTACTAACAAAATCACAATGCCTTAGCCCAAAACTTGTTTAATTTAATCCAAGCAGTTTAAAAACCACTTCTGCCCTTTCACAAGGTATATTTGCCCCCTCCGAATACTTCAAAGGCACTTCTTGCCCTATATATAAATTGAGGCTACAACAAAGACACAAGCTGGAGTTAAAACCAATGCCGCCACTTCACAATGCATACATCCCACTTTAAGTACTACAAAATAATCTCCTGACTCACATACAGTGTAATTATGTCAATTTTTATATGTTTTTTGGTAGATTAACCAAAGTACTCGGTTTCACCGTGACTGTCATATTTAAAAATCTTATATATTTTGGCAGATTGTATTAGCCAGTTAATTTGTTTTGGATGAGGACTTTTGAGAATTCAATCTGTTCAATAATTAATCAGTTAGTAACATGAAGTGGGCATTGTACTAACCAGCTAATTTGTCTTGGATTGTTGCAATTCAAATGAACACTTATGAGAAATTTAATCTGTTCAA
The DNA here is from genome assembly GCF_016086655.4 of Lepeophtheirus salmonis. Classification (NCBI taxonomy): domain Eukaryota; kingdom Metazoa; phylum Arthropoda; class Copepoda; order Siphonostomatoida; family Caligidae; genus Lepeophtheirus; species Lepeophtheirus salmonis. Next base: position 20,169,117 of record NC_052141.2, on the reverse strand, counting down.
TAAAGCCAAATAGTGACATTGTGTAACTAATATTTTGAAGTACCTATGGCCTATAAGCATTCATTTGAAGCATTGCATATTACTTAGGATACTAAATTATTTAGAGTAGTTTTAAAGTTGTTATGTAGTTGGTGCATGTATTAAGCAATTTTTACTTTAGGGAAGTTAAGAGTAGATTAGTTTATTGACATGAGGTTGAACAGACTTTAATTTACACAGGTTATTATAATAAACTTTTTATTTGAAATATTAAAAAAACATCCAAAAAATATTAATCATAAATTTCGTTTAGCTACATACTGAGAGAATTGTTACGTAGCTATTTGTTGATTGTTTAGTGTTACTGATTATTTGGCATCTTTGCAATTTGCTGGCTTGTCTTCTATACATGCGTAACTGTGGAAGTAACAATATATGTTTAGGAGTAATTCTGATGAACATAACCTTTTTTTTTATCAAATCCAGGAGGCTACCAAAAAAAAATTATGTTCCTGTTTTTTTTTTTTTATTATTGTTCTGGAATAAATTAGGTCCTTTTACCTTCGATTCAAATAGACAAACAGAATTTATAAATAAAATTATTGAATTGAATTTTTAAATTATTAGACCACCAAGTATTTTGTGCCCAAATGTGCCCCCCCCCACCCATGTGTCCGTGGAATGGACAGGCTCATACTAGTACTGTCCTACATAAATCTTCTTTTAACTTTTCAAAAAAGTTATAATGGTGTTTTTTTTAACTTTTTTATGTCCCTGTTGTAGTCTGAGTCGACACATTAATCTGTAAAACGATATCTCACATGGACTACGCCCTTGTGAGATGATTATTTACTTGAACTCAATGTGCGTACGTTCGATCCCAAGCCATTCCTAGAGAAGAAAACTATACATTATGTGTATGGACTTCAACGAAGCTTCCTAGGCCAAATGGAGTAAATGTAATACGATAATATTTACTCATACTTAATAGGTGCAACTCCAAGTGACCAATGAAAGGAACATTAAAAAAAGTGTCCATTTTAGAGCATTCAGATTGGGCCTACACAAATTTTGAAGTCTTGGCAGAGGTTTTTAACCTGCTTGTAGTCTTTGCTTAAATGAATCATCCATGGGCCCAGGAGTAGCCCTTACTGCGTTGTGAAGTGTGTGTGGGGGGGGCGGACATTGTTTGTGTCGGGGCGGTAGCCTTAATCAAAACATGGGACATTTTGAAGTATTGGAAGGGAATGCATACTTTGTGAAGTCTTGACAGTGAATTTTAACCTCTTTGTTTACTTTGCCATAGCCTTAATCAACCCATGGACCCAGGGGGGTTCCTTTTGAAGTATTTTGAGGGGACGACATATATGTATGCTATATCAAGAAGGGAGATTGATTTTTAATCTGCTGAAATTTGCTTTTAATTTGCCATTGTACAAAACAAGCTTTTGACAAATATATTCTGATTTTGTTAGTAAATGATGATTCATTTTCCAAACTGGGAATTTTCTGTGCACGTTTAAATTTAACTATTAAAAACGGCACGATTTGGATTATGCACAATGTATTTACATATTTTCATTTGAGAACTAAATCTACACCGTTATTTTATTAATTTTCTTGTTTGTACAAATAAAAGGACTTGACAAGAACGTATTATAATTAAATATCCAGGCTTAGCCTACATATGTGGATATATATTATCTTATTCAATTTGTTTATAGATAACCAACCTTCCACGTACCATAATATGTACCTTTATCTTTATTAATATATGAAAGGTGTCTGTTTTTTGTATCCGTATGGCTTAACTTTGACAAATATCAAATGGAATCAAAATCTTTATTTTTTCATTTTTTGTCTTCTTCTCATGTTTATCCCCTCTTCACTTATTTCATCTATATATGTATATACATATATTTTAGTGTTGAGACTAGGTCGGAGACCGAATTAATTTTCTTTGGTTTACTTTTAAGTGGGTTTTTTTTGCAGATTTGAACTGACATTTCCGTCGAAAATTGTTATCTAAGACCGTAGACTGATAATGAATCGTTTTCAAATCATGAACCATTTTCTTGGACAAATTTGAACTAATCTTTGTGTACCAAACCAGTAACTTCAGACCTTATATCGATATTTAATCGTTTTCAAACGTGGATCGATTTTAAAGGTCGCAATATATCAATCAATTTTTTGTGTCTCAGACTATGGACCAATATTCTACTCAACCCCTATTTAGGGGTGCTACAGATATGATGTAAGCAACACATTTAATTATTCGATCTAATTAAGTCCTTTTCCAAAAACTTTAATTCTAAATTATGAGGTAAAAGTTTTTGTGTTAAAAAAGTTATTTGTGAAAAAAGGTACTTCAAAGGGCCTGACATTTCAGTGGCTCAGCCTGACACATCAATCAATTATTTATTAATAAAATCTTTCTTGACAAAATTTGAAATAAGGCGGATGAAGACTGAATCTCTTTTAGGACTGAGCTAGAACGGCTTACCTCGCTATCACAAAAGTATACAATTTATTTTGTTGTCACTGTCAATATATCTGCTTATATTACATCAAATAGTTGTGTGATTTGATAAAGGTAAAAACGTTCGTTGCAAATAACACTTAAAAATGGTTCCATAAATACTAAGAATTGCCTTACTACAAACGGATTAATCTCCTTTTTCTCGTTCTTTTTCGAGGAAGGGTTGCGTGATACAATAAATGTAACGACGTACTCCAAAAAATTACAATTAATTGTAGTTCCATAGTCGCAAAGAATTGGCACACTAGCCATGGTCTTTGTGGTTTTTTCCGTTTCTTTTGGTAGGAAAGATTGTGTGATACAGTTAGGAATAATTGCCTAATAAAAGTAATGACGTGCGTCACAAATTACACCTCCTATTTACGATTAATAATGGGTCCATAGTTGGAAAGAAGAATTTGCTAATGACCAATTGATTTTGATCCTTTTTCCTTCTTTCTTTCAGAAAGAAGGTTGCGTAATACAAAAATTAGAACAAGTTGATAGACCTAATTTTTCTTTGAGACCAGGCCTAACCGTACTTCTTTAAAAGAACCAAATAAGTTCGATCCACTAAAATTCACATCGATCTCAGACCGGTCCAAGATTTTCGGTCCAGCACTCAACACTAAAATATATATTTATATAATCAAAGTGAAAGCCGAGGTATAGAAAGAAAGAAAACATAACAAAATCATCCTCAGAATCTAGGCAGAATATATATATTTATATTACTACACACACATTTTGTCATTTATTTAAAATAAATTTTTTTTAAAAAGGAGTTGTGGGATACGGGTTTTATTTTATCTATCATTTACTTTTATGTATATATGTTTGTTTATATATATATATATATCTCAATCATGCAAGTACAATATTCTGATGGTATAAAAAAGAATCCGATTTAAGGATTTCAAAAAGATAAATACAAATCTTATCGTCACTCTGAATTTTCGATTTATATGTTGAATATACACATTTATGCTTTGAATGTCGTTCAATCAATAAAGAATATGTTAAAGTATATTCCTTATTGGCGGGCTCAATTTACATTTATGGGATGGCTTAAAGGATCTAGGAGCTTAATAGTAATCATAATACGAATAATATTTGGGATTATTGCCTTCAATGTGTTTCGTTTATGAATTGATTTACAAATGGATATACGTCACGGAACCTTAAGGAGCACTTCCAAGTAAATAAGATGTATACATAAATTGGTTCCAAGAAATTTCACAGTGCTTTTTCCATCACAAAGTAATTTCATCCAAGGGAAAGTTCATTCCCAGGGAAAAACATATTTTCATATACAAGGTTGCCCAGCAAAACGTGGAGTTGAGAGGTTCCCGGCTTAAATAATCTCTGTATGAAGGTGGTGTGGGTCCCATGTCGTCTTTTGCAGCCCTCTTGATGGTCCCAGCAGCGATGAATAAGTTGTTGGCGAGGTGATTCCTCGTTATGGTGGGACCCTCCTTTATCTTCTTCCCCAAGCTGGACAGGAAATCCGGATTCTTCATTAAATTGTCCCTTCCACTTCCTGATTTCCTGGAGAAGTCTTCTCCATCATTCTTCATCTTGGATACCTTGAAAACCAGACTCTTGGACCTCTTTATACTGTCCACAATCCTCACCACCTAACTTCAGCTTCTAGGAGATCGGATATTCGCTGTATTATGGCTTTTTGCTCACACAATGATGACGAGACGAGGAAGTGCTTATTATAGTTTATTTATGTACAAAAATGGCCGTAACAAAATATCGAGCAATAATTACTAAACCTTTCTATGTTAATGAAGAAACTAAGAGTCCACGTTTTTCTACCAAAACCTGTAATATGACTATTAGATTAGGCAAAATACAAATGACATTTGGATTCATTGTCTTCAATATGTTTCTTTTAGAATTGATAAATAAACAAATATAAGTCAATGGAGCCTTGAGGAGCATTTTAAAGCGCATACAATGTACAAATTGATTGGATGCCCGGAGAGGATTTCTTAGGAAAGGGTTAATTGGCCAAAATCCCTCACAGATCGTCAACGTAGCATCATAAATAGTGTTGAAAATCTGGTGTATTTTCTATCTCGCCTTTTTTTTAATATATAATTGGTTGTCTAAAGAATGACTTTTCTATTCTTAAGCTAAGCCATAATTATTTAACTCCTGATCAGTAAACATCCTTTCCTACTACATTGACCATTCCTGTGGGGTTATAAAAGGCACAAGGTAACCTTAAGTATTTGTTGGACACAGAGTAGATGATTGACATGGGAGTAATTCTTACCAATGTCCCTATTGATTTCATTATCCGTCTCCTCCTTTATCACATCTGATTGTAGCTGATCTCTTCTTAAATATTCTTCAAATTATCAGGGTTAACATGTTGATTTTGGTTTCTCTTTTAACATCCCGAAATACACACTACAGACAGAACTATATATGTATATTAGCCTTGTAATTCCCTCACTGAAACCAGCCAGTGTCCGTCAGCCTGCAATTTCTGTATTTTGTATTCCTTGTTCCAGCCAAACAATTATTGCCCTAATAGATGGATTTATTAATGTGTATCTTACGTTGTATATCTGCAATCGGTTTACAAGAGATGACGTCAGAAAGATACGATTTCGTACTAAAAAACCTTTTTTTTTTACTGTTTTATGAATTATTGAATAAATACTGTTAAAGCAGTCATTTTGATATCAACGGTGGTGCAGAAGGCACAGGATGGCTAATATTCAAAAGTCCGATAAAATAATGGAAATAGTGGAGTGTGACCGTTATTTCAGGACATTGACCGCCAAGGAGATACAAGTTCATAGGATAAAAATAAAATTAAAAATAATTTTTTTCACCACAGCTAATATAAAGAGAATTGCTTCTTCAATTTCACAAAAGTTAATTATTTTTATTTGAAAAATTGTATGCCAAGAAATACGATAGCTTAATTTATTTATTGTATAAGCAAATAATTTAGCCCACCAAAAAAGCTATAAATACTGTTTTCACATTTACATTTATATGAATAGGTGGCTTTAGTTTACCGAAGATTGGTTACCAGATGAGTCGTTTTCACCCCCAAAATCCCATTTATAAATATAAATACAACAATAATGTATCTAGAGACACTGTGTAGATATTCCTGAGCTATGTAAAAAGAGTAATAACCCTGTTTTGGTATCATTTATGAGTGAGATATTATTGCTTCAAAGTAAAAAAATATAAACAGAGACACTAATATTAACGACAGTTACTAGATTAATCTTTGAAAGCCTATAAATATAGTTGGGAATAATATGTGAGTAAATGTTTTGATGTTTTTGCCACTCCGTGCCAATGATGTATCCTTCAATCCTTCTTGCAATATTATATTAAGAGGCTTTTTAATTTAAGTGAATAGAACTACATCGTTTAATTATAAGCAATAGGGTTAGAAAAATGAAATGCCTTTTCATTAATACTTTTTTTTACGGTGGACTGAACGATTTTTTTATTTTTTTTACGCATATTTTCGACAATAGACCTTCTTTGACATCAAAATTACTGGCAGGGAATCAACGAAACCAAACTAACACGCGATAAGCTGTTAGAATAACAGAACCCTACACACATTTGATATTTTGAGTCAACTGAATGGCATTTTTTGCATTTATCAAGAAAAACTGTAAACTATGGCGTTTTTTCATTTTGCAAGTGGCCATCTTTGAGGCTCTCTCAAACAAACCTGAGTCCAAGAAATGCAGGACTACGATTGAAGTTCTTCTTAGTATGAAATTTTATATTACATACTGGCTATCCAGTGTAAGCCGAAAGCACTTACACACCCCAAGAAACACATTACTAAAGCTATCTTTTTAGACAAATAATGGATTTATTTTTAGCACCGCATGTATACAATAGTTGATACTATCATTGATTAAGTGTTCAAATATTATGAGAGGATCCTTTCTCTTTGGAAGGTTCAGAACTTTTCTCCAAAAGAACACCTTGGATATTGGGTAGAACGCCACTTTGAGCAATTCTCACACCAGCCTTAAGCTTACTTAACTCCTACTCATTGTAAATCGCCAATGAAAGACAACAAGATCTTTTTGGTATCTCGTGAAGCATTACGCCCTATTCCAAGATATCCCTAGGTAAGTACTCCAGACCCGTTGCTAAGTATACAAAGGTTCTTGCACCACCTTGCTCTGTGTAATTACCCTTACGAAGTAATCTATGAATAGGTTTGATGCCTCTCATCTTCATTAATGTTTATTATTTATCTTTACTTGTATGTGTTGATGTGGTTCTTGTTCATTTATTTATACATGTCCAACTCAAAATAAAGGAGCTATATTTGTGTACTGAACGAGTGAATAAGTTATTTACTTATGTTATGTTCAAAGCTGAATTATTAGTAGAGTGACTCCAAAATACTACCTAGGTACAACCGGAAATTAAAGGATTAAAGGTCGGTTTGAATGAAAGAGGCACACACTTTCTACTGCCATTTATATTCAAAACCTGATTGAACATTTGAGAGGTCAGAATAAAGGTAGAGAGTAGTAAACTTAAGGACTTGTAGCCGACTTATCAGTTTAAGTCATTGTTTTGCTCAGAGTTTATATCCTTTTTTCTTTCATCCCTTGTCACAATTGATTGTAGCTAATCTAACGAAACGACATGCACATTGTTCTTTCTCTCCTCCAAAAAAATTCTTCAAATGTCAGGGTTACCAGCTTGATTTTCTTTTTTTTTTATTTACTTTTTTTTTTTACTATGTCCAAAATAAAATAAATTTTCTTTCCTATATATTAAAAGATTTATATAACATCGAAAAAAGATTTTCTCTTACAAGAGTAAGATATAGTAAAAAGTAGTACATTATTTTGAATGAACTTTGACAATCAAAACAATGACAGTAAGACTCAATACCTTCTACCATTTTATACACATTTTCGACAGTTGTCCTTCCACATTTGAGATCAAAATTACCGAAACAGAACCAACAAAATCAAAAAACTTCCGCGTAAACGGCTATTTCCGTTTCAGGACTAACAAGACAATTTACTCTTCAGCCGCCTGGCTTGCATTTTTGCCTTATTTCATGGGAAAAAGTAAAATATGGCAAGTTTTCTCTTTGCTGTTGCTCATCTTTGACCTGCACTCAAAAAATTACTCAGTCAAACCATCAAAAAACTTTTTGTAAGATTTTTTTAGTACAAATCTTATAATTGTGACACCATGTAGCGTAAATCATTGCATTTCTAGAACGGGAGTAAAAATTTACTGTAGCCATCTATTAGAAAAAAAAATGGATTTATTTTTGCTAAAACCTATTATTTTAAGAAGAAATAACACATTTTAATTATATAATTTTAACACTAAACACTCAATGATCATTTTCTTCATATTTATAAATTGTGCGTAATTTATTAATTTCTTACCCTGATCCGACCCGCCACTATTTATTTCTACCATCTCTATATATATATATATAAGTGTGCACACATGATAGAGTGGGTATTTTATTAAGAAAAGTCTCTTTTGCTTATAACGCTATTATATTTTTACTTTTTCTTCGATTATTTTATTTTCATTTTGATTTTGTAAAAGTGTTTTTAACCTAAGAAGTATTATATTTAATTAACACTACGGTAGGTTTGCCCGGGACATTAAGAAGTTAAATTTAATTAAGAACTCTTCTGCTTAAGAGCATCAAGAAATCCTTATAATCTCACAAAATACACCTTGTCTCTCAACCCCTCCATTAGCTGTTACTCTTGAATATATGTTTTTATGTTCAAAATGAACGAACTTGATACGTTATTAAGTTAAAAAATATGGAACTTGTTTATTTTAATGAGCCATTTATTTCCTCCTATCAGCTAAATATTTCAGACAACGCTCTCAAATACAATATATTTTCACCCTAGACACAGCCTGACTCTGATTTCGGGGTCCTTTTTCAATGACATACCATTTTGGAAAGAGAATATTTTAAATTCCGAATTACGTATATTGTTTTTCTTGACAAAAAGTTTCAAAATCCTACATATAGAAACATGACTCAATGAATTATTTTATCATTGTCTCAACATATAAAACAAAAATCATTCCAATTCTATTTATTTTTGTATATTCGATTAATATTGTTCTTCCCCCTTTTGCTCAACAGACACAACCCTCAAAACAAAGCACTTTGTAATTGCCTTTTGTTCTAGAATGTTCTTCCTCGTGTTGTTCAGAAGTTTGGTCTGAATTTATCGGACAAAAATTGGTCTTGAGCTATTGTTGATGATGTCAGTTGTATGTTAAAGCTTGTGAACATAAATCTATAATGACGTCATACGAAGTAAAACGTTATACATAAATAATATAATGATTACAGCTCATAAATCAGTTGGTATAGGAAAAATTGGTCCAAAGGAGGGCGTTTCCTTGAGAACAAAAAAATATACATTATATTTTGTTGTCAGCTCTCAATTTGTCTGCTTCTTTTCCTCTTTTCAGTGTTGGTAATGTTGATTGGTAGAATTTAAATGACCAACAAGGTAGAACGGCAAGACGTGGACTGTTCCTTAATGTTCATTTTCTCATTACTATGAAGAGGTTTAGTGATTATTTTTGATAGTCTGTTTCCGCCGTCCTTTTTACATTATCAAACTATACAAATCAATTCATCATCATGAGCGAGCAACAAGCAAAAATTTGTCCAACTCCCTCTAGGAAATCAAAGGGATTGAACTTAGTCTTAGAACTTGCCGCAACTCTAATTTTTACATATGTTACGCATTTTCTATCAACTCTTTCGCTTCAGATACATCAACAAACCATCAAGATCCTTCAGAAAAAAATAGAAGCAACAAAGAATGAGAGAAAATACTTTGTATTTCTATCTAATGATTCTGTGGATAAGGAATAAAACAAAAAATCTATCAAGAAACAACAAGTAGGAAACGGGGAAGAAGTTATCAGCACTTTTCATCATAATATGGGGAAAGAATCGTTGCTCAGTACTCAACCATCTCATATATTTGTAGAATCAAAATTGTTTAAAAGTTTGTTTGTGTGTTCTTTTTAACAATAGGTCAATTATGAATCATATAAAAACGATAATATTATTTGTTTAAAGTTGTGCAGGGCTCAAAGATGAGATCAAGGACCTCTTTGGATCCCCATGGAACCAAATTTCGTCATCATATCAAAAAAAAAATCCAGTTTAATTTACAAACAAATCATTCATTATAATTACGTCACAATGGAAGAATTATACTCGGAGCTCCCGGAGATTAGCAACGGAAATAAGCCGTACTTATATATATAATTAATAATCAAGGGAAAATAAGTAAACGCCACATGTGTAACACCACTGGGGCCCACAATGTGTTACATTCACGAAACCAGAAAGAAACTGAAGGATTCCAATCACCACTTAAAGTCATAGGAGGACCACAGAAATGCCAGGAAGGTAGAGATCATCGAGGAGGTGCACACCATAATTGAATGGCCCCGACAAGGACCTTCGTCTCTATTGGAAAGAAAGTTGAAGTCAGTGACATGATTAGGGGATTTGTTAACGATAATTTCAAATGCCAGTCTTACCAGATTCAAACGAGCCAGATTTATTGCCCTCGGCCGTTCCAATTTTAATTCAATAGATTATTTGTTAAGTTGGACGGCTTGTGAAAACTTATTCAATTGCTCATGAACTGGAAATTAGCCAGAAGATCACTTAGAACAATTTCCATAAGGCTGGTTTTAAGAAGAAGCTCGATATATGGGTGCCAGATGAATTGATAAAAAAGAACCTTTTAGGGTCAGATAGATGTTTGCTACTCTTTGCTAAAAAGTAAAGCAATCCATCAATTTTTGAAGTGTATAGTGTCTGATGATAAAAAGACGATGAACATACGTGAACAAAAGCCGAAAAGGTCGAGGTCAAAGCACGGTGAAGCAGCTCAAAGGATCGCCAAGTCTGGATTATTAGTCAGGAAGGTTCCTTTGTCTTTGGTGGGATTGGAAAGGAATCATCCAATATGTGCTACTTCTATAGGACAAAACACTCAATTTCGACTTATATTGTCAACAACTTGGCAGATTGAAGAGGGTGGTCGGCCAGAAATGGCCATAATTGGCACATAGAAAGGGTGCTGATTCCATTAAGACAACGCCAGGCCATTTATATCTTTAAAGACGCGCTAGAAACTACAAGAGCTTGGATGGGAGGTTCTTTTGCATTAATCGTAAAGTCCAGACCTAGCACAAAAGATTTTTTCCTTTTCCAGTGTTTGCCAAAAAAACTTATTGTAAAAAACTGGCCTCAAGAGACGCTAGAGAAAAAGCTGTTCAAATTTTTTACCAAAAGTGACAAAGACTTCTTCAATCCTGGAGTTATGAAATTGACTTCAAAATGGACAAAAGTTATCTAACAAAAAGGATAATTTTATTGTCAAAAGGAAGCGAAAAAACGCTTAAAACTTTTTAATTCACATATTATTAAGAACAGAAGGCTTAAAAGACATGAAATTTGTTAAACCTGCTCTTTTTGTAATTGCTACAGGAAAAGATTTTCTTATCTTCCAAAGGTGTCATCATAATAATTTATTATGTAAGAGATAATATGTAAGTATAAAGTTACCACTAGTGTATGCATAACGAAAGTAACCCTGAAGATTTTTTGCAGAGTTATAATTGTAAGTCCTTGTTGGTCTTGGAGTAGAAGTGAGGATTGGCGACACTGTAATTTCTGCCTGGGATTATCATTGCTTGATATGGAATGGGATTTGGGTTTTCTTATCTCTCATCATAGCTACTTGCACTTAATTTATTGAAACAACATGACAATTAAGCTGCTCTCCTTCCATACATACTTCAAATTATCTGGGTGACCAATTTAATTTCTGGTGTATTTATCATAACGGTGTTTAATATTATTTGAATCTCTGATTAAGAGCATCACGCATATCTTCCAAAAATACCCCTGATTCATAACAATGTAATATAATAATACGAAAATATTATATTTATTGTATTATATAATATATAATAATTAAAAAAAAACACTCTTTATGACGTCACAAGACTGTCCCAACTCCGACATTAGAACAAATTTAATCGCTTTTAAATCGTGGATAGATTTTTGTGTTCTCAGTATATAGACCGATAATTTTATGAGTTATGTAAATATGGCTTATCCAACCAATTTAACCTACTAAGATGTTTTTGTATGTCAATGTTCACCATTTTAAACCTCACATGACATCATCAACTATTTAACTAAGACTGAATTGGAACTAATTTTTCTTCGGCACACATCTAGACCGAATTTTTATTTTGGGATCCGTCCCGTAGACTCAACTTCTTTAAAGTATCTAATTAGTTGAGTTGTACTGAAAATCATAACAGTCTCAGACCCGTCCATGTAGGATTTTCAGATCCAAACCATGAACTATTAAATACAGTGTTGAAATGTATAGAGGGAGAGAAACCCCTGATTATAGCTGCTTTAATTCAATTAGGAAATAAATTATGATTGGATATGTTGTGGATACAAAAAGAAAACTTTATTTCTCTTTCTTGAAGAGAATTATATGTATGCCACAATAATAATAAAACGTTGTTATGGTTTTGAGTAGGTCTAAATAGCACTTTGTGTGGATAAGGAACGTTTTGTTAGACTCTAAGTTCATTTTCTTATTTTCCTAAAAGATATATTAAAAAAGTTATAAAAAAGTTTATGGAAAAAGGAGATGAATGGTGGTAGAATCAAGAAAAGAAGTACTATCCATGTTCATAAGCTGAAGGGGACGCCTTATAATTTACAGTCAACACAAATTCGTATATTTACACTTTTATTTTAAGCTATATGAGGTCCCACAATTTACCAGATTTTTTTTTTTTAATAATAATTTATTTATAAATTACGTTTATAATGAAAATGCTGAATATCGAGCAGCTGCGCTTATCATTATAGCGCTTAATTCTTCCACATGTAATAGAGAGTCAATAGTGTTCATTTTGTAGCAATTAATGATTGAATATTTAATAAAGCAAACTCCACGGCTTGGTGAACAGGAGAAGTATTTTTATTTCTCTTATAAGCTCCAAATAATATATTTAAATGTATTAAGTTAGAAGAATTTGATCTGTTGTCACACAAACGTTGAATTGGATAAAATATTTGACTCCTCTCAAAACAGGACAATCAGCAAAAGCGTGTAGGGTAGAGTTGAACATAAAGCCGCAGTTTTTGCACGGATAATAAAATTTGATATTGTCAGAGGAAATTTGAAATTGTGCCGTAAATTTGTCCCGTCTAAAATTCCAGAAGTTGATCGGTGGTTAATAAATTTAAGTTCAAAATTGTCAATATATTCACAATTATTATGTCAAAAAAAATTTACTGGATGAATCAATTAATTATCATGGAAGTAAATTGTAGGATTTTTTGGACAAGTAATTAACATAAAAATAAACATGGTAAAATTGACAATTTGAAGAACATTTTATGGGAGAGCAGCTTAGCTCTCATAACCTTTAGCTAACCTATATTAGCTGCCATCTGGCGAGAGAGAAAATAAATAAACAACTATCCCCCATGTAGGCTTCCCGAAAAAGAGGGCGATACTAGAAGCTAAAGGTAAAAAGTATCCAGATCGTTTAAAGTGGTAGCCAATGGGAGAAATAAATAGCGTTCCGATTGAATCACGAAGAGCATAATGACTAGCTAGAGGCTTAGGGGTCCCAATCGAAGGAAATGAGCTGATTACCATTATATCTTCCTCAAAAAGCGAAGGATAATTTTGGGTTAGTGACAGTGAAAGATGTGATAAATGCAAGGAGGGGTTCATCCTCTATTGATGATGCTGAAGAATCAACTCCGGCAATACTGATTCAATCCAAAAAGGAAAAAATACGGGGACCCCTTCAAAGTGGCCACATTGACTATTAGGGACAACATCTCTTGGTAAGACCACACATACAAGTTTAAAGAGACTTCAAGTGAAAGAAAAAAAAGAGCATAAGACTTCATCAAGCGTATTTGGGATCCTATCCTTACACCAAAACAGATGTACTTGAAATACCGTATCTCGTTTCGGGTCTTTTTCACAGAAGGGCTCTTCAAGGACGACCAGGGAATGTAATAAAAAACAGACAATAACACATATTTTCAGAGATTGCAGCGCCCTGAAGTATATGATACAAGAAATTAGCCAGGGTGTGGAATTCCCAATTGGGCAGGAATCCCTCGAACCACGAACTCTTGTATGGTATTAAGCGATTCGCCTCGAAAGTTGTCATCAAATTACTGTGTTTGTTGTTTGTAGCACAGAACCATAATGTTTCTACCACAACTAGTTTAGCTTTTGATTGCACTAAATGAGTTCAGTTGGACAAGGTTGGCCAACGATGCCACTCCGTATCTAGCTAAGACATAGGCAGGAATTATTCCATTTTTGATCATCAATTCTACTATGAGTTCCAACAAGTACTTACAATTATAACTCCCCAACTAATCATCAGTATTACTAAGCATCATTGGTGAGCTAAAACACTCGTGGTTACACTTTATAACTGATTCAACATTAAAAAAATATAAGTTACCTTTTTGCAATTCTAAGTTTGGTTTTTGTATTTGAAGGAGATCGGTAATATGTCAATTAAAACATTGTTAATTCGTCAAAAACAATGAATATTTTTCTTATCCTTATTACGAAAAGCTCTCAGATATTATAAATAGTTAATAATGATCAGAGTCCATTTTTCGGCAAGTCTGTGTAGACATGACTTCCAGGAGAGGGGAATAAAATGTTTTACAGCTCTGTCAATATGAGCTTCAAACTAGGAAGTTTTTTAAATATTCATATTTTAGGGGTTGAAGGATTTTATTTGATCTAGGTACATACTATATACTTAAACAGAATATTAACAATAACAAGGTAAATTGGGAGTTTGAAAGCTATCATTTATAGTAGGAAATGGATTTTTGTTGTTCTGAAAAGTATGGACTTGAATATTTAATTAAATACATAGTTATGTTATTCTGAATATCCGTACTATAATTCTAAGGGGTGGAAACTTGAAAATTACATACTTGGAAAGAAAAGAAAATAGCCCGCCATTTTGTCATAATACATTTAACAAAAATCTTTATAATTAATTAATTTATATTTTTGCTGATACATAGGCCATGTCAAATTGATTTATTTTTTTCATCCGCCCTTGGCATCACACAAAAAGGGGCAATCCCCTAGCGTTAAGAGTTGCAAGTATTGGATTGAAGTTTGGGTCCATGGCAACTCATTCCTCATCAAATAAGGCCTTTATAGCTTCAAAATTCGGCTAAAGACACTCCCTTGGATGTGCGGACAGAAAGAAAAGTCGAGGGGATTGACATGGAGACTGTATGATGGCCATATTCTCTTGTGCCAGAATGCAATGTTTTTAGAATAGAAGGACTAAGTAATTTTTACAGTGTGAGGGGACCCCATTTAGCTGAAAGACGACCCAGGAGAGCATGTTAGTCTTGAAAAGGTCGATATAAATGGTTGCTGTGAGCCTATAACCCTCTTGGAAACATATAATATTATTGAAGGCAACAATGCCTAGCGTCATGGTGTTTGGTGGTGGTGGTCATTGTAAGAAGGTTTTCATTGATAACTCCGAAGCTGATATAAAGGTCACTACGGCGATTGTAGGGGGGGAGATCAACGTCAAAAGTTGTCTCGTCTGAGAAGAGGCCTCTCCGACATCACGAGGGACTTTCCACCCAATTTTTGAGCACAGTCATGTAACTGACGTTTATGTTCTTGTCATGGGAGTGGATAGACTTGGTTGGGTCCTTTTTGATAGCGTCCTTGAGGGTACCTGCACTAATGATGGTTTTTTTAGAAGGCCTCTTTTGTCTCCTTTGGTCTAGCCTCTATCAGCATTTTAAATGGTCTTACGAGCCATTCCCTCCAGCGTGGAGTGTTTTGGAGTGTGACACGCACGAAGAAGTGTTGATACCCTGAACCTCTCATCTCACTGTGACGACATTTCTCCTTTTATTTAACAAAATTTAAACAAAAAAAAAAAAAAAGCACTCCCAGCTACCTATAAAATTACAGACAGTTTTAATTTTTTCACACAGAACCTTTCAGATCAATATAAAATTTGAACAATGATGTATAAAATATGTCCCGTCGATATGTAAAAAGAAAAGAAACCGAAAAATGAAGCACCTAATCCTGACAATTTGAAGAATGTTTAGGGGGAGTATATCTTTGCTGTCATCAGCTGTGACAGGAAAGGTGGGCAAGAAAGAAAGAAACTAGGACATGGACATCCGTCCTCTTTATATAGAGGTTGATTTCTTCCATTCTAGTCACAGGCCAACAAGGACTTAAACTGAGTTATAACTCCCAAGTAAAGCCTAATTGTAAGTATATTATAAAAGAGGGAGTCCTCTCATTTTTTTTCTTCCCCACGTATTAAGTTGCTCGAACAGCTGATCGATAAGAATTTTCCTGACACATAAAACCCCATAATTATGTACATCTTTTAAATCATAAATTTAATTAATTTTTCATAAAGACATTGCCAAAAATTTACCTAAATAATGTTCCAAAAGGTTTAAACTATATTAATAACTTAAAGGACCTCCGAATTGGCTTCGACGTTTTGGGCCAAAAATGACCCTTCTAATCAATGGAGAATTTTTGTTTTAAACTTAAGGAGCCTGGAACATTTTTCTATTCATAAGTAAAAAACATCCACTTTATATGAAATGAAGAAAATTTTGAGAGGAGTTTCATGTTTGTGTTATGACCATTCCTTTCCGGTAACTGCACCCTGTACAATTCACATCTATCAAAGAGTAGGTTCCGTGACTGAAATTAAGATGAATAAATGAAGAGAGAGATAATTTGAGTGAGATAATAATGAAAAAACTCTGTACGTCATATTGAATACATCAGTCTTAAGAAACCAGTTAATAGTACGTGTGCGATTCAAGGAGAAAAAGGATTTAATTTTCCACCAGGAATCTCCGGATTTCTCAGTGAATAGCTTAGGGATTTTAATAATTGAGGTATTTATGCAAAGAAACTCCCAATATCCAACGTAAAAACCACTTTTCAAATTCATATTTTGATATTTTTCAGACTTTGTTACATACCTCAGGCCTTCCACTAAAAACCCTACATTTCCCTACGTATATATTACGTCATAAATGTGTTTGTTTATTTTTGTTATTTTCTTTGCTGTAGACACCCAGTAGTAATTACTTCAAAGTTTGGTCTTCACACCCACTTTCTAGGATGTATTTGATACACTTCTGGTCATAATATCATAAAAATAATAAACCATAGATGATATAGTCCTTTTAAATGAGAACCTCATTCCCCCACCCAAAAACAAAAAAACTTTATTTCAAAAAAGACTCTAAATATCTGAGCTATTCCTACACCCTCCCCATCCTTCTTCTATTCAATACACAAATCCTGTTAAGTTCCATGCGTGTGCATGGGAATTACTCGTATTTTTTTTGATACTTTTAGTATTAAAAAAAATATCATAACACCAATATTTGTGCCTGAAAAAAATAAATTATCAAAATACCAAAAGTCTTTTTAAAATCTTTAGGCTTTAAAACTATAACTCTAAAATATTTTCTAAAAGTTATAAAAAAAAAGTTACATACTACCGATTCTAATTAACCAAATTGTTCTTCAGAAAACAAAATGTTACTACAAACTTTTTTAAGATCCATAAAAGATTAAGTATTAAGAAAAATGTTTTTCAGGCCTTAAATATTGCATTTTTTGGATAATACAAGCCTACTTCTCAAAGAGTTTAAATTCTGGGGAATAAAGCCAGACTTTTTTTTTTTTAATGCGACGAGAATGGGCTGTTCATTTCTTTTTTTATAATACATATTCTAAGGTGAGAATTTGTTATGGTTATTCAAACTGTTTATACAGAGGGTTCGGACGCAAAACGTGGACCGAATGACTGATTTTTTTTTTTTTAAATGTTAATAACTTTGACACACAACCTTCGTGAACATGTTCACTCAATATGACCGCCCTCAGGAGTAATCACACCCTCCACACGGCGGCGGAAAGCCTTGCAGGGGTTGATGATGATCTTCTTGGACAAGCCGTTACACTCCTTCACAATAGTGGCCTGCAGGTTGTCCACATTCGGGAGACATTCCGGTTAGTCTCACTCTCCAAAGTGCCACACATCCATGGGCCAAAAATCAGCCATGTTGTCGCTGCAGAACTTCTGGCATTTGGCCAATGTGTGTGAGGGAGCAACATCTTGGGTCCACACATAGTTGTCCTCTGGGTAGGGGGTGTTAAGCCATGAATGTATGGTGAACCTCAACACCTTGTAGTAGGCCTACTGGCCAATTTTCTCCCCAGCCTTAAAAAAGAAGGGAAGGACACTACGACCCCCATGACTATTGTTTGGGCTGGATGTTTTTATGGAACACCCATTTGACCTTCTCTGGTGATCCCCCAAGCGCCAGTTCTTCTTACGGTCCACGGTGAAAATTTTCTCGTCAAAGGACGGACTTTCTGGCACCTTTGCAGTCTCCTTTCCTTCAGAGTATCCGTCAACAGGCGGCGTGGGTTCCTTGTGTAAGAGGACAATCCCAAGTCCTCCTTCACACCCCTCCTGATTGGCGTTCGTCCAAGTCCAACTCGTTAGAGAGGCGATTCATGGATTTTGTGGGGTCCTCCTTGATCTTCTTTCTTCGGGTACCCCAGAAACTCAGAATTCCTTTTCAAATTGTGTCCCCCTCTTCTTTCTTTCTTTGAGAGCTTTTTATCATCCTTTTTAATCTTGGCCACCTTGAAAATGAGGCTCCTGGAACACTTCATAATGTCCATAATCTCTGCCACCTCAATTTTGGCATCCAGAAGGTCTGAGAGGCCCTGTCTTTTTTACTTTTTGCTCACTCATGATGAAAGATTAGAGAAATGTTTTTTTTTTTTTTTTTTTTTGCAGAAACAACAGGGGATTTGGATTATGCAGGAAAAAATTACAAGACCTCTCTATTTTAACACAACGGAGGGCTCGTGTGATGATTTCCAAAAAAGAATAATATAATTTCAATTTACATTACTTTGAGTTGCATCAAAACTTGAATAAGGATGAATGTACCTATTTTTTATAATTCATTTCTAAATGATTTTAAAAACTATTTCCCAGAAGATAGTGCTCCACAAAAACCTAACTTGATACACCTCTTTACCCTCTACAGCTAAATATCTGTCGTCTGATATTGAAGATGCGTTTATCGAACTTTCATGAGAACAAACACTAAAAACAGATTTTGATTCAAAATACTTGAAGTATACGAAATTAATGTGATGAATGAGTACTCAGTACTGGCTAAAACAGCTTTTGATTTACCATTTGGCTCAAGTTATTTATTGGAGAATATATTTTCTGTATTAAATTATAAAAAATAAATACAGATAGCGTCTTAACGTAGAGGATGATCTTAGAGTTGCTTTGTCAATAATTAAACCGAGAATAGACATTAATGTGAAGAACAACCTTCAATCGTTTATAAACCTATTTGCTTATAATTTGTTTCTGAGTCACAACTTTGGCTTTATTTACAGTAAAATAGAGAGGTGATTGTATAAAAAGGATTCCTAGATTCCGTTATATTGGTGTTTCCCTGTATCGTTTATATTCCTTTTTTTAATATGACCTCTTTTGATATTGTTGTCCTTTTTCTTATTATGTACACGAGCGAGTTGCGCACCTGTGTGTATATATATTACCCGTCGTTGTGTGTGTTTGAAGGTGACATGTGGCCGCCTTTAATAAAATTAGAATTACAGTCCACTAATTCATTTGTGTTGTGAATTAGGCCCGTCCTTGCCTCTATAAGGAAAGAAAACCCTCGGGAGAGGTTTTATTCATGGTTCATCGAGCCGGATCTTAAAGATTTGGATAGATTTGTGATTACCAAAAGCATAGGGCAATATCATCTGAGATCGTTAGTAGAGCTTCTAGATATTAAAAAGGGTTTTTCTTCACCCGTTGAAGTGACTAAAATTGAAACTAAATAAGCCTTTCCCATGTTACGTGTACCCCAATTGGAATTACCGAAGTTTGACGGGGAACTGACGAACTTTGCGTCATGGATGGAGACTTTTATAGAAAATGTTGATAATTATAATATCAATACTATAACGAAGTTTACTTTTTTGAAATCTGCACTCTTAACAAAATGTCATTTCTTCCGCTGACCAAGAAAATATCCGAGCTGGTCCATAGATTTGGGGTACGAAATCAAGTAAGAAATAACGCCCATGATCTTCATCATTTCCACGATGAAATAATTATGATTCAACGTGCTTTAAAGGCGAATGATATAGATTTGGAAGATACTAATGTAAGAAGATTTGTCATTCCTCTTCTGGAGAGTAGAGTTTCTTGCATCCTTAGGGATCCTTAGGGATGGACGGGAAAGATTTGTTAGTGAAATTCAAGATCAAGATTTGATCACAATAGAAAAATTCCTATTGCATGTTAGAATTGCGGCTAAGGTTGCGGAAACTCGCAATTCAATGAAGAGTCATGGAACATCGCAAATCATGAAAAGGGTTGTTCATAAAAGTATAGTAAATTTATATCAGTGTCCTAATAATTGTTTAGGGCAACATTCACTCGATGGTTATGTCAAGAAGAAAACATAATACAATGCCCGTCAATTACAAGTCAAGAATCTCGTTGTTTGTTTTAACTGTTTGAAATGGGGCATCGTCTAAGCGAAGGCTTATCAATTAATTCCTGTCAAAAGTGTAATGGTAGACACTATACCCTTCTTCATAGTACATATATCGGTGATTTTATATTAACAATATATTCGATTATTGTATGTCTTATTTTTTCCATATATTTTTCAATATATTATGTAGAATTAAATTCCTTATTTTTGATCAAATAAGTCAAATAACTATTATTTTTTGCCTCTGGGTTGAATTGTATAGGGTCCATATAGATTTTTAATTCATTTGTTTGCATAAAATGTATTCCAAATTTTATATTCATCTCTCAATGAGAGTTGTAGTGGTTGCAGATTGTCTAGCAATATATTTTAGGGGTGGAACTCGAAAAAAGTTTGGAAGCCAATGATGATCTAAATGATCACTTGGAGAAGTAATTTTGATCTATAACAGTGAAGAGAAGGGGAAATCCAAGAAGTAGCATTGGCTAGTGAATCATTAGGGCAATTATCTAATGTAAGAAAACAAAATAATCAAGAGATGAGGAGTCAAATAAATATGGGATGCTCTTATTATGGAGGGAACAATCATGGAGTCTACATATTGAAATAGGTTTAATCGATGTAACTGAGTAAGGTATTATGAAATAGTTTGTAAGTCCATAAAGATGATGAACGATTTGCTGGAATTAGAATAAATGGGATTTAGAAACATATGAATAGTCAAATGGTACTACCGTATTTAATTAGTAAAATAAAGATAATTTATCAAATTAGAGTAGTTATTGAAACTGGTGAAGAAGTTACTGTAGTAGAAATAGAGTTTGTTCAGAAGATGGGATGAAAATGTTATAAAAGTACGAGGAAAAGAAGATATCAGGTGTTGATGCATTACAATTAGGAACTTATGAGAGTTAAGAATAACTTTCACATTAAATTAATTAAAAAGAGTAGAAAATGTAATAATATCTCGAAATATTCCGGAAATTGAACCTCTAATCATAATCAAAGGATTTGTCATATAGCCGTGCTTTAATCTGTTAGGATAGAATAAATAAAGAATTAAACCGAAGAATTAAAGATGTTAAATATAATTAAATCAACTATTTGACTAATTTTAATAAGAAATTAATTTAGTAGGGACAGGAATATTAACCCCTATTTAAATATCATTAATATCCAATGTATTTATTAACTATCTATTTGCAAGATGTAAGTTATCTAATTGATATATTTTTATTTTATTTCTGACATTGTGCTAAATAATGTACTAATATTGAATAATATTTTCACGCAACTTTATACTCACGTTTGTTCAATATTCCATAAGAAAACGAAAGATTAGACTGAAAAAATCAATCTAAATGATACTTTTATTTTACAAAAAATAATTTAAAGTTTGAATAACTTCTGTAGTTTTGGTATTAATATAAAGAAATAGGAAAAAATATTAGCTTCAAAATAAGCCATTTTACTAGATTTTTGTATAATTCGAACCATTTTGTAGAAAATGCATTCAAGATAAGTGAATGAATGGGTTTCCCTTTAATTTTCATTTATATTGTTTTTTCATTTGGAAATATTGTTCTGAATCAAAATGATACTCTAACAACGTTATTTTAATTTTATTTTAAAGGCTTTAAAGTTCAAACCTACTGCATAATATATGAGACGGAAATATATCGTGGACTCTTTGATATCAAAAAATGTTGAATAATGAGGCTTTATCACGGACTTATATGTCTTTCTACATTTTCAGATGATTTCCTTTTGCTTCTAACATGCCCTAAAAATGCTACAGTACTTATTAATAAAGGCCTCAAACATGGCTGCATACTACTCGACGGAGGGCTTGAGGTACTCCAAATTTCGACGTGGGGTAGACCACACCCCAGATGGATATTCAAAGGGGAAACGGTCTGGGGAGGAGGGTGCTCAAACTGAGACGTTATGCTTTAACAAAGTCAACAATTTATGCCCTCTGTTGACCCGTTTAGTCTTGGTTGCTATTTAAATCAGTTGCCCATGTCTTCCTAAATCTCCAAATCCTTCAAATATCTCATCACAGTCCAATTTCTTAAATTGTGAGCCTTAGCATCCTGCCTCATCGACTCTCCCTGACTTCTGGTGATCGGAATGTCCAAATCCTCAATTATCCCGATTTTCTAATATCTACCACTGGTAGGAAAACTCTCAATCAACGGAAGGCTTTGTCCTCGCCTGAATGGATGGAGCGGATCTATAGGCTGCTGTTCATGGAGAGGAACCTGGCACCGGCATTTTGGTGCTTGGGGGTGATGTTATGTATTTAATATGTCCTTTCTGGTTTTTATCTTCCTGTATATTCTTTTATGTATTTAAGTACTGAGTTTTATGTATTATAAATAGTGTCGTCTCTTGTAAATATATTTAGGAGAGTGTAGTATCATTCCTCCACGTCCTTCTTCCTCTCATCTCTGGAGCTTGCTGCAACAAACAAGAGAACTCTCAATGCGTCTGTTCTGAAACCAGCATGCTTTTAATTTTAGAAACAAGACTCTGGGAGCACCCTAGGACCTTCATGATCTTCTCAACGCTCACCTGGGCGTGGAGCAAATCAGACACCCTTTACTTTTTCTCCTCCCTCCAGACAACTGTTGATTTGATAAAGATAGCCTCTTTGTTGTTTATTCTCTGGAATAGTCCCTACTTTCTCAGTATTTTAAAATATTCAGTCTAAAGTAGTCCAGATTGATTTAAAGTAATGTCTACGATTTTACCTCACACTCTATATATTAAAAAAAAAATCACTAATAACCGAATCGACAAAATAATTATGTACTGGACCGAGTCTCAACCCTATTTTTTACATTACAGTATGCTATTCAAGTACTTATATTATTCCATGAGTCATCAAATATCATGGGAGCGAGCGGAAAAGAGGGAATGGACGCCATTTAAATGTCAAAAAAGTATGGTTCCTCATTGCCACACGCTCCCCAAGAAAAAGGAAGGAAGTTTAATTAAGATTTAAGATATTGATTTCTACCTAATTCGTTTTTTGTTTTTTTTACAGGATGAAAAAATATACCGCTGGTTTATTGAACTAGATGGATTAAGGGAGTCCCTTGATCCTTATCAAATATGTACATTAAACTAGTCTTTCTCTTTCTTAGCTCCTCAAAGAGCAGTTTATTTCAGTATACAGGATCCATTGAAAGCCCTTTTAAATAAACTACATATAATATAATTATATAAAAAGTAATTTTTTTTTCTGTCATACACCTTCTTAAAATATAATAAATATTATGTTTAAACTCTAGTTGCGTCGGAATTAGATAAAAACAAACAGTTTTGTTAACCATAATGGAAACCAAGAGAGAGGCTATAATCAAGGAGTACTTGAATGGAAAATCTCGACCAGCCATCTTGAGGAACATGAAGAGCCTGGAGGTCAACCCCATGCTCATAAAGAGAAACATTGAAAGGTATGAGGAGACTCAATCTTTCAAGGATAGGCCCTAATCAGGCAGACCAAGGTCGAAAAGGACGCCCAGAGTCCTCAATGCAAGGATTGCAGGAAATCCCAGGAGGAACTTCACCATGATGGCCAAGGATTTCAAAATAGGTCGACAACAATGAGATACCTTATCTGAGATGACCTGGAGATGTATCCCTACACCACCTGTCAAGCAAGGTCAAGAACTTTTTGAAGACAAAAGTGAAGGCTTGGGTGGAAAAAACATTTACACGTCAAGAAGTTTGTTTCAATCAGGATTCAGCTCCAGCTCATGGTGCCCACTCAGTTCAAAACTTTTTGCAAAAAAATTCCAGCATTTCTCGAACAAGTCTTTCTGGCCTTCCTCTTTACCTCATTTAAACCCTCTGAACTTTTCCATTTCGGGAATATTGGGAAAGGAAGTCAATGCTTATCCTTCAATAAATAAGGATGATCTCATAGCAACCCTTGAGAAGAAATATAACCAATTTTCAGATGATGTAGTACGCTCCATTTGTAATGCAGTTTTGAAGAGATTGGTTGATGTGAAAAGGCTAAAGATGGCAAATGTAATATGTTCATATTTTAAATATGTGTCATAGTTAAATAAATTACAAATTTATATTTGTCAAATAAAAATTAATCAAGGGGGAAATGAAGAATAAGAGTAAGATCTTTTGAAAAAAATTAGAATGACCATGAAGTGAGCATATATCAGCAACTGTTATTATGCTTATATTCCGGTCTGGCTCTCTTTTGATGTCAGTTGAAGCAATAGACAGGAAGCATCATTAGGAGCCAATATACTGTGTAGCTTGTATCCTACTTACTATGTATGTATTACATGATTTCTTTTGTATTGTAAAGTAGTCTTTTGTTGTATATATAGTTACAATTTCGCATTGAGTTATAAAAGATGTCTTCTGATTCTGGACCCGGTAGAAAAATTGACCCTGTTTGTAACTATTATAAAAATAATAAACAACATCTAGCAAAGGATTCCTTACCTAAATGCAAAGACTGTAACCAAGAATTACAAAGTAAAGTTTCGTGATTAAAATCTTATATCAAAAAACAAAAAAAATGTCAAACCCTACTCAGGAAATAAAATAATGTCAAGATTCAATTTAAATTTCTTTTTTTGAATATTTAATTTTAACTATTTTATTTTCATGCGCAACTATGACATTATATACATATACAGTTGGAGAGCAACAATTAATTTACCTTTGTCAATAACAAATTGGTAGTATACTTCACTAAATACAAGATTAACAAACGCATTAACGTCCATTTTACCTTTTATTTGATCCAATATACTTTATTTTTTTAATTTTGATGACTATATTGAGGTGACTTATTTTCCAGCAAATGGTATGATCAAACGAAGCAACATATTGAAAAAAATTGGGGAGTGGTAGAAATATTAAGAATTGATCCTTATTAATTTAAACAACTTTCAAATTAATTTCATTTATTTAAGTAATGAAAATCCAACATTTCTATGGGGGTCCCCAAAACACTCATTCATGATGCCAGACACTTTACTCTCCAGAAGAGGAATGACAAATCTTCTTACATTAGTATCTTCCAAATCTATATCATTCGCCTTTAAAGCACGTTGAATCCTAATTATTTCATAGTGGAAATGATGAAGATCATTGTCATTATTTCATACTTGATTTAGGGCCACAAATCTATGGACACGCTTAGCTTGGATATCACACTCCGACTACAGCCAAAATTATCTCTTAATATTCTGATAGCCTCGTCATAGCTTTTCTTGGTCAGCGGAAGAAATGAAATTTTGTTAAGAGTGTGGATCTCAAAAAAGACAACTTCGTTATAGTATTGGTATTATAATTATCAACCTTTTCTATAAAAGTCTCCATCCATGACGCAAAATTGGTCAGTTCCCCGTCAAACTTCGGTAATTCCAATTGGGTTATACGTAACATGGGGAAGGCTCATTAGTTTCAATTTTAGTATCTTCAACGGGTGAAGAAAACCCCTTTTTAATATCTAGAAGCTCTATATAATATTTAAATTCGTTTTTCAAGTTATTGATCTTCAATTCCCTTGCAAAATTTCGAGAAGCCTTGAACGTCTTTCCATGCCGTTTTTGGAATTCCCGAATTTCTCAAAGTTGTTTACTATAAAAAATACAAAAAAATTACAATCTTTTAGAGTTTTTTCTTGAACTAGATGAAAATGCAAGGCAGGCGGATGAATAAATGAATAATATTATTGGCCCAGATACTATAACAGCCAATCACGCAACAATTTGGTTTTTGTCCATTCTGTTCCGGATATTTTGATAAAAAGGATGATGCACTACGCTCTGGAAGGTTAATTGTTGAAAATAGGGATAAAATAATGGAAATTGTCAAGTTTGATCGTCATTTGTTTTGATTTCCAAACAGATAAATATTCATGGATTTCTTTTTGTCCACACCTAATATTTGAGTTAATTAAATAATATATTTAAATTCAGGAAACCTCTGGTTTTCTATGAACTTTCAAAACGCAAGAGATCCTCAGGCAAGAGTAAGGTGTTGAATTCCAAAACTCTTATTGGCAACAAAATTACCAATTATGAACCCCTAGTTTGCTTAGAAGATAAGTGCTGCTATCACACCAGTTATTGTACAGATGCTCTCTTCTCTTTCAGGATTCCGAACACCTATGGATCTAGATGGAAATATGGTGATGATGTTATTAAATATTACCCCTTCATATTTCAAAGGGTTTAAAAATCTCGAGGTGAGTTGAAATTTAAATAGAAGGAACTAAAAAGAAGAAGATTCATGTAACCAAATGATGTGATTACCACAAAACCTCATAATAAATGAATAACTCATTTTACAAATTCATTATTATTCATCAAATTTTGTTTTTTTATCCACATACCCATTTAATATTATGACTTTATCTTTTTGTAAAAGGTTGACGTTTACTCAACGAGTTAGTGGATAATTTTCAAAAGATGTATTTTTATACGTAGATTATCCAAAAGTGATCTTTTCCTCTATTTTAAACTCTGTCGGTAATATTTATACAAAATTTCCTAACTGGAGTGTTACTTGTAAAATGCCTATCATTGTTAGTAAATGCTTCCGGCTTCCTTTCTCAAAAAAAAAAAAGGCTTCACCCAAATATAAAGGTGGTTGATGATCACTTAGACTTGGGAATTCACATCTCTCGTGATCTGATATTCAAGAAGTATATACACTACATCATAAGGAAGGCCAATCGAAATTGGGCAATCATTAAAATAAGTTTCAAGACACGGTACTTTTCGTTCAACTTAAGAGACTTTATTTCCTCCGGATTTTAACGTACGAATCTGAGATCTGATATTCTTCCTAAAACTATTTGATACGTCCCTTAGAAAAGTTCGAAACTAGGTTTGTGTCGTTTTTTCCTTTATTGGGAGATAGCAACAAACTAGCCATACAAAATCAAAAGAGTTGGCCACGTCACTTTTATCATAAGAATTTATCATTACGGATTTTCTTACGCTCCACAGAATTTTAAACTAAAAGATAAACCATCTTCCCACCCCTGGATACAAAACAAAGACTACTTCTTCCACGAAACAAGACTGCCTGAACACAATGTCATCTACTCTCCAAAACTAATTATAGACCTAATCCTTGGAATTATTTTTACTCTCTATGCGTTTGTCAGGGAAGTGAGCCTGACATTCAGCAATTTTTAATTAATCATTTTTTTTTTTGTAAAATATTTATTATTTTATTTACGTTTCTGAATTATTTTATTTAGTAAATTTTTGTCTTTGGACTTTGACTTTATTTTTTAAACTCTAATATCCCTATCTTAAATGTATTATATCATATACTAAAAATGACAATTTTTATATAATAAAACCTGGACTTTCAATAATTGGACAATATATATTTTTTGGATCCTTGTTAATGTGATTCACTTTGAATATATGGTGGATTTTATACATATCAAAATGTATATTTAGAATCATATAATAAAATACCTGTATTGACATTTTTATATTCTTACACAGAACGTGTTTATCATTACAAAAATACGTCAAATTTAATGAGTATCTATGCAAATCCAAATTTAACTTGCCCTGGTTGAATTGTTCCATTTAAATTGGCTTCAAAGATGACAAATCATCGGGACTTTGCTCTGAAAAGAATGAAATATATATCAAATTAAACATGCGTTAAATTTATTCAAAAAACAAATCAAATAGAATGTATCTACATCATAAAAATAACAAAAGAGACACGTAGCTAATACATTGGTTTTGAACATGAATTTATTAGCTTAATGTCATTAAATAAACGCTACCATAAATTGGAACAATATTGAAACTACTGTTTGGAGAAATTTTTATCAATTTGCAAGTAACAAAAATAAAATCAAAACCTGTCCGAATGTACAGCAGGCATTCGATCTGGAAAATTGTACTTCATCTGAAGTCTTCACTAGTTCCTTACCGTACGACTAAGATTCAACTATGTATTATGCTGATTTTGAGTAAGTAGCTCAATGTAAAGTAAAAGTTGTATTAGACAAAATATATATTTGATTTTAGTGCTGTAAAGTTTAACTGGATTAAAATCAATGACAGTAATTCAAGTTATACCGGATGGTTTAGAAAAGGGGAAAACGGATCAAAGGAGCTATTGGAACATTTATAAATTGAGAAAAGTGTATAATTTTTGTAGGTCATTTAAAAAGAGATACCAAAATATCTAATAATAATATATTTTTAATCCATTTGTACGACCTTTGGATTAAGAGTCTTGTGTTTTTCCTTTTATTTATGAAAACATGGGATAAAATGTTTGTTCTAGGCTAATAGGAGTCGTCCATGGTGTGCTACAAAAGTTGATCCTGGAACAAAACAATACATGCAGAACAATTATTGAGATTGTGAACCAATTGGTTTCGGTAGATATCTTGTTTGGTTAATTTTCCTTGGCATTCATTTATATACAAACTGGAAAAGGATAGGTTTTATGGGAAGGAACCATTTTGTATCAAGCCAAATATAGCTAACCATTGATGGGTAATACTATTATGAACTATCGACACATATAATTTGACTTTTTGTATTTAGATTGCGGCTGGAATCACAAATTTTAAGAATAAGTCGTTGAATTAACAACTCATTAAAACAACTTGCCATCCGGAATTTGACCAAATTAAATATGAAAACAATCTAATTGTATTAAAAATAGGTCAATTATCTTTAAATGAAAGAGTAATTCCTTTTTCACTTCCCAAATCTTTCACAGGTAAATATAATAGCAAGATGTTAAAAACTTTAACTTTTCTTATGGAATGATTATTAGTGATTATGTAATGATCATTAGTTAATATAATTATTTGTATAAATACTCTGTAACATGTTACTCAAGCAGATGAAAGAATCAGAGCCTGTGATAAAAAATAGTGGAATATTGCGAATACTTACCGAAAATGGGGAGGATATGCTTTTACCACGAGCTTGGATAATTGTGGGAGATATACCCCATGAGGAATATTTAAGTATACACCAAATTAAATGCTCACAGCCTGACTTTTGATTGAAGTAACTAAGTATTGAGTGTATCTTCAAAGAAGACAAAATGATAGCCAAAAGAATACTTGTCCTGAAAATACACAAGTACTAGTCCTGTTGTTTATTTTTGCTTTTTTGATAATTTCTTGACTTACAGCTTCAGTCTCCAGTTTTGGAGGGTTTTCCCTCAGGCCAAAGAAAGATTTCCTCTTTATATTTTGCTTTATCATGTCTACGGTGGACCTTTAGTCAAATGTTCGAGATGGTCGCCATATTTTTCTTCGAGAATATCTTCAAGGAGACAATATACATAATTAAGGATTCGATAGATCGGTTATAATCATGAGTTTTTTGTTTTTTTAAACTGGCTCTAGATTATCTCTCTCGTGATCTTTGGGGGTTTTTTTTTCATTTTTTGATGAGTGATGGTAATGATTTGTTATAGTTAATAATTATGTCATGTAATAATTTAATGACATTTTTATGTATGTAATAGTTAAATATATAGTTATTCTAATGAAATAATTAATATTATACTTAAAAAATAAACAAAGATGGAGTGTGAAAAAAATAATGGGTTTTGATTTCGAAGAAATATGCTTCGTTGTTCAATAGACCGGTTTAATTTTTCTCTTTTTTCGAGTATCGATTACGGATAGGGTGGAAAAGTTGCCTTGGGGTATGAAAATAAGTTGTATAAAATTTCCTCACTCTACGATTTCATCTTCATGTGGCACACTCTGTTCAAAGTTTTTGAAAACATGAGAATTTTCCCTTATTTTGTGTATATTTTTTTGATAAACGTATACATCAGATTTTAAAAAATATATAATTGTTAGGTTGTGTTACAGTCTTCATATAATATTGTGTAAATTTTTTCATAAAATTATAGTTTATCCCACAAATAGGAAAAATTCATACGCAAAAAGCGTCGAATGCACAAGATGGGGTAAGAGAGGGCACTATGCAAGAGTATGCAGATGTCGAAAAGAAAACTCTATTTCGATCATCAAATCTATTCAAAAATTTGAACAGAATAAATTACCCATCGATGTATTGAATGCCCATGGAAATTACTTCAAAAATATAATAGCTACATACTATGACATGGGTGCAATTGTATCTGTCGCTGGATCAAGAGTTCAAAGTAAATATCGATTCCAACCCAATTAAAAGAGTATCGTTTAGAATACATCCTTAACTTAAATTATTTATTTATTTACACATGAAGGAAGAGGGATTGTTGTATATTATTAATATATAACTTCCCTATAAATCACTTTATAAATGTATAATATATTCTGTAAATTTATGCAAGACAAAATATATTGTTAGTTAGAGAACATAAAACCCATCATTACAGGAAGTATACTCGTAATTTCTTAGTGACCACTGACCATAAAGGATGAATAGATAACTTTGGCACGAAATTTAAAGAATAGAAATGAGGCAATAAGGTAACAAATTATTTAAAAAATATTGTTAATAGTTACGTGCTGACAATTAAATGATAACAAAACATTCATTCCATTTGGTGATCAACAATTCCCTCAATTTCTTATTAATTAGTTTGGACCTCCTTTTCGTATTGATTGAAGACTCTATTAGCATCACAATAGGAGTTTTTTTGTATACAAGGTTTTCACTTGTTGAGAGTTCCTTTAGTTTTGTGTAGCCAGGATTCTTTTGAAGGACTTCTTTTAACTTGATCTTGAATGGATCTTCCTTCAAATCTTGAGTCAGATTTTCTACTATGGCTAGGCTGGTAAGAAGAGGCCATCTTTCCTCAAGCGCAGTTATTGTTAAAGGTATTTGACGAAAAATTTCCTGCATAAATACGACTTCTTCTCTTAAGGAATCATTATTAATTACTTCTTGTACTCTTCTGGTTGCTACCAAATCTTCATCAATGCTGTTTAAATATTCTCTGAAGACGTCGAAGTGATGGTAGTAGTACTCCATTACTTTTTAACCAAGTTGCTTATCTTGTTATAATTGGTGATGGGGGAGGGAATTTCATACGAAGCAGTTAATACTCTCTTTCTTCTTCCAGAATTCAAAAACGTCTTCTTCACATTGGAAATAAGTTTGTTCCATAGAGTAAACTTTTGTTGAACCATATCTGCAACTCTATGTAATCTATGAGCAATACACGTAATATGAATCCATTACAGGATTTTTTTTTTCGAAGATCTTCTCCTCCTTTGAGACAATACGAGGCGGCATCATTTCTCCAAATAACTTATAAACTGAGCTTATGACGATGTTCTTTACATTGTTTGCATCTCAATATCAATTAAGTCAATAAGGTAAGGTCTCCCACAGAAATGTCCGTCCAAAGGACCAATCAAAATTGCCATCATTGACCTCCCTTGTTGATCTCTTGTCTCATCTAGTGCAACGAAAATATCCTTTTATTCCACCTATTCTTTAATTCTATTCAATACTCCTTGACATACTTCCCCAACCAAGTTGTTAACGACCCATCGACCTGGAGAAGTTTTTCCAGTATATTTTTCAATAAACTTGGAGAAAATGGAATGATCTAGAACATTTTAAGGTATGTTGCACGACACAAATAACTTTGCTACGTACAAATTGAATGATGAACCATTTAATTCTCCTTCGTCTCCTTGAGTCTTGTGTTTCTTGAAGACTTTTAAGTTGTTGATGTGATGGGAGGTTTAGAGTGGTGGATTACTTGCCATAAAGAACGAGATGGGCACGAGAAACCGCAAAAATGGTAAGATATACTTCTATTTTCAAACTCATAATTCCACACATCAGTACTTCCGTTGTTAGAAACCCATGAAAAAAGGCACGTTTTCTTAACCATGATGATGATGCACGTGAGAGAGCAGTAAGGGGAAGTTGCTTTGCTGATGATTATTACAATACTGAGGATAATTTGTTTAGAAGATGCAAGGGTACCAACGTATTTTATTCCTTTTTTTTTTATATAATATCTTTCAACCCATCAATGTCGTTCTTTTTCAACGATTCCAACAACTCTAATAATCGGGTATGTCCTTCTGAACTTTTCAAAATTGCCCACCAGAAATACGACCCGGTCCGGATTGTGACGTCATTGGAATTAAAATAACAATTATAGTATACTACTAGTAGGTTGACGTTTTGCAAGAATTATGGGATGTAAGAGTTTATATATCCATCTGTAGATGTAATAGTTATCATGATTTACAAAAGTAGTGACAAGGGTTTATATACCTTTAACAAGTCAGACCGTTGCTTAGCAGAAGGAGTAATTTTTTATCGGAAGATAATTAAGAGTTCTGAGGATATCCAAGCCCAGATTATCAAAGTTTATATAGATAATTGGCCAATTTATGAGTTTTTATCTTCTTAATAAATCTATACTTATTTGTTTGTGGTTATTAGTTATTCTAATTTTTGGAAATTAAAAAAAAGATCAAGTTAAATTGAAGTAGTTTTATTAATATCATTTCCTAACAAAGAGAGTCATACAGAGTTTTACGAATTAAAGGGTTCTTATTATAAGAAAAAAATTAAATATTCTGGGATAATTTCTTTAATTTTCTACAAATTTCATTATTTTTTTGATCATTTATACTAATTTTCAGGGCCTTAATTCTTATATATGTTCTTAGAGGAGCGTACTTTCTAATAATATCCTGGTGGAAATCTAGAGCTGAACTTTGAAGAATTGATATCAAAGTCTCAATAACATTAGGTTGACTCGATATTTCCTGTCTATGATATGCTTCAAAGATTGCATCAATTTTTTTTTTATCTGAGAGATGAAATAATTTTAGGTTTTGTCAGTCCTCCTTTGGATAATGCTGGTATCCACGGTGTCATATATGAATCACAAAAAGGATCATCTCAAGTCTTGAAACCGATTTCAGGATATTGCGATGAAAAACTTCTTGGCCAAGTATCCAGTGATATAACCCAATCCTTGAAGACTATACTCATAGGCTGAGGAGGAAGAATTTGACTGTGCTTCGAATTCCAGATTCTTCTTAGTCTATTTCCGTTTCTTTATTTCTCGGTTCTATTTCCTTAATTAAACAATCAAGAAAGTTATCCATGGATGATGTGTCTACCTCTTCTATTCGAACTGATGTTGACCCAATATGAAGTCGGTCGGTTTGTCCAAACACAAATAGTCTTAGTCTAGTGATACAATCCTACTATTGAAGATTTTGCACGAATGTCCTTGGCTTTAGAAAGCCTATGGTAAGAATAACCTTCACCGGCGGAGTTCACATGAGGGGATTAGCAGATTGACACAGCACAACGTACAAGATTTATCTTCGGAGTGTTCATTTTGAAATTATTAGGAAAATCGTAGAGACTAGACTTTTAAAGAAAGTGATGAAAATATAAATATTAATTATATTTTGAAATTGTTAATCGGTTATCAATTATTTTAAATCCAATGACGTTAGATGTCACTTGATCTTTTCAATAACAAATCAAAAACATTTGAGAAGAACATATCTGATTATACATACATATAAACCTTGACCTATTCTATCCTTCTTCTCTCCCTTACTCTCATGGACTATTTGTCCTCACTCCTCACAAACATACTGACAATATTACTGCATAATGTAAGAAGCAGACAAAAAATGAGGGGAAGGGAGCCGGTCGTAAACAAGACTTGAGATAAACATATCTAATGATGAGTTTACAAGTCCTGGCGAAATCTGGTTCTTCTAAAGGGACAATTAAATGATTGAAAAAAAGCAAAACAAACCAAATCCAAGTTTAGCAGTTCCCAATCTTTCTGGATACGTGACCCATATTTGCCACTTTGCAGTAACCCTGAGGATAAAATTAGTTGTGTTGAGCCTCCCTTACTTCATTTTAGGAGATAACCAGTATTATGCTATTTCAAGGGTAATAGAAATACAAAGTAAGACATATGTTAATTGGTCATAATTGCTTATGTTATTGGGTGTTTTTTTTTATTTAATAACACCCACTACATAATATTGATTTTTATCTGCCGGAACAATTTTAAAAAATCAAAGCAACCTCAAACTTTTAAATGTATCGGGTTTTAATGATATTTTTATAATTTATAACAAGTTATATAATGTATGGACTATTTTTGTAGAGCAAGCAGGCATGCATCAATGCATGCCTAGTTTTGGAATCTATAAGCCAGAAACTTTTGTTAGGACTTGAGTAGACGTAAAGAAAGTTATTTTTATTATGTATAACGATTTATTGTATGTAGTTTCGATTTTCTTCAGGTAACTTTAATGTTTTTGTTGTTTATAACAATATTTATACTATTTAATATTCTTTTTCTATATTAAATTATACCAAGGTTAATAAAAATACAATGTTATCAGTCTTGCTAGAATTTTCGATTTGATGTATCGTACCCAAGTCAAGATTGGCAGATTTTGACAAAACACGCAACCACTCATACACTATGACTTCAATATTAAAAAGCATGGTGGAAGTCAAACATCTGTCGTACACTTGTTATGGTATAACCTTGTATTTCTATTAACCTTGATTTATACCATTGATATTGGATTACAATAAATGACGATTAAAAAATAATAATAATAATTTACCTCTACATGAAAGTATGAGTCTTTCAACCTACATGGAACATGTATAAAACCATTTTGGGTTGATCTGTCGTCTGGAGTACTTTACTTAATATTATATAAAAAGGAGAAGTTTAAATTATATACTGGGGTGCAGCATTACTCATGAGTCTACCTCAAATCGAAAGTGTTGTTCAATTGAAAATTATGGTTGCCTTTGAAAAAGTAAATATCTCTTGAAGGATAAAGTCTTGATATTAAATTTCCTTTGGAAATGGGTTATTTGATTTTTGATGTTGCTCAAAAGTTTTTGGTTTTTTTATCATTTCCGGTTTTTTTTAAGTTGTTTTTTTCCTTTTATTTCCTTTTGAAATTAGGTGGCTATAAAATTAACTTCTCGCCATAGTGATTTATATGAACTTATTGTTTTCATAGGAAATATCATACAATTAACGAAAATTTAGAGATAGTTCCAAAGATATTCTATTTTTTAAGGTAAGAGAGTAGAATAGAGTTGAAAAAGTATACAAACCTGACGTTTCCTGATCGAATTTCTAAATATAAAAAGGGTATACGAGAGTTGATATTATATATATATATACAATAAAAGCTGTCTATGGAGAGAGAATTAGATAAAGGAAGGGGTGGTGATCTATATTTAACAAGTCAGAAGTACTTCTTCTACTGTTCAAGCCCGACAACTCATGAAAGCTAAAACAAATATATATATGTCTCGTTTGTAATTTATCCTTCATATTGATTCGGTTTCTATCTATTTTTAATTGTCTTGTCCTTATTTGGTCTACTCCTCAGTTAAGAAGTTTCAAGGGTCCAAGTTGTTAGGGAAAGGGGAAATTGGGGTGTTTCACATGCAATATGGACCTACATTCACATTGTTTCTATAATCATAACAAATAACAGAAACTAGACTAATTTTATTTTTATGATATCCTTACTTGAAATTTAGTGAATAGATATACAAAATGAAGATATTTGAATATATTTCTTTATTTTTGTATGATTGACACAAATAATTTAATGACAAACATATATTCAAATCAAATGTGTCTTCTCGCATTTAAATGCTACTGATATTGACAATAGGTTAATTAATTCACTACCTCATATCGAAGTAACAAGGGTCCTTTGAGATTTTTTTCTTAGTATGATTATCATAGTTGAGTCATAAATATTTAAACTTGATCCCAAAATTGTTTCTAATTGTTCTAAATAATTATCACCTGTAATGGGATAATTCAGTTTGATATTCATGACTCTCAGGTCTCTATGAGAACTCTCTACAACTCAAACGTTACTCAATATTCAGTTGTGTGAGAACATGTGTTCATCAGAATATATTTGATAATTTCATATATTTAATATTTATTGTAAAAAAAATTTACCAAATAGTATATACACAAAGGACAAGGATGGAAGAGTTCAAATCAATTTTCTTACACAGTTGTGTTGTCTTCATAACTATGGTTTAGTCATAGTCAAGTCGTAATTATTCAGTTTGTATAATATATCCTTTAAGTATATGTTAGTATGAGGACAATAATATATAATTAATTATAAGTTCAAAATTGATTGAACTATAATATCATTTTATCTTAAGGTGTTACAATCATTTTATTAATGTTTCTAAATAGTTTCTCTAAAAATTCTGGTGAATCTAAAGTGCAACAATTTGAGGGATGCTAGCCAAAAAAGGCATTAATTCCAATGCTTGAAGGAGTTGGAGTACACCCTGCTCAAGTACCCTGGCAAGCTTTATTACGACAAAGCTACAGTGGAATATCATTTTCTGTTTCTCGTGGATCAATCATACGGCTGGGTATTGTGTGAAGAGTCCGAGAGATACAAACAAATATATATTTATTTTGATAAATTTATTTATTGATACTTTTTTCTATAACTATTTGTTGGATCGACTCACTTGGATAAAGGTAAAAAATTTGGATTTAAATAGATTATTATTCATTCAGGCTATTCGTGAAAACGATTAATGAATGGTCTCTTTCTGTATAACGACATCGCTCTTGTTAAGATTAAATGGTCGTTGCACTTTAAAATTAAAATAATTCAGGCCATTTGTCTTTCTCCTCCTGGTTTTGATATTAATTCTGGAGCAAAAGTTGTTGGTAAATTGCACAAGATATGTTTTGTCACATTTTAAGACTTACATATTAATTTTAGACAAGCGGAAGTGGTTTTACGGATCTGAATGGCCCAAACAATGAGGATATTAGTAAACTTCTCTGTAGAACAGATTTGGATATTGTTGACAGAGGCGATTCTAAATATGTGTTACACATGGTCATTACAAACCAGTAAATAACGGCAAGATGTGACCAAATTAGACCATGATACCTGCATAGGGTGAGAGTGGAGGCCTTGTTACAATGATGATAAATGGTAAATGAACCGTAGTACGGATTATTTCAGAAGGACCTGTATGTGCTGATTAATATTGGCCTCTTTGTGGACTGGATCTACGAATATCTATCTGTAATACCTTATAAACGTAAGAATAATGTAGAGTTAACAATTAGGTTCATTAAGAATCAATTATCACATTATAAAGGATTTTATCTACAGTGTGATTCTAAATTAGTGAAACATTCAGTTCAATGGACTCTAAGTCACTTAAAAATGATTTTTTTGTGCCATAAAAAATTGATATCTATTTTAAACATTTTTTTTATACGCAAAAATTTCATTTCAATCTAAACAATAATATCGAAGCGATGGATCTTTAAAGTAAACGTTAGGGCGTGTTAAAAATGTTGGAAAATGATTCTTCTAATAGAACCATTAATGTGAGTTCGTTGCATGTTAATTTACAGTCACAATTAATTGATAGAAATGGAAAACTAGAATGGGCACTCGATAGAATGCAAACCTCAGCTCAAATTCAAATCACTAATTTGAGAGAAGTATCTTTCTTTTCTTTTTTAACTTATGGTCAAATTTGTGTTTGTAGCTTCATGGCCTTTTACTTTTCACTTGTATAAACCTTCTTACAAAGTTTCATTAAAAAATATTATTAACTTTTTTAGTTATCCTCCTTTCAAACAAACGGAGGCGAAAACATAACTTTTCTATTCAATTCTATTGTTGTGAAGGTAAAAATAAATAGTCTTCAATCGTCAATCAAGGATAAATATGTAATTATGACGATGATATATACCTTAAAAATACATCAGAACACTTATAACTAAGGTTATAGTTCCAAAAAAAAATTATATGTGCCAGTTTTTTATGTCGTTGGCAATCTTAACAATATTCCTAATTTTCTAAGCTACGATAATTATTATTTTATTCTTAAGGAGAAAATATTTATTTATGCAGTGTCATCATGAGTCTGAGTTCTTAGGAGTGTTAAGGAGAGATGCAAATCCTGTGAACTTTTTAACTCTACCGTTTTTTTGGAATTGGTGATCTAAAGAATGATTTTTCTTTTCTTTAACAGTTGTAATTATTATTTAATCACATAATTTCCGAAAAAGATTAAATTATATTCAAAACCTGATTTGAAATTCCTGTGTGCAGAGCGAATCCTGAGGATTTCTTGGGAAGTTATATTTGTAAGTCCTGATTGAACTCATAGTGGAATTGTGGATCGACATCAGAGTAGTTCTTGAAAATGTCCTGTTTATTTCCTTATCCCCATCCTCCTTTGTCCCAGCTGATGTTAGCTAATCTCCTATAAATATTCTTCAAATTATCAGGGTTATCATGTTTTTCATCACTGGTTATAAGTTTTTGGAATCAGAGTAGAATTGAGAATATATAACGGAGTAATTTCTGCTCCTCATTTGGAAAATGATTGGGCCTCGAGTTTACTTCCGTCATTTTCTTCTCCTACGAGGGAGGGGATAGAAGTAACAAGGACTACTACTTATCCTTGGCTTAGTTAGGCAGACAGTGAATAAATATTCATACCTTGAGAAGTTTAATACAGCTCTTGTATTTGGTCTACCTTTCAAAAATTATGAATGAGTTAGACTAATATTCGAGTCGGAGACAGAGTCTTTTTTAGTGGACCCGAGTCAGGAGTTGGAAAATTTGTACCGACTCCGAAACCAAAAGTTATTATAATTGATGTAAATAAAATTTATTTATAGTCTAAGGCTTACATTGAGTTATTCGTAAAGTTTTTTTTCTAAATGATTATACATTATTGGTCTTAAGTACAATGAATTAATGAAACTTGAAAGTTGAAATATAAGTTTACTTTAGGAATTGAAAACGCGTTCTATTTGTGATTTATACTGGTCTATTAAGTCACAATTCACTAACACCCGACTGAATGAATTATTTTCAGAAACGTATGAATGAACTAGTAATAGTTACAAGTCCTATAACTTTTGAACAATTTCTTTTGATTTCATCTTGCTAAACATCTTATATCACAAATATTTTATTTATACTTATCACAATTATTTACTACACATAACTACCTAAAGCTATCAATTAAGACTCGCGATTGAAAAGCAGGAGGGTGTATATTATGCTAAAAATAATGAAGAGTCATATTCTAATCGAATAAAAAGAGGTATTCAAAGCAGTCGAACAATTTGTTCGGTTCCTATCTGGGGAAAAATTATTTGGATAGGAAAGATTCTGAAAATAAAAGCTTCAAAAGATTCCATCTAGAATTAAAGCACTACAAGAAATATTTGAGCAACTATCACTTAGTGAAGATAACTTGCAAGGAGTCAACGACTATTAAAAAAAGAGCAGGGTATTTAGTATTCACGTTTAAAAAAACAATAAACATTCTCACCAGATTTTCAGGGGTAATGGTTATATGAGAGATAGAGTCTTTGTCAATATTAAAGGAATAGAAGATCTAAGGTAAGCCCAACCCCCAATTCAAGTTATTGTTAAAAATGGTTTAGAAGTTGATTTGAATGGACAAAAAAGGTTGAAATAATATCTGATATACAGCTAGTGTAATACTTTTGGTGTCTTAAGCCAGTGTATAGCAAATCAAAGTTCCAAGTAACTTGTAAAACTACCTATACATATTTTGAAAGATATTTTAGAACAGAATTGGGTCTACCGCTTAGGATTGGAGGAGTGGAAGAGAGACTACTAGCCGAGAGAGGGGCACGTCAAGAAGAACTACAGGACGACACAATTGCAAAATAAGTCATCAACTTATAGGGACAATCGAAGAGCCCAAAAGCTTAAAGACAAATGAGAATAAATTAAATTGAGAGAGGATTGGAAACATGTTTTGAGTAAAAGACTGGTTCAAAAAAAAAAAAAGTTACAAAAGACCACACACACAAAAAAAAAAGAAGATAAGAAATAGAACTATGGAGAGCCGAAAAGATTAAACTAAGAGAAGAACACATGAAATCCATCACCTCCACCTTGAAGAGGAACCTCCTACTTTTGGAAATCATTGCTTTTTCCGTGGTTTATGTGTCTTTGTGACAGGAGCACCTCTTCGAACAGGCTAATGGAACATAACCTGGTGGAAAAAATGGCAACTGAAATTGATTTAATGAGAAGAAAAGGTCCTGATTAAATTATTGAAACGCTGCAGACGATAAGTACGTTCCGGGCTAGTGTGACAATGATAAGCAGAGACATATTTAAGAAAGACCTTCCACTTAGGAATAAGCAAGAACCTGTGCAGAGAATCAAAGGGGCGATAAAGTACGTTATTGAGATCTTTAAAAGTGAAATTAATCTTTCTGAAAGGCGAAAAATTATTATTGAGTTTCACAGGCGTCAAATAGGTTGCAGGGACAACTTTTTCAAATTTATAAAAGAGATCAAAAAATCGTACAAAACAAATCAACAAACGAATCAAAACTCAATACATTCAACAGATTAATCGTAAGAGAGACTCAGTGAAAGAGGAATCACCAGCTCACAAAATCCTTTAAAGTCTATCGAACGGAAAATGTGACTATTTCGTTGATTGGTTTAAGTAAAGAACCCAAAAGAGAGACTTTGGTTTTACAGTCACGTCGGTTTAGAAACACCAGTTCTTTTTTTTTTTTTTGTCAGAATGTGAACGCACAACAAATATATGGAGCAAGTTATTTCTTATGGTAATCCATAATTATGGAGTTATATTACATCCAAAACACTTTTCTTTTATTTACATGTGTCTCTCCATCAATGTTTTCATTACAAAAGTGTTCATCATTTTGTCTTAACTTAAAAAAAGTATTTGAGCTCCAACACCCTATGCATGTTTATTTTTAATTTTTTGAGTATGATCTTTATTTTTATGTAGTTTGATACTGTATTGTGCCTTGGTTTTATTTTTTCTTTCAATTTATTTTAGCATGACCTGCTATCAAGGAAAATAGATGCTATATAAAGTTGTACGTCTGAACAAAACGTGTCATTTTCTCGACAACTTGTGCATAGGCCAGAGAGCCCAGGTTTGTTTTATTTTGTAAGTAATTGTTTATGCTTAAATATATCGAAAAAAGAATTAATTTCAATTAATTTTACCTGTATTAATAATTAGGTATTCTGATTTCAATGGAGCACCCTGTATTCATGCACTTAATATAAATATCGCAGAATTTATTGTACTATTGTATTTCTGTAAGAATTTGGAAAAAGTCTATTTTCTTATATTTAGAAAGGATAGAAAAACAATTTATTTTTCAAGAAATGATGGATCCTTTAAACACACTAATTACATAGACAAAGGTTGAAAAACAATATCCATGTCAGGTTAGACATGGTTTACATGTATACATACAAATGAGGCTTTTAGACTAATGAGCCATGAGGGGACTGTAATAAGGGTCCGAAATAAAGAGAAGAAAATACAGGCAGGGGTTGGTTATTGGTTTTCTATGGTAAATATTTATTTATAATTCCGAGCGGAAAGGGTGAAAAACAATAAGTTAACAAATAGGGAGGGGGAAATAATAGAATTTCAAATACCCACGTCCTCCTTCTTCAATTCTTCTCCCTCCCTAATATCCAAGTATCATTTTTTATATACACGACATAATAATATATGTATTAGGGTGGGTTTAAAAGTAAAAAAATCAATTTTCCTTGTCTCCCTCTTCCATTTTATTCACTTAATGATGCATTTTTATTTCTGATTTTAATTAGCCCTCTGTTAGGGAAATGGGATATTTAAAACCCCATAACTTATCAAACTCCTTCTCAGTCTTTAAATCAACATTTTATATATAGGTATTTATTTTGAGAATACCTTGTTTCGGATTTGTTTCTATAAGCAGCACTTTTTTAATCGAGGTTCTAATTAACTGTTTAAAAGTCGTTACTTTGTAAAACCTTTGGATTTCTGAGATTATTTTTTTCTTTCTTTTTTGTCAAATTTCTTTAGTTTAATTTATTTACATTAAGAAGAACAAATTTGGAATAGAGATGCAGTAGATTTTTTCTTCAAGACACCTCAAACTGCAATGGGTTGGGGGTTTAGGTCAGGGCTGGAGGATGGCCACATAGAGGCAGGCCAGAAGTCAACCATATCGTTATTGAAGAAACTGGTGTTCTTCATGGCTATATGAGGGTAGAATGAACTTCTTGATGTTGTAGGCAGTCTGAATGCAGATGCGGATGGTCCCTGCAGCCTTTTGGGCATTGACACCGTGGAAGAATTTGCATACTTGCTTCCTTTTATGTTTTTGCACCCTCATTTTTACACTTAGAGACATGGGATCCAAACAAAAATTGTTTATTTCTATTTCAGCTGTCGATTGGTTGCATAATCAAACCTAGTTATTAAAAATAATGGGGATAAAGGCGTAAGTATATGCTGCTGTAAGTTATGGGTCCTCACTTTGTAGTTGTAAAAATATGAACTGTTTGTATATCAAAAAAAGTACAGACCGAAAATATATTCGAGAAGAATTGTCATGACGTACATATAATTTGCTTAGCTTCTTAACTCCACTATGAGTCACAATATAACTTACATTGATAAATCCTCAACAAATCAATAATATTAGTCTCCATTATCCCGGTAGTTCACGAGCTTTATACTAGGAGGTTCCCTCCTCAAGAATTAAAGAAAAATGTTAACATATTTGGTGAACAAAAAAACCTGTTCAGGTTGTAACTAAAAAAATATTTCATTCATATCAGGTCAATTTTTTTACAAGGCTATCAATCCTTTTAACATGATATTTAAAATTTAGAATTCGTACATGATACTGGATCTGATGCCTCTAACATCATTAATATAAAAGTATTTTGCTAATTTTCAAAACATGAAGATGAATTGTTGACTATATAAGCTATTGAATACACTTATGGCCATGATATAAATAAGTACGACTAATTTTTAGATGAATCTGGGAAAAATCAATTTACAAAAAATAATTGTTGACAAGTTTAAATAATTCATTAAAAAATAGTTCTTGTTTTTTTTTTTTATTGACGACTATTTTTAGAGGTCAAAAAGTGTAGGGTTCGTAATTAGTATTCAGGGAAATAAAGAGTATTCAGCTTGCAACAGATCACTAATAAACAGTAATGTATTCATCGTTACATTCGTGATAAAATATTCAATTTTTTTCAAGAGAATATTTTAACTCTTACAAACCCATTCTGAGGATGAGATATAAGGATTATAAAATCATTGACTTTTTAGATGACACAATAGAGCCACCCTAATATATATTTATATACAGGCTTAATGAAAAGAACGTGTTGGTTTTTAGCCTTTTTATGACTCTGTCCTCTTTATTTAGTGTTTGTCGCATTCAGACAATTTTTATGAGTCTGGTGATTTTTTATTAGAATTTATATGCTTTACTTTCTTGGTAAAATGTATTTGAAAGCAAAAGAGTTTTCATATTTAGATCTGTCCTTTCTGATAACTTTGGTCCTACGGCGCTGAAAGCTTTTGGAGTACAGATGAACACGTGCGGATCAGTTTAGGCATTGGACTGGTCCTGGTATTGCACTTTTAATTTATATTCCCTGAATGGATGGAATAGATCAAGGAAGAAATTACTCTTTCCAACAAGACAGTGCACTGGCCTGCAAGGCTAAAGAAGCGCAGAATGTCTTGGCCACAAAATTTCCTCACTGTTGAATTCTAAACTTTTAGCCTGCAAACAGGACGGATCTGATTAAACACGATTTCTATATCTATTTCTATCTGATACAGGGCGAGTATGGGGCCTATGCCAAGTATACGTTTGTAGAGCCCAACGAAGTTTAGTTAGTTGGTTAGTTAAATATTTATTACTGCTTGTCATACACACATAAAATAAAATTTTACAAATATAAGACAACGAACACGACCACACAAGGGAGTGTTTATACTACAACAGCAGATTCTAAAACCCATGTGACTTTAAAATTTTGTTCAATATTATATTTTATTTCTTTACATTTAATAAATTTTAAAATACGAATATCGTCGTTTTCCTCATATCATTGCTAGATGTCTCTCGTAAGATAGGACGGAGCATCTATTGATGAGATGGTCTGCACTTTGCCGTTCTTCCATACAGACATTGCACGTTGAGCTTATGTCTTTCCACTTGCTTAGCTGGGCTAGAAAAGGGGGATGTCCAGTGGAGGCATGTATAATGAGTCTCAATTTTTCTCTTCCGAGCTTGATACACTTCGACTTCGGCTTATTACGCAAAGTACTTGTATGTTTCATACTTTGATCTTTATATATCGGTCTCTCCAATATAGACAGAAGAAGTCATTAATTACCTTCTTTATGTAGCTTAGAGGCGTCGCAATAGTAAACTGGTTTTTGTCTCTCAGTACCCCTCTTTGCAAAATGGTCTGCAAATTCATTTCCTGTAATAGAATAATG
The DNA here is from genome assembly GCF_016086655.4 of Lepeophtheirus salmonis. Lineage (NCBI taxonomy): Eukaryota > Metazoa > Arthropoda > Copepoda > Siphonostomatoida > Caligidae > Lepeophtheirus > Lepeophtheirus salmonis. The sequence goes on along the minus strand of NC_052141.2, from coordinate 20,124,503 downwards.
TCCTTTGCACCATTCTAGATGTATATTTTTGTCACTCATTCCTTTGATGATGGTTTCTTTATATTTTGAATCTTCGTTATTAGTAGTAAGTGGATTAAAGATTGTTGATGGGGAGTCTGATCTGATTATAACATTGTTCAGTGTTTTTTCGTACTTGAGAAAAGCTTGTGTTATGGCAAAAATATCTGCTTGAAAACACAGAAGCCTTTTTATTCTAGGAAACCATTGTATAAAAAATTGATACATCACCTTTGGGGATGGCCCATCCACCCCCAATGTTTTCGTCTTTAGACCTGTCCGTATAGATGGCCGTGTCAGGATTCTTAATCTGACTATTGTCTATCCAAAGGCAATTACGCTTTATGTAGTCACTTGTTTGATCCATTCTGACTTGTGTAAGTATTTTATCACTATGGAACCTATGCCCACGACGTTTTGGAAGATTACCAATTCCATCCCAGGTATCACGTAAGAAATGTTTCGTTCTTCATATTGATTTCGTTGACCTTTCCTTAATGTATAAGTCCAGAGGAGCAATACCCGAAACTGCCTCCATTCCTGCTGTTGGTGTCGATCGAAATGTGTAAGTTGACCGATATCTTTTGGACCTTCCACTTTGCTGCAGAAATTATTCCATTCTAAAATTTCTTGATTGCTCTGCGATTGGCATGTATTTACAAAAGCTATATATATCTCTATGGTCAGACATTGATGGTCTAAGATCTACATGCCACTCTGTTATCTCGAATTTGTTGAAGGTATGTGGATTCACAATTGTGATATCGATGGTTGAATTGGCTCGTTGTGTGATGAAAGTAGCCTTGTTGCCCTCATTTATAACAGTCAAATTGTTTCATCAATGATGTTTTATAGAGATTCTCCACTAATGTTAGTTTCTCTACTACCCCACAGGTGATTGTTGGCATTTGATTCCATAGCTAAGAGAAATGGGTTTTTTCCTTATTCACAAGTCTTAATGAGACGTCACAATACCTTCATTCTCAATGGGTAATAATTGGTCAAGGTAAGAAACAGAGATAAACGTTACTAGCTTATCTATCTTCATACATATCTTGCAGAGATCTCATTTGAAAATTCTGGAACTGGCCATACTTGCAAATGGTTATTGGCCTCTTTTGATTCCCTTTTTAATTCCTTCTTTAGGACATTGTATTGGGATATAACCCTCTTCCCCTACATGTAGTAGGTGATGGTTTCCCATTTCATACCCATTGTTGGGTTGATATTATAATCATTCTCCATATTTATACATAAAATAATATATGTAGTTATATATTATATCTATGTAGAGAGAGGTTGAACGATATTAAAATCTGAAAAGTTCCGTCCAATATATACTTATTTTATCACATTAGTATGAGACAAAGGAACAGCTGATACTTTTTAATTCTTGAATCCCTTGATAACTTTCCAACGAAGAAAAGGAGAGCTCCAGGCAGTCAAAAGTCAGCCAAAGCCATCAAAAAGAGTTAACAGGCTCTTATATTTATCACTATTTAATCGAATGAATAGGTAGAAAAGCACTTATGTCCTCTTGATTTATATTTAATATCAAAGATGTAGAAATGACGTGTACCATGCTACGCATAGGTTTTGTGAATCTCCAAGAAGTTTATTACCCATAAAATGATAAATTTCTACCTGCAAGAGATTGCCCGGGCTTAAGGTTTTGGTGCCATATGGCCAAGGTTATCAAGAGGGGCGGATTTTATTATGAATAATTAAATTTCATTAAATGTAGCTTTCAAATAATGAAAAAATACCCCATCTAGTTCGTTCGTTATAAGACATTAAAGATTTTCCCAATTTAAATGGGCCATCATGAACAACGAGGAATCAAAAAGAAATGGCATTCCTATACTTTTGAAAACAGTGCATAAAAGTAATTTCACTTACTAGCTACATCATTGGAGTTGGGTTAGTTTCATTATAACCTCTTTCAAATAGACAAGTACCTTCAGTTCGATGTAGGAGGTGCTTGGCTAGAATAATTTATTTATTTCGTTTTATATATTTTTCCAATTCTGGCTTGGAGTAAAGAAAACCAACAGATTTCTATGCCCATCGGACTGAGGGATTGACTAATGGGTCCTTCGAGCTGTTGAAAAAATTAAAAGATTGGACTGGTAAAAAAAAAGACAAAATGGAGGGGGGGGGGGAACTTACAAGTAAATCAGGCCAAGGACATGTCCAGCACTACTTTTTGTATATTACCCGGTACTTTGGAAGCTGTATATAAAGACTTTACATTATATAAAGACAGACATTGAAAATGCCATACAGGGTGTGCACGATAAATTGGAACTACTTTAAACTTCATCCAGATCCATAATGTGGATATTCGGGGTTAAATCATACTAATATAAAAGGTTGCATGAACAATACACTATAATTTCCACCACAATTATTTTGACAACAAACAATAGTCATCATGGAACAAGCAAGGAGAGACGCCATCCTCGAATTGGCTCGCGCGGGACACAAGCCCTGTGCTATCTACAAGCTTCATAACTACCCCAAGACCACAGTGTACCGGATCTTCAATGCCTGGGAGGTTGAGGGGAAGGTCTGCCGCAAGGCCCACAACATGAGAAGTGACCGAATCTGCACTCCCCACTTCCTTGAAGGCCTCCGAAAGTCCATCAAGGCTTCGCCGGGGACTTCCTTGTCCAGGTTGGCCAAGAACCGTGGAGTGAGCAAGCAGCTGGTCTCCAAGGCTGTGAATGGGAACCTTGGGTACAGGTCATACCTTCCGTGATGACCCGGGGTGTCATCTGCAGCACTGGTGCGGTGATGCCTTCTTTCTTCTTCAATACCAAGGAAAGAGTTAACGCGATAAGGTACTGTGAAGTCATGGAGGAGTTCGTCATCCCCTGGATGAAGGATACGGCCGTTGGGAGGGAGTTCATATTCCAACAAGACTCAGCGCCCGCCGCACACATCGACATGAGGACCACTAACCTCTTCAACTCCCACGACTTCACTTTCTGGGATCGCAACACCTGGCCCTCCAACTCACCCGACCTCAATCCGTGTGATTACTACTGGTAGGGAAGTTGGAGAGGGAGGTGTGCAAGGTCAGCCACAAGAGCATCGCAGCCCTGAAGGGCTCCATTACGAGGGAGGGGAATGCTGTAGATTCTGCGGAAGTCATCAGGGCATGCAAATCCTTTAGGGGCAGGATGGAGAAGATGGTGGCTGCTGAGGGAGGACATGTTGAATAAATTTATTGTTTAATATCATGTCTAACTTTTTCATATTAACAAATACACTCCAAATTCCATTTTTATCAAGCAGGTTGAATTTTAAGATAGTTCCAATTTATCGTAGACATCCTGTATTTACAGTAGCACATGGTCAAATCTAAGATTAGTTGAATAATTAATTTAGGTCTAGTGTTTTAAATTTATTTATATTTCGATATAATAATGTATAAATAAATTATGTACAAATCGAAAAAATGACAATTGCAGGTGATCGATGAATTTCCATTTGCACAAAACAAGGAGTTGGTGTCTCCAGGATCGCTGTCTATGCCATCAGCAAGTCTGAAACGTTGGAGAGGAAAAAACCTCTATTAAAAAGACAAAACTGGATCAGGAGGATTTAAAAGATACAGCCCCAGGCAAATCCCCTCAAGTCAACGAGGGGCCATACTAAAGATCTCGGAATATCACAACAGACTGTCCAGAGACCTATCAAAAAATTAGGGAAGGAACATTGTGAGGGTAAAGAGATCACTTTTGACATCTGCAGAGGGTATCAGGCCTACTGCCGCCGCAATTATTGTCATAATGGGTTCCTACATTAATGATTAAGGGAGCTGGGACACATATCTATGCATAGTATTCTCTTGTAAATTATAACTTGTTTATATTCAAAATTCAAATTCTTCAGACTTTTATGGATCACTCTATATAATGGAAACTAGTAACCCCTTTTCGTGGTTTTTGTGTGGACTGTCTACTTATAGTAGAAAGATAGGCTCAGTATAAATAAATCTATTTTTGCCTAATAGATAGTTTTAGTAATGTGTATCTCGGATTATATAAGTACAATTGGTTTACACTAGAAGGTTCTAGAAAGATAAGATTTCGTACTAAAATATTATTTCTATTGTTTTGTGATTATTTCACTCCAGTTTGTTTTAGCAACCGTTAAAGTTAAAGACCCCAGCAAAGATAAAAGTCACTATATTTTTCAGTTTTTTAATCCAGTGGCTGAAAATGTGAATAGTGTTGATGGTTCCGACGCTATAATAGCCAATTACGTGCAATTTTGGTTTCCTCGATTCATTTTCCAGTAATTTTGATTTCAAAGATGCACCAGATCTGGAAGGCAATTTGTCGAAAATGTCGACAAATAATGGAAATGATCGTGCCTGACCGTCAAAGTAGCACTGTTTTTATTACAAAGAATATAAACATAATATAAATTACAAAAAGTCATTAAAATAAAGCATGTCTTTTTTCTAAGCCACATATATATTTAAGTGGTCATTGTCTAACAGTGGTAGATTTGAGTACGTACAGAATTAATATGCTGCAAAAAATTTACATGCCATGGCCTGCCAACAACCAAATAAAAGGCCTAGTGAAAGGACTAGTACATATATTCTACAAAAAACAAGTTTCCATTTCTTTTTCCTGCTTATTTGTTATTTTATAGTTGTTTATTTATTTTATAAAGTGTACATTCAGCCAATTAAACTCTCCTTCTATTAAAAAAAAAAGACTCATGGTTGGAAAAATATTGTACAATTATAATATAATCCGGGAAGCAAATTTAAAATATTTAAAATTACAAAAATTACATTTATAAGCCACGTGGTTATTTTCATATAATTAAAACACTCTCTTCCCGTTCTCTCCACCATGATAACTTATGTGTTTCTTTTCTTCAACTTCTCCTATTAATGTCATTTTTCTATTAAGATTATTTTGAACCAAATTTAATTTAATGACGTAATTTTCTTATTTTAAGAAAAGAATGTTATATTTTATTTTGAAACTGACTTTTTTTTTAACAAGGCTAAGCCTTCTTATGGTGTTTTTGTAAAGTTCTTCTATATTTCATTCAAATATGGTTTTTCAAGATAAATATTATATTATACCTTTATCCCATACTCCCCATGACGTCCTTATTCCATGGGGTGTTTATTTATTCCAATTTCTTCTCCAACGATTACAAACGAGTTTGTATGTTAGATTCCCCTCCCTCTATGTAGCCAAGTGGCTTGTGAATGCTTCCTAGTGAAAGAACACCTAGATAAATATTAAAAAAATGGACAGACGTAGCTTAGTAGGTAAAGCACTCAAAAGACATTATTCTCTTGAATTGGAGCTACTAAACAAACTAGATCTCTCTAACTTACGTAAAAATCGTGAAAATGACATTTGAACATGATCAAGGAATTTCCATTCCTACACTCCAAGCAATTGACCGTCTACTGGACCACAGTCTACGCCGTTAGCAAGTCCAAACGTTAGAGAGGAAGAAGGTCTCAGTCAAAAAAGGGCAAACTAGATGTGAAGGAGTTAAAGAAGCCAGTCCATACCAATCACCACAATTTCATCACGGTTTATCCAAGATATCTTGAGGTTTTACACCAGACAGTCCAGAGAACTATCAAAAAAGTGATTAGAAAGAGCCTTTCAAGAGGGAAGAGACACTTTGAATGAAAGATATAAATTTCATCTCCTGACAGGCCTGTTACCTACCCCATCGAATACACCTTTTGGGCGCATGTCGAGGCTAAGGTCTTGAATGTGTCATGCAAACACCGAGACCCTCAAAGCCACTGTCATCCGGCACTGGAATGCCATGACAGAGGACTACATCCACAGCTGGTACCAGGCCTTCTACCACTGTCTGGAAGATATCATTGCCGCTAAGGGGGCTATATTAATGATTAAGAGAGCTCAGACCCATATCTATAAATAATTTTAACTTTCTTGAAATGATATAATATAAAAATAATAAATAATATATAGTACAAGTTTAAAACTCAAATTGTTCAGATTTTAATGGACGCCCGGGTATATTGTATGATATTAGAAGGCAACCTCAATGCACAAAGAAGCGGCAACAGAAAAGTTAACTTGCCTGGGGGCTCAGTAGTTTACCTACATAGCCCGTGAAGAGGGTTGTATTATAAAGGGGTTCTTGATGCTTAGAAATGGGTCGGTTTGAAGATTAAACTGCCTTAGGGCCCAGCATTTCACTTGTACAACCATGAGCTGTATTTTGGGATACTTTCAGGGTTCTTTGATGTTCAGGAAAGTGGCAGTAGTGAATTGTTTTTTTTTTGTTGTTGTTTTTTTAATTATTCTATAGTTGGGTGTCCCAAATATAATATAAATACAATAAAATCACATCTAACAATATTGTCATAGAATGAAATTACTTACAATCATTTTGCGTACAGTGATGTTGCTTCACGTTGATATTATCAACAACAATTGTGTCTAACATTGTTTATATACGATGGTGTTCTGAGAAGTTTCTAACTTCAATCAGAAGATGGCAGGTCTCATAAATAAAAGCTAGTCACATTTACCTAACATCTATTGACAGTTACTCACCAAAGTTTAAAGTATTTTGTACGTGCAATTGTTATGTAACAGTAATTTGAGTAAGGGTTTTTGTCAAAAATTGACAATTATCGATGTTGGAGCTGTCATTCAATATTTGTTTATAAAAGGGTAATAGATTAAAACAATATAAAGACTTGTTGTGTGTAAAGTTGACGTGTCAAAGTATTTCCAACGTGGAGTAATTGAGGCAAAAATGTCTCTTGAATAATAATACTATCTGAATAGATATGGGAGCATCTCTGATTAAAGTGTTCCAAGGAGGATATTACCCAAACAATTTTATCCACAACATTTTTACCACAAGTATTTTAGAGTGAACCATTTAAGGTAAAATGTCCCTAGGCAAAATAGTTTAAGGCAAAAGTACCGGCACGGATAGTTAATGGTAACGTTTGGTAAGCTTTACTGAGGATACTGTCATTATATAGAACTCTAATAATGATTTATGTCAGTAAGTAGTGGTATTTGAGAAGTTTCACCACTTTAAAAAAATAATACAACAACTATTATTTCCCAAAAAAAAATAAAGAATATATATAAAAAAAAACTATTAAAAATTCAAAAGCCGAGTTGTGAATTGAAATTCCTTTTCCGTTGCTTTCAAAACGGATGTTGTTGTTTTGTATGTATGAATGTTATAATTGAATTCCTTTCCGTCTCTGGATTCTTGTCTTCCTCCATTTATCCATTGTATATACACACATATACAATAAACAATTAAGCAATCTTTCAAACACAATGTTATAACACACAAAAGTTCTGTACCTTTCTATTTTAATAATACCACAAAACATTTTTTTTTTTTTTTCAAAGTGAAGAAAGGAAAGAAAATAATTAAAATATTCAAAAAAACGGGAAAAAATATAATTAATACTCTGGGAATGGCAAAAAATAAACTTCCCTATTCTTTTGTAGGTATAATTGCCTATTTTACAATTGAATAAATAAATAAATATATCCACATATGTGGCACATCAACAGAAAAGCAACTAGAATGATATTTCTCGGAATGGATTGTAGATTATTACATTTGTATTCTGAACTATCGTCAATTCCTATCAATTATCTATATTACTTTTATTGGAAACTCTGAAAATTTCCATTAAAATCTGAACATTTTGATTTTTAAACTTCAACAACACATAATTCATTAATTAAAGATTGAATTTCTACAAAATTGATACTATAAATGGATGTGTGTCTGAGCTCTCTTGATCGTTAATGTAGCCTCCCTTAGCAGAAGTTATAACTTCCATGTCGCAGTGGAAGGCCTGACACCCACTGCAGATGTAGTCCTCTGTCATAGCGTCTCAGAGCCGGCTGACTGTGGCTTTGAGATCCTCGGTGTATGGATGACAGACACTTCAGGTCTTTCCCTCGACATGCAATAGTTTTAAAAAAGAACTCGTAACTCATTCAAAAGAGTCTTGCAACTTTCATTCTTGTTTTCATTAGTGGCCTCTCCCCCCTCGAAGGGCACCTTTTTTGATAGCTCAAAATCACTCAACTTTCAACAGTTATTGAATTAGTAAGTCTTCAGATTTTAATAGACCTCCCGGTTAAGGAGCAAAAATTCATCGTCGCCCTAAAAGAATAAGAAATTAATCAATGTTATGATTGAAAGGGGCCACATCAAGCCCCATGTAAGTATTTTTACTCAAATTCAGAATCTAAACTATAACTACAATACTTGGGTATCTTAACTCTCACCATAAATTTGAATAACATGTCTATAATGTACTCAAATATGTGTATGAGATAATATTCTGTATATACAGGTGGGTATATTAAATCCAGAAAATTTAAGGATAATGTATAATCCAATTTTTTTCCAAAAATTAATTATACAACTCAGAAATATTTTGCTCTTACATCTAGGGATCCAGAATGAAGTCAATCCCTCAAACCAACCTGGCCTTGAAAAGGAACTCATTGTCTAAGTTGGTCAATGCCTCCTTAGTGAAAGCCTGCAAGAAGTCAATAGCTGCAGATTGAACTCTTAAAGTAGCTAAAATTTGCATTGGGTACTCTTTCCTTTAACCATTTTGCCTCAAGACAATTTGCTTTACATCATTTCGGCTTCAAGCTATTTCCCCTTAAGTCTATTTTGCCTTAAAATAAAAATAAAAGTTATAGATCAAGATTTGATAGATGACTTTTTGGACGTATTGGATTTTTAAAAAAACTCGCTCCCAAATGTTTTAATAAGCTAGAATCATCATTTCGTAGGAGGGCTGAATTTAGAAATGTATATCCGAATGCTATGCAAAGTAATTTTGATTTGGGTTTCACTAAAGTGATTCAGTATGATGAAGTAGCAATCAAAGATAATATGGTTTGTTATTTGCCACAGCATGGTGTGATAAAAGAAATGATTTTTGATGCATCAATGAATGTAGCTATTGTGGGTAACATAAAAAAATGTACAATCAAGTTTATGTTCCAAAAAGACAACAAGATCTTCTGCGTTTTTTTTTTTAGTCCAAAAATAAATGGGTATATCAAAGAGTGTCACTATATGATGTTGGTTTTTGGAACGTCAAGTTCTGCTTATTCGTGTTTATCTGCTGTCAAAATGAATGCTCAGAAATTCAAATCACAATACCAAACTGCAGTGAATGTTATTGATAAAGATATGTACGTGGATGAATTGTTCACTGGAACAAGTGACATTATCGAAGAAAAACAAAATGGTGGATCAACTTCTTAAGATATATTCTTATGGTCAATTTCAACTACGGAAGTGGTGCAGTAAAATTCAGGAAGTAATTTCACATCTTCCTAATGAATTGCTCAATAACGAAGATAAAACTCTATTACTTGATGAAACTAAGGCTCTCGGTTATTCTTGGAATCCAAAAGAAGATACTATTTACCTGTTTATGGATTTTAACGAGGATTCAAAATCTCTAACGAAGAGGGTTGTGTTATTTGAATGTTCGAGATAGTTTGATACTCAAGGTAGATTTGCAGCTTTTTTTCTTCATAGCTAAACTCATTTTTGAAGAAACATGGAATTGGAAGATAAAATGCCAAGAGATCTGGCTGAGATATGGTTACAATGGATACTTGAATTAAGACTTCTTAAATCCTTTTCAGTTCCTAGACGTGTCATCAAACCAAATTTTAATTATAAAGATGCTGAGTTGTGTGTTTTTGGAGATGAATTATCTAAGGGATGAAGTGCATTGCTTTATGTCAGGTGTGTTCATAATGATGCCATATATAAGTTGGTTTTCTCACATCACGTACTAGAGTCAGACCACTCAAAATAATCACAATTCCACGCATGGAATTAGAGGCTGAACTTCTATGTACTCCCACTATTGAAAATTTTTACCCAATAACTTCAATTAAAATTTCCAGAGTTCGTGCATAGACAGATTCTGCTGCTGTGTTTCATTGGATTCATCGGTAGGCATCAAATTGGAAAACCTACGTTGCCAATCGGGTACAGATCATTCAAGATATTATAGGGCTATCATGTTGGAGTCGTGTCTGTGGAGTACATAATCCTTATCCTAATATTACGATCCTATACCTGACGTCCAATATTAGTTTCAAATCTATGACGTTTTGCTGTTTTTCTTATTGAACATGAACATGCAAGATTACTTTACTCTGGTCCTACTACAACTTTAGCATCACTCCATTCGCTGTATTGGATTGTTCGAGGGAGACAATTAGTCAATTCAATTATATGTAAATGGATTAGATGTCAACGTTCTTTAGACAAGCCCTCTCCTCAAAAATTGCTGATTAACCTGTCCCAAGGGTAGAAGTGTTTCCTCCATTTACACAAACTGGAGTTAAATATGCAGGTCCCATCAATATTTATATTTCAAAAAAAAAAAAAATCAATAAAAATATTATATTCGTTTATTTTCTGGCATTTCAACTAGAACTTGCAAAATCATCGAGTACTGAAGATTTGGTATATGGCCGTCGTCTGTTCGTGAGACAAAAAGGAACACCCTGCGTCATTTGAAACGGTCATGGACGCGATTTGGTTGAAAGGAAAATAAGTGTTTGCCAAATTGTCATTTTCTAGAGGTAATGCATGGAAATGTATCCCACCTAGAGCACCTCATCGTGGAAGTGCGTGGAAAACAATCGTGACATTAACCAAAAATATTATTTGTCGTAAATTTGAAAATGCACAAATGACCGTCGAACAACTAAAAACAGCATTAATGCTTCTGAAGATACTATCACTCCGTCAATCCTCATCATTGGTTTAGACATCACAAGCCTTCCGGATTGCTTTGTTGACAACCATTATTCTCCTAATTCAAGTTGGAGGAAACTAACTGCTATTTTACAAAAATTTCTTAAGAAATGGATGTCTGAGTATATACTCGATCTCCAACGGCGTCAAAAGTGGAGACGCGCGTAGAGAAATTTGAAGTTAGACAACTAGTTAGTTTAAGTCGATGAAATTCAGGGAAGATCTCTCGGCCTTGTTATTAATGTTTACTTTGGTTCTGATGGTATTTTTTCGAATGGCCAAAGTGAAGCTTTTAAATGGAAAAGCTTTTCAACGCCCAACAATCAAGTTAGCTTTCGTCTTGCCATCTGAAAATATATGATCCTACTGAGGGTACTCATGGTAGGGAGTATGGATAGCGATGTCGTAACTGGGTCATTCCACATCAAATGTACACACTTTTTTGCAATTTACGGTATGATCATCTCCGATTTTTGATGAGCTGGCTTTTCTATATAAAATAAGAGAGTGTGTGAAATATTAGGGTTCTGTGACTCACCTGGGCCGTTCTAGGCCAGCTCAAAGTTGGACCTGTTTTGTTTAGAAGGCCGTGATTTCGCTCATTGTGGCTCGATTTTAACAAAAATTACGTCAAAAGACTCACAAAAATACAAACTTTAACTTATGTTTCATCATAATCTTATTTTAATCAAAAACAAAAGTTTGGGGCTCTGGTGCAGTTCAAAATGGCGCCCCCTCCAAGTAGCAAACCTGATTTTGTTTTGATTTTCGTAGATCATATATTACTATATGTTTTCAAAGATATCCAAAATTCAGAGTGGGATCATAATGGGATCACTTCCAACAAGAGCATTATTTAGAGTATATAGAGCCGCTTTTATAGAATATTTGTGTTATTGTTCTATATTTAAACTCGTATTATATATAATATACATATTTTCTGTTGATTGATAAACTAAAATAGGATTCTTATGTAAGTATAATATGATTAAAAATTTATATATTTTATAAAATATCAATAAAAATAACACTATGATACTGTTAAAGTCAATAAGTTAGTATTCATAACAAAGAAATTACGTATTCAATGTACTTTAAATCCCCACATCGTTTTATTGCGCAGTAAATAATTGAAACACTGCAATGCATTATCTTTACTTTAATTGTTGTGTGCGTTTTGAAGAAAGCTATTAAGTCAGACACATTCTAAAATTGATATCACCAGCTGATAAAATGACATCTGCAAGTAAAAAGGATTTTCGTAAGTATTGTGCAGATCCTATAAAAGCACACAAAAAGAAGTATTACGGAACAGATCTTTGAGATGTTTCAAAGCCCTTTTACTGTAGTTTTCTGCGTTATTAAAGACAGGTGAGAAACTATGCACTGTATGTAGGAAAACACTCAATAAAACAGATTCTTCTATATCACCAACAGAAACAGAAATCAGTGTTTCTCCAATAGCAACAGAAATTGATAACATATTTACTGAGGATGAAATTTTGAAGAAAAATATTGAAATGCATACTTTAAATCAGTCACTGACTTTGTTAGGAGAAACCAACAAAAAGCTAATAAATCAAAAACTTATGCATTATCAAAGCGAAAAAAAGTACAGGAATCCGTAAAAAGAAAACTGGACTAAGTCATTGGTTCTCCTGAAGAAAATATATCGAATGTTCCATTATTTGAGGAATACTGCTGCATGTCTGAAGTGATTCAAAGCCTAAAAGAAAACTATCAAGTTTCAAATAATAAACAGAAAATTCAGATTTCAACCATTTTCGCCAAGACCATCAGCATCAGATTAATGATGCAGAATTTCAATTGCTCTCAACGAATGGAAGTTTGCTTGTGATTCCTGCAAAAGTACTGAGGATCAGGAAAATATATTACTCAACAAATTTGAAAACAACTTCATCGACGAGGTAGAATTTCAACAGTGGGTATCCACTGATAGATGTTAATTAATTTCTACTGTACTTTCAATACAAGATTTGGTTGAGCGTTTCTTTGAAAAAGCAGTTAAGCTAGCAAAACCCGACTTTATTGCAAAGGCCCAAAGCAATTTCTTAACAAAGAAGAAAGAAGAAATTATGGAGGAAGAAGTTATGGTAATTGATGACTTTTCATAAAATTACAGTTTCATTGTCCAGGATGCAGCTCAAGCATTTCATTGGAATAAAGCAAAGACAACAATGCACCCTTGGTTTACTATTATAAGAATAATGGAAAACTATGTCACCTCTCTTGCACTATTATATACGATAACTACCATCTTGATTCTGTAGCCGTACATTTATACCAGAAACGACTTGTACATCATTTAAAGGAAAAATTGTGTCATATTAAAAAAATATATATTACTTTTTCGACGTGTGTGGGGACCAATATAAAAGCTGTAAAGCCTTCTTGAACCTCATGTTCCACCAAGAGGACTTTTTGTTTGCTGAGCGGAATTTCACAAGTCACGGCAAGAGACCTTCAGAAGGTGTAAGTGGCACTATTAAAAGAGAAGCTACAAAAGAGAGCCTCCGACGTCCTTATAAAAATCAAATTACAAAGCCGAATGATTTGTTCAAATATATATAAATTTTCAATTCTATTATACTTAAATAAGAATCATAATTTATTTTATTAATCATAATAAAATATGTATATTATATACATATAATACGAGTTTAAATATAGAACAATAATACCAATATATTATAAAAGTGGCTCTATATACTCTAAATAATGCTCTTGTTGGAAGTGATCCCATTAAGATCCCACTCTGAATTTTGGATATGTTCGAAAACATATACTGATACACTTTCTACGAAAATTAAAACGAAATCGAGGTTGCTGCTTGGCAGGTCGCCATTTTGAAGGCTGTACCAGAGCCCCAAACTTTTGTTCTGATTAAAATAAGATTATAATTCAATGTAAGTTAAATTTTGAGTTCTTGTGCATCTTTTGACGTAATTTGTGTTAAAATCGAGCCACTATTAGCAGAATCATGGCCTTCTAAGCAACATAGGTTCAACAATTCAGGCCCAACTTTGAGCGGCCCTAGAACGGCCCAGGTGAGTCACAGAACCCAAATACTTCAAAGACTCTCTTATTTCGAATAGAAAAGCCAGTTCACCAAAAATCATCAAAATTAGGGATGGTCATGCCGTGAGGGTGTGTAGACTTGGCGCAGAATGACCTAACTATGGCTTCATTATATTGGTGTTTCCCTGTAACATTTATATTCTTTTTTTTTTAATATGTATCCTTTTGATATTGCTGTCGTTTTTTCTTATTATGTACACGAGCGAGTTAGACTCCCATTATATATATATATACCACTCGTGATTTTGTGTTGAAGGGGGTATGGGGTCACTTTTAATAAAATCAGAATTAGAGTCCACTAATTAATTGGTGTTGTGAATTAGGTCCATCATTTTTAAAAGGAAAGAAAACACTCGAGAGAGGTTTTTTTCAGAGCATTTCTAGTATTTGTCAAAAAAAAAACCTTTCATACTATGGTGGAACCAGGTGACTTCGAACCTGGTTAAACAAGTACACTTAATTTTTTCAAAAACTGTCCAGAATTTTTTGATCTAGTTCAAACATATCAAGGTTATAACTTGAATGTAGGGTTGTTATAGCTGCGGTTGAAATCTTTGCGAGAAAAAAAAAATAGAACTTGGTGGAGGTGGGAGCCAGATATATGGTACACTTGAATTAGGACCCTTGTTAATATCAGCTGCCTATTACATAATTTTTGGAAGGAGAAATTGAATAAATAATATAAAGAGGAAAACCTTTTATATTCAAAATAGCATTAGTGCAGGAAATTATCATAGTTATATATATCTTATCGGGCATTTTAAAACAATTTACAGCAAATATAGGCAATAAGGGCTACTTCAGAGAAAGAAGTTAACACTAAGACGACCTTCTTAACAGTGAAAAAAAAAAGAAAAAAGAGTACACGCAACACCCGTTTTTCCTTTTCTAATTTTTTTTTCTATCCATAATATAAATGTTCTACCAGTATGTAAAAACAAAAAGAATGAAAATGAACGTGTTCACCCAGACAATTTGCATAATTTCATTGAGGAGGACAGCTTAGCTGTCATGATGTTTCATTGAATTAGTTCTTAGCAGCTCAAGGATACAGGAAATAAACACAAGTCCCTCTCCACAGACTAAGCAAGGACAAAGAATGTGATACTTTTGATGCGGGAGTCGCGTGCGATGAGTAGAACTTTTCTATTTTATTGACTTAAGTCAAGTTTTATGACTCGTCTCGACTCAAGTTGACACAACACTATTTCCAGCAACGAATCAAACTCGTATTTCAAAGTATTACTGTATGTAAATCAGCAAGGAATTCTAAACACATAATAAAAATTCCGTATTAGTATACATAAAAATACAAATTTAAGTTACTTTTCTTTAGTTAAATAGCTTGTTCAAACTTGTACCAGTTGGGGAAAAAATGGAATCAAAAGACGAATTCGTTGTCCCAAATCGTTGGAAAATGCATGTAGCTCTATTGGTAATCCTCGAAAAAACGCATGAATTGCTCGAACTCGAGGATTCAAATGAGACGTTCGTTTGTAAGAAAACACTTTTCTCCTTTGAATTTTAAAACATAAAATATTAATATGCAACATCCCATTTTTTGTTGTTTGAATTAATATTTCCTGTTGGGTATAAAGTGTGGTTAAAAAAAAAGATTTCTCTTCAAAAAAGTGCATTAAACAAGTTAACGTTGCTATCTATAAAAATTTAATTTCCTTTAAATTACTTTAATTGTTCATCAAAGGAAATTTCTATATAAAAAAAATATATTTTTTAACTATCTATAAGTACCAACATTCTATGTACATATCATCATGTATAATATGAGTTCCTTCATCAAAAAATAATCTTGAACAAAAATAAAATGTACTAATTAATTTTTATATTTAATATTATAGGCTTAGTAGAAAGAAGCCCATTATTTTTCCAATAGATGGCTTTAGTAATGTATATCTCGAGCTGTATCATTTCATACAATGGGATATTGGGCTCTAAACTTTATTTCCAGATTATAAATCCCCAGCCTGTATAAAAAAAGTTCTGATTTATATACATAATACCTTTTTTTGGGGTTCCTTTAATTTGTCAGATGGATTTGCACTGGTTCAGTTTAAGTAAACATTACAGTATTAAAAATAACTCTATAGCTTTTCATTACTTTTTATACTTCCTAATCATGGCCTTGGTTTTTGATATACAATCAGAAAAACGTGGACTGTTAATTAATATTAATTTTATCATTAACATAGGAAGGTAAATGATTACTTTAGACATTCCGATTCTGTCATCCTTTCTGTATAAATAAAACTATACTAAACATTTCGTCATGTCGTCATTAGAAGTTGGCAAAAAACCGAAAAGCAGCGCATATCCGATCTCCTGGATGCTGAAGTTGAGGTGGCGAGGATTATGGACATGGTGAAGTCCCCAAGGAGTCTGGTTTTCAGGATGACCAAGATAGTGAATGAAGGAGAAGACCTCCCCAGGAAATCAAAAAAGGAATGGGACAATTTAAAGCGGGATCTGGAGTTCCTTTCTAGCTTGGAAAAGAAGATCAAGGAGTACTCCAGCAAATATATTAATCGTCTCGCCAACAACTTCTCTGTGGCTGTTAGACCTATCAATAGGGCAGTAAAGGGCGATTGTACTCATACAACGAGGACACACCGGGCTACCTTTTGATAGAGGTCATGAAGACTGGGACTCCTCGATAGTCCCCTTGTTGTCCAGCATATATGTATTAAAAATGAACATTTAATTATAAGTTCACCTTCTAAATTATAAATATGAATTAATTTCGGGTCCTCCACAAATGTATGGGTAAGAACAGTCTTACTTAAATGTATACCTGCAATTTCCTGGGATCCAACAAATTATTTTTCAATAGATGACTTTCGTATTGTGTATATCGCGTAGTATTAGTGAGATCCGTCAAGGCTAGATAGTATTAGAAAGTTAATGTTTCGTAATAAAAACAAATTTCAAACCGTTTTTTAGTTATATGGCTCAGTATTGCTTGAGAGTGCATTGAAGATAGACACCAGCAAAAAAAAAAAAAAATACTTCATGTTTTCTTCTTCTTCTAAAAAGGCGATAAAGTAAGATCACATAGTAGTTTGGTTTTGTGGATTCTGTTCCGGCCATTTCGATATCTTGATGTCTACTTTACTCTTGAAGGCCAATTTGTCGAAAGTGTGAATAAAATAATGGGTTTAGACATTGTATAGGTATATAACTATTAGAAAACTGTATTCTAATTTTCGATGATTACAATAATTTTAATAATTTATTTAACCAAAAAAAAAAAAAAATTAATCAACGACACTTTTCTAATAAGGAAAAAAAATGTATTTTTCTCTATATTTAAAAAAAAAATAGGTTAAACCATTTTTTAAAGAGAAAGGTTTGTGCACCTGTGGTTTCATTTCTCTCTCTATTGATTATTGCAATTTAAAGATATAATCAAGCAAAACAAAAAGTAAAGAACAAATATACTTAGACATTTCAGAACCACCTAATGATATCCAATATGTGACAGCAGTCAATGCACTTATTTTGTACTGTTTGATTCGAATATGAAAATCCTTGTCCCATCTGAGACCCTAATGATTTTGAATGAACTAAACACATTTCATCCTTTTATAAGTTCGATCTGTTCAGTATCATAGATAATAAAGGTATGGCTTAGTCTGAACGAAAATTTGGTATAGCCCAAATCAAAGGATGAATTGTTGATAACGTCAGGTTTTTTTTTTAAATTTGAAGTTAAATGTGTTCAAAAAAATCTATTTATACAACTCATTAAACGTGATAATTCAAGGAAAAAATTGGTATATGGATTGAAGTAGAAAAAAATATACATTTACTGTATGGTACATTAAAGTCTGAACACTTAATTTTAAACTTCAGGATATAATTTTTCAATTAGCAATAGAATTCTAACAAATTAATACTATAAGTAGATGTTTGTTTGAGCTCTCTTAATGAATAGTGTATCCACCATAGAGGCAATGATGGCTTCCAGGTGGTGGAGTCCCAGTGCTGGCTGACAGTGACTTTAAGGGACTTAGTTTCCATTTCTCCAACTTCTCCAATAATTATGAAGTTATATATCGACCAATTTATCAAGGCCTGTAGAAATATTGAAACCTAATTGAGCGTGCGGAGTAAAGTTCGAAAGTAAAATTAGTTCGATTTTGTGGAAGTTTTTATAGGAAGGGGATTATATCACCAACCTAACAGTCTTATAGATCGATGTTTGATGTTTAAAACAAAGCCACTGAGACCCCTTCAGTCTTCCTTACCACGTCACGTGCTTTCGAACATTTGTACAATAATGAAAAAGAGTGTTCATCATCCAAGCCACAAAAGTAGCCATTTTTCATTTCTTTCTCCTTCAACGATTTATTGGTAAATAATGAAATGGGTCGATGAGTTCATACCATAGAAAGATTAAATATGGATATATATAATATTAGAATGCATTTGTTTCAGTGTCAATAGAATCGTCTAACAATAGAAACGTCGTAAGTAGATAACTCAACCTGGCACAGCCTACAAATAGAGTACCTTATCCACAAATTAAGGAGAATGTAACTCGGCAAATTACGTCACTTAGGAACTTTATGGGAGGAGTGGTGTCCTTGGCATTGGAGAAAAAAAACAACGATATGACGAAAAAGTTTTATTCATCATGACCAAAGTAGAGGATACTTTACAAGAAACGGAGAAGAGATTCAACCCTGAGTTAGAATGGGAAGAAGAGGAGGCCAACACTAAGGAGATTATTCTTTAAGAAGTCATGGAAATTAACGCTCTCGAGACTCAAACTCTCCAAAAATTCAATAAAACCATAAGAAAGTAACCCCCCTCCCGTCCAAGAAGTCAAAACTGCAAAAATAAATAACAATTAATAATTCAGATCATGGCAGACAAGTTACGAGCTCTATTAGACATATGAGAAAAGAAAAGCAACAGGGATATTTAAAGTTATCTAGATTGAAAATAACAGAGTACATATATTATCATTCACAACAACTCCAGACACTCCAATGATGGGCATAAAAAATTTGTTCAGTCAATTTTCCTTCTAAGAAAATGCTATGGTATCTTTCAATGTAATCAAAGGAAGGGGGAAAAGTTATCAGACTGGCATCTCCATCTTAGACTACAGGGACAAGAAGTGTCAGCATCCACCGGAAATTCAACCTAAATACTAAAGATGTGGCAAGACAAATATATCACATCACCCCTTCAATGTCCTGCTATAAATGAAACGTGTAAGAAATGTAAAAAGAAGGGCTATTGTGAGAAAATTTGATTTCATGATGCAAAATCTCCAGTACAAAGTAAGGCCAAGCGAATCAAAACTTGGACGATCTGAATGAAATCTGTATCCATCGATTATTTCACTCCATATCCCGAAGCTGAAGTTTATCCAAGGTCAGGCCAACCTTTTGCCAAAAAAAAAAACTCTCCTTGATGCAGGAGCTACTGAGTCTCTTATTTCTGACGACTTGTCAATGGAGTACAACATCGAAATAGATTCTACTAAAAGAATCTTCATCACAGCAGCGAATAATTCAAATTTGAGATGCTTGGGCGCTGTTTGTCTTCAAATCAAAATTGGATAAGTCTCCAAAGCAGACATTATGGCATACGTTACTCCAGATTTAGAAGATGAATTAATTGTTTCATGGTATGGTCTACAAAAACTGAGATTTAGACTTGAATCCTTTCCTCAAGTCATTAATCCCTTCCCCCATCTCCAATGGAAATCTCATCCTCAATTCAATCAACATCCATATGCTTCGTTGTATTAGATGCCACTAAGGGATATTCGAAGGTTGAATTCGATGAAAAATCTCCCAACATGACCAAATTACTACCGCCCTTTGGACATTTTCGATATTATGGAGTTGCAATATCACTGAACGCCTCCGGAGATGAATTTTGTTTCAGAAGTGATAGAGCATTAGAAGGTTTGAAAAGAGAAAAGAAAATCGTCGATGAAATCCTCCTATTCGCTTTCAACCCTGAAGAGCTTATAAGTAAAGTCAAATTAGTCCTTGTGCAATGTAAGGAGAATAATACCGCGCTATCAAAACCAAAAATTTAAATAGGTGAGTCTGATAAGTATGCGGGATATATTGTCTCATCGCCGGACCCACAAAAAGTCGCAGACAATTTCCTTCACCAAGCAATTTGACTGATCCAAGATCATTTTTTGGCCTTTCTAATCAAATAGATTTAGTTCACGCTACACAACCACTTCACAGCACACTAAAGAAAAATATTAGTTTATAAAATGCATTTAAGAAAAAAATAAAAAGGATTCTCACCGATCCAAAAGGTTCTTGCTCACTTCGATCCAAACCTTCCCATTACACTTCTGACTGATGCTTAACCTCCTCAAGGAGTTGGTTTTGCTCTTCTACACATCCATATTCATGGTTTCACTAGTTTAATTAAGTGTGGTTCAGGATTTTTCAACGATGCTGAAACGATATATACAGCTTGCAAATTAGAAGTGCTGTCCATTCAATGGCCTACCCTCAAATGTAGAATGTTTAGTGGCTCTAATTTAGACTTAAAAGAAAATTGAAGGATCCAATATATTTTTCAGAAACTAGCAGGAGACGGTTTTGACATTGAATGGGTCTGAGGGAAAGAGCATCAGATAGCTGATGCCTGATCAGGTTCTCCAGTATTTAATCTTGAAAAGGAACATTTCTGTTTCGTGCATTAAGTGCTTCACAGCCAGGAGTTTTTATATTAAAAATTAAATTGATACCTGCAAAGATGACTTATCATATGAAGCAGTTATATCAGCTCCTATGAAAAATATGAATGCTATTCAACTCCCTCATTCCCATCCAGCAAGATTATTCTCCAATCAGTGGTATCTTCTCAGCATAAATGATCATCGTTTTGTTGCTCCCTCTACAAACCTTCAAACCATCAAGACAACCTCAGAGAGCTCCATACGTCACACTAAGATATTTGAAGAACTCCGAAAAGCCCAAAAAATTATATTTTTTGGGATGAAATCTCAAATGAAATAAAAAAGTTGACATCAAGCTGTAATTCATGCTAAGAGCTAGCTAGGCCCTTCATTACCTCTATAATCACACCAACAATCTTCAGCGGTATGGCCCCCTGAATCTGTATCTTACTACCCAAAAGAGCTAAACGGGAAAACATGCCCCGTTGTCGTGGAGCACTATTCAGGGTGGCCCCTCATAAGTCAGTTACAAAATACTTCAACTAATTCAGTCACTCGATATCATGTTGACATGGTTTGGAAAATGGCGGCTTCCAATGCATATTCGAACAGACAGTGACCCACAATTGCTGACAGAATTATAGAACTTCTGCATAAAATTAGGCATTAAAAATGAGCTAGCATCCCCAAAATCAACCAAATCCAGCGGGCATCTAGAGGCTTGCGTCAAATTCATGAAGATGATCCTCAAAAAATATATTACCTTTGTTTCATTTCGTTGATTACTCTTAGAATGGAGAAATGCACCCAGATCTGACGCACTCAGTCCAACCCAATGGGTATTTAGCTAGTGACAAAGAACTTGAGTCTCAGCATTGCCCATTCTCTAAACTTGCCTGTCGCCTTTCGACTTTGAGAGGGGGGAGGAGACGAAGAGAGAGAAAGAGACCTCTCATCCAAAAAATACTAAGATCGAACCACTACAAATCGAAACCCTTTCATTACTGAAGATTACGTTAGGATCCAAAATATAAAGATGTGGGACACACGTGGAGTAATTACAAGCACTCGGGAAGATGGATGATCCTACTTTGTCCATGTGGAAGGAAAGATAATTATACGAAATAGACACTTCCTAAAAACGTATACATTGATATATGTTAATATATTATAGTATTTGTTGTCTTGGGGGGAGATGTGAGGTCATCACAAGGAAAGATTGAACCTTATGTAACACATCAGTCAATAAGTCCTGGCCCTAACTACCAGATGGGCCCACTAATAAAATAACTAAATCTTTTTCGGAAGGACAAACATTCAAAAGGTACTGTCAAAATTTTATAACGCTTGATTTATTATTTATCGAGTTACAGGGGTTTAAGTGACGATACTTTTGTGATTCTTCAAACCTAGGATTCAAAGCAATTTTGTATGTTGATTCATCATTACTTTTGGTTGGGAAAAATACCGTTCAAGTCCAAGCTTGGCTTGAGAAATGTTATCCGGACTTTGCCCCAACAAAAACAACCATCAAACAATGGTATGCCGATTTCAAACGTGGTCTTATGAACATCGATGATGCTGAACGCACTGGTCAGCCAAATGAGACGGTTTTTCCGGAAAACATTGAAAAAACTCTGAAAATCGAAATGGACAATTGCAAAGTGAAGTTGCAAGAGATAGCTGACACTCTCAAGTTATGAAAATGTAGTGTTTAGCCCATCATACACGAACATTTGGGTATGAAAAAGCTGTTTTCCATATGGGTACCACGTTTGCTCACGCCAAAGCAAAGGCAACAACGAGAAAATGACTCAAAGAGCTGTTTGGAGATGTTCACGCGAAGTAACAAGGAGTTTTTCCGTCGGTAGATCACAATGGATGAAACATGGATTTACCAGTTCACTCAAAATCAAAACAACAGTATGCTGAGTGGTAGGCAGACGGAGAAAGACGTTCAAAAACTCAGACATCGGCTGGAAAGGTCATTGTGCTTGTATTTTGGGATTCATTAACTACTTGTACCATAGAAAAATAATCAACAGCAACTATTATATCAGTTTGTTGCATCGTTTGAAGGCTGAATTTATCCAAAAAAGACCTCATTTGTAGAAGAAAAAGGTGTTCTTTCACCAAGACAATGCACCATGTCACAAGTAAATTAAAAGACGCGTAAAATTTGTGGAATTTGGCTTCGAATTGCTACTGCACGTACCGTATTCTCCAGATCTGGCCCCAGCAAATACTAGCTCTTCGCAGAACTCAAAAAGATGCTCCATGGAAAGAGATTTGACTCATATGAGGAAGTGATTGTCGAAAATGAAGCATATTTTGAAGGTCTAGATACATCGTTCAACACCCATGGTATTCAAAAGCGAGAGAAACTTTGGAATGATTATATCGTTCTAAAAGAAGATTATATTAATGAATAAAAATAAATTTTTGCAAAAAAAAAAAAATTGTTTTCCTATCTAGGCCTTGGACTTTTTGAACGATGTGTTATATAATATTAGAATGTACCTATGTTGAGAATGAATTTGTATCAGTATCAATAACGTTGCAAGCTAATAAATTAACAGGGACCCTCCTGTATTGAAGTCATTTATCAATTTAACGTAGGGTTTATAAAGAGTTTGCTCGAGCCCTTCAGAATATTTTTATTAGAAAGGATCCAAACCGTTGGACAAAGTTTGCTAGAGATTGCATTATATTATTGAAGGATTTAAAAACTCATTTCAACAGCACAGTCTCTAAATTCCACTGGAATTATTTTTGACCCATTTAAACAGTTTTCTTCCATAGGAAGAAGAAAAAAAACCATTGACATTGATCGATATTCTCCGCATTTTAGTAGTTTGTATTTAAAAATAAAAGTTAAATATATAAAAAAGAACTTCTGTTAAGGAGGCTTGAAGGTCAAACGCCAAAATCCAAATAAATAAAATAAAATCCACAGGAATTAAGACATTATTGAAAAATATAAAGTTTATTTAAAAGTTGACTAACTTTTAAAAAGCCTTTTTTAACTTTTTAATTTTTTTCCATTTTTGATATTCAATATTAATATTAAAAGTAGGAGTTAACACCTTCTTCTTACAAGGTTGTTATGGAAAGGTAATATGTTCAGACGTTTGATTTAAATTAGTGGCTCTCTAAGCTTTTTATTTATGAGAATTTGTAAAGTACACATTTGGAGTGTATTGGTTAATTTAAAGTAATGGTTAAGAACCAGAGCAAAATGGTAGAGATTTATATACAAAAATCGTTTACTCCAAATTTAATTTTCATAAATAAAACATTAGAGCAAATATTGTTCGTCAACATTAAAACAATATTTTAAAAAAAAATCAGAATAAAGAGCCAATCCTTCTTTGTTTAACTTCACGTATACATAACATACATCCAGCCCAATATTTAATAGATATATCCGAGTCAATTATATGCTTTCTATTCAAATTTTTGGGATAATTTCATATATTATTCGCGAATTTTATTTATAGTTGTGAGCCTTTAGTTTATTTAAGCCGCTTATATTGGGCCCAATATGGACTTGCAAATATAACCTACTTATTTTTCCTTCTTATACTGTGGGATCAATAATTGCTTCATTGCTAGTTAAAGTGAAATTTGCATCGCTTCTAAAAGGGTGACAAGAATAATTTTTTGGGTAGATAGAAGCGATAATTGCAATTTTTTTAACTTGCTTCTATGTGCATTCATTTCATAATATATATACATTTAAAAAAAGGGGGGTAGTAGCCATCTTGGAGCGGGCCCACTTTTCTTTTGAGTCCATGAAAGGGTTGCAAAATATTTATTTTTTGAGTTTTTCAGTACATTTACAACCTAATCGAAGGAAACGTTTACGCACCAAATCAGGCGGAAAACCCACAGTTTCGTTTCGATGGCTTTCTTGTAAACTATTGAAATAGCTATGGTTTCTAACACGATGTAGCAAAGGATCGGGAGACTATAAATATTTGTATAATACGGCATAATCAATTTTTTTATTCTTTTAATATGCCAGAAGATCGTTGGTGTGGCATATATGGACTTGCTCTACAATTATGAACGATCATTTCTTAAATAAGACCATTGAAATCCAGATTAAAGTTTGAAAAAATAATTCTAGCTTGCTATTGGTTCCTTGATTGTGTTATTTGGAAGTTCAAGTTTTTGTATTGATTGCATTTGTTATTTTATTAAATTTATATAACTTTCCTTGCCCTTCCAAATACGTCATTGTTTATTGGTCAATAAGAAATGAAAAATGTTTAGAATCTAAATATCCAAAGATTACAATAAAAATATAATTTATCTTTGCGTAATTGTGACCAATTTTAAGTACCATATTTAGTCCTAGAAACGTTTCGTACACTACAAATGTTGTCTTCATAATTAAGTTCATGAGGGTTTCACGAGAAGTAGGTAGGTTCCTATTATTTGTAGCTTGTACTAAAAGGGCTCAATTACCTCTTAGTGCTTGGCTTCCCGCAGCTATAGCTGCCCCACTCCCGTTTCTTATTTAGACCACTCTCCACCATTATTTACTGCGGGAATTTATTTATAGATTCGATTTTACGACAGGTTAATTCTTGTGTTAATGATTTAGATTATTGGTAAGGGTTTCAACTAGAGGGTTAGCGGCTTTAACGGCAATATTTAAGCGAGATATATTTTAAAAAATTGTAGCGTTATCCACCATAAGGCTTCTTCTTTTTATATTTTTTTGTCCCGGGGAGTTTTATTCTCGGCGTTGTTGTTTAAAAACTATAAAGTATACATAAGACTTGTCGAATTGGATCGGTCAAAAACTCAAAAGAATGCAACCTATCAATACGGTCTTAATAACATTTGTGAGTCCTAGGACCAGAACTATTCGATCTTTTATGAAAAAAAAACAACAAAAGAGATGACGTAACTACAAACTACGTCATTTCAGCTGTTGAAGTTTGATCATAACCTCTTCCAAGAGGCCAAATTAATTTCGCTTAAGGTAGGAGATGTGTGGCTAAAACGTAGAATCAGTTGTAATGGAAGTAGTTACTAAGTACAGTTCAACTCATCCCCTGAAGTTTTAAAATGACTTATTTCAATAGAGTCAAGAACCCTGAAGTTTATAGCAGAAGGTGACTCAAGTAATACTCAAGTATTACCTGTTCTAGCTTTCACTATTTTTTTTTTTTTTTCGTTTTTATAAGCTTCAATCCTAGCTAGGAGGGAAAAAATAAAAAGATAGCTAAGAACTAAAGTATCGACAAATCGTTCCTTGAGATCATTGAATAATAAAAAAAATGGGACCAATCTGAAAAAAAAAAGACCATGATGTGAAATTGATCAAAATCTTCTTAAGTGTGTAAATTTGGACAGAAAAACATGGACCGTTAATTAATTATTAAGGACAAGTAAAACATTTCCTCACCTTGCATCATGAGTGAGCAGATAGTTAATAGTCAGCTCATCTCAGATTTCATATATGCAGAAGTTGAGAATGGATAAGATTATGAGATGAACCAAGGCCTGGTTTTCATCAAGGTAGCCAAGACAAAGAATTATGGAAAATACCTTTCTAGGAAAGCAAAAAAAAGGAGGGTAACATTTAAATAGAATCCTGAAGTTCTGTCCGGCTTAGAGAGAAAGATTCAGGAGAACCCCATCAAATAGATGAATCGTCCTTCCATCGTCTTCCCCGTGGCTTTTAGAACCATCAGGGGATCTATGAAAGGAACCTATACCACCTTTTGGCAGAGGCAAGTAGATGTGGCCCCCTTCCTTGCCATATTTGAACTTATTGTACTTTGCTGTGTTATGAACTTTTGTCAGGGAAACCAACATAACTCATCACCCAAATGTGAACTCATTGAAGTCTTCCATATTGTCTGGGTGGAACAACTTGTCTAAGGAGTTTGTCATCAAACGTTTAAAGGTTGTGATTGATGCTGAAGGTGGTCATAAATACTGACTAAGTTGGCAAGGCCCACCCCGGCATGTCAAAAAGGAAATTATATTCTTATCTGCTGACAGAAATCACTTTCTAAGCCAAAGTGCTCTTGACTTACTTATATTTATGTTTGAGTTTTTAAAATAGGGAAGATAATAAATAGTTGGTGCAGTATTATTTAACATATTAACAACTTATATTATCTTAGAACATATATGTTCAATATGATTCTCACATCTATATGTATGACACACAAAAAAAAAGTTTCATGCTCTCAAAAAAAACATTTTTGTCAATTTTTGTTTGCCCCCTTAGTTTTCTGACTTTAAAGTTAATATTCTGTATACCTATATACTCATAGGTATATACAAAATATATATATATATATCTTAGTCAACAGGGAGATTCGAAAAATGAAGATGAATTACTGACGTAGAAAACTAAAAAAGTTAAGTAGTAACTTAGCAAAGTCATGCTACCATGGGGATCATGGTGAAGGGAGAGAGAATACAAGAAGTAGGGAAAATAGGTCTGTAACCTCATTTCCCCTTCATTGATGATGGCTTTTCAAAAAAGAAGAGAAAAATAATATTTATCGATACATAGAAATAGTTTTTGATGGATGTGAAGCCTTGAAATTGAATGAATTCCCTTGTGCCTCCTCCCTAGGTAGATTGTAGCAACTATTGATAGTCGTAAGTAGTGTTGAGACTCGGCCCAAGATCGAATTTTTGTTTGTTCGGTCTTAAAGAAAACGACTATAAGTTGGAGATAACATTAAATCCAAACTTGTAAGTGGTTCACCAAACTAACTCCAAAAGCTGCTCGAGAGGACTTTGAAGCCAATCCAAGAATGAAAATACCTCAGCTCTCCAAGACAAAAGCAATTGCCAAGTCCAAAGTGTTTGGAACTGTCAAAATTGATGGTTCTAAGTCCCTAAGGATTAAGAAACGACCTCCACTAAGTAAGTTCCAAAAAACACTATTTTCCAGAACTGTAAACGCATCCTCAATGATTTTAAACGTCGTGGAAGCAATATATTTTTCTTTAATGATGAAAAAGCCTTCACTTTTGATCCCTCTCACGTCGTTACCTTTATACTATCACGCAACTTTTCATCAAAAAGAGTGAAACCAAGTTAGTCAAATAAGTCAATCTACCCAATTAATATCAATCTCTGAAGTACTCCAACACTATCACTGCCAGATTATCTCTCCACAATTTTAAAATGGACTATAGATTTTATATATATTTCATAATATAAAAATTCTTACATAATAGGTACATTTTTGGACAAGCAATGAAATTGACAGCACTCATTAATAAAAGACAGTTTTATCTATCTAGCATTTGTTGACAGTTACTTAGCAAAGTTTCAGCCATTTTGGATGCCCAGTTGTTATGTCAAAGTCGTTTGAGTGAGTTGATCTGAGTATCTTTGTCAAAATGGACAAATATCGAGTATTGAGCAATCATTCAATATTATTTTTTTATTCATTGACACTTTTTAATCAATTCAAACAATAGAAGACATATATGGAGGCTTGTTCCGTTACAATTTGACGCCTCTAAACCCATCCAAATCTGAGTAATTCCCTCGTAAACAATTATTTTGTAAAAAAAAACGACGAGAACTATTTTACTACTTTGAAAAATAAAACTTCAGACAAAAATATCGTGTAACTTTGTTAGATCCTAAGCTTTTCAGACCCCCCTCGTATAGTAAGTGATATATTAAGATCTTACATAGTATACAAAACACAATGAAGCCAAATACAGAATCTTCCTATATTATATTAGAATATTGATGTCTAAATATTTGCAAAATGAAAATTTATGTTTAGTCTAGCGAAGAAAAAAAGCAACTACCAAATAATAAATCAAGTTGTTATTGAAAGAAAAATAGAAAGAAAAAAAGTGAATTGTTAAAAGCGAAAAACTTTTTTTTATGCTTCATCCCCAAAAATAACAATTAAGAAATCGATTTTTCTTTTTGAGGCTACTTATCTTTATATTTTAGGGTGGTCTTGAAAAATAAATGTTGTACTTTGCCTTGTTTTTTTTCATAATTAAACATTGCTGAGGACAGTGTTATTGATTTTAATTAATATTAAATGCTGGTTTTTGCTCTAACGCGAAAAATTATGGAAATAAAGATAACGAGAGTGTCCTCCTTTCAAAATCCAACATTAATACATTAATTGGAGAATTGGTTAGTAGAAATCAATTCTTGATTTTATAAGCTTCTCCCTATGAATGTTTATGTAAAGTGTCAATCCCAAATCGTCTGAAGACGACAAATGTACAGGCCAGGATGTCGTACTTAATAGAGCAGCTACAAAACTGAGATATACTGAGACTCATCCCTTGGTAAGGCCATGGAGGTCTTTAAATAGTATTTTTCTAAAAACCAATTTATTAACAAACAAAACATTGACAAATTTCATATAAAACAAAAATAAAGAACGTACTATTTTAAAAATCATTCCTACTGCGTGTTTCTTTGTCTTTTTGCACACTTATTTTAAAGGGAGATTATAAGATTTTGAGGGGGGGAAAATAGAATAAAAATAAGGATTTCTGACAATAATATGAAAAATCAGTGAACGACTCTTCAACATGAATATATTTTTTATTTTCACCTTAAAAAACTTTAAAAAAGTAGAATTAATTTTAATTTCTTAATGTCCCGGACAACGCCGGTCAAATGTTCTTTATTTAGTAATAAAAAAGGGTGCAAAGATACATAGCAGTAAACTTTTACGGTACAATTTTAGTCAAATGTTTAAGAGCTGTTGAAGAGAATGTTTGAATAGCATTCATATAATACAGTTTTTAGGCACAATAATATATGTTCATTATTATAACCAATTTAGATTTTGGAGGAATGAATAAATATGCATAAATATATTCTGCATGTTGTAAAAAGTCAAGGAACATTAATTAATCATTAAGAAAAGCAGCGAAATTGTATATAGTTTTGTTTTTTTTTTTTGCATTCATAAAATAATTAATTAGGATCCAATGAGTGTATTTCAGTTTTCGATGCATTACTCTTCAGTTTCAACTGCTAACAACTTTTCATATAAATATTTTTTTTCATATTCTACTTCTTACTAAAAGATTATTTCAGAATTAAAAAGTTCTAACAATAAAGCAAATCAATATAATATAATATTATGCAGAATACATATAAATTTAAGTTAATGCAACTTAACTTCAAGGAGATAAGTTAATTAACTCCTAACTTAACTTGTAAATTATTTAAACAGCATTATTTTAATTTAACTAGATATTTTTTTCTTAAAATGCATTATCTTAATTTTAACTTAACTTATTAAGTTAATTAGTTAAAGTTAAATTTATTTTGTTATTCTAAGTTGAAATACTAAGAAACTGTCTTGAAGTAACCATTAATTCTCCAATAATTTAGTTAAGCAATGTGTCAACGCTTTATATTTTATTAAACTTTAGAATTAGGTCATTCTACACCAAATCGTTTTTATATTACCTTCGATATTTTTTTATTTTTGAGAAGTTGCGTGTTTCTTTATGTATATTAAGTTGCGATACATTTTATGCAAAGTCATTTCGTATATATAATAAAGAAGTAAATCGAGAAGTGAAGAATTGTTCCTAAGTGCAAAAATCTAATCACTGCAATTCATTACATATCAATTTTAAATATAGTTTTAAATTACATAAAAGCTCAAAAATCTAAAATTATAGCTCTGTTTGACCTCCACTTAAATAGGTAGTTTCTCCACTTTTTTTCTTCGAAACAAAAGTTGTTGTTGGGAGCTTGAATTTATATTTATTTTTTTTTCTTGATCGTTTAATTGGTAGTAGGGAAAATCCCACCCAGAGAGATCAACAGAACAATCTTTATTTAAAGACTTAATAAATCTCAAGGCACTAACTTAAAGTTATTTTATAATATCAAAGTTAATTTTAACTTCACCAATGTATGGCGAGTGAATTTAATTTAAAATACTCTAAAGTTAATTTACTTAAACTTAACTTGTTACAAAAATTAAACTCAAAATGAACTTTAACTTAACTTGTTAATTTTCATCATAGAAATTGGCATGAACTTTAACTCAACAAGTTAAAAAGATAAGTTCGTACACTTCACTGTAAATTTAGCTAGCTATAAAAAATAATAACAAAGAAATAAAAATATTTATTTATTAAAGGAGAGGGAACAAACAAAACGTTTTTCTTCTTCGGCTTTAAAGGCGTCCTTGAAGAGAGGTTAATAGACAAGGTTGTACCCAGTTCAGTGGTTCTATCGGTCTCGGTTTTTTTTATTTCAACAGCTTTGGTTTCGGTTCAGGTCTTCGGTCTCAGTTCTTATTTCTACATTCTACATGCTCAGTTTGGTAACAAGGACTTAAAACAAGGGGTTCCGCTAGAAAATTTGGACTCAGGAAATGATATTAGATACAAAGAAGGTCACAGCTACTTTAAGCGCAGAGTCGTTGTGCCCCATGTTCAAGCAGAGGCTCCGAAAACTAAAGTTGTTTAAGATAACGGTTTTCAAAGTGATGCCTGTGAGGGGAGGCTAGGGGGGGGAGGAAGATGGAGAATTGAGGATTACTTTCAGTTCACACATACATAGTACACATGTTTTGACTACAAGGGGCCCTCAGCTAAAAATGTATTAGTGTAGGGAGCCATGGCATGGTAAAGTTCGGGAAACCTTGGCTTAAGGAATAGTATAGTTATCATTCTAGGGCATCGACAAGCTTAGTTACTGACCTGGATCCATAATCTACCCCACCCCTTCCTTCTTTTATTTACCTAATACCACTTTTACTGATCCATAAGAAGACTTTAGCTATTTGGAACTCAGAAACAACTGGGTCACACAATCTTTGGAAAACGTGTCAAGTGCACAAAAGAACTCAGAAAATTGACTTATTGATTAAAGTTAATTTATTTTTCATAATATATATGGTATTTTCTTTATATATTCTATATAGGAACAAAAGAACAAGAACTGAGACTGATAAGCAAATATATTGAGGTCCAAGTTCATGTCTCAGTTCGACTTTGTCGGTGTCAGTTCTAGCGGTTAAAGAACTGGAACCACTAGACTGATAAAGGCTCAACCTTGTACACCGAAAATTTATAAGTGAACCATTAAGTATTTGAGAACTTCAATGGTTTTGTATAATAGTTGAAGTAAAAAGAAATCCATTGTTTTTAAGGGATTTTTTGCCCCCTTAAATATTAATTCCCTAACTCTCCAACTCGACGATTTCCATTATTTTAAGCACAGTTGGCCTTCCAGAGTGTGGGTGCATCTTTGACGTCCAAATAACTGGAACAAACTACATGATTGGTTCTGATAGTATTAGGAACATAAATACTATTCATATTTTCATCTGTCTGCCTTGCATTTTTGCCTTTATCGAAGATAAACTCTAAATCAGAAAGCCGTCTAGATATTTATTTTAGTTCAAAATCTTTTCTTTCTCACACCATTTAAGGCAAACAGCGTTCATAAGCTGTAGCCCTAATTAATAAGGCTCCAAATAAAGAAATGTTAATGTAAATTTGTCCTCCAAATGTAAAAATACACTTATTAGACCCCCTCCTTCCTACGGAAAACATTGCGTTGTTTGTTTGTTAGTTTGTCTTTTTAACTTTTAACGAAACAAAGTTTTGATTTTGACAAATATATATATTTATCTTACGGGAATTTCCTGCTTAAATTAGGTTTATAAAAAGAAAAGGAAAGGAATTTAAATCACACGATTTAAATAATTTTTTATGAGAATTTTTATAAAATTAAAAATGTTTTTTTTTCTTTATTTAATGCCACTTGAGTATTATATAGTTGCTATAAAACGTAACACAATTAGACTCTAGGGACGACATCAAACAATTTGTATGTACAATTATGTTAATGTAATGTACAAAAGCAAGGCCTTGAGAGGTTTGATGTTTGTGATATTACGAGTTTTTTTATTTGTTCATATAAATTAAATAAGGGAAAAAGTAATTTCGTATTTCCCGCCCTTTTTTAAATTTAGTATATCTTGTTCAATTATTGGTCACATCGGATGATGCCATGCCAAGGCGTGGGTGTATACTGCAAACACTTTTCCGGCAGTAATGCGCTTAACCGGTTCAGTTGTGTATTATTGCACGTTGAGTATGGAGGTCTCAATGTAACTGTATACTGTCCCAGTATTTTGCTAATAGGGACAAAGTCGTCTTCTACGAAAAGGGCATTATGAAGTAAGATTCGTGTAGGCTACAAGCTATCGAACAGAACAGGGCATACTTGGCTTAAATCGGAGGATTGTAACACTACTTATAAAGCATTGAAATAAACCAAAAAATAGCAAATTACTTTCCCCCCCCCCCAAAAAAAAAGCTATTACATGTAGATTGACAACATAAAAACAATCTTGCACAAAAAAGTAGAAAATCAATATTTCTTCTTATATAGGGTGTGACCTTTATTGAACATGTATATATTATATGTATGGATTATCACTTAAAATAATCATCGGATTTTGATAAAAACCTTTGCCAAAAGAAAGCTGAGTAATTAAGTTATTTATTATCATTTAATATGCATACTTCACCTTTGGCGTTAATAACGCCCTCGACTCTGATACGGAAGATTTCCTGCGAGATAGCATTGCAACCACAAGCTTCCTTTTCGCTTCCAACTAGGCCATGCTATCGATATGAAAAATATGCTAAAACAAAACTCAAGATATGTAACCATCACGCAACATTGCCAATAAATCCCGCACTGACTGGATTTATTAAGGATCGCCGAGCTTTTTTACTTGAATAATGTAACAAATCATTGTTGTTGCTCTCCGTTTTCATGAGAACACGAAACATAGTTACTCACTCAACATTTAGATGATCTCTTCTCAAGAATAGAAATATTATACTAACACCCGAGAATCAAATCATTAGTATGATTTGAAGAGCCCAGGAGTACTTTACCTCGCTACTAAACCTCATCAAAAGTCAAATTATTTTTTAATACGATATATAAAAGTACTTTTTTTTTTATGAATATGAATTGAACTAAACGACTCCCAGATTTAATTCATTTTATAAGTCCTTCTCCTATATGATACTTATTTTTTCATAATGTATTAGTATATCATATACATTAGCTAATACAATGTAGAGTTGCACCCTATATACACGCTGGATGTTACATCCAAAAAAACTGCAAGATCTACATAGTTATGTCGTAAATCCAAAAAGCCGTCATTGGGATCTACGATTCATACATGTATATAGAAAGACTTTCTTTTAATAACATAAACTTTAGTTTAATTATTGAACATAGGTGTAGTAGTGTTGTGTCGATCCTTATTGAGGACTGTAGCATCAGTCCGATCCAGTTCAGTCATGTATATCATTCCTCAAACTTATACATTTAGGTTCTTCATAATGTAAGTAAACTTTATTTCTTCTATATTTTTAATCGGTTTTAGTACTGACAGTCTAAAGGACCGGCAGTCTGAAAGGATGATAAGACCGGCCCTAAAACTGGACTTAACCGAATAAATAAGAACTGAAACAGCACTACTTGGGTGTAGCAAAATAACAGAAATCACACAACAAGGGCCTCCCTGATTGCCTCCATCAGGTAGCAGGAGACCATAATGGAGAAGGACCTGGTGAAGAGGGCGTGTAGCAGTTTCCAGAGCAGGGGGGGGGGGTCAAATCATTGAGAAAGAGGGCTCCTACATTGAATAAATGAATTCCTAACATGAAAATATAGTAATTTCTTTTTTATTTTAATAAAATCAGTTAAAAGATGAAGAAGTTATGCTTATATATATATATATATATTTTTTTTTTTTGAATGAGTATCACGAATATTTGAAGTCTGCACCCTGTATATACGAGTATATTTCTTAAAATAAAAAATAGAGAATAGCTTAATTTATGAAATAACATCATTGCAGAATGTAAGGTCAAAGGTCTAGATTCATAATTACACATTGTGAATTGGTTTTAACGTCTAGACTTTTATCTCGTAAGCCGGTCTATTACTGTTTATAACTATTTCCTGACATCAAGAGATAGACATATAACAGTGTTTATAATTTAGTTAGACATATGCATAATATTTCATATATCATAAAAAAAAATAATCCTAAAATAAAAAGATATAGCTTTTTTATTAAGTTTTTATGAATAAAAAATTATTTTTATCGTGTTGGTGTTGATTAGTAGTGTCAGTGAGCCTTGAAAGACCCCCAGAAAACTTTTGCAAAGGTCATATAAATAATAGCAAAAGACAGAATATAGGGCGTTTACACGAAGCAAGTCAATATCATAATGAAAAAATACTATAACTAAACCTGACTGAAAAACTACGTTTCAAAGAAAATAAATTTTTACAATAATTGTTGAGTAAAATGAATAGTTTTTCAAGCTATGGACCCTAACCTATCAGTACTTACAGATAGAACAGATCCATATTTTCTCAGATACAGGCGAGTACGGATCTTTGGACGTAACTATTTGAGTAAATTTCGAGTACCCGAACTTTGTGATCCAGATCTACAACCAAAATTTGATACACACTTATCTTCAATTTTATTATTATTTGACTCGAACTTTGGATCTAAATAAAATAGGGTCAAGATTAAGCTTACATTTTTACTGATGCTCAAACAATGAATAGCCCAATGTCATAACTTTTATGACATAGTTGTTACATTAGTTATTGTTATAACAAAGTTGGAATAAAAACGTGATTAAACAACAGTTTATGTATATGCCGCTATATGTTTGATTTACTGGGTAGTCCATTGAAATCTGAACACTTACTAATTAAATAACTAATAAAGGTCCAGTAATTGAAATTAATTCATATTTCCATATATTGAAGCATAAGCAGTTAGTTACAAAACCAAACAAATCTAAGTTATGTAGCTTACGGTTAAGTCGAGAAAAATACAATAGAAATAGATCCGCACATCCTAAGCAATTAGGCGTCCCAGGAGCATCGTCTGCGCCGTCATCAAGTTCGAAAAGTCGGAGAGAAAGAAGGGATATGTCATACAAGCCAGACTGAACTCGGAAGAGTTAAAGAAAACAACCAATCTTGGGGTTTCACACCAGACTGTTATTGTAAAGAACCTTGTGAGGGTGGAGAGAAACCACATGGATATAATTCCTCTCTAATTTAAGGTAACTTTTGTCACAAGCAATGAGAAAAAAAAACATCTTCTCCGTTGTAAGACTCTTTTGAATTCTTTTTTGACAATTTAGTTCAATTACTCAACGCCAGTTCGAATCCCACATATCGGATAGTACAACTTTCCCTATGTCATATCAGCAAAAGTTCGAGTATCCGAGGCCGCTTCAGGTCTCGGATCATTTCAGATAATATAATTTGCTTATACCGTACCCGAGTACTTCGGATCTAGGTCCAAGATTAGTTCTATCCCTATCAGTTTGGTATAACTAAAGAAAAAAATAAGCCTGTCAATCAATACAAAAGCAAGCTAGAAGTGATATTGTATATCAATGGCACCAGAACCATAGGGACAGATCAAGATTATAGAGTATTATATATGGCTACATGGTACAAAAATGTACCTGGTATATATTTTTTTTTCAAATATTGCTTAGTTGAATTAGGTATAATTAGCTCTTTGTAAGCTATGAACAACTTCCAACAATTATTGAATAATAATTGTGAGAATTCAGTAATGCGACTACATTCTTATTTCTTTGTTCAAAAATATGAATATGGTATACATCAGGGAGCACTATAATCAGTACGTAATTCATACACGCTCGATGCTACAACCTAAACGACTGCAAGATCTAAAAAAGAAGTAAAATTTTGGATATTCTCCTTGTCTTGATTTTTACCTCCGCATCAAAGTTGAGCAGAGAGTATGATTTTTTCTCTGATTTTTTTAGTAACCAGGATTAAGAAAATAGTTTCGGATCGATTTCAATCCAACTTTGTACAAAAATCATTTATGGTCACAATAAAAGGTCATTAGATTTTGAAATAAAAAAAATGAGATACATAACGCAATTTGAATTCAGACAGAGGTTTTGAGTCAACTATGTGCCGATTCTAGTTGTTTTTAGATTGTTTTTATCCTGACATAATAAATTTATCAATATATTAAACATCTTTTTTGGGCAAAAATGTTCATTGGGTCCTTTGGCAAGAAATTTACCAGCATAGTGCATTGCAAAATGCCAATTCACATTCTCGCCTCTTCTTTTGCAAAGTTTAATGTTTACGTTATGGAAATATTTTGCAAATTACCCATTTTTTATGACCCCTAATGAAAGGCAAATTTCTTTTTTCCCCTATCTATTATAATTCATAGCCTTTATTCTTCATTTTTTAATTCTCAGCTCAAACAAAACACACAGAATAATATCATTAAAGATTCACAAAAGGAACTTCATTACTTTAATAGATAAACCCTATTTTTAAATCTGTTAAGACCTTATGCATATATCTATCTACCTAAATATATACAATCTTTTGCTTATGCATGGAATTAAGGCAGTAATTGACCATTCAATTAGGGTATGTAGTTCTTTATGTTGTTTTATTATGAGTAGTGATGTGACGCAAGCTGAATTTGGCTGCTCGTGTATTTTCGAGTTATTGTGTTTTTAGTCAAAGTAAAGAAATCGAGGGTTAATAGTGTTTCTTTTTTAAAAGAATGACTGAGCTACTTGTAAATATAGTGTGAGGATTTTAAATCCGGAACAAGTTTAGACTTCAATATCTATGCAAATCATAAATCTATTTTTATATTCATCAT
This sequence comes from Lepeophtheirus salmonis, assembly GCF_016086655.4. Lineage (NCBI taxonomy): Eukaryota > Metazoa > Arthropoda > Copepoda > Siphonostomatoida > Caligidae > Lepeophtheirus > Lepeophtheirus salmonis. Next base: position 20,087,127 of record NC_052141.2, on the reverse strand, counting down.
ATTAGACAAACAATACTGTATACGATAAAATAGAAAATCATTGACATGTCCTTGGAATATGAGCACCATGTATCCATTATTGTGTACCTCCATGCCAGGCGACCGCTCAAGGAGATTATTGAGCTTACAATGCTACTCAATAAACTATTTAGGATAATTCCCAGGCTTTCAAGGAGTATGATGGGTCGGAACTGTTGGATTGTGATAATATAAAAAGATGTTTGGGGAATAAGTGTTCTCACGGAAATGACTTATAATCAACTGAGACAAAAGAGTTATTATATACATACACACCACGCAGGCAGCAACAAGAGAATTAGTATAAACAGAGACAGATGATATATAAGGACAACTCTAAACATATATATACAAATTAGTATTGACATAATAATACTGACAGGAACCCCCTGCAAAAAAAAGCACTCCAAACTTCCTGAATATTTTAGGCAAAGGAATTGGGGCCTCCTAGCTACGAAAGCTAGCCCCGTTACACTACTATGTGTTGGCGTCTTGGAGAGAGAGTCCAATAAACGTGTACTGTTGACACTTTCCGGGCTTCCATTCTCGAGACATTGGTCAATATGGACAAAGAGTTCCTCATCAAGGTCAGTGCCAGGGTCGGTGGGAGGCATTAGTTGAACCTGGAGGTGGTTGGTTTGAGTGATTGACTGCACTATGGGCCTCTAGATGTAAGAGGAAAAAATTTGTTAATTGCTGAATTAATTATGGGAAATAAATGATTAATTTTGCCGATTTAAAATCCACACCCAATCTAACAACTACTTTCAAAATTTGTGAATTTCTCTATATTTTAAAAAAAGTTTACAAGTTTATCTGAATTATCATTTTTTTTTTTTTTAGTTTACCTTAGTTAAAAATAAGATTTTGCTGTATATCAGCCATTGTCTTTGGCTGTGATGTACTGACAAACATACAAATAGTCACATTTTCTGTAAATACGATTATCATTATTTTAGACTGGTAAATACTGGGTGCGGCGAAAAATCTTTACACTTCGTTTTGCTACACAAATCCAGGTATTTGTGAAGGCAATGAAATTTGTATTGTCTAATACTTAAAAAAAACAAAAAAAACTAGACTTTCTCAAGTGTCTTAGAAGCTGAGAAAATACCATCGGAACATGACCAACAAATTTCGGTCTGTACACTTTTGGACACTGGCAAGAAACCAACGGAGGAGAAGTTGTTACCACGGGCCAGACCAACTACTTGAACATGAACATTGTTTTCCAGTAGGATGGTGCACCTGCACAGAAGTCCAAAATGGCTCAGAAATGGTAGGAGGACAACTTGCATTTCTAGCCAAAAAAAAATATTGATAAAGTTACAGATAGAAACTGTAAAAAAAATTTCAACGTGCCTGATATTAAGTTTTTATAAAAACCGAAAAACAATTGGAAATTTCAAAACTTTAGGGCCTTTGAGTTATCTTTAAAAATGTATTAATTATTATTAAATATTGTAATGAGACGGATAATTATTTAAAATATGATTGAATATTAATTAACTATGATTGTAGATAGTAATAGTTTTTAAAATGCTAAAATATATATTTCTTATATATTCATTCTTATAGAGGAGAAATAGATTGAAAAGAAAGCCTTCTTTAATATGAATACATCATAGTAAAGATAATCATTAGGATCGCATTATCTCTCCAACTCATAAATACCCTGTGTATTTTGATGTCAGCTGTTGATTCCTTTGTCTGAAGGCCATGATCATAGAGGAGTGGAACAAATTGTCCCTGCACTTCATCAAGGCCAGTTGTGCTTCATTTCGTCCTCGTATTGAAGCCATCATTAGGAAGGAAGTGAGACATAATGAATAAAAAGGGTAGAAAATTGTTGAATCGCCAACTTTGCTTAAAAAGTTTGCCATAAAATAAAAATATATAGAAGTGAAAACGGCTTTTAATTTTCGAGTCCTCACCCTGTTTGTAGGTACGATTTTAATAAATCCAAAATCATACGGGATCAGCTGGTATTAAGAAGGGTCTTAACTCAGGTGTACCATATGCTTCACTCCCGCTATTTTTTTCCTTCAAAACTACTCAACTCTATGATATACTTTTGCACCATTTCCAAAAGAACAGGAATCCTATTTCTTGTTGATCATGGCCATTTTATTATTTACTTAAAGAAATTTGCCTATGTTATAAAAATGTAAAGCTACACTTTTAACAAAATATCAATAAGCAATCTTATAATACAGTATGGAGTAAAATACTACCGGGTAGTTCATTAAAATTTGAACACTTTGAATTTTAAAACTGAACAAGATGTAATTTATTAATTAAAAACAGAATTTTAACAAAATTAATACTATAAATATATGTATTTCTGAGCTCTCTTAATAATTAATGTAGCCACCTTTAGTGAAGGGGGCAAATGTTTTTGGAACAGAAGGGAATGTCCAGCTACAAGATAGTTTTCCTGCACCTATGGAAAAGGTTCTCCTCCAACCCCTGAGATCTCTTGTATGGCCCCTCATGGACTTGAAGGGATTGGCCTAGGCTGTTTCTTTAATTCCTTCACGTCCTATTTGGCCTTTTTGACCTAGTCCTTATTCTTCTCCAACGTTTTGGACTCGTTGACAGTAGTCCTGGAGACACCCACCTGCTTGAAGACTTCCCTTGTTGTTTTTCCAGCGTCAAGGAGTGTGCGAATGGAAATTCGTTGATCACGTTCAAGTCTATTCCCGACTTGCACGTAACCTAGAGAGTTCAAGTTTATTTTGTTTTGTAACTAATTGTTTATGCTTTAATATATCGGAATATATATAATAATTTCACTCAACCTCTTTAAAATATTGAATAAGTGAGTATTCAGATTTCAACGATCACCCAGTATATGGAAATTTAAATTTATGGAATTTAGGTTATTCACGCTACAAACTGTGGAGAAATAATATGACAATGATAGTTTGGGATTACTTAAGAGATACATAGCAGTTGGTATGATTGACTTATTTGGATAACTACCAACTGATGTGGGGCCTTCTTTTTTTCTTTTTTCTTTTTTGTTACTTTCTGATGAAAAGGCTGTGGGATACAATAAATGTATTTTCGTATTAGATACATTAACATTCTTCAAAGAAATCGGATTAAGCAGATTTCTTCCTCGTGTGGACCATAAACTTATTGGAGCTGAATAAAAGAAATACGCAATTCTATCGGCAACTTGAAAACGTTGCCGGGTAGACGGGTCCTAGGAGTACACATTGCCAAACAGTTTATTTTTGTATTTTATAGAGAAAGGAAGCCAGTCAAAGAAGATTTCCATGATATAATGTGCTCGTAACGAAAGGAGGAAGGGGGTCCATGTCTTGATTGAGTTACGAGTAAATACTTGACTTTTATGAACATGAGCAGAGTTTTTGATGTCTTTTTTTGTTAACTTCATAAAAACCAAGTATCAAATAACAAGCATTGATACAGACAAACCATTAAACTAATTATAGTGTCCAAGAGCTTTATTTCAGTCTTTCAATTAATGAAGTGCTATCTTTTACTTCATGGTAAGGTAATTAATCCCTTCTTCATCATCTTGTATGAGTAGTAAGAAGATTTTCGTCAATTCAGAACCGAATCAGCTACTCTGACCGGCCAATTTCTTGAGCAATTGCCCAGAGGAACTTCTCTGGATCCTCATGAACGATTTGCTGGATTCTAGCAACAAAATCCGGCATCTGTACAAAGTCACTTCGACCTATAACCTCAACCTGTATTAATGTTCCCCCAAAATCACCGTTAGAGGCCTCAAATTCCTTCCTAACTTTGTGCAGGAACGTCCCAGAGGTCGATCAATTGTGAACTTGACACTCCCGGTGCAGATTCCAAAGAGGGCTCCCTGCATTAACAAATTATATTTGGACAAACAATTCGTAAATTGGTTTTCTTTCTTTTTTTTAATTGGTGTGGTTTTAATAAGCTATTTAACAAAAATCAGCTGCCTAAGTGCCTTTATTTGCTCATGGGAGAGACCCATATTAGTGCATAGGTAGCATGCACATTCTGTATATTTATAATGTTTTTAATTTTTGAAATGATTAATTAATTTGATATAATTATAATTGATCTTAATGTTCATTGAGTAGCACTACTGTCTTTAAAGTGACAGTCTTAAAGTCTTAGGCCCATATTTTAAAAAGAAATATATCTGAAAATCAGAGAATAGAATGTGGTGATGGGGTTTAATTATTTAGAGAAAAAGATTAATATAACTCCTTTTTCCCTGAGGAATCATTATAGTATTATTATAATTCTTCCAAAATACGGCTGATTTCTAAGTCCTGGCACCTTAATGCCACCAAATTTTGTTGTGAATGAAAACATGAAGTGTGTGTTGTTGTTTTTCTAAAGCTGTTGTCATTGTTATTCATTCTTGGGTAGATAGCATCTACTTTTTGCTATCTTTTTCTGTGTCATTCAGAAAACTCGAGTACCAATTCACGAGCTTTGCTCGCGGCACATCCCTATTAAAAATGGGACGACTTGAGTCCCTCTTTTTCTGTTAGGTTTTTTTTATAGCATCCAGTCATTTCAAGAAAACTATCTATGGTTATGACTCAAAACACGAACATAACGGGTACATTGAAGATATTATAGGGAAGGAGTATACGATGACAGACGATTAAAAAGCAGGCTTCTGAAAAAGGGAAAAAAGATATCGTAAAATGTATACGAGAGATAAGATCCCCCGTCTCTATTTGAAAAAACAAAACAAGAGAACAACATCATAATAATGCTTATTACATAAGAAATTAATGGATGAGAAATAATTATCTTCACGAAACCTTACATTTGTGTATTTTTTACAATAATAAAAACAATACCATAAGGAGTGTGGACCTCAAAACTTGTAGTAGCCTTTAATAAGAGTTGTATTATTGTCTTTATTTATAAACACAAGGATTCATGACGCAAACAAAGGATAGCTGGAACAAAATAAACAAGGTATCCAAGTGTCAATGTGTGTGAGATTTCTTCTGGACCGGTGTCAATACCAATAAGGAGCCAGAGACCGTTGGCATATCTATCCGGACTTTCTATAACTAATCCATTACATCCCCAAACAACTCAGAAACCCCAAACTTTTGCACCAGCAATATGGCTGAGTTCTGGTCTAACACCATGAGGCACTCCTCAAAATACTGAACTCAACCCCTGTAATTTGCAGTTTGGTGCGTCTTGGAACGTTTGCTGCGCCTCTTATCAGAATTTTTTGTTTGGCTTTGAACTGCAATCATGACTGAGTCGTACCCTATAGTGACAGTCCTCATCGTCCAGAGCTGACAATCTGTTCACCGGCGTGTCTGTTTTAATTCACAAATCGGCTTTGATTTTTCTGATTCCATAAAATTACATTTTCTTAATTTAGTCATGCAGTAGGCTTAGGGTCCCCACTCTCTATAATATTTTTTTTTAAAGTACAACATAAATATGATTATGATAAATTGCAAGTATTTCTACAAAACGGAAGTTAAATCAAATTTACACTTCTGAGTCAATATTATGAACAATTTAAGATCATTGAGCAATAATGCAGTACTCTAGCTAAATTTCCAAAGCATTTCTATAATTTAGAGTTGTCGTTCATTTATTGCAGCTACATTTAATTTTTTTAAGGCAATAAAAAAGTTTAAAAATTGGATTCAAAATATTGATTTCCTCAAAAACTGGTGAGTCAATCATTTTCTAGTTGTCACATTCCTACGAATCGACCGTGTTAAAGACCAGTCCAAATGTTCGATATGAACGGCCCGACTACTAAACTGCACTAGATCGAATAAATAGGCACCAAATGAATTCTAGCTGTATGTAAATATAACATATGGGCAAAAAATTCGCGGGCTTCACACATATATGACTCCATTTTTATTCTTGTTTTCCCTTCATTTTCGGTCAGTTCCAACATTCAAAAGACAGCTGTCAAAATTTCATGAGAATATGTTATTTAGTTTGTGAGTTATTGTGCTAAGCTTAGCTCTACTTTTTTTTTTTTTTTTTTCCAAAACAATTGTTCAAAACAATTTCTTGTTTTAATTTTACAAAACTTCTTGATGGAAAATATACTGTTGAAGCTAAGTAATGGCTTGAAAAGTGATATGCAGGGACTCTGCACATTAAAGTGAATAATAATATACAATAATATTAAATTTTCAAAAAAACAAACATTTTGAACAGAAAAAAAGTATTTACTTTGTGAAGGCCCTGAATTTTCAGCCTATATTTTATAAGATGTAAATAAATAAATTTGGATTTTCTTTATACTTATTCAATTTTGCTTCTATGTTGACACACTTCATGTGTCAACATAGAATAAAATTAACAGATTTAATGTAATTGCAGAACCTCGTTCTTCTTTCAAGCACATTAGTAGTAAAACACTAGAAAGAATGTCATTATCCTTTATCTACCATGACCTATAATCCCCGTCCAATGTCAAACAACCATGGTCCTTGATTGATTTATTTTCCTTTGTGTCTTATCATTATTTTACCCTTGAGAATTGGCGTATTTCTTAAGCAGTTTTTCTGTGTAATTCTAATAGAATAATATATAAAAAACATGAAACAAAAGTTTTTTTTGTTGTTAGTAAAAAAGTAGAACAAATAAAAACAAACATAGAAAGTTTGGTTGTTATAAAGTTTCCATTCCTGGGCCTTTTGAAACGGGGGGGTCTTGCAAAACAAAGGTGACAGACAAAGTTTGCCTGTCTTTTTGTGTGATTGTCTTAGATGCTCATTTTTATAATTAAGAGTCTGTATCTGAAACTCTGCGTGTCATATCAAAAAAAAAGAAAGGAAAATGGGAGTAAAAATCTTTAGAGTTGTAAATCCTAATAATTTGTTAGGATGCAATTTTTGTTATTGTTAGTATGTTTTGTTTTTTTTTTAAATTATTATCTCAAGTTTTTTTATTACTCTTTCATTCTTGAGGAGAGAACATATAAGTATAAAGTGTTTTCTTGTATCCAAAATATCAAAATTGCAAAAAAAAAAAATATTGTATTCAAATTTAATCATGTTACATACGACGCTGAACAACATCTTAGAGTTATTTTTCTCACACTGATTGAACTCTGTGAGTGTCTGACAATGATACAGTTAAGAGAGGTCTTGTGAGATGTTGAAATTAATATTTCTCTTATGATGGGGTGGGGTCAAGGAACAATGCAACTAAGGACAATGCAAAAACTTTCAAGAGAGTAGAGTGTCTCGGAAGCCAAAGTATGCAGAGCGGCGGGGACCTTGGTGTGACCTAATATGTCAGAAGGGAACGTCAGCAACGGACTGAATAGGCCAAAATCGGCAGATTGGATAGGGGGAAATGGGTAATTAATAGGCCATCCAACTTTTGGCCCCATCATTTTCTGACTGTGTTCCTA